>NW_027507788.1:124060577-124662363 GCF_037356315.1 Lithobates pipiens
AGTTACGGTTAGTCCCTGTCTGATTATTTGGCTGATTACCCATCCTCTTAGATTATCTCTTAAAGCAAATATCTACATTCATGTACAGCCATTTAAATACAAAGTTTTTTGCTGATGAAATTGTGATTGCCACGTAACTGAAATCTCCCATGGAGTTCAAGCCTAATACATTGAAGCATTCATTTTAATGTTCAAATATCAAAAGTTGGAAGGAAAACATTCCAGGTTAGAAAAAGGTTCTCTTTGCTGGAGTTTCCATGACAACCTCTGTTTTTTTGCAGTTTTTTTGCTGCTCGTTGCTGGAATTATACTGATTCTTCCTTGCTGCCATTTGACATGAGTTGCATTACACCTGTTTAATAAACTGGTCTCAGAATGAGCAATGGGGGCCAGTGGTCAGTCTGGGGTGTAGGAGCAGGTCACATCCACAATTTTTTCTTGTTTTTTTACGTCTCTAAGTTACGTTTTTGGAGTGTTTACGAATAGCTAAATGGATCTACTCTGTCACCTTTTTAATTAGACTTTTTGTATAGGTGGCAGAAGCTGATTCTCAGCAGGCAGCTTAGCCCTTTGTCAAGTGACTCCTAAATGTTGGGGCCATAGAAGGCCCCAGAAAGCCATAGAAGTGGGGGCTCAGTTTACAAATACAGGTTAGGGAGGGGGGCTGTTTAGGTGATGCCTGCTTATGTGTATCATTCCTCCTTCCATTGGTCCTTGTCCCCAGCCAGTAGCGCGGCGGGCCCAGAATGCTGGCCTGACAATATCATCTACAGTGCCTTGAAAAAGTATTCATACCCCTTGAAATTGTCCACATTTTGTCATGTTAAAAACAAAAACGTAAATGTGGAAAAGGGAGTGTGGCTGGAAGAACCTCAAATTATACGGCACCTCATCCCTATTAGGTAGACGAGAAATATAAGGAGGAATAAAGATGGGAAAGGGGATTATAGCGGTGTCAAAGTGTACATCGACACAGTTATGTAAAAAAAATTAAACAATATATTTTATTTTTTAGTTCAATATTTTTTATTAAAGGTTTCAAAACTTGAAAGTATAGTGAATCACAGTTACAACGTAAGATATGATAGTATTCAATAGACGAGCCATGTCCTTATTGTGATCTTATACTATGCATCCAGACATTTCCACATTTGTATGCAGTCCATAGAACAGAACATAAGCGATGAGGGTTGGCCCCTCCTCCAGGTACCCCAATTGGGAACATGCTGTATCCAGAGGTATAGGGCCTCCCATCTTTGCAATGCACATAACATCAACTATAGCTTTTGATACAGGCTGGATGCTCTACGCAGTTAGAAATGTCTAGCGTTCGGTACGTTACAAATGGTATAAAACTGAATATATTTTTTAGAAATAATAAACAATTGAACTCTGAACAGATAGGTAACGGACAACACATCTGAGGGTTCTGTTGTTTAAGGCTTATCCAATCTGGACCTTCTGCAGTATCGTGCACCATGGCAGCGCTAAAGGGAATGAAGAGAAGGAAAAAAAGGGGGGGAGAAAAAAAAAGAAGGGGGAGGGAGCAGGGTCTATGTCGTAATGCGGACAATAATGTATACAATGTGGATGTAATTTGTCAGATGATTTAGGGTTGGGGCTTGGTAAACCAGGCGTCCCATGCTTCCCAATGTTTTGCTGTTTTAGCTAGGGATCCTTCTGCTGCAGCATACATACGCTCATAAGCTCCATGCACCAGTCGTACAATTTCCACACAAGAAATATGCTCTGGGGATTTCCAATTATGGGCTATCGCTAGTCTAGTCGCCAATAGAATCTGTGTAATTATACAGTGGAATTTGTGCAGGTAGTTTTCTATTCCTATAGAATGGATTGCCATTTCAGGAGATGGATTAGTAGGGATATGCGTGACCTCTGATAGTAGGCGGAAAACTTCTGCCCAGAATGCAGTGATTTTGGGGCATTCCCACATTATGTGGTAGAGAGTTCCTGGGAAATTACAGTGCCTCCAGCATGTGGTATCTACTGTTGCATTGTATGTGTGAAGCTGCACAGAAGTGATGTACCATCTGAGATTGAGTTTGTAGGTAAGTTCCCAGAGGCTGGCAGATTTCGTTGCTGTGTAGTTGGAGCGTAACGCATACTGCCATTGTTGTGGAGAAATAGAGATACCGATATCCCTCTCCCATTTTAACATGGGAGGAAGAATATCGAAGGTGGTTTTGCCCTTTAGTGTTGCGTAAAAAAGTGAAATACCTTTGGTTGGGGTTATAGAGCTAGTAAAATATTGTCAGATTTTCGGGGGCATGTTAATCTAAAAATGTGGGTTTCCAATTAGACAATGCGAAATTTGTATGTATTTGTAATAATCTTTCATGGGAAGCGAAAAAATTTGCTGCAATGAAGTGAATGAGTGTAGGAAGTCAGTAGAGTATAAGTCTGCAATTTGTGTTATGCCTCTGTCTTTAAAGGGGTTACCTGCATGTTGGGTATGATCAAATTGAGGATTTCTATTGGAATAGGCACTCTGCAGGAGTTAGCAGAGGTAGGCAGATTCGTAAGGAGATAGGCAAATGCTACCCCCGATGCATGTATGGTTGGAGAGATGTGTTTGTCAGACTTACGTAGTTTGGGAGAACTAAGGAGCCAGTTTTTCAGGTTATTGCTAGGGATTTGAGAAGCTTCAATGGAGCTCCAGTGGTTAGGGGGGTCAGGGGCAAACCAGTCTCTCATCTGTGCTAAGATTGCAGCATTATAATAATCCTTCATATTAATATACCCCATGCCACCTGCCAGCTTATGTTTTGTGAGAAACTTTTGTGATACTCTAGCCTTTTTTCCTTTCCATACAAATTTTCTGAGAAGAGAGTGGATCTGCGTGAAGAAAAAAATGCTGGCATCGGAATGGGGAGCGCTCTAAAAAGATAGAGTAGTTGTGGGAGTATGATCATTTTGAAAGCAGCAAGTCTGCCTGAGCTAGAGAGCGTCAATTTGGATATCTTGTCCAAGTCTGTGGGGAGATTGTGTAACAAGGGGATATAGTTAGCTTGGTAAAGGTCGGTCATGTTTTTAGTGAGTGTAATGCCCAAATATTTGAGAGAGTTTGTGGACCATGCGTATTGGTATCTGTTTTTCAACAGCGTTTGTTGCTGCTCGGGCATTGCTAGAGGGAGAATATAGGACTTAGTAGTATTGACTTTGTAATATGAAACACAACTGAAATCATCTAGTGTAGTTTGCACCAAAGCCAAGGAGGGGGCAGGGTTAGTCAACGCAAAGATGATGTCATCAGCAAAGATGCTGATCTTATGTTCTGAATTTCCAATATAAAAGCCAGAGATGCTATCTTGGGATCTAATTTTTGCTGCAAGGGGTTTGAACATGAGGTCAAAGATCAGGGGCAAGAGAGGGCAGCCTTGTCTCGTGCCGTTGGTAATGGTAAATGTTGTCGACAACATGGACAGGCAGTATACTTGGGCTGAGGGGGAAGAATATAAGGCTAAAATTGCAGTGAGGATAAGACCTTGAAAGCTAAATTTTTCTAGGGTCAACTTTAGGTATTGCCAGTGAACTCTATCGAATGCCTTCTCCGCATCCAAGGAGAAGAGCAGAGAAGGCACTCGATGGGTCACTGCATGGTGGATAATGTTAATCATACGCCACGTGGCATTCGATGTTTGGCGTCCTTTAATGAACCCTGACTGGTCAGGGTAGATTAGCAGTGGTAGTATGCCGATGAGCCTAGATGAGATTACTTTCGCATATAATTTCACATCATGATTGAGAAGTGAAATAGGGCGAAAGTTTTGTGGTAGGCTAGGTTCCTTCCCTGGCTTCGGTATGGGGACAATTAACGCTTTAAGCATTTCTTGAGGGAAGGAGGCGGAGGAGGCAGTAGAGTTGAATACAGGGGTTAAGTATTCAATAAGTGTATGGCTAAATAGCTTATAATGATTCCCACAAATCCATCCGGGCCAGGGGCCTTGTTGTTTGGCAGTGTTTGGATGGCCTTCTTAATTTCTTCTTGTGTGAATGGGACGTTCAGTTCTAATTGCTGTGGGGTCAATTGAGTCAAGTGTACCGACTCCAAGAAGGCATGGATCTGGGAGGGGTGGGGTTGGTGCAATGACGCATCATCTGCCAGATTGTAGAGGCCGCTGTAATATATACTAAGGGCATTGCCAATGTCTTGCGGGTTAGTTAATTTAGATTTTTTAATGGGGTGGTACATAAAGGGTATGGGTGATTTTGGCAGATGCCCTTTGATCTGATGGGAGAGTAATTTACCAGGCTTATTCCCTTCAGCAAAAAATTTCATTTTGAAGCGTTTTTGGGCTTTGTCGTGAGTTTCCAATAGTAGGGTTCTAAGTTTGAGTCTAAGGGAGAGTAGTTGAGATTTAAGTGCTGGAGTCAGGTGTTGTTTATTAAGTAGATAGCGAGAACGCTGTCTATCTGCTGCCTTCTTCGCTTCCTGTCCCTAGCCCCAAATTGAATAAAAAGTCCCCTCATATAAGCTTTATGTGATGCCCACAATATATGTGGGTCTGTAACAGAGTCTTTGTTCTGCGAGAAGGACAATAGGTTGTCTTGTAGCAGTCTGGCGTATGGGTCTGACTGCAGGATCCTGGTGTTTAGTCTCCACAGATAAGCTGGTTTTTGGCAGAGTCTTCGATAGATATGCTCACCGGTGAATGGTCAGACCAGGTAGTGGGGTGAATAATTGAAGAGGAGATCTTTTGAAGTATCCAGGAGTCTGTTAGAAAGAGGTCTATACGCGAGTAGGAATTGTGGCATGAAGAAAAAAAAGTAAAGTCTTTTTCATCAACATGTAGACATCTCCAGACATCATACAATCGAAAGCCTGCTAGCAGGGGGTTTATGGCTTGTCTGTGTGTCTTTATATGGGCAGAGGATTCCAATTCAGAGTCAGGAGCGCAGTTAAAGTCCCCGCACCAGATTAATGCTGCTTGCTGAATTGTAGCAACTTTCCTATATAGCTTGCGTAGGAAGCGTGCTTGGTGTACATTAGGAGTGTACAGGCTAACAATAGTGTAGGGATCTTCATTAATTGTACAAGTTAAAATAATGTAGCGGCTTTCAGGGTCTAGAATACATTGGGCAGGTTGGAATGCTAGGGAGTTGTGAATGGCAATGAGAACCTCTTTGTCGTTGCGTTAGCCATATAAATGGTGCTAACATTTTTGTTGGTGCAGGAAGGAGGGTGACTGGCTAGAAAGTTTTGTTTGCTTGGCCAAGCACCATAGGGAAGCCCTTTTTGCAGGGTGATTAAGACCTTTGGCGTTTATGGATACTATTGTGATTGTCATTGCGACTGGATCAAGTCAGAAAAAGCAGAAGTAGCTGTATGCGTTACCTTGTTTGCTGTAGAGGAGGAATAGGAGTCCAAGGTTTTTCACTACGTGCTTCCTTGTGGTGCTGTATGAAGGATAAACGATGTATGTCTAGGACTGTGGTCTGGTAGGAGTGGATTCAGCCACTTCTGGGCCAGTGGGTAGACAATTTCGGTGCCCTGTGGGGAAAGGGTAAGAGAGAGAGATTAAAAAAAGGGGGGGGGGGGAGATGGAGGAGTAGATATGTAGATCAGAAATAGCTATTTTCCGTAGAATGTAGGTGCTGGATCGCCTGTGGAACCTCCAGGTGTCTCAAAAGGATGCCTGTTAGTTAGGCAGTGAACCGTGCTATGTCTGCTTAATGTAGCAACAAAAGTAAGAAACAATGTTTCTATAAAGTCCTTGGCACACCATGCCAGAAAACACTAAGTGAGGGTAAAAAGTTCTTTGAGACCGAGTGTGAGCAAGGAACACACCTGCGCGTTGTTTGTGTCCCTGGATTGCTATGGAGGAGGATGGTTTATTTGGGTTCTCAGCGGAAGAGGTTGTGTGGACATGGCACCCGTGTTTCTTTGGTCCATGGGGGTTGCTTCGTTAAGGGCGGGAACAATGTTCCAGTCCTGCAGGAGCCGCAGTCCTTGTTGTACTGAGGTGACTAGGTGTTTTGATCCCTCGTGGTGGATGGATATTTTGGCTGGTGCTATCCACTGGTATTGGATTTGGTTATTACGTAGTGTCTTGGTGATTGTATTGAGTTGTCTACGTCTGCTCAAAGTATGTTGGGACAGGTCAGCGTAGATTTGCAGGTGGCCGTATGGGTCAGGGAGGGTGGCCATCCCTCTTACTTTTTGCATGAATTGCTCTTTAATGTGGTAAAAGTGCGCTCTGAGGATAACGTCTCTAGGCACAGCATCTGGGAGGAAGGCGGGTTTCGGTAATCTATGGATACGATCAATGATGAGCTTGATGTTTTTTGCAACAGGGAGCACAGCTTTACGAAGGTTTTTCGCATACGTGGGCAGTTCAAAATTCTGGACAGATTCAGGGACCCCACAGATTTTAAAGTTGTTATGTCTGGCCCTGTCCTCTAAATCTGCTATTTTGTCTTTAATCCAGCAAGTTTCTTGGGCCTGAGCTTCCTGAGCATCTATCATTTGGTTTACTGTGATGGTGACATCCCCCATATTAGCCTCAATATGTGTTGCTCTATCCTCCAGTGCACTAATGCTGCTTCCAAAGCTGTGCATAAGGGAGAGCATATCTGATTGCAAAGAGCTTCTGAGTGACATCAACATTTCCTTAAGAGTGGTGTCCATGACTGCCTGCCCTGCTGTGGGGAATGAAGCAATGGCGTCAGGCTGTGGGCTCTGCTGAGGGAAGACATAAGGCATGGTGGCGGCCTGCATGCCGTCCTGGGGCATCCCTGCAGTGTCTAAGCGCATTTTGGATTTTGCTCGACTGTTGGCTAATGTCCCAGGAGGTGATTTGAAAGGGTCTCCCCCATCAAGTGCACTTACCAGTGCGTTGTCAGGTGGGAGGGTGTTTCCTTCTCGGCGGGGAGAAGCGACAGCCTCCTTCAGCCTGCAGAGAGCAGAAGCTGCGGCGCCATTTTGACTGTGCCGCGCGGATGGCTGGTACATGTAGGCCATCAGTTTACGGGGAATTCAATTGTCCTTCCACTTAAGGGACATCTTCCCTCTGTTGTGCAGGCAGCTGCGCCGATCTTCCGATACCCAAATTCTACCGGGGAACGCTGGAAGTCGCTGGTATGGTCCGTCGGTGTGAGGAGCTCTGTCTTCAAGCGGCCGTACTGGTCACGCGCCGGACACGCCCCCCCCCCCAGTATATTTTATTTTAAATACACAGTACAAAAACACCTAAAAAAGGCATTGGAACACTGACATAGATCGGTACAGACGGGTACTTTACAGATAAATTCAAATTATTGAGCAAAAGGGAAAACACAGGTGCAGATCATATACAAGCCCGTGATTCAAGATATCAGCTCCTACATGTTTTGCCATATAATTTCCTCAGGGAAATGATATCTGCCTGTACTAAAAATTAACAACACAAAAACAACATAAGATTAGAATACATCATACAGATTAAATTAATATTCATTTCATTTTAATATCAATTCAGAATGCATGGCATGATCACACATCCCCCCCAAAAACATAAATGTATTTTATTGGGATTTTATGTGATAGACCAACACAAAGTGGCACATAATTGTGAAGTGGAAGGAAAATGATAAACGGTTGTCAGCATTTTTTACCTATAAATATCTGAAAGTATAGCATGCATTTGTATTCAGCCGCTGTGCGTCAATACTTTGTAGAACCACCTTTCACTGCAATTGCAGCTGCAAGTCTTTTTGGGTATGTCTCTACCAGCTTTGCACATCGAGAAAGTGAAGATTTTGCCCATTTTCTAAGCAAAAAAGCTCAAGCTTTGTCAGATTGGATGGAGAGTTTCTGTGAACAGCAATTTTCAAGTCTTGACACAGATTCTCAGTTGGATTTAAATATCAAACATGTCACGCTTTAAAATTGCACACACCCATAAATTATATTATGCATAGGCGATGTGTTAAAAGCCTTTATGGGTTTTTTCATTACAGGCAAATTTAGGCAGGCCTATGCTGCATGCTAGGCCTGTCTGTTTTGATCTGGGGGCTGGGAGTGGTCAGAGTAGCAATGGGTATGATCACCTGTACTCCAGTTCTGAGGAACCTCCCCTGCTTCCAGGAAGAATATTCTGGAGTGGCAGTGAGCACATGTGGGAGCCCTGACCAATCCCTATCTAGTGTTGGCAGGGGGCGGGCCTCCTATGTGATCTGAGGTCACATGCTACCGGGGAGGAGAAGTCGACTGGGTGAATCGAGGAATGAAGTGCTAGACAGCCGCAGGAAGACACCCCCATCTGGGGGGGAGGTGTATTGATCACAGGAGAGCTGTGAAGGAAAATTGCCGCTACACGGCCCGTGGCAGGAAACTCCTGGTGCAGAGGGGAAGGAGAAGCTGTCGGAATGCATGATCCGGACAAGTTCCTCATCAAGGACACATGGCTGGAAGGTCAGTGAGTATTACCACAGTGGATGGCTGGAGGGGCAGGGAATCTGTGAGGGAGCGCTGCTTCTGCATGGTCATTAGCAGAGTCTTTATCATGTACACTGTGGATGGTGAAGAGACCTGGATCAGAGAAGAGACTGTAGGGATGTGTGTAAAATCAGTGTGGCGCATGGTTTGCAAGTTGGGCTGGCTGGGAGCAGTAGTCTATTTCCTAAAAGATAGACTTTTAACCTACTAGGCCTCTGGGAGAGGCCTCAGGCCTAGTAGCAGCGAGTCACCAGAGCCAGTAGAGGGGCTTATTCAGAGTGAGTCCATATTACCCAATAGAAGAGGATGTGTTATACTTAAATTAGCAACTACAAGTTCATGCAGGAGGAATCAAGTCTGTACAGGAGGAAACAAGTTTGGGCAGGAGGTGAAAAGATCTAAGACCATTGCTTTTACACGGTCAAAAGTGATGTTTCGGTCCATTACACGGTGACAGGTGGAGAACTCTTAGGAACAGTAGTCTGTATGGAGATGCAGAGGGAGTAACAGTCTGCAGGGAGACGCAGAGGAAGTAACAGTCTGCATGGAGCTGTAGGAGAAGATTTATACTTAGTCAAAAATGCACATTCAGTCTTCAAGCTTTAACTTTGTTCAAAGTATATTGAATTTTTAAATATGATGGCAATGATGAATTGCATGAGCACCCCATATTCCAATCCCTATCTATGTTGTACCCCTCAATAAAACAACAAAAACAAAGCTTGCAAAAGACTGTTCATTGTCTCTGGAAAGGATGCATGAAGTCTGGCAGTGGGGTGATTTGGCGGATTGTTTGTCAGTAGTGCTAACACCATGGCTACACATGCATTTGCCTTTGGGTGCAAGCACAGAGGGACGGGGCGCTTTCAATTGTTTTATTATAATTTTTTTTTACTCTGTACCTTTAATTTATTTTTTTGATCACTTTCATTATTATCACAAGGAATGTAAATATCCCTTGTGATAACAAAAGACAGTGTCAAGTCCTCTTTACTGAGACATCTGGGGACATCTTAGACACCTTAAAAGCTTCAGAGCATGCCAACATTGGTATGATCCGATGCTTTTTTACAAATCAATGCTTTGTTTACAACTGACAAAATCGTAAGTGGCAAAATACTCATCCTTCCCAGTTTCTTAGACCATAGAGATGATCAGCTCTATCGTCAGCCAGCCGAACCACCAGCTGCAATCCTGGGACTGGAGAGCCCAGGAAGGCAACAGAAGGTGGTTGGAGGGGGGGTTACCCCCTTCCACCATTTGTAAAAGCAATCCAGAAGCTATTTAGCTGCTAGGACTGCTTTTGCAAAAAGAGCTCCACAGACTATGAAAAAACAATACCGGGATGATGCCTATCATCTTGGTATAACCAGTTAAAGTTGGGCAACCTACCATCACGTTGCCTGGCGTTTAGTGGTTAAAGTGTCTTTGTACCTCAAACCTGAATATAGGGAGGTCCTAATTAAAGCTGTAGAACTAGAAGCTAACACTGGCCAGTGTATTTTAATCATTGAGGCTCAAAGTTCTTGTGTTGGAGCATTCAGGTTTAAAGGGATCCCACAATACAGTGTAAATACCTTATCCCTTGAAGAAGTGGATAAAGAAGTTGATGCCAGCAGCTTACTACCCCCAAGCAGTGGTAGGATCTCCTTACCTCTTCTTTGTTTAACAACTGCTTAATTATGAATTGACATCACTTTTTGTCCCACTGCCAATAGTCATTAGTTAAGATGGAAACAAAAAACTTATAACAAAAACCAAAAAGGACACGAAAGGTTTCAAAAACCCAAGAAGAAAAAACTCTTTAAGAGTTCAATGTGGAAAAGCTGCTAGGACCCAATATAGGACCATATAGGAGCACTATATAGAAAACATGTAATCTATTAGTGCTGCTCTATTCCTCACATAAACCGGTACAATATAACAAAACAAAAAGCAAAAGTAAAATGACATCCGTTTATGCCCAGTGCCAAAAAAATGTGCTCCTCGTGTATACTGATGATCCACAGTAAACATGCAGTTAAACATTTGCATGTATGAATAGTGCAATGTGATCTCCCAAAATGTATTCTACCATGCAAGACCTTGTGTCCTCAACCCTATCACACTCTGAGGGTTACTAGATGGTGTATGACCCTCACAAGAGAAGTCAAATAGCACATGTTGAAAAGATGGTGAGATTGCACCCTGCAGCTTATATCACCACTTTTTCTCCAATAGCACAACATCATGAAAGGAAAAACAATATACTCCCAATAGTGTGAAATCTGAGTACATATAAAACACTTACACACATAAGCTGTATACAGTGCCCCAAAAATAATTCCAAGTCCCAAAGCATGCATGCCCGGTGATGTCATATGACATCATATTTGACGAAACGCATTGGAAACAAAAACAAAAATTAGTCAGGGGTTCTAACCCTTCCCATTTAAGGTACATGGACACAACTATAATTAATTATTGATCATCTACACGGGATCCTGTTGGCAGAAAGATTGTATGTAAATAATGCAAGTAGTGGTCCGTAAAGTGCTTTTATTCACAAGTGCATAGATGTGTAAATGTCCATACAGCATCTGGAAGCATGCATATATACTTCCATCCCATTAAACTTTCAGGTTTACACACATTAGCACACACCTGTGAATTGCAGACCTTGCATGCAGATTTTTCTATTTTGATCTTATACAGTATATCTGAACAAAGCTCAAGGTTATTGATCTTCGCATACTGTGTAACTGGGCCCATAGAAAATAACAGACCTGCAAATAGATCTGTTAAAAAAACGGTACCGATAAATATGATCTGGTTTGTTTTGATTCCGTGTGCATGAGCCCTTATCCAAAACTTTAAAGTTATGGTTCGCGTATATTTTACTGAGGGTATTGCCCAAGTACCGGCTGCCATGCCACTTACAAATTTTCCCCCCTTTTCTTTTTCTTCCACCTTGCACCTATTTAAATAATTCAGACCAGACCTTTTTTGGGCTTAAATGATCATAGCAGCCCTTTATTACAAAAAACAACCATGAATAACACTTTATTACATAATATAAGATAATTAAAACGAAAACATACCATAACATATCAGACTGAATGTAACTGCCTGCTTTTCAATGTCTTAGGATTTTTGAAGGCACACTTGACTGACCAACTAGCCATATCTGGCACCACCTTGCCTTGCCATGGCCCCAAGCCACAACACTGGCTCAGGGACAATTGGTTGGCCAATTCTCAACACCATGCAGCCAACTGCCCCAACGTGTATTACTTCCGACCTCATTAGGGCAGGTACACCCATACCAGCAATGGGCCCAACCCATCATTCTCCAAAGAATGTAACCACCCTGCCTTCAAAAACCCTAAGACCTCTACCACAGATGCCCAGCGAGAAATCTTATGCCAGGGTGTCCCTCCATACCCGAAAGACACGCTGTATTCCTTACTGAAGACCCAAACACCAAAGGTCAATTCCTATCATGTTTAAGTGAACCCCATCCCCTCTCAAAGACAGCCAAGGTTCCTTTTCCAATTCCCGATAGCGAATCGCCAAACCACCGCTCTGGGCAAAAAATGTTGCCACCTCCTTATTCACTTTGATTCTAGCCTTGTTGACCCTCTCCACTGATATTGCCAAATGCCAGGAAGTCCTAGCCACCATGTCAGACCACATGACGATAGTGTCAGGTAACAGTGACCGCAAGAGCAGGAAATAAAACTTGATATCCCTACTCAAGTGAGGCGCGAAGCCCGAGGTCATTAGCCCCTTCATGTAGCAGGTGCACATCCGGGGATCTGTCAAGCCTGGAATAGTGATGTACCTCAGGTAACACCCTGGACCACAACACCCCCGGGACCCCAATCTATCTAACTCTGACCCCCCCCCCCCCCGAGGAAAAATCCAACTGTCGGGCCTCAGGCCTAACAGCAGCCCGTTTCCCCCATAAAGAGTGTAGGAATGGCTAAGGATCCATACCAAAATCTGAAAAAAAAGACATAAGCATAAAACAAACAAGAACCCCATTAAACACCCCACAGACAACAGTGTCCACCACACTAATACAATGAAAGGAACGTAACCACAGCACACAATAAACAACACAAACCAGGTATCCCCTGGAAGTGGCAACCTCAACCTGGACTACGCCCCCAACGCGTTTCACTCCGCAGAGTGAAATGGGTTGAGGGCATGGAGTTGGAGTCCAGGCTGAGGTCACTCTATTCACTTTTCTAGGACACCTTAGATGTGCGACTTCCAGAGGTTACCTTTTTGTCTCTTGATCAGTGTGTTCGTTTTTGTCAGAATAAAATAGCAAAATGAGGGAGATCACTGTACTATTACCGCTTGTTTTAGGATGGCGATTTCTCTGTTATTTTTTTTTTTTGTTCAGCCTGCTGCGTTGAGCGAAAAAAAAAACTTCTAGTGTGTATCAGACTTTAGGCTCCTTTAACAGACCATACCTGGTCCAATCATCAGTAGATCCGTGAACAAATCCCCTGCTGATTTAAAGCGTAACATCAGGAATGCCACTCTTGTGACATCTGTGTCTGTTCAGTTTTTTGCTGCAGGAGCTTTCTAGACCTGTTGTAGATGTAAACAGACACGTGTCTATGTACATCTGCCTGCCCATAGACTTACTACCATAGACTTATATGGCACTTTTAATAGGGTCTATCTGATAAAGTTGTCAGACCTGATTAGACCATTCATGTTAAAAAGGGCCTTATAGTTATCACAAGGGTTGGTGTAAGGGGACATTAGGGTGAGGCATCATCCTCTGTATTGGATGCTCTCCAACACAAATTCCTAATGCTGAGAACTAGTTTATTATGGTTGGTATCATCTGACATTTTCCATATTATTTTTATGGTGCTTTTAAAATGGAAAAACACTGTATCTGAGCACCACAAACCAAAAATGCTATTTAACTCATTTTAATATTAAAAGCAAAATTACCCAAGTATGCATGCCTCCTTGCTTTGTTTTGCTGAGAAATCCCATTGAAAAACACCACCTAGCATTACTGGCTGTGGCCATCTTGTGTAAGGGTAGATGATTCATGTAGAATTTACTTCCTGGAATCCATCTGCCCTAAGCCATGAATGCAGGGTGGAGGGTGTGCTTAGCTGGAAAAAAAACACTCCTTACCTTCTGAAGTCTCCTGGGATGTATGACAACATTTGCCTAGGCCTGCAAACCAGCAAGTAACTGAAGAAAAAAATGTAATGTAAAAAAAAAAAAAAAAAGTTTAAATCAAGTAAATATGATATACTTTCCTCTATATTTACTAATGCTAGCAGATAAGGATTAAAAATAGCCAGTGATGACTGAGAGAGTGAAGTTCCGCTTTAACCACAAGGAGCTTAGTGTAACAGGTTTAGTCACAAATTAGAACATTATCAGAAAGGGGTTAAAATGTTACTGCATACTGTAAAAAATGAAAATAAAATGTTTAGTGGCAACGTGTACATTTTTCCTCATTCATTCTCCTTAACTTGAAAGACAAGTGTTCTTTTAATTAAGAAACTCCTCAGCTACAAGGCACCCCTAAGCCATAGGAGGCTAATTTAGGCCTGTAGGTATCTATGTACTTGACAAAGCCACAAGGAGCCTTGTAACTATAGAATGATTATTAGCTTTAGGTCAGCTGAGAGATGCTCATCACCACGAGTACAAATACTTTCTTTGGTGACCTGAATATTTTCAAATACATTTTTTTTCTTTTCTTCAGAGCCAACCTGGGTACAGCACAATATTTTCCCCTGGAAGATCGTGTCAGAAATTGCATCATGCCATGACCCGTAACTACTCTCTAAGAATTGGAGAAGAGATTCCTATAAGTGCCTCAGCTTTTTTTCATTAGATGGAGAAGATGACATCCTCCTGACACCTCTGGATACTATACTATAAATAGTGCTATTAACAGGAGAGCCATTAATTGTAAGCTCTTTAAACAATCATTCCGCCCTCATGTTTTAGGGGTTGCCCAGATCAAGGCAATTTTACTCGAACATTCTAGAACTGCAAATACCTGAAACCTATTTGGCAGCAAACAACCACCAAAATTAAGCAATTAATTGTTAAAACAATCTCTTTAACACCTCAGATGTGCCCGTTATTTACATCTATACCAGATGTTCCCATCTATAGCACTAGATTGATTCATACCCTTTTCAGCTCCATCCATTGGACAATAGCATTTAATTGGTGCTCTACGTCTATACCCTGGCCACAGGTATTAAATAGAATGGAACAGTTTAAACTCTCAGAGCGTATCCACCATACACTTTTTGATAATATACATAATTCTAAGAAAAAGTGGACCCTTTGGGACAGTTTCACTAATACTTTTCTACATACCAACCATTTTATTTTTTCTGAATGAACCAATGACAACCTACAGGATAAGGTGTAATCTTATACATTGTTTTTCTTGCTGAAAGAGTACTATTTTGATACAAAACAATTTTACATGATATATACATTACACTTTTTCTTCTATTGAACAATTACTTAATTTGTACTTGAATCTACCCATATGTGTATTTTTACCTTGCAACACGAATATCTATGTTCTTTTTTTATATGAGTGTACTAATGAACTATGACCTTTGCAATAATAAAAACTGTTTGTAAACAAAAAAAAACAAAAAAAGAATCATTCCAGGCATAGCTACATTATAAAGCAAAAGGGGGCGCACAAGCCTAGTGCACTATCCCACAAATTTTAATATAAATATGATTAAAAAGTGCCTCTGATGATGAGGTGAGGTCCCCCCCCCCCATACTCTGGTCATTGTTCAGTCTGGAAGTGTTAAGTCGAGGAGAGTGACCAGATGACTTCTATTACTACCACCTGTGCTTGGAAGAAGTTCTTTTTATCGTATTTATATTACAATTTGTGGGAAAATGTACTAGGCCTGTGCACCTTCTATTGTTTGTTTTTTCAGTGGCTTTGGGACATCTCCAGTCCTTAGAGGACAGCAAGGCTTCAATAAATTATCCACATGTGCAAAGGAATATTATTCCCTACTGGGTTATCTCACTCATGCGCAGGGGACAATTATTGTTGATGATTCACACAACTATATTATGCATAGTTACCTTGGTCTAGCTTGGAACAATGTCCAAGCTGGGCCACACCGTGAGGATCCCTCTGAAATCTGTAAATCATTGATTGGACAAGGTGATGAATGTGACGTCACCAACCTGCCTCCCTGCCTCGTCCAAGCAATGAATGCTTTGCATTCATTATAAAATGCAAAACATTCTCCGAGTAATGTGCCGAGCGGCTGACCTTCTGTGTTCACAATGCAGGAGAACAGCCAGTTAGCACGGGAACTGGAAGCAAGTGGAAATCACTGAAGTAGCAATATCTACTTCAGTGGTTTCCAGCTTCCAGGGATATCATCCAGGTATGTTTTATATATATATATATATTTCCATTGGTTCAAGCTAGAACAATGTAACTGTATAACATAGCCATGCCTGGCTGTAATTAATATTTACGTGAATTTGCTAAAATAGCAATCAAACACTACTGAATCTAAAACACAAATAGTATTAGTCCAACAAGGAATTTAAATGAGTCATTTTTTTTTTTAATAGTGTTGAGCAATATGGAAAACTCCCCAAATACACCATAGTTAAAATCCTTGTAGGTCTTATTTTCGGGGTGGGGTTATTTTGGGGGAAACAGGGTAGGGCTTATTTGGGTGGTAGGGCTTATATTGCAGCCATCACCAACAATCACGCTAGGTCTTATTTTCGGGGAAACAGGGTAGCGGATCCTTAATTGCCCTCTGTCCTCCCCCCAGGCTAGAAAATCGTCAGAGTTACCACTGGTGGAACACAGGTGGCTTCAAATCCCCTGCTACAAACATGTAGCATTTGTACATTCCAACAACTTAAAGCTCTCAAGGTGTCCCCAGTACTGGATTATTCCACTACCTCCAAATCTGTCACCTAGTGGAGTCACTGCCCAAAAAAAAACAGGATTCACTCCTGACCCTGACAGTATTCAAATCAAAATGCAAGTTATGCCCAACAACTCAGGGGTTAGTCTCTCATATTTTTCAATTTTAGGTAATTCCTATAATCGATCTCCCTTATATTGCTCACGGTGGGAATCGGATTTTGATACACTCTTCGGAATAAAATATGGCCAGCCCAATTTAAATGCACTTGCAATGTGTAAGCCTTATTATACCCCTGCCAGGATTGTAAAATCCCTCGTACCCTTCCCCATGTTTTCAGAGGTTTCCAGGGGATATGAAACATATCTGGTGGACATGCCCCAAAGTCAAACGACAATTGATTTAGGTATTTACAGTATAATGGTCAATAGAGTCTTTCAAGTAGAAGTCCAGTCAAATACTAACTATGCTAAGGCCATAAGGTTTAAATATAGTTAGTATGTGACTAAATTTCCACTTTCAAGTCAATCTGCACACAGAATGTGGGAAGCCTTTTTGTACAAACCTATTTAAATTGTTTTGGGCTATGATTGTACACTTAACTCATACATCTTTATAGCAACAAAACAAACAATTACCCACCCTTAAATTTAAAGAACTCCTTTATCAGTGAGAATCTAAAAGCCATCCTAATCAACACATATGACGAGTTTCTTAAAATCTGGCAACCATGGCTTGATTATGGTACTTTCTATCCTTCCAGACTACTGCACACTTGCTAGACTTGTAGAACAGACCTACTGTAAATAACTGGCATATTACAATGGCCTCTGGGGTACCATTCCCCAACTCCCTCCTTACCTACCGTACAAACAAATGGCAACCACCCCAACCTATAAGTAGCCTTTGCAGCAAGGAGCACATGGAAGGGTGACACATGTCAAGAAACAAACTGAAATTCCCAGCTCATTTACAAGCCAGCCTGCAACAAACCAAATGGACCTAGTCTAACCGTTCACATTAAAGACAAGGAGATTGGTTTGCACACATTTGCAAATATACGGCCACATCACGGCACTCCAGTGTACTGCAGTCCCAACTCTATATGTTTTGAGAGTCTCCAAAGGTGGAGCACATATATAACAATGGAAACATAAGGGCAGATATGCCTGGAGGGAGCCCACCCCTAATCTTCTTGACTCCCTTTCTGCTTCTACAGTAAATGCTTCCTCTCTCCCTTTCTTCTTACTTTTATGTAGGCCTTACCATTCTTCCACCCACTCTCCTCTCTTCTCTTCTCTGCCAAATGGAATGGAAATCTGACCTCCCTTCATCTATTCTGTTCCAAAATATATAGTACCCATGGCTTTTGCTTAATGAGATGATACTGCCAATTTAGACAGTTAAACCTTATTTGCTTTGGCACTACAAAACCTCCTGTGTCATTACCTCATACAGATGATTCTGACCATAAGCTCTGTAAGTGACAAGGCCTGCAACTGTAAAACAAAAAGACTCGCAAGTCATCTGTAAAGATCTGAGTCTCTAATGTATCTCTTTCCACATGAATAGTTCTGTTTTATGCTTTTATGTCTATGTAACCATGAGGTCTAATCTGTCAATAAGTTATCTTAGTGAAAAATGCAGGTCTCCCTTGTCAGACAAGGTTTTGCTGTGGAGTAAAGCTGTGTGATTCTTAGGACTGGATTAACAGAAATACATATCATTTGGCAGTATAATTGCCACCTTTTCTGGGAAAACATACTGGCTTTATGGTCTCTTTCCTAAGTAAAATTACCAACAATTCCAGTTTTGCCAGCCAGACAGATACAATAGTGGCCAGGGGGTAACAATATTCGGCAGGTAAAATAGTTCTCCTTATACAGTATCTCACAAAAGTGAGTACACCCTTCACATTTTTGTAAATGTTTTATTATATCTTTTCATGTTACGACACTGAAGAAATTACACTTTGCTACAATGTAAAATAGTGAGTGTACAGCTTGTATAACAGTGTAAATTGTCTGTCCCCTCAAAATAACTCAACACACAGCCATTAATGTTTAAATTGCTGGCAACAAAAGTGAGTACACCCCGAAGTGAGAATGTACACATTGGGCCCAAAGTGTTGACATTTTGTGTGGCCACCATTATTTTCCAGTTATTTCCATTATTTTTCAGCACTGCCTTAATCCTCTTGGGCATGGAGTTCACCAGAGCTTCACAGGTTGTCACTGGAGTCCTCTTCCACTTCTCCATGAGGACATCACAGAGCTGGTGGATGTTAGAGACCTTGCACTCCTCCAGCTTTCATTTGAGGATGCCCCACAGATGCTCAATAGGGTTTAGGTCTGGAAACATGTTTGGCCAGTCCATCACCTTTACCCTCAGCTTCTTTAGCAAGGCAGTGGTCACCCATAATTGGGCCCAATTAGCCATTTTCTCTCCCCGTGTCATGTGACTTGTCAGTGTTACAAGGTCTCAGGTGTGAATGGGGAGCTGGTATGTTAAATTTCGTGTTATCGCTCTCAGTCTATCATACCGGTCACCTGGAATTCAACATGGCACCTCATGGCAAAGAACTCTCTGAGGATCTGAAAAAAAGAATTGTTGCTCTACATAAATATGGCCAAGACCTTGAAATTGAGCTGCAGCACGGTGGCCAAGATCATACAGCAGTTTAACAGGACAGGTTCCACTCAAAACAGGCCTCACCATGGTTGGGCAAATGGTGAGATGCTTGATCCTTAAATCAAAGGTGGATGAGTGCGAGGCTCTAACATCCACCAGCTCTGTGATGTCATCATAGAGGAGTGGAAGAGGACTCCAGTGGCAACCTGTGAAGCCTTGGAGAACTCCATGCCCAAGAGGGTTAAGGCAGTGCTGGAAAATAATGGTGGCCACACAAAATATTGACACTTTGGGCCCAATTTGGACATTTTCACTTAGGGGTGTACTCACTTTTGTTGCCAGCGGTTTAAACATTAATGGCTGTGTGAGTTATTTTGAGGGGACAGCAAATTTATACTGTTATACAAGCCGTGTATTCACTACTTTGCATTGTAGCAAAGTGTAATTTCTTCAGTGTTGTAACATGAAAAGATATAATAAAATATTTACAAAAATGGGGGTGTACTCACTTTTGTGAGATACTGTGTGTATTTCATCTGTTTATTTTGTTGTTTGGCTGGAGTTCAGCTACACATATTTTCAAGTTCATGAAACGTCCATATTTCTACATGTACTGTGCACCATTTCAATAGTTATGTTATAAATTCTTCTACATGGAACTTGTGTCTTCTTATAGTCTGTAGGACTGCTCTAAGGTATTGTTTTTCTCTGTTCAAAGATGACCAGTGTTTGTATAATATGATATTTATTTATGTTGAATACAATTTTTACAAATGAAACTTTGTTTAAACATAAATTGTCATTATTTTGAAATAGTATTGGCATCATTGTGACACAGAGAGTTTTGTTAGACATTATCATATTTATAGTGTATCTACATCCAAAACTTTTTTAGAACCCCTATCAGGTTTTACTCTGAGAGATTTTTCCTCACTTCTTGTCCCCAGGACAAACTTTTTATCAGTCAGAAAGTTAAGTTCTTTCCAACCAAACCTCTGACATCACTAAAACCGATCAGGGTGTAGGCAGGTGGTGTCTATTTTCTCCCCTGCAGGTGGCGCTCATCCATAGCGGCAATGCAGATTGAGAAGGAAGTCAAGAGGAGCCTTGTTTCTTTATGATCTCTTTGGTCACAGAGAGACAGCATCCGCATGGATGTTGGCATCCCATGTGACCTTGGTGGCCATCTTGGGTCAAGCAGAGTTTATTTAAGACCCTGGCTCCAGGGTTTGGTGCACATTTTGCATGTGAATAGAGTAGGGAAATGTTACCTCTCTGTCAGATACAGTGCTTCGCATCAGGGAGCACTTTCAGATGAGTAGGTGTCCGGGAAATTTTAAGCTCCCTATAAGCAAATAATTTATTTGCGCTTAAAAGATCAAAAACAGCTCTCTTGTATAATGCTGGGAAAGCACGCTTATATATCTCCTAGTAACAGAGAAACAGATGCTGGTATCACGTTGAGCTTAGCAGACTCCTCCAGACAATAGCCAGATCCGTTTATACTATAAACATGAATAACAAAAGAAGGCAGTGGCTTCAGAATCAGCCAATCAGACACGTGTATTCTTTCACAAGAACCAATCAAACACATGTATATATTCAAACAGAAATACAGTAGTGACATGTGCAGATGGTCATCTGCAGAGCCATGCAGCAAGTGTCTTGTGGGACACAAATTGTCTCACGATTTGAACACTACTTACATGGCTCTGAACACAATCATGTGCACATTCCCACTGCTACCAATGATGTGAGCCATACTCTATCATGGCTCAGTGGGCCATAATTTTGTATGGTTATGCTATGGTTCCCATGTACACAGATCTGTTTACTTAGGAGTGTAAATGCAATCACCATGAAGTGGCCAGTCCCTTGATGAGGCAAAAACAAACATTCTTAAAAGAGTAAAAAGATCTGCCGCGTCCACGGGAAGGTTTCCGCAGCCAATGGTCTTCCACCAACGTCTGTATGTGCAAATGATGAAGCACCCGAAGGGCAACATTAGAACCAAAATATCTGATGAGCACCTTGAGAATTCATTGACTGCCTACTTACAATTTTGTTTTCTCTGAGGAAGTCGGGCCAGGGGCACCGCTGCCCATTGATGATTTTTTTTTGACTGAGGAAGTCGGGCCAGGGGCACAGCCGCGGCAGGCAGCAACTGTCTTCGGCATTCTGGGAGTTGTAGACCGCTCTTTAAGGGTGTACCGCGGAGACCCAGGGATAATCATTGTGCCCATTTGCTGTTCACATGATGTGCAGCCTTCTGGTGTTGTGAGTGCTTTGGACTGGTGGTGGTGCACACTGTGGATGTTTTGTATACATATACACACCCTCTTTTATATTATCTTTATAGGAGATCAAAGTCTGTCTGATTTTTAGACAGCAAAGGTCCGATGAAGCCCACACACGATCGAATTGTCCGGCGGATTCGTTCTGTCGGACATAGTCCTTCGAAAAGTCCGGTCGTGTGTACACAACATAAGTTCAACTTTTCAAGTAGAATTTAATTTTTCATAATAAATCTTTTATAATATCTTTTCTGCCTGTCATGTACCTGGTGATGGAGCCTGACGTGGAGAAGAAGGTGATCTCTTACACCTTTGGCTCGGTACCCTTGAACGTGAAGCAGGGCAGCAGGCACTTGGTGGCTGGCCCGTCACAGGCAGCAGGTACTTGGCAAGCTGCAGGGATGGCCTCCATTGGCTGGACACAGAGCATAGTCAGGCAAGCCGGGTCAGTAACTAGCAGGCACATCAGATACAGAGCAGCAGGCAGAAAAATAGTCAGGTTCAGGCTGGCGTTAGCAACAGTAAGCAGATAAGCAGAAGGATCAGGCAGGGATGTGGTCAAAGAGCAAGCCAGGGGTTGGTTCAGGCACAGTTTGTGCGCGGTCAGACGAATAGTAGAATGGCAATAGGAGATCAAGCACAGGAACAGGTAACAGGTAGCAGAACATTGTAGGCCATAAGGCATGGTCCTAGTGCAGCAGAGGTGTTTATATAGCCCACTTAATGCCAATCTAGTGGCGGGCGTGCACGCCGGCGGGAGTGCACACTTGCGCATGCGCAGTTGCACGAGTGCGGTTCTGGCTAACAGGAACGTGCTGTTTGCTCATATTCATGTGCCTATGGACATGGTTCTTTTCTGACAATAGGTTTGGCTAATAGGCATTCTCCATCTGTGCATAACTATAAGCCTGAGTATATTTTGTCTTTCCTGACACTTTCCTAGTCATCCCAATGTGCTTATTCCTGACTTACCAATTCCATGGCAACCTTGAATCTGCACCAGTGGCAGCTGGTGCTAAACATTTTGGGGGGCGACAAACTAACACCATCTACCCCCCCAGAAGGACGGGAAGATGACGATCGCCGCAAGGCTCCAGTCGTGTGCTTCAAAACAGTGCTTAGGACCCAATGAGCAAAATATAATCAATAAGGTCATAGTGAGAAGGTAGCAAAAGAATCATGCTTTTCTCTACCTGGCAGAAAACCTCTTCGTGAAAAAGAGCAAGGCTTATACAGATGACCTTGTAGGTTTCTCTACAAACATACAGAGTAAAGGCTTGACAGGCATCCCAAAATCATGTCTTACTTCAGAAATACGAAATGTCAGCAAAGATCAATCTCATTATAAAGGAAGCAAGACCTCTGGAGAAAGTCACCAGCATTAGAGCGGTTGTTCCTGGGCAACCTAACTGCAAAGCATTGTCTGTTGGAATGAACAGGCAACTGATGGGATTACTGCTGTAAATCAGAAAACCCATCTATAGCCTGCTGAACAATATACTTAAATGTTTATGTGATGTGTGTACAAGGCGGAGAAGCAATAACAAGGTAACAGCAGTATTTTAAGGGATTTCCATTCACCACAGCATACATATATTAGAACTTTGAAGTCCAATTAAAGAAATAAAAGTAAAAACAACAAAGGTATTTTTATGCATAGACAATGGGTATTTTCTAGGTTTGATAACTATGTTGCATAGGCTGTTATATGGTAATGTGTTATTTGCTGGTAAATCAGTTTTTGATATCTTAAAATTGGTTATTTTGATTTGCCAGCCTTGGCACCAAAGGTTTTTGCACAGAAATGTTAAGCCTGAGTCTTTTTACTTATTTAGTTTTGCTTCTGTTAAACTCTTATACTTCAAAAATTGATTTACCATGTAAAAATAAAGCCTAGTATACACAATGAGATTACCGGACTAATGATCATCCGTTTTTTGTTTTTTTTTGGATTCTAGCCTCCATATCGAAAATGAATAGGTTACTAAAATCTGAAAATTCACGTACGACAGAATAAAAATTTGGAAGTGATGTAATGTATTTGTATTGTATTTTCAGACGAAAACTGTACTGATTATACAAAAATCGTATGATCTGCTATCGTATGAAAAAACATTTCTTCATAAAATTTCAGAAGACAGATGTGTACTAACAATCAGATTATCGTACAATTGCTTTGCAAATGGTATTTTTTGTATGATATTCTGATCGTGTGCATGGGGCTTTAGTGTAGCACAGGCAAACACAAACTAACTAAGTAAAACAGTAACAGTCACTTAAAGTGGTTGTAAACCCTTACAACCAACTTTGACCTACAGGTAAGTCTAGATTAAGGCTTACCCGTAGGTCCAAGAAATATCTCCTAAATCTACACGGTTTAGGAGATATTTGCCGAAAGACAGGCACCGCTGTCTACGGCGCCGCTGTCAATGGCGATATGCCACGAGTGGCGGCTCCCGTGCGCATGCGCGGGAGTGATGTCACCGAGAAGATGGATGTGCCGGACTACAGGGGACAGCGGCGACTTCGCTGGCTCCTGTGTCAGGTAAGTGACACATAATGGACTACTACTGTATGCGATGCATAGTAGTCCATTATGCTTGACCTTTGCAGGGAATCAAAGAGGAAGTAAACCCATCAGGGTTTACTCCCTCTTTAACCTCAATGTCTAATTTTCAAATGTCAAAGCGGTACACTGTTTTGCATGGAAATGTGTTGTTTTATATTGCAGGCCTGTAATTGTATGATAAAGTTTGAAACACAAAATCATAAATTATAATATAATAAATAACTATTAATAATTATAAAAATAATAATATAATATTAATAAAAACATTTATTCAAGAATGTAATTAAATCAAAAACAAAATTTTTTTTCCAAACAAGGGTGCAATATTAACCACTTGACCACTGGGCACTTAAACCTCCTTCCTAACCAGACCAATTTTCAGCTTTCGGTGCTCTCACTCTTTGAATGACAATTACTCAGCCATGCAACACTGTACCCATAGTAAATGTTTGTCTTTTTTTCACACAAATAGAGCTTTCTTTTGGTCTTATTTAATCACCACTGGGTTTTTTATTTTTTGCGCTATAAATCAAAAAAGACCAGCGTCCGTTTACCGTGATGCGCCGGGTCTTCTGGGCCCGGCGGTCACGGGAGTTTGTGGGAGCACGCCCCAGGGGGCACACGAGAGCAAGATTCTGGGAGGACCACCATGGACACCCTCCCAGAATAACACGACTGCGCTGTAGCCGTCTTTCGGCTATGGCCCATTCGGCAAGTGGTTAATAGTCACTGTAGATACTAGATGCATATTGGATTAGTAAACATCCCAAGTATGAAAATTTTTAAAACATGGGACTGCACAAAGTCCGACGTCACAATTAGGACAATGGAAAGTGTCCCTCTAGGTCAAAAGCGGTTTTAGAGCAACTAGAAAACAGCGATAGTGAATTAGAATCACTTGTAGAATTGAGCGATAGGGATTTGTCTGGAAATTCATCATCAGACACTGAAAATGACGACAGCGACGATTCTGCGACTAAGCTCAGTGCTGCGCGATCCGTACCGCAGGGAAGTTCGCACATCACTGAGCTCAGTCACAGTTGCAGAATCTACGCAAGTGATTCTAATTCACTATTGCTGTTTTCTAGCTGCTCTAAAACCGCTTTTGATGTAGAGGGGAGCTTTTTGGATGCCATGGACGTTCTCAAGTTTAGAGGCAGAAAGAATGGTAAAAGTGCAGGCAGGGCACTGGACAAAGCACTAGGGACAAAACTTAGGTGAAATGATTTGATACAGTAATGTAATCTGCAGATTACTATGTATTGTGTATGTTATGTTTTTTGTACTTTTTTGAATTTGCCACTGGGCGACGCTCGCAGGAAACGGAGCCTGGGACAGTAATTCATCAGGCAGAGGATCTAGCAGAGGACACAGCGTGAGGACATTGCAGGATCCTAGGGACAATGTACCCGGATACTGCGGTGCAATCCCAAATGTGGCTCGGGGTTACCGGTTTTGGTACTGAAAATTAAACCAGAGCCACACTCGGGATTACTGCTAGGGAGGTTAATGACCCTTAATATCAACATAGCCCCTAAACTAAAATTGAACCCTAAGTCTAACCCTTTAATGCATCCTAAAGGAACAATCATTTACAATGCCAGAATCTTTTTTTCACAATAAAGTTTATTAGAAAGAATAAAAATAATACAAAGAATAGATTGTATCAAATAGAAAACAGGAAGAAAAAAAAAAAATAGTATGAGAATTATGGACATAGCTTTAAAACTTGTAATTACAAAGGTAATATCTGAAATCTGTATACACATGAATGAGGTTGATACATTAACTATGACAGAAAATGGAAATATGGTATAATGAGGTTAATCATATCATTGCAGAATGGTTCTCATGTTAATGTTATAGTGAAATTAAATTTACTAGACTTAAGTTATAAGGTGGATATAGTTTTAGTAGATAAGTGTCTATGGACATAGGAACAAGTTCTCAAGTGCAGTCTCCAGGTAAGTTATTGGGATACCCGGGATTATATCTCACAACGTGAGAGTATGGAAGATCTTTGTTTTGGCGAAGTTCCGCCAAGGTTCCCAGATTAGTGCGAATTGAGTGGTAGATCCTTGTTTTATGGCAATAATTTCTTCCATGTCGCAAATGTGTTGGATTTTACGGAGCCAGTCCCCAATGGAAGGGGTGGATCGTGTATTCCAATGAAGTGGGATCAGGTGTTTAGCTGCATTAAGAAAGTGTCTGATCAAGGATTTTTTATATGATTTGTAGGAAAGGTCGTTTAAGTGTAGCAAACACCAAGCCGCGTCAAGAGTTGCCCGAGAACCCGAAATAGAATTGGTCCAATGTCGGACTTGATTCCAGAAGGGTTTCAGTCTCTCACAGCTCCACCAGACGTGGAGGAAAGTGCCAATCTCAGATCCACATCTCCAACAGACCCTAGAAAACTGGTGGGACCAGTAGTGTTTGGTAAGTGGCGTAATATACCACTGCGTACGAAGTTTATATGAAGTTTCTTGCATACGTGTGCTGAGTGCACATTTGTGGGTGAAGATGTTTGCTTTTTCCCATTGACTGGTGGAGATCTGAATGCCAAGATCCTTCTCCCACTTGGTTTTGTATGTATCTCTTCCATTACTATTTTGGGTTAGTAACCACTTGTAAATAATAGAGGTTGTTTTTCTGGTTGGGGTTTTTTTTTGACATATAAGTTCAAACGGGGTCATGGGTCTGAAAATTGCGTCCTTGTGTTTATTATTGGAAATAAAGTCATGTACTTGTAGGTATGACCATATAGATAAGGAAAGGGAGGTGAAAGTCCCATTTATATCTTGTCTGGATCTCAGTTTATTATTTTGAGTGCAGTTTGTAATTAATAGTGGGTCAGAAGGGAAGGTAATGTACATCTTGGGGTTATTAAGGCCAGGGATAAAATCTGGGTTATTAGCTAAGGTCGAGAGGGGTCCTGGGCTTGAGGATAATCCCGAAGGGACTGCTACCTTGTGGAATATCTTGAGTGTGTTATTAATAGTGGGATGTTGTTTTATTAAAAGCGGGAGGTTTGGATAACCCGACCAGGGGAGATGTGGTATATTTAGGGTGGAATAAGATTTTTCCAGGTTAACCCAGTCCTTATGTGCTGCATGGCAATAATGCCAGAATCTTGATGCAGGTCTGGTAACGTTTATCTTCTTTGTCTTTTAGGGGGTATAGTATTATTGTTTATGGGTTTATTTAGTGTTGCATATTAGGTTCATTTAGGTCCAAAAGCAAAAATTAAATATTTTGCAGCATACCAGTCCATATATGTGGTGGCTGCAATTTTTAGGCTCTTTTTTCATTTATTTTAGCCATCTTAGGGTGGCTACTGTCACTCTTCCACTGCATCTATGGAGAAGAAATTCCCCGTGTTGGCTCTTGTGCATGCGATCCCGTGCATTGGGTCCCCCTGCTGTGCAGTGGGCATGCGTGTATGCCACCAGCGGCGCTCACGCACCCTCTGGTGGCTCTCCTGGGCAAAGCCGGATATACACAGGATTTTGCCTAGGAGAGCCATTCTGGCACAGGTCGGGAACCGGTTAATAAAAATGTAAAAAAAAGAAAAAAAATTATACAATTTAAATGATTGGTTACTTACCTATACACACGAGCCCTCTGTCTAAATAGGAGTGGATAAGTCCATTATTCAGCAGAACGGTGGGGACTATTGAGAAGACACACTCTCTGCGCTCCTCTCAATGGAATTTTACCTGCGTCAGCTGATGGTTCAAGCAGCGCCACCCGGCGAGCACGAGTGGGTGAAGCGCTGCCTGTCTCTCCTCTGTCTTCTGTGGCTGGGTATATCTATGTCTCCTGCTACGATGTCCCTTCCTGCAGCGGCTCCGCCTCCGGTTCCCCTGATTGCGATTTTCTCTCCACTGGCATTGAATTTTCAGCAGCTTCCTCCACTTCCTGCAGTTTCTTCTACCCGTCCTTCTGCATCATCAGCTCCCCCTCTTGATGGTGATCTCATTCGGGATGATGTATTTACTTCTGGCACATGCACAGAATGATCTGTCAGGTCTCTGCCTGCTAGATTGAAGAGGAGTTGCAGAATCGAATCCCCATCGTGGCCTGGCTAAATAAAAAGGGTAAGGATGCAAAAAAGATTCCTCCCCTGCTATATAAAGATAAAATAGCTCCTGTAAAAAAGGGGTTAAAAAAATGTTAATGCTATTTCTGCTGTATGTATGCCTGAAATATAAGGAGGGATAAAGATGAGGGAGGGGATTATAGCGGTGCCAAAGAGTACATCAACACAATTATGTAAAAAACATTGAACAATATATTTTATGTTAAATACACAGTACAAAAGCAAATAAGAAAACATTCAAACATTGACATAGATTGGTACAGATGGGTACTTTACAGATAAATTTAGATTATTGAGCAAAAAGGAAAACACAGGCACAGATCATATACAAGCCCGTGATTCAAGATATCAGCTCCTACATGTTTCGTCTAACCATTGGCTTCCTCAGGGAAATGATATCTGCCTGTACTAAAAATGAACACAAAAAGAGCATAAGATTTAAATACATAGTTCAGTTTAAACAGTGAATAAAATAATATTCATTTAATTGTAATATCAATTCAGAATGCATGGCATGATTATACACCCCCCATGACCGGTAAATCCGAGAGTGCGCCAGAAGTACATACCCCCAGGCCACAGAAAGCACCAGAATAAAGAGGAGGGAACCCCAAAACACACACCTCCGGCCCAGTACCGCGTCTATTATTGCAGGGGGCGAATAGAGACCTAGCAATAAATTATAGTATGGGTTACTTTTAGACATCTGCATCTAATGTTTTCTGTCATGCAGGACAAGTTGACTTACCTTTACCTGTCTCAGTTCTAGCAGCGCAGGATTAAGTACATGTTGTGCCACTTGATGCAGTGACCTATCAAAATGTTTTATTTAACTTAATGAATAATTTCTCTATGCTTACTGACCAATTTAAACAGATTGTCTAATGGAGCCGACGCCACATTCATCCTCCTCAGTTCTGCATCCTGTCATGTTTGAGCCTGTTTTGCATGATTCTACGCTTTCTATGGTACCAGAAAATTGCTTTAGAGAAGCAATGGCATGTGAAATGTTGCCTTTAGGTTTCCATTTATCCGTTGCTACTAAAACTAAAATTTGGAAAGGTGACTATATAGTCATCTTATCTCTGTTACCATCCCTTAAGAGGGATTCGGAGAAATGTAATGATAATAGATGCAAGCTTTAGCCTCACACTTTTAATAATTGGCTACAGGACTTTTGTATATACGCAAGTGTGATGGGAGAGCGATATCCGTAACTTTGTTGCGGAATGTTTCATCATATCAAAATCATGTTGGAGGCTTAAAAAATATTTTGGGTTTACCTTGGTTTCATATGACAAATCGTTTCGTCAGAAGCTGGCTGTTCAGAAATCTTTAAAGTGGGGCACTAAAGATGTTGGGCTATAGCTCAATTTATTGTTGCCCCAGAAGCCATTTCCAAAACCTCCTTCTGTTCAGTCTGGGACTTTTTGTAAGCGTATTTATTTCAGTCAGGCCAAAGCAAATGGCCACAGACTTGTTGATATAAGCATGAGTGTGCTTCTTCTACAGGTGCTCACCCAGCTTCCAGATGCTTTAAAAAGATGGCTTTGAATACGCAACCTCCTAATAAAGATAATTTGCAAAGGCGGTAACTCCAGCGAAATTAATAGAAATGTTGCCATTTCTCCACATTTGGCCTTGGCATCAGGCAACGGAATTGTTAATTAAAGATTTTTGTTTTGGTTTCTTATTACTCTAATTTTCTGGCCAAGTCTCCCCACACTGACAATCCAAATCTCTTCTGGGATGCCGGAAAAGCATACCTCAGGGGACGGATCATCTCCTATGCCGCCACCTTTAAAAGGAACACCTTAACAAATTACAAAATAGCTAGCGCGCGACTATACCAGGCACAACAATCCCTGACCACCAAAGACTCCCCTGACAACAGGAATGAATGGCAGGCCTTCGATACATGGGCAGACCCCATTGAGTTTACCAAAAAGGCTCACTTAGACGCCACCCTACAAAAATTTGGAAATAAAGCAGGCAGGCTACTAGCCAGGCTTTGTAAAGGTTCTTTCCACCCGACTCATATCACCTTTCTACGTGACACCAACGGTAACATACACTCCATGCCACATGTAATAAAAAAAATGCTTCAATTATACTCAGATTTGTATGCTCCCGAACCCATAGATAAACAAATAGCTTTCTTGTTTCTAGAGAAGGTAGACATACCCACCATCCCTACAATTAGAGGCTCTTAATGCTCCTATCTCTCTCTCCGAAATCTCAAACACCATCCATAACCTTACCCCCCTCCAAGGCCACTGGCCCAGACGGATTCACTAGTGAGTTCTACAAAACCCTACCAAACATTGCAGAACCCCCGCTCCACAAGGTCTACAACAGTATTTGGTCCGGCGGTTCATACCTTCCAATGGGGAACCAGGTCATTATTAAGTTCTAAGAAGGGTAAAGACCCCCCTAGCACCAGGTCTCACCACTGAATTTGGATGTCAAAATCCTATCTAAGATAGTCGCCACTAGACTTGCTGCCATCATCCCGTCTAATACACCCCACCCAATCTGGCTTTGTGAAAGGAAGAACTGCTACCCTGAACATTCGTAAAGTCATGCTGGCCCTAGAGCATGCTAAACATGACCCAAACTGAGTCTATGCCAGCATTACATTAGATGCGGAGAAAGCCTTCGATAATGTCAACTTCGAATGGCTCTCCTTGGCCTTGTCAAAAATGGGATTCACAGGCCCCTTCTGCCATCTCATCGACACTGTGTACACGGCACCTACGGCTAGGCTAGTGGCAGCGGACCTACTCTCAGACGACTTTCGCCTCCATAGGGGGACACGGCAAGGCTGCCCCATATCCCCCCTCCTCTTTAACATCGCACAACTAGAAACCTTATGCAGATACCTGTCCCAATTAGCCCCCTTACATGGTGTTAAAATTGGTAAACATGACCTACGCACTTCCCTCTTTGCAGATAATGTCCTCATATTCACAGCTAATCCCTCCTCTGACATAGCCACTATCAAAAAGTTATTCGATTAATTTAAATCATGCTCGGGCCTCTGCATCAACTATGGCAAAAGTGAAATCCTTCCCATAGGTACTCTATCCACCCCTCCCTGGGCCCATCACTCCATCTTTTCAGTAGCCAAGTCCCACATTACCTATCTGGGAAACTACCCTCCTCTTTATATCACCTCAATTACCCTCCTCTGGTCGCAAAAGTATCTCAGGAACTAACTAACTGGATGGATCTGCCCCTCTCACTCCTAGGAAGATGTCACCTGGTAAAAATGGTCAGTTTTGCTAGATTACTATACCCAATGCAAACCATTCCTCTACTTTTAGAACACAAAGATGTTAAACTTCTTAATTCAACCATCTCAAAATTCCTATGGCAGAACAAAAGACCCCGCATAGCCTTAAAAAAATTATATCTTTCCAGGAGCAAAGGAGGTATCAGTCTTCCAAATGTTAGAACATATAACTTGGCATGTTTATTAAGAACTAGTCTGGACTGGCTAGCTCAATCTTCCTGCTATTCTAACTATCATATGGATTCCGAAATGGCCCACCCATACTCTTTAGTGGCCCATCTTCACTGCAAATGGAAGTCAATTCCCCCTCCCTACCAACACAACCTGTTACTGAGGGACACAGCTGTCGCCTAGAGGGAAACTAGGAAAATCCTAAAGCTCTCACCTTTTATGTCTACCCACCTACATATACAAGGCAATCCCAGCTTTCCCCCTGGTCTGGAATACAAACCCTTCACCGTCTGGCAAGAAAAGGGTCTCACAAAATTTTCTTCCTTATGCAATATGTACACAGGGCGACCTTTACCCTTTTCGACCATAGTGGATACTTTCTCGCTCCCCCAAACCCATGCCTTCCACTTTAAACAGTGCATCAGCTTCCTAAATCATACCTGCAAGGAGGATCATAAGAGATTCCAACCAAATGTCATGGACCAAATACTCCTAGATGGCTCCTATAAAATATGAGGCATCTATTTATCTCTTCCACGTGAATCCACTCTCCCTCTGCCTTCCTCATCAGTGGCCAACTTGGGTAAAGACTTCCCGGATCTGGACCTTGTGGTCAAAATTCTGCAAGATCTCAAGAAGGTACTACAATTAACCCCCAACGAAATATGGAGAGAATCTCAACTAAAGATCACCCACCAAGCCTACATATCCTTCTTATTTTCCAAAACGGATCACAGCAAAGCCTCCTTCCCCCTCTGCCACCAACTGAGGCCATCCCTGACCCATCGCTTCTGGACTTGTTCATTCTTTTCCACCTTCTGGGAACAGGTCTTATCCTACATTTTCGAAGTTACCCTACTAAAGCTACCTAAGGACCCACTGCTTCTCATCTTTGGACATTGGGATCCCCAACTTCTACCATGGTCCCAAACTACAAATTTAACTACCACTGGAAAATCCAACAGAACCTCCTCCAACAAAAAGTGGGCCCTGATCTCTCTCCTCATCACATGGAGAACTATTCTCAAAAACTGGACTTCACCACATTGTCCTTCTACCTCCCAAATCAAACAAGAGCTCCTTCTCCTATTATCCAAGGATCGACTTAACACCGACTTCAAACAAGATAAATCCAGAGGCCGCTTTTATTCCAAGTGGCATGCCTTCATGCTCACAATACTCTCTCCAGAATTAGCCATCTTTGATCAATATTATACTATGGACCCCCACTGTCAAACCCAGAGGAATTAGGCCCCCCCACTGAATACCCACAACTAATGGTCCTTAACTCAGACTGGTCGCAAACTATACTTCAAGCCTTTCCACAAGTTTTTCCACAACAGATCCTTTCCTTCTCTATCAACATCATGAAGAATCATACCACAAACAGACTCAGCATTAGCCATGTTGCCCCCACTCCTTCCCCTTTACAAAGGACATTTCCACGTTATCCATCCTTCCCCCCCTCCACTTTCTCACCAGGACTTTCCCTCCCACCTCTGTTGTTTTCTTTTGCACCTTCATGAAATCCTAGGGAATTCTTGTAGACAGATCCATCCAATTACCTCCTGTTATCATTAACTTCTGCCCAGCTGTGCTGTATCTATTTGCTTATCTGATCGAGCTATCTCATCCTGGAATGTATGTCTATAATCCCTTAATCACCTTGTTTATCAAAATTAACTTTGTAAAATGTTCTTACAAATGTTGTCATCATGTATGGCTTTTCTATAAGTCTCAATAAAAACTTTTTGAAAAAAAAAGATTATTTTCCCCATTTGAAAATTTTAGGATATCTAATTATTCCAAAAAAGTAACCCCAGAGCTTTTGACTAATTCATAATTTGTCTTTTCCAGCTGGAGGTTCTTTGAACAACAATATTGACCCTGCTGTTTGTTTGGTGAATTATAGTTCATTTGATGATGCGATCACTAAAGTGCGTGGCGTTGGTAGGTTTGCTTTATTGTCAAAAGCCAACGTCAAATCGTCATTCCGCCTGATACCAATACACCCGTCCACTTTTAATTTGCTGGGATTTTATTTTGATGGGTGTTTTTTTTTTTTGATTGCTTTCCCCCAATGGCATGTTCTGTTTCTTGTTGCTGTTTTGAGGCCTTTTCCTCCTTTTTGGAATGGATAATTTCACATGTCACTGGTTCTGAGAATTTGATCCATTACCTCGATGACTTTCTATTTAAAGGTACTACGTCTTTGACTGAGTGTTTGTATTTGTTTACGGTATTTTGGATGATTTGCAGGAAGTTCGGTGTGCTTTGGCTGACGAAAAATCAGTTTGGCCAACAACCTCTCTCGAATTCCTAGGTATCACAATTTATACTGATAAGATGGAATTCCATTCACCTTCAGAAAAAGTGAGCCGTTTACATTTTTTTAGTCTCTTTTGTTATTAGTATACCAAACGTTAAGCTATGCACATTGCAATCCTTATTGGGATTGTTGGCTTTCGCAACTATAGCGGCTGGTAGGGTTTTTTCTAAGCAGTTATACAAGGCCCTGGCTGGTTTGAAGAATCCTCGTCATTTTGTTAGGATTTTTTCTGACTTGAGAGAGGATTTGAGAGTTTGGGACTCTTTTTTGGCTTATTTTAATGGCAATCTCCTTTTTGTGATGCTTCGGCCATTTCTCTTTTTACCAATGTTTCTGGATTATTTGATATTAGCGATTTCTGGGATGGGCACTGGTCGGCTTCTCCATATCCTTCGTCTTGGATAGACAGAGGTTTGAATTTAAACATTGTTTTTCTTAAAATTTTTCCAATTTTAGTTGCCCTTGAATTATGGGGTGATAGATTTTGTAATTCTAGGTTGCTTTTTCATTCTGACAATAAAGCTCCATACACACTATCAGATTTTCTGCTGATTTTTGTCTTCAGATTTACCAAAACCATGTCTTCGGATTTACTCATATTATTTGGTTTTGATAAATCTGAAGGAAAAAATCTGCAGAAAATCTGATAGTGTGTATGGGGCTTAAGGGTGTTGTGTTCGCCATTAACTGTATGTCTTCTAAATCTCTGCCGATCCTTACTATTCTTCGCCATCACGTTTTTAGATGTCTTTCTTTTAATATTTGGATTAAATCTAAATATGTTCCGGGTCATTCTAATGGTATCGAAAAACGGGAAAAAAGGGGAATCTCGGAAACCCCATTCTACCTGCGCACCCTGGAATGTAAACAAAGTAAAATAAAGTGCAGCAACAAAGTATTAATCAAAATCAGTGTATAAATAAAGCAGCAGGTAGGCTAAAAGCCGTAATATGTAAAGAAAAACAACTGTGATTTCAGACCATTAAAAAAGGAAATATTTAATCAAATGTTTATAATGACTTACAAGTGAAAGTATTATAACAAAAAAAGTCCAATAATCCACCACAAATTAGCAAGACCCACATAAAGGCTGGTAATTCTTCTATACATCAAACGTGACGGTGAAGAAAACATATATGGCTAATGTCTCCAGTGTGTCTCCTTCCACCAACTTCTAGGCAAATGTCCTACTCACCAGACGAAATTGACATCCATGACAGGTAGTCAAAAACAGCAAGACAAATGGATGTGCAAAGAAACGGCAGCTCAGAGTTGGGCACAATCACCGAATGGGAATGGCATATACATCAAAAAGACAAGAACAGAAGCTCCTCATAGTGCAGTTCCATATAGAAAATGTATTAAAAATATACAGAATAGAGGTTTGAGGGTCTGGACACCAACCAAGACCCATCAAGAGAAAAAAGGGGCAGGCAGACTATCTTGGTAAATCTTAAAGGGGTTGTAAAGGTAAATGTTTTTTCACCTTAATGCATTCTATGCAGACAGTGCCTGCCCCCCCCCCCCCGTTTTACTTACCTTACCCCTCGAAAGTCCCGCGCTCATCCCCCAATGTCCTTTCCACCGTTCAGCCTTGCCGCTGATTGTCTGGAGTGGATGGATGGAAAGCAGCGCAGCCATTGGCTCGCGCTGCTGTCAATCACATCCACTGACGCGGAGCGCCAGGGGGGCGGGGCCGTGTGATACAGAGAGCGGCTATAGCCGCTGACTCTATCACGGGAGCACGCCCGCAGATGCTTCTCACCATGCGAGGGAGCTCGCATGAACGTGAGAAGTACCTGCGGGAAGAAGCAGAGACAGTCGCCGAGGGACCCCAGAAGAGCAGGTTCGGGGCCACTCTGTGTTTGTTATTTAAAAAAAAAAATAATCACTTTAAAATCCCTTTAAACAGTTTACAAAAAGAATTATGAACAATTAAAAAATTCAACAACATTTTATTAATACAAAAGACAACATTGAAATAATTCCTTAAAATTTGCAAATGCTGTGGTATTTCAACTAGTTTTGTGGTTTAACAGTAAGACATGAGTGATATTAGCTAAAACAGTGAAAACTGATATGGTGGGGAAGGAAGGAGTTGAAAAGAATAACAATTATAAACTGTTTACCCACACTCCAGCAAAAGATGGAGCATATTAGGCACCCGGTTAAAGCCTTCCACGGCGATTGGGCGAGAGAAAATATATGGCAAAGCCAGCAGGCCAGTGTCTAGATGGAATAATAGAACATATTCACATGCCGGGTGATGATAATGAATCGGTACCAAAGGGGAAGGTGTCTACCATGGTGATGGATATAATGGTGAAATGCGGTGAAAGGCAACCGTGTAACGAAATAAGGACCCCCAAGGGGTTCAGGTGAATAAAAAAAAAAGAATAGAAAAAGTCTAAATTATAAAAAAATATAACATGTCAGAATGGAGAAAAAGGTGGGAAATAGATGGGGGGGAGAAGGGAAATAAAATAAGTTTTAAGAAAAGTTTAAATAAAATAAATAAGGGAAAGGAAGATGGGGAAGAGGAGGGACAGAGGGGGAAGGGAAGAAGACAGAAAAATGGGAAAAAATGGGGAGAGGAAGGGAGGGGAGGGAAAAAGGGAGAGAAAAGAAAGAAAGAGAAAATGAGACTGGTCAGAATACACAAAATGTTAATGATAAAGAAAAGAAAGGAAAGAGTGATGTACTGGTGAGTGCACAATGCATATATAGATGAACATGCATAATTAGTGGTTACACAGCAACAAAAGTGCATAGCTAGGTAAAATAAAGTGAAAAAAACAAGTGCATTGACAACACAGTGCTGAGTGATTGGGGAATAAGCCCCGCGTGCATAAGCTGAAGCAAGTAAAAGTGCAACAAAAACATGGCTAATTGACCATAGATACCTAGAAAGGGCAGTGAATATTGAAATAAATGGGACTCGGAGGTATAGGTATCAGTGGTGTCGCATCAAGGTAGATGTGACCAATAATACTGTGATTCAATAATCACTGCAAGACAGCAAACATTGCGAAAATACAACGTACCAGAGACAATGTACATAAAGCCTGCAGACAGAGTAAACAAATTTATTAACAAATATTGTTACAAATAAAGATAGAACCAGGCAAGGCAATTATCGGTAAGCTGTTAAGAGACAATGTGTGGGGTAGTGTCTCAAGACTTACAACCGCATTGTCAACATACAGATCTCCTCCGGGTCACGATAAGCCTGCTGATGAGCAGGAATTCCTTCTCCTATAAATCTCTACCAACCCCCCAACGCAATTAGGACGCCAACGTCGTCGGCGTACAGCGTCAAGGGTCCCACAGCTCGCGTGCATCATGATCGCGCTCGTGCCTGCGCACAGGATCTAATGCCGGTGGGCAGAGCCCACGGCTAGGGCATGTACAAGTGGGAGAACCGAGCGCCCATAGCAAGGGCGGCCCTATCCCACCAGGGAACCTATCAATCGCCGCGTTCAGACAGTCCCAGGGGCCGGAAGCCACCGCACAATACAATGAGGAAAGACAGTTTTATTCGTTAAATTAAGCATGACAATTAAACAAATTTGTAAAGAATGAATACAAATTAATATAACACAATTGACTAAACAGAAGAGATATATGAACAGATAACAATAGAATATATGACAAAAAAGAGGATTTGTAAAATTCCTCAAAGGGTGGCCATACCAAAGGGTAACAATAATACATGGATAAGGTAAGGATCTAGACAGGTCACCAGTCATCAAATCATAAAGAAACATAATGGCAGCAATTGAATTAGCAACCAATAAAGGTCACACTATACAACATTAGAGACAAAAGAGAAATGATAAGATTGATGGAAAGATGAGCAGATGTTCCAGACAAAGAGACAGGGGAGTTATTCATAAAAATTGTTTAAAGGAATTTGTTTAATTTAGGTCCAGTGGTATGGTGGCATGTAATCTTTCTTCCCTTTGTAGCAAGATTTTGTCATGATCTCCTCCCCTAACATCAGGTGGTATCACTTCTAACGGCAAGAATTTGACGGCTTGAAGATCGAATTTATGGTACAGCCCTATGTGCCGGTCAATAGTGGTGAGTTGACCATTAGTTGAGTGATAAACGTGATCCCCAACTCTATGTCTGAACTCTCTGATCATTTTGCCAACATCAAATGCTCCACAAACATATTAAAAATATACAGGTTGCACTTACATAAGCAGAAGATAAAATTGCGTTTTGTAAAATGGCAGGGACGCCGACAGCGTTCCCCTTGCGTTCCAACGAGTGGCAGAAGTGACGTAGCATGTATCACGGGATCCGACATGTTTCGTCAGCAACATCTGATGGAATCAGTGGCAATTGTAATTATATTGCTGACTCGTCTCGATTCCAGCTGGATCATTTTAGAACACCAGATGCAGATCCTCAAGGTCATCCATGGCTTGTCTGGATTTGGTCCATATGCTAGTGAATGTTCAAACTGCAGTTCAGAATTCATTGGCTCCAGCCACGCGGGTAAACTATAATGACGCGTTGGCATGCTGGTGCTCGCTTTTGCATTCACTTGATCATCACCCATCTGAGTATGATGAACACTTGATTCTTTCCTTTCTCGATTCTTTGAAATCTTCTGCATATTCTTATTCTCATAATGTTAAAGTCCTGGCTGGCGTTTTCTTTTTTGTAAAGTGGCGGAACCTGCCGTCTTGTTCTAGCTTTTTCTCTGTCCAACAGGCCCTCAAGAGATATCGAAGATGTACTCCTTCTGTTGATTCGAGAGTTCCAGCCACTGTTAATATCCTGCGGGCTTTAATTGATGTGACTGATACTGTCTGTTCTTCAGCCTTTGGAGCTTCCCTCTTTAAAGTTTCCTTTAGCGTATGTTTCTTTGGAGTTTTCCGTATTTCAGAATTAGTACCTGAAACTTCCTTTGCTTCTAATGTTTTTTTTTTTTTTTACTCGGATTTGTCTTTAGGGGATACTTATCTTAAGTTCTTTTGGAGATACAGTAAAACTGATCAGATGTGAAAAGGTTGGTGGATTTATATTTCTAAAATTTCTGACAGTTCAATTTGTGCTTGCCATTTGATGCATAGATATTTAGTGATTCTCCCCAAATCTCTTCCTCATTTGTTTATACATGATAATGGACTTCCGCTTTCTCAGTTTCAGTTTTCTGCAGTTCTGAAGAAATATTTGGTCAAGTGAAAGCTTGGCCACTTGCATATTACATCGCATTCATTCAGAAGTGGAGCAGCTACCGAAGCGTCCAGGTTTGGTTTGACTGCCCCTGCAATAAAGGGTCTGGGTGGTTGGAAGTCTAATTGTTTTAAGACTTATATCAGACCAGGAGTAGGCAACCTTTTTGAGCGTGACGATTTTATGACAAAAAAAGTCAACTTCACACACTCAATCATGAAAAGGATTTTTATAAAGTAAATGCTGTAAACTACTTTAGTAGTGGGAAATTAACATCCTGCACTCTCACGCCTTAGATCAGCCCCAATTCATGCGCCTTCACACGTCAGATCACTGTCCCCCCTGTCCCATCATTGTGACCCCCTGAACATCTGCTCCACCACTGTACTACTCTGCATATCTGCCCCACCACTGTACTACTCTGCTCATCTGGCCCAACACTGTACCCCCTACTCATGTCCCCCAAAACTGTAACCCTTGCTCTTCTGTCTCACCACTGTAACCCCCCTGCTCATCTGCCCCATCAATGTACCCCCTTTTCTCATCTTCCCCACCACTGTACCTCTGCTCCGCTCCTGTATTCCCATGCTCTTCTGTCAAACTACTGAATCACCATCTCATCTGCCCCTTAACACTGAACCCATCTGCTCATCTGTCCCACCACTGTATCCCACTTTCTCATCTGCCCCACCAATTTACCTCCTGCACATCGGTCTCACCTCTGTAACCCCCTGCTCTACTGCTTCACTTCCATTCCCCCTGCTCTACTGCCCCACCTCTGTTCCTCCTGCTTTAGTGCCCCACCTCTGTAACCCCATGCTCATCTGTCCCACCAATATACCTCCTTTCACATCTGCCCCACTGTTCTACCCCCCTCCTTTACTGTCCCACCACTAAACCCCCCTGCTCATCGGGCCAAACACTGAACTCCCCTGTTCATCTGGCCCAACACTGAACCCCCATGCTCACCTGCCCCAAGACTGTACCCCCCTGCTCTTCTGTCCCACTGCTGAACCTCATTCTCATCTTCCACCACTGTACCTCCCTGCACATCTGCCCCACCACTGTACCCTCCTCCTCATCTGTCCAACCTCTGAACCCCTCCTGCTCATTCTGCCCACCGCTGTACCCTCCTTCTCATCTTTCCCACCTCTGAACCCCACCTGCTCATTTTCCCCACCGCCGTACCCTCCAGCTCATCTACTCCACCGTTGTACCCTCTTCTCATCTATGTTATGCGTGATATGCAAGAGCGGTGAAAGAAAGCAGAGATGAGACACCTACCTGTGTTGGCACACTCATCCTGCTGATCCAACTCTCACATCCAAGCTACGTGCTTGTATGTGGTGTATGTGATGTATGTGATGTCACATACAAGCATCTGGAATGGATGCGCAATGATGAGCTCAGCTCAGGGGCATTTTCTGAAAACAATGGGCCTGTGTGCAGGATCATAAGTTAGGCCCCAACAAATGAGAAAAAGTGCAGCATTGCACGCCGCAGCAAAAGTTGGGTGTGATTTTCATTGTGCTGAATACTGGCTGTGGCTTAAAGGAACACAGGGTGCAGGGGTTCAGTAATAAGTGACGCAAAGGTTCAGGAATGACTTCAACAAAGTTCCCAAAAGCTCAACAATAATTCTACAAACTGTTACCTGATTGTGGTTTTCTCAATCACAGTGAAATCCCTTCTTTCTGACATTGGTAGTGGCAAAAAAGCAAGTCATCTTCCTCCAGATAGTGGGCGGGGTTAGCAGGACTGTGATTGGCTTTAGCAGTGGCCAATGACAATCCTCCTCCTCCTGGAAACAGGGACCGCCGCCCCAGCAGAACTTTACCCAATTTATTCCTCATCACAAAAGCTGATGATCGCAGCTACAGCAAAGTACAATGTTTCCTATCTTTTACAATGTGTGGGGGCATAGTGCATTGCCCTCTGTGCAGGTGCGGTGTAGGGAACTCTGAAACTGGAATGCATTAGGGGATCACCGACACTTCCCTGCTCTGCTCTACTGGTGGGGAGGGAGTCGAGTGCCAGCAAAAGAGGCTTTGTGTGCCGCTTGCAACACCAGTGCCTGTATTAGACCTAATCTTTTTTCTTTCTGAAATACAGGTACAAAAAAGTATACTATTTGGATACTTGACATTCTTACATATTTTGGGCAAAACATCGTGCTTCAGTTCATTCTTATGGTGATAATTTGGGGTTTCAGTGTGATACATTTTTTGTTTGTTGGTACGGCAGGCACGGAATGTCAGGGTTTGACTTGTGCCCTACCCTAAATAGGTTATATTCCTCATGGCCCCCACCTGATGTTATATTTTTTACCTTGGGGGTAAGGACTTAGGTCATTTTAAAACTTTAGATTTACTTAGTCAGATAAAAATTGATTTAATTCAATTGCATTTAGTTCTTCTGAATATGATACTTGTTTTCTCAGAAGTTATTTCTAGGTTAGCATGGTTACTGTCTTCAGAACTGCTATTTTTGGAGAAAATTAGAAAGAGGGTAATGTTGCTAAATTTATGACCGCAGTTAATGGTCAGTCATTCCGACATGTTGATCTCGAGAGTGGGCTTTCTGGATTTTACCGTTCTGATGATGTTCAATTATCTGACGTTGCATTCGATTTATTTAATCTGGACCTGCAAACTAGAATTGAGTTGTCCGTGGCCCTGGCAGGGTTCCAGGCTCTTGAGTAAGGCCTGGCGGGTGCGAATAGTTTGTTATTATATTATAGTTGATTAGTTCAAGCTGTGATGGCTGGACTATTTTATGTATAAATACTGTTCCAAAAGTATCAATATTAAAGATATGTATATAAATACATTTATTATTAATACCAACGGGCTGCGGCCAATTAATACTAATTTAGGTATAATCTTATTATTTCAATATTATAAGATCTATTTCTGTATTCATTCCCATAAAAGAGGGTGAACGATTAGTTACCCATCATATGGGAATGAGACAGAATGAGGGATAAAACTTAAAAAAAAAAAGAAAATTATAAGTTTTAAATGATTGATTTCTTACCTATATGCACAAGCCCTCTATCAATTGGATCCTGAATTACGTATAAATAGGAGTGGATAAGTCCGATATTCAGCAGAGCAGTGGTGACCATTAAGAAGAAACGCCCTCCCTCGCACCCGTTTGTCGCATCCCAATGTTGTGTGGTTTGATTATGTCCCTTCGTCTGAAGGGGACAGTTTGTTGTTATATTATAGTTGATTAGTTTGAGCAGGGTTTCCGGGAAGCTGGAGGGCTGAGACCGAGGCATGGTTGTGAATGTGCATCGGTGTTGGAACGCAGGCATCGGGCATGATGACGTCACAGGTGGTCGCGACGACGTTTCAGAGCATGAGCTCTGGCTAACAAGACAGGCATGCTCCTTAAGGTTGAGTAAGGAGTATTTAGAAAGCAAGCTAGCCCCCTTGTCAGTGCAAGTTAATATGAGCTGGTTCAGTCTCAACTAATGGCCTATAAAAAGGAGTCTTTACCAAGGTGTCACACAAGAAACATCTCATGATAGGTAAAAGCAAAAAGCTGTCAAAAACCATGAATCAGACCGAGACAGAAGTATAATTAAATCGCACTTGTTTATTAAATAAAAATAAAAAGGTAAATAGAAAAAGCGTAACTGGATCGAGTAGACAGCCAGTCCAGAGTTCAATAACCAGATTGGGTAATCAGCCAGGCCAGAAGTCAGGGATCCAAGTAGAGCAACAGCAAGCAGGATAAGGAGCCAGAAGGGATGTCAGCAAGCCAGTCTTTAAACAGAACCACAGGAGATGGTTTCTTGTGATGTGACCAAGACGAAGGCAGAGGTGAAGTGAGCTGGACAGCTTTAAGCAGGCAGGTCAGACGAGCATGATCAGGAACAGCTGGTAACTGTGGAGAGAGATGAGAGCTGGCAATTAGCCGACAGCTGAGCAGCCAGCCCAGAGAAGGGAGGGCTAAGCCAGCCCGGAACAAAAGCTCTCTCAAGACCTTTGCCACTTTTTTGTTCCAAAACATACTGATGGTATTGGTTACAGAAGGATTTTTAAACTTCTAAATGTTCCAGTGAGCACTGTTAAGGCCATAATCCAGCAGTGTAAAGAACATAATTTCTCCATAAACTGTCAAGGACCAGGTGCTCCTCGCAAGATTTCTGACAGAGAAGTGAAAAGAAGAGTCAAAAGAGTTGTCCAAGAGCCAAGGACCACTTGTGGAGACCTTCACAAAGACCTGGAATTAGCAGGTACAATTGTTTCAAAGAAAACAATAAGTAATGCATTGGCCTGTATGCACACTCACCATGCAAGACTCCATTGCTAAAGAAAAAGCATGTTGAAGCTCATTTGAAATTTGCTGCACAACATTTAGACAAGCCTGTGAAATACTGAGAGAATATAGTCTGATCAGATGAGACCAAAATTTAATTCTTGGGATGCCATAATACACACCATGTTTGGAGGTCAAATAGCACTGCACATAACCCCAAAAAAACCCATGCAAACTGTGAAGTTTGGAGGTGGGAACATCATGGTGTGGGGCTGTTTTTCAGCATACTGACCTTCATTTCACAGCCTCTTGCTGTGTGCATTTGCTTCTCCCCGCTAATTAAGGGCCTCCCAATTGCCCCCATAGAGGAGCAAATTTCACTATATGCGGATGAAACCTTGGTCTTCCTGGCTGATACCCAGGACTCACTAAAAATGCTACTATCTGAGAACATGTTTGGTGACTACTCTGGATTCTGGGTCAACTGATGCCGCGTACACACGAGCGGACTGTATGGCGTACTTAGTCCGTCATACAATCCGACGGACAGTCCGTCATACTTTCGACTGAACGGACTTGACCACACACGGATACCCAAACAGTCCGTCGAAAGCTTGTGCGATGACGTGTACAGCACGTACGACGGGACTAGAAATAGGAAGTCCAATACACAGCAAAGCACCCTTCCGCCGTGTAAATCCTTTCTGGGCATGCGCCATTCTTAGTCCGTCGAACTAGCCTACTGACGAGCGGATTGTCCACTGAAACCAAAGTACGACGGACAGAATTTCGAAAAATCCGAAATACTTAGTACGCCAGACTGCACGCTGAAAAAGTCCGCTGAAGCCCACACACGAGCGGACTGTCTGCTGAAATGTGTTTCGACGGACTAAGTACGCCATAGGCCGCGTACACACGGGCGGACTGTCTGCCCAACTTAGTCCGCTGAACAGTGTTTCAGCGGACAATCCGCTCGTGTGTGGGCTTCAGCGGACTTTTTCAGCGGACAGTCTGACGAACAAAGTCTTACGGAATTTCCGTAAGACAGTCCGTTCAAACTTGGTTTTGTCCATCCAAACTTGGTTTTGTCCGTCCAAACTTGGTTTCAGCGGACAGTCCGCTCGTGTGTAGGCAAGTTGGATGGACTAAGTATGGCGCATGCTCAGAAAGGGTTTACACGGCCGAAGGTTGCATTGCAGTGTATAGGACGTCGTTTTTCTAGTCCCGTCGTACGTGCTGTACACGTCATCACGCACGCTTTCAGCGGACTGTCTGCTCATCGTGTGTGGTCAAGTCCGTTCATGCTAATTTTGAACGGACTGTCTGTCGGATTGTCTGCCGAACTTAGTTGGGCAGACAATCCGCCCGTGTGTACGCGGCCATACAGTCCGCCCGTGTGTACGCGGCATGAGACAAATCAAATCTTTTTCCTTTGGACCCTGATGCAACCCTGCAGGTTCACCCGGACTCCAGATTACAGATAGTGTCCTCTTTTAGATACCTGGGGGTTATAGTGAAGTTACCCTTCTCCTCCTTTACTACAAACTAATCAGTGGATAGACATATTCTGGACCTCATGGGAAGGGCTAATACACTTAAAATGATCTATTTGCCTAAGCTGATATATGTTCTAGCCAACTCCCCTTGAAAAACCCCTAAGGTCATCTTCAGGAGGATAGATACAATCTGTACGGCGTTCGTATGGAATGATAGGTCCCCTAGGATGGCACTGTAAACTTTAAGGTTGCCGGCACATCTAGCAGACTTGGCGTTTCCTAACTTCTATTTGTACTATTTGGCCCCCCAACTGGCTCCACCCGGTTGCAGCGAATGCCTGTACATCCACTGAAGGAGCTATTGCCTCCTCTCTGGAACTCTCCATAACATTACCTATAGAAGTCGAGTCCCAGCTTACCCAGGCACATTTATGCTAAGCACCTTGCTCTCCCTGTTTCAAATAATTTTCTCAAAAATCTCTACAGTCAAACAAAAAGTCAGCAGCTACAGTATTTGCAGTAAATAGAATTTCATGTCAAAGTGAGAACAGACTTCTGTCACGATTTCAACTAATCAAAATTAAACAAAAAAAGATAACTAACACAATCCTTTAAGTCAGTACTTTGGCAGCAATACCAGCTTTGAGGTGGTGTGCATAGGTTTTTATTAGGTTTTCACTTCCGGACAGAGCAATTTTCCCTCTTTTTTCAAAACTGCTCCAGCTACAGTGCCTTTTTTTTTCATGTTTTGTTGCCTCACAACCTGGAATTGTTTGATAATTTGCATCATTGAATTTACAGAACATACCCACAAATTTGAAGATGTTTTCTTTTTTTTTTTATTGCAAGGCAAACAACAAATAGGACAAAATAACAGAAAAAGTCACTGTGCATACCTATTTACACCCCTAAAGTCAATACTTTGTAGAGCCAACTTTTGCGGCTATCACAGCTCCAAGTCGCTTCGAATAAGTCTCTTTGCCCTTGTACACACGGTCGGACATTCTGACGGAAAATGTCCGATCGGACCGTGTGTGGGCTCCATCGGACTGTTTCCATCGGAATATCCGACCGACAACGTTTTAGAGCTGGGCTATAAAATTTTCCGACAACATGATCCAATCGGACTTTGTCCGATCGTTTGTAGAGAATTCCGATTGGACAAAGTGCCACGCATGCTCAGATCAAATTCCTAGACCAAAGCTATTGGCTACTAGCCTGAATGTAGTCCCGTCGTAATGAAATAACGTCATCACGTTCCGAACGATCGGATTTTCCGACAACTTTGTCCGACCGTGTGTATGCAACACCAGTTTCGGACAAAAGTGTCCGACTGTGGACAGGAATGTCCGACTGTGTGTACAAGGGATATGAGCTTGCCACATCTTACCACTGGGATTTTTGCCCATTCCTCCTAGCAAAAATGCTCCAGCTACTTTCAAGTTGGATGGTTTGTGCTTGCGAACAGCAAACTTTAAGTCTCACCACAGATTTTCTATTGGATTGAGGTCTTGGCTTTGACTAGGCCATTCCAACACATTGACATGTTTCCCTGTAAACCACTCAAATGTTGAATTAGCAGTGTGTTTGGGGTCATCGTCCTGCTGGAAGGTGAACTTCTGTCGTTGCCTCAAATCACACACAAAGCGGTACAGGTTTTGTTCAAGATATCCCTGTATTTAGCACCATCCATCTTTCCCTCAACTCTGACCAGTTTCCCAGTCCTGACTGCTGAAAAACATCCCCACAGCATGATGCTGCCACCACCATGTTTCACTGTGGTGATGGTGTTTTTTGGGCAATGTGTTGGGTTTGCGCCAGACATAGTGTTTTCTTTGATGGCCAAAAAGTTCAAATTTAGTCTCATCAGACCAGAGCACCTTCCTTCATACATTTTGGGAGTCTTCCATATGCCTTTTCCCATACTCAAAGCGTGCCATTTAGTTTTTTGCTGAAAGTAATGGTTTTCTTCTGGCCACTCCTCCATAAAGCCCAACTCTATGGAGCATACGGCTTATTGTCGCCCTATGTATAGATACTCCAGTCTCTGCTGTGGAACTCTGCAGCACCTCCAGGGTTTGCTTAGGTAACAAACATAACACATCATACACATCAGCAAAAAGGAAAAAAAAAAGAAACAGAGATTATAGTAATTACCAAACAGAATGTTATATACTTTTTCTAGGCCATCCCATGTATCCATTTAAATGTCAAGCCTCAACCTACATACTCCATGAACAGGAGGAAGCAAACATTAGTCCCCTCTATCACCAGTAGCCCTAGGTATAGGGAACACCCATGCTATAAATCATTACCCCATCTATATTAGATACCGTGTATGATTTGTCCAACCACTTTTCCCAGACTTTATCATACTTACTAGGGCAACCCCTATTTGTGTAGGTGTCTCTATACAATTGAAGATAATTATTTATCAATTGTTTCCAATATAAAAGTGTAGGACAGGGTTTCTTCCAAAAAAACACAATGGCTTTTCTTGCATAGAATAGTGTTGGATTAATAAATATTCGCTCAGTCACTATTGGAGTAATAACCTCTACCAAACCCAGCATACAAACAGACATTGAAACCGGTAAAGGAGCAGAGGTGATAGAGTTTAATAAATCCACCACCTCCATCCAAAAATTAGTTATACGTGGACAAGTCCAAAAGATGTGTGTGAAATCCCCCTGAGATGCTCCGCGCCTCCAGCACTTAGAAGATCAACCAGGGTTTATCTTTTGAAGTCTATAGGGCATGATACATGCTCTGTGTACCAGTTTAAATTGGATCATACGGTCCCTCAAAGAAACCAGAGATCTTAGAGGGAAATCCCACATACAAGTCCAATCCTCCATACCCAAATCTGGTATATCTCTCATCCACCTAGGTCGAAGACCCTCTAGTGGCAAAATAGAAATTAAAATAAGATGAGAGTACAGTTTCCAGGTAGGCTTATCCAGACACTCAGACCTAAGTACTAATTCCTAAGTGCATTTTATCATCATTAAACTATCTTGTGGAAACTGTGCATGAAAAGCGCGTAAAAGCTAAGTAAATAGATAGGAACAAAGTAGATTAAAGGTTGAGGTAAAATAGCTACTGCATGGAAACAACCCAGACCCTCTCTCCTTGCAGCTAAGAGGAAGATATCCTGGATTATGGCCCAGGAAAAATTGTCCGGCATCCTAATGGACACCACACCAAAATTTAGAAAGGTGTAGGAACCATGGGCCAGGTACATAGGAATCTCCCTCTTACCAGGAGTGCCCCCTGGGCTCCCCCCGGGCATTAAGATCTAAACAATAGACGTGACAATCACCAATTGAGTGGTGGTTGATCCAGACCTCCACCCTCTCCCCCTTATTCAGGAGTAGCTTTTCCTTCCCCCAATCCTCTGTCCTCTCTCCTCTCTCCTCTCTCTATCTCTCTTGATCTCTTTCTGATGATTGCCTTAATAGGCAGATAAATAACACGATCATAATGCAGATATAACGCATATTGGGGAGCTCCTCTTCTGCTACCCCTCGGATACTCTCATACTGGGGGATGGGGGGATCAGGGGGTTTACACCCCTACCCTGACACAGCAAGATCCTTTTTTGGGGTGTCGGGGGGGGGCCCCTGGTCTCTTCCCTAGTTAACCTCTATTCATGGGCCCCAGATAGGGTGACCCCCATTATTGCTCATCTGGTTTTTACCCTCTCTGAGAGGGATAATGTCTGTATCTCTAGCTGCTATTGTTTATGGTTGCACTTTTGATTGCCTGTAGTATACTTGATTACCGGCAGCAGGCCTGCCCTACTGCCAATTGTTTGTTAATGTACTCATGCACTTGTAAGTGCCTTTACAAAAAATAAAAAACTTTTGAAAGTAAAAAAGTTGAGGTAAGTGTGAAGAAAGTAGATAGTTTCTGATCAGTAACCACTTGAGTAAGTATTCTAATATTATATTTAGTCAATGCAAAAGGCTCTTGTGTTTTAAAAAATTAAGGGAGAGTAGGGTTAAACCATAAAGGGGCATTTGGAGAAATCGCATCCTTTGGATAACACCTGCATCGAATAGTATTAAGCATAAGAATAGTGATGGGCAAACTTCCGATGGGACGTTTCGCAAACGTGAACCGCGAACGCGGCCACAAGTTTGCAAACCGTAAAGTTTGCGGCGGCCCCATTGACTTTAATGGCAGTCGAACCTTAAAAATAGGGATGAGCCGAAAACCCCCCGGTTCGGTTCGCACCAGAACTTGCGAACGACCCCCGCGTTCGGTACGAACGTTAGAACCCCATTGAAGTCTATGGGACTCGAACGTTCGAATTGGAAAGTGCTCATTTTAACGGCTAATATGCAAGATAGTGTCCTAAAAAGGGTTTGGCGACCTGCCTCCTGCCTCAGGGGACATGGGTCACTGCAAAAAAAAGTTTTAAAAACTACCGTTTTGGCGGGAGCACTGATTTTAATGACGATTAAAGTGAAAAAAAAAGTGAAATATTCCTTTAAATATGGTGCCTGCGGGGTGTCTGTAGTATGCCTGTGAAGTGCCACGTGTTTCCCGTGTTTAGAACAGTCCCTGCACAAAATGACATTAAACGGAAATAACACCATTTAAAACTGCTTGCGGTTTTAATGTTATATCTGGTTCCTGCAATATGGTTGAAAATCATTGAGAAACATGGCATGGGTAGCCCTCCCTGCCCATTACCAGCCTATTTGGGTCTTGTACGCATATTAAGGGGAACCCCGTACCCATATTAAAAAAAGGAAATGCGTGTGGCCCCCAGGCCCTATATACTCAGAACAGCAGTATACAGGCGGTGCAAACAAGACAGGGACTGTGTAGGTTTGTTGTGTTAAGTTGAATCTGTTTGTCATTTTCAACCGGTACATTTTTAAAGTGTAGCTCCAGTCAAAAAAACTATCTTTAAGCTTTTTGGAAAACATAGGGAAGGGTTATCACCCCTGTATAATTTGTTTTGTCGTCCATCTTTTTTCATCTCACTTGCTGCTGTCTCCTTGCGTTTGCAAGTAGGATATGTTTGTAAGTTGGATGTTTGAAAGTAGGGGCCTGCCCTATATTATAGCGGTATGTACTGGGTACAGAGCACGCAGACAGCACGCACTATCTCCTAACACTACTGACTGCAAGCTCTATTATTAACCACTTGTTAGCCCAATGTTTGCATAAAGTGAAAGATGAAGTTATGCTGAGTAAATAGATATCAAACATGTCACTCTTCAAAATTGCACATGCCCGTGGAATGGCGCCAAACGTCGCTACTTAAAAAATTCCCATAGGCGACGCTTTAAATATTTTTTTACTGGTTACATGTTTTGAGTTGCAGAGGAGGTCTAGGACTAGAATTATTGCTCTCGCTCTAACATTCTCGGCGATACCTCACATGTGTGGCACATGCGAGCACATGGGGACATGGGCGCTTTAATTTTTATTTTATTTTTTTATTGTTCATTTTACTTTATTTATTTTAGTTTGACATTTTTTTTCCCAAAAATATATTTTTGATCACTTTTATTCCTATTACAAGAAATGTAAACATCCCTTGTAATAGGAATATGGGGTGACAGGTCCTCTTTACAGTGAAATCTGGGGAGTCAATATGACCCCACATCTCACCTCTAGGCTGGGAAGCCTGAAATAAAAAATAAAAAAAAGATTCTGGCTTTGATCGTACTGGCGAGTTGGTAGAAGCACCGGAGGGCGGTGAGGGGTGGGGGGCGTCTATGGCTGGGTATTTCAGGGTATCACCGAGTATGGCTGGGTATCTCTGAGTATGGCTGGGTATGGCAATTTATGGCAGGGTATTACAGAGTATTGGCGGGGTATTGGCGGGGTACTACAGAGTAATAGCAGGGTACTGCAGAGTATTGGGGGTACTGCAGAGTAATGGCGGGTACTGCAGAGTATTGGGGGGTACTGCAGAGTAATGGGGGTTACTGCAGAGTAATGGGGGGTACTGCAGAGTAATGGCAGGGTACTGCACTGCAGAGTAATGGCGGGGTACTGCACTGCAGAGTAATGGCGGGGTACTGCAGAGTAATGGCGGGGTACTGCAGAGTAATGGCAGGGTACTGCACTGCAGAGTAATGGCGGGGTACTGCACTGCAGAGTAATGGCGGGGTACTGCAGAGTAATGGCGGGGTACTGCAGAGTAATGGCAGGGTACTGCACTGCAGAGTAATGGCAGGGTACTGCACTGCAGAGTAATGGTGGGGTACTGCACTGCAGAGTAATGGCGGGGTACTGCAGAGTAATGGCGGGGTACTGCAGAGTAATGGCAGGGTACTGCAGAGTATGCACTGGTATTGCAGAGTATTAGCAGGGAATTGAGGGGTTAAATTCGGTGAGCAGCGATGTGGGCACTGCAGATGCAGCCCACATCGCTGCTGACACCGATCTCTTTCCCCTCCGCTGTACCGATCGGTACAGAAAGGGGAGGGAGGAACAGGCGTCATAACATGACGCCGGTTTGTTTCCAAGTGATCACTCCGTCATTTGACGGAGCAATCACGTGGTAAACGGCCGCTATGAGCGGCCGTTTACCGTGATGCGTCGGCTCCTATGGACGCGGCGGTCACGGATGTTCTCGAGTGCGCACACCTCGGGGCACGCGAGAGCAGAATTCTTGGAGGCCGTTAATTAACGGCCTCTCTGAGTTAAACAACCGCCCTGAAGCCGTTAATCGGCAATGTGGTTAAAGCTAGATCACTAGCTATATAGGTGAGGTGAATATAGTGGTGTATACTGCAGTCAGGGCACAGACAACAACCACTACACAGCAGCAAGATAGGAAATCAGCCAAAAACGATTGGTGTGTACTGTGTTGAAGGTACACAGAACACCCACTGCTTCAGATGCAAAGTAACACACTACAGGAGGCCGCCTTAAAGGCGGCCTTGTATAGTGTGGGGCGTGCACTACACAGCCTGAGCTATGATTGGCCACAGGCAGGATGCCTGTGGCCAATCATGGCTCTCCTCGCTGCCGGCGCTGCGATTGGCCAAGCATGCGGGGTCACAGTGCATGCTTGGCCAATCATCGGGCAGCAATGCACTGCGCCAACGCAGTGCATTGTGGTCCGCGCGCGCGTCACTCGAATTTTGACGCGAACGGCCAAAACGTTCGGAATTCGCCGAACGCACGAACAGCCAATGTTCGAGTCGAACGTACGTTCGACTCGAACACGAAGCTCATCCCTACTTAAAAACCTCCAGGTCATATTTTCAGCCACAATACTTACTAGCTGTGCACATATAGTCCCACCACATGGACACTGACATAACAAAAGTATTAAGTGAATCTGAGATCGACAACGACAAACATTCTTATTTTATCTGTGAAATTTTGACAATTCAGGAGTGCATGAAAGCCATGTAGGAGAGGCAAGGTCAGGGCAGGCTATGAAGGGGGTGCAGAAGATGATCAGTGCCACAGTCAGGGCAGCGCAGTCCTGTCCCAGTGTGCCAACCTGTGCTTGAGCCCCTCCCTCTGCCCGGCCCTTACCCCCACCTATGCAGTGCTCCACTGCGGTGGTCCGGAGGTGCCAGTCCAGTGCTGATCCTCAGCCATGGTGCTGGCACTGCCTGCTGATTGGCTTCTCCGCTGCTATCTCCCTCACTGTCTGAAACCAGCACCGCGATAGAGACTGAGCAATGACACCAGCACCGTGATAGAGAGCACTGACACCAGCACCGTGATAGAGAGCGCTGACACCAGCACCGTGATAGAGGGCACTGACACCAGCACCGAGATAGAGAGCACTGACACCAGCACCGAGATAGAGAGCACTGACACCAGCACCGTGATAGAGAGCACTGACACCAGCACCGTGATAGAGAGCACTGACACCAGCACCGTGATAGAGAGCACTGACACCAGCACCGTGATAGAGAGCACTGACACCAGCACCGAGATAGAGAGCACTGACACCAGCACCGTGATAGAGAGCACTGACACAAGCACCGTGATAGAGAGCACTGGCACAAGCACCGTGATAGAGAGCATTGACACCAGCACCGAGATAGAGAGCACTGACACCAGCACTGAGATATAGAGCACTGACACCACACCAGCATCGGGATAGAGAGCACTGACACCAGCACTGTGATAGAGAGCACTGACACCAGCACTGTGATAGAGACCACACCAGCACTGAGATAGAGAGCATTGACACCACACCAGCACCGAGATAGAGAGAGAACACTGACACCAGCACTGGGATAGAGAGCACTGAGAGGAGGGTGCAGAAGAGTAAGGCTTAGTGAGCCACTCAACCAAGTCTGGTGCGTCCTTTGAAGTAATCGCACGCACTTTGGCACTTTGGCTCTTTGGCTCAAGCCTGTTGCTCCTGCCCTACCCCTACCACCCCTGCGGAAGGGCCTGCCTCTTCCTCTGCCTGTCATTTTTGAAATGACACTGTGACAAAAGTCTCTAGAGAAGTGCAGTATGTATGTGGAAGAAGATATATAACACCCCGCTTCAGTCTGTCGTTTTTGGGGGCCACTGGTCTATCACACCAGTTATAATAATTTTTTTTTAGTGCGTTTGTCACTCTTTGTAGTATTGCTGCAGAACCACTCAGCAGTCACAATGCTGCACAGTGGAAATGCACTATACAATGCTTTCTATATGTGCAAGTATTTTATATGTGTATTACACCCCTTAAAAGGACCTTTGTGGACCTAGTGGCTAGTGATTTGCAGACTGTCCCTCAGTCCCTACACTGATAAAAGACAGCTGCAGAATCAAGTATAATAGGCTTTCTATATTTGAAAGAAAGTATATTATACGTGTACAACCCTATATACTGTACTCCTATACCAGTCCTTAAAAGGACCTTTGTGGACCTAATAGTAATAGCTAGTGATTAAACTGACTGTCCCTGCTCCACACAGCGCCCTGTCCCTACACTGACAAAAGACAGCTGCAGAATCGGTCAGCAGTGCACTCAGTAATCACCAGCACAGCAGTCAGCAGCAGTGCACAAGAATCCTATATACTGTACACCTATACCAGTCCTTAAAAGGACTTTTGTGGACCTAATAGCTAGCGATTTGTGTCACTACAGTCTGTCCCTGCTCCACACAGCAACCTCTCCCTACACTGACAAAAGACAGAATGTAAAATGGCCGCCAGATCAGGTCTATTTATAAGGTAGGGGGAATGTCCAATTGTCCATGTGCTGAAACGTCTCAATTGGCTGTCCTCTACCCCATGATGGATGTGTCATCATGGGTCAAAGTTCTTTCAAAATGTAAACGCATATGTCCGCCGGGGGAACATCGCCAGAAGTCCGCCGGTTTGGCAAATCGCGAACACGTAAAATTCGCTGCCAACCGTCCGCCTGACTGCAGGGGGCAAAAAAGGCAACCAGTAGCCCTAAAACTGAAGAAAAAGGGGACAATGACATATTCAAATTCAGGGAAATTAATAAACAAACCCCAATAAAAATTGTAGATTGGAGCCAACATGGCCTCCATACATACTCAATTAATAGAATTGGTATACAAGACGGGGACGCCGAGAGAAAATTAGATGAAAAATAAATTGGATAATTCCTAGATACTCCCAGATATTCATCAAGAATATGCAGAAACTATAATAGAAAACAATATGAAAAAAAACTTAATTCAAGAGATAATTGAGTAAGAGAAAGAAAAAAAGTAAAATAAGTGTCTGGCTCAGATGTCTTAAATACCCCCCACGCCGATTGAGTGGGGGGTATTTAAGACATCTGAGCCAGACACTTAGTTCTGGTTCTGCGGGGACGCTGATTTGATTTCTTGGATGTATTAAGGTTAGTTTGCGATGCAAGAGGGGTCTGATCCACACTTTCCCTAGCTTGTCCAGTTGGAAGTAATATAAGTCCTCTTTTTTTTTCTATTATTTTTACTCTCTATAGGAATTTCCCGATAAGGCGTATTTTTGCAATTGGTGTTCTCATCACTCAAACACTGCTGTTGTTGTGGGTATTGCTGGACTATTTCAATCCAGTATTGGCCTATAATTTGTGATCTGAAGAGGTAAGCATTTGAAAGGCTTGCTGGATATAGTATAAAAATGTGTCTCCCCTCCCCCATTTTTTTTTCTCTTGCTCAATTATCTCTTGAATTAAGTTTTTTTTTTCATATTGTTTTCTATTATAGTTTCTGCATATTTTTGATGAATATCTGGGAATTATCCAATTTATTTTTCATCTAATTTTCTCTCGGTGTCCCCGTCTTGAATACCAATTCTATTAAATGATTGGGTATGTATGGAGGCCATGTTGGCTCCAATCTACAATTTTTATTGGGGTTTGTTTATTCATTTCCCTGAATTTGAATATGTCATTGTCCTCTTTTTCTTCAGTTTTAGGGCTACTGGTTGCCATTTTTGCCACCTGCAGTCACATCAAGGTGGTTTCTAAGGTGGGGTGCTTCCCATTTGGGGGGTCGCCCTGCTCATCTCACGTTGGGGGTGAAGTTTGGGGTACGTATGCACTCACTTGGATCTGACATTGTTATACTATCTAGCTGAGGGTTAACATTTTTGGGTGGAGTTTTTTGATCAAGTCCATCTGATTGTCTTTATATATTAGCCATGCAGCATTCTACTCAAATTCACTAATATTTTGTCTTTTATCTTTTGTAGCAATTCTTTTTTCTCCTTTTGTTGGTCAAGTTTTATTTCCCCTGAGGAGGCCATTGTGATAGGGAAGATTTGACCCAACAGCACATCGAGACCATTACCATCCTTGGCCCTACTTAATATACTTTTTGTGTGCTTCCCATGCTGTATTTTAATTGCCTTTCTCGTTACACTTGAATGTAATATTTGTTATTTAATCACGTTGTAATAAAAATTTCTCTCATAATTTTTAACATAAAAACAATTGTTTGTTGGTTTGAATGACAGGCACCGCAATAATCCCTCTTTTCCCAAACATTCTACTCTTCTTGCAAGTATAAATACATAAAAACTGGCTGATAGCCAAAGTTAGGGAAAACATAAATCTTTTAAAAATAAGTATACACAGTTATAATAATTTAAGGCTGAATATTCACATTATTGTATAACCCAACTCTACTGTTTCTCTTTAATGTTATACCTGAAAATCTCTAACAAGGAAGCATGGCCCGCAGCACACCTAGAGACAAACGGATCCTTGCAAAGAATCCAATAGTAAAGTGATTTTGTAAGGTGCAGGATAGGAAGTATGGAAGTTTTCCTTTCATGATGTAACTGCTAACACTGCATAAAACAATGAATACTTTATTCTGCTGTTGATCAGAATGGAGATCACAGCTCAAGAGTCAAGGAAAGTCATGTATTCATCTACGGCTATGGCAGACCTTACCTTGCTTTTGTCTAAGCTTTTATATCGTGAACTAGGATGTAAAGAGACACCGTAATCAAGTTCAACATTTTGCAAACTGTAAAAGCTACTGGGTAACTATGACTGTTTTACCAATATCAATACCAATAATTAGTAGTAAGTGGAAATACCACCAACCCGCGCAGATGGATGCCTTGTGTAACTAAAATAAAAATAGGAGCAGCACGTTATAATGTAAGTAAATGGGAAATAATTAATTAGAAGAATTAATTGAAACTGCGCACTCTGTAAAAGTGCAAGTCCAAAAAGGTGCTAATATACTAATATTACATAAACCACAATCACAGAAATTTATATATGTGTAAACTCCTTAGCTTTAAAGCTAATATTAGGGGGCTGATATTGCATAAACCACTAATATTAGCTTTAAAGCTAAGGAGTTTACACATATATAAACTGCTGTGGTTATAGTTTATGTAATATTAGTATATTATCCTTTCTGCACTTGCACTTTTACAGAGAGGATGGTTTCAATTAATTCTTCTAATTAATTATTTCACATCAATACCAATAATTTTTTACTATTTTATTTCCTGACTTGGGATGAGCTGGGTTTGCTTTGAGAAAGTTTGGACAATATCAAATGCCAAATCTTAACTTCACTAAAGTCAGGTGAAGCCAAATCTGTCAAATCGATTTTCTTAACTTTGTAAAGCTAATAACCAAAAGTGGTGTAAAAAAGTGCATTGTTCCGAAAAATGTACTGGGGGGGGGGGATACAGTAAAACCTGCCTGTGAAGTATTGCATATCTACCATTTATACCATGTATACAAAGTAGTATAGTATCTTCATCAAGAAGGATGAGGGTCTTGTATATAATCTGGTAGGTGGCTCATTGCATTATTCAGAAAATATAGAAAGCTTGCAGTGAAAAGTGAATTAATTTCTTGTTTTCAATATCTCACTATATTTAACTTTTTCTATACAAACTAAAATCCTTGGTCTCCCCCAAAATCAATACCAGACCCTTTGGATCTGGTAAAGGTTTTAAGGGGGGATCACAACCCAAAAAACAACAACAAAAATTACACAGGCCCCTCACATTCTCTCCCATATCTTACATCCACTGTGAAGCATCCCTTGTGCTGTTTGCTGCTGTTTTAGTTTAAATCTGCTCCCCATGAGTAGTTTTTGTGGCTCCAATAACCCCCGCAATACTTGAAGGATGCAGTGTTGGCCCTGTCCAGAGGCCATTAATATGTAACTTAAAACTGTAAGATGTATGTAACCTTTAGCACAGCATCCAGACTATAGTGGTTCTGGGTATATAATGTACAAGGTATGTAATTAAAACTTGATCACAGAGCACTCTGAATGCGGTGCCATACATACTCTTGAGCTCCTGGTCACCAAACTCTATATGCTTTGCTGTCCCCCAGCAAATTTCTCATCCTCCTCAAGCTAAAATCGGTCTTCCCTCAAGGAACCATCTATTGCTCACCTCTGCACACCTCTTTGCTTACATTTTCACCCCCCCCTCTGTGCCCCTTATCCCCTTGTCCACAACTCACCACTACCTCTGTCAAGTGACCTAGGTTTTCAAAAAGTAAAATGGGCATTCGGATAGTTTTTTTTTTTTTTTTTTTATGATACCAGCGGTTAGTTAGAGAGGGATGGAAGAGGGGCTACTAATATCCTGGAGTTGGGCTTTAAATAACTATATGGGCTAGTTATAAGCTAATTCTATGAACAGCTATTATTTAAATATATATTAAAACTATAAAATGTAGGTAATGGTAGAGGTGGAAAATAGAAAGTTTATTGGAATTATTACTGCATTTCCTGTCACTGAAGTCTTTTCAATCCAAATAATGAATCACATAAACAGAGAGACCTCCGTTCCGTCTGTTAATATTCACTAGATTCCTGTAAACACAGTGTTTTTCATTAGAATCTGTTACTACATTCTGGCAATCAATATTTGAATAGCTGCTCTGTGCTTTGACCTGTGTATTTCACAAGAAGAGTAAATGATCAGACACCTACAAATCTGCCAGCTGCATACTGAGCAGAGTGTGAATGTAAAATGGCTACAGATTACATTTCACTCTCTGGGAAAATAAACCTTTGGCTTGTTCACAATAGATGTGTTGTCAAGCATTTTTATCATTTTTTTTTCTGTAGAGGCAAAATATTTGGGCATGAGAAATCCATGGTTTTCTTTTTTTGTTTTAGTCCCAAAGCATCGCATTGTAGTGTGTTGGACAGAATCAATGAACAAGGCGGAAAGCGTCTCTGAGCACAGACTGTATAAATCTTTTATTAAAAATAAGGATGCCAAATGTACACTCACATAACAAGGTAGATAATAGGCTCATCAGAAGGATATAAGTCCGGGACGCTGTGCAGGATTAGTCACCTAGGAGCCGGGGCAAGGTCCGCTGCCATGCTGCAAAGTGTATAGAGAAGCCTGCCAGACACTTTCAAAATGGTGTTGGAGCGCACTTGTGACCCACAGCATCAGCGGAATGATGGCACCTGAGTCGGAGTGATGCGTTTCAGAGCCTTCCCCCATGTTGTCTATGGGCCAGTGGGCTTTTTCATTAGACTAAAGATACAGAGATGGATATATGAATATATTGGGACTACATGGCTCAGCAAAGTAAATTTATGTAGCAATACATTAAAATAAACATAAATAAATATACAAACATTATTAAGTTGATTAACAATGAAAAAAACAACAATAGGATATAAATTGATCTTGTATAACAATATTGGTCATAAAAGATGAATAAAAAATATTAATTCATATATAAAAGTTATACACTAACTTTAGTTAACGTTAGTTAATTCCTCTGCAAACTTTTACCTATAGGTAGGCCTATAATCAGGCTTTAGGTAGTGTGATGGACATTGGGGTTCTCTCATTATAGAGTCAGCCTCCAATTAAACTCTGAGTTCGGAGGATTTAGGTAGTGTAACGGAGATTGGGTTTTTGTATTATAGTAGTTGATGCCCCCCCTATCCTACAGCTATGTGTGATTTTATATTTTATTTTTTATTATTTTTTACTGCTATCAAAATACTGTTATACAAACTTGAGGGGCTCTACTATATAGTGAGCCTATTTAAGTTTTGATATGTACTTTCCTAAATTGTTATTTGCTATTGTAATTGCTGTATACTGTGACTGTGTGGACAAGTCCCCTCCTCCTTTCGGTTTTTAGTAATTTTTTATTAATTTATCTTGTGCCGATTTTGATTCTATTTCTCCCTTTTGTGATATATTTGGCATAGCTCTCCTCTGCCATCTTATCCCTGTAATACAAGCGAGGCTTGGTATCAGATGGAGCGCAATCACTTCCGTGTCGGTGACTCATTGCTGCTCTATCTATATAATAGAAGCGAGGCCTGGCATCAGATGGAGCGCACGTACTTCCGGGTTGGGGGTAGCGCGCGCTGTCCATCTGCCTGGCACGCACGGCGTGTCGTCACGCCGTTACAGGGGGCGGTGCTATTTGGTTGTATACCAGAGAAGGGCGAGTGACTGCATGGTATGCGTCACTTCCGCCTGCTCTGGTCCTTTGACCCCGCACGCCATTGGACGCTAGAGTGAGGCTTGGTTCCTCTCCGTGGATACAGAGGGAGGCGGCCCGCTGGCCGATAGTGATACTGCCTCATTTGTGCTTTTCTTTTCTTTTTTTTCTTTTAGGATTTACACCGATTAGTGCTCTTCCCTTTTTCATGTCTATTGGATCCACATCATTTAGTGTGTGGATTTTATTTATAGATTCGCAACCTATATGCCTCACTTCCGGGTTGATCCCGGAAGTGAATTAGGCTTGTGTAATGGAGGAGGTGGCTTGTGCTAGTCATTCATTATTTAATGGAGGCAACATGGCGTGTCACCCATACCCCAGACGACGTGACTCTTTCACGAAACGCGTTGGGTGGTGTGACACGCTCTTTTGCCCCAATTGAACTGGTACCGGAAGGGATATCGTTTGGAGTTCGCGATCGGCCGACGCTTGCCCATTTTGATGATATGCCCTGTGTTTCCTTACGTTTGTAAGTGTATTTCCTTTTATTTTTATATTTTTATTAAACGTTTTTACACTATTTGGAGTATATTTTCCTTTTTATGGCGGACCTTTTTGATTCTCCAATGAAATACATATGAGTCCTGCTCCATAAAGTGTTTTCCCCTGGTTTGGATGGTTCAAGGCTGACGTATCCCTTAACCTGGTTTACGATAGAAAGTTCAATTGGGATGGTTCAAGATTGACCTATCTTCTGACCTGATTTGTGAGAAAGCGCTCCTTACTGGGGCATCTGGTAAGGGGCTAGGGCTATCTGTTTGGTGGAGGTATACCTGGTTTCGGTTCACGTTAATCCTTAAGGGTTTTTGGATTGGATCATCTTCATTCAACACGTGGTGTTTTCATTTGGACTCATAAAAGGACTTTATAATATTTGTCACATTTATATTGTTTCACTTTTTCACAATGTATAGTCTTTTTGGACTCAACTTCACATGTTTTCTTTTTTGAATTCTTGGTACCACAGACCCAGCATTACTTATTTCAGGGTTTATGGTAAACGAGGGTCACTATATATGTTCACTTTACAAGTTGTAGGTATTATTTCTTGTCACATTTAGTTATTAGATTTGGTTTTTGAATTTTTAAAGCCATAAGAAGCATATCTTTTTGGGGTGGCTCATATCCTAATTTAAATATTAGGGATTGCGCAGTTCTCTCTTTTTCTCTATAATCAGGCTTACCTATAGGTATTGAAATATCTCCTAAATCTGTACAGTTTAGGAGAAATGTCCAGTTCATGCAGCCAGTGACATCAGTGGTGGGTCACGGGAAAGATGTCAATGTTTTAAGGTAAGTATTTCATAAGGAGCTAGTATGTGATGCATACTAGCTCATTATGCCTTTGTATTGCAGGTCTTTTTTTTTGGGGGGGGGGGGGTTTATGAGGTTACCAAAACAACAAATGTTAGATATATAGAGCAAGGTATTGAGAAGGCATTGAGAGGATCATTGCAACCTCCAACTCCTCATTAACCAGTTGCCGACCGCCGCACGCCGATGTACGTCGGTACAATGGCACGGGCAGGCATAAGGACATACATGTACGTCCCTTGCCTCCCGCGGGTCGGGGGCCCGATCGGGCCCCCGCCCGGTGCCTGCGGCGGTCGGTATTCGTGCGGGAGCGATCCCGGACGAGGGGACGGCCATTCATTCATGGCCACCCCCTCGCGATCGCTCCCGACGAATAGAAATCCCCGGTGACATCACTTCCTCTCCTGTAATGTAAACACAGGAGAGGAAGTGATGTATTCTCTCCTCCGTGTCGGTATTTTTCGTTCCGACACGGAGGAGAGCGGATCAGTAAGTTGCACCAACACTCACACACACAGTAGAACATGCCAGGCACACTCACACCCCCCCTTTACCCCCCGATCACCCCCCCAATTACCCCTGCCCCCCAGTCACAATGACACCAATGTCATTTTTTTTTTTTTTTTTTTTTTTTTTTGCATTGGTGTCATTTGTGACTGTAATAACTGTTAGGGCAGTTAGAGTTAGCCCCCTTTAGTTCTAATGTACCCCCCTAACCCCCCCAATAAAGGTTTAACCCCGTGATCACCCCCCGTCGCCAGTGTCACTAAGGCTGGGTTCACATTGCAGCGGTTTATGAGAACGAATGTGATTCGCACCGCACTGCAGTGCAAATCACATCCGATCTCTGTGCGATTCGAGTTCAGCCATTCGCCGCACCCGCCGCACCCGCCACACCCGCCGCACCCGCCGCAAATTCGCACGGGACCCTTTTTTTGGCCCGCAGCAGAATCGGATCGCATGGGTGTTCACACCATGCGATCCGAGTTTGCAGATCGCACTGCGATATGCGAACTGATCTGGGGGTGTCAGTAACATTTCACTGACACTCCCAGCAGTTCGCATAGGGCAGTGTGAACTGCCGCCGGGAGGCATGCGATGCGGGAACCCGCCGCGGATTCGCGGCGTTTCCGCATCGCTCCAGTGTGAACCCAGCCTAATAAGCGATCATTTTTCTGATCGCCGTATTAGTGTCACAGGTGACGCTAGTTAGGCAGGTAGGTATTTAGGTTCGCCGCAGCTTTTTATAGCGCCAGGGACCCCCATATACTACCGCATAAAGCCCCCTGATTGCCCCCTAGTTAACCCTTTCACCAGTGATCACCATATAACTGTTACAGGTGACGCTGGTTGGTTAGTTATTTTTTTATAGTTTCAGGGCACCCGCCATTTATTACCTAATAAAGGTTTAACCCCCTGATCACCCGGCGGGTGTCATTTGTGACTAATAACTGTTAGGGCAGTTAGGGTTAGCCCCCTTTAGTTCTAAGGTACCCCCCTAACCCCCCCAATAAAGGTTTAACCCCGTGATCACCCCCCGTCGCCAGTGTCACTAAGGCTGGGTTCACATTGCAGCGGTTTATGAGAACGGATGTGATTCGCACCGCACTGCAGTGCAAATCACATCCGATCTCTGTGCGATTCGAGTTCAGCCATTCGCCGCACCCGCCGCAAATTCGCACGGGACCCTTTTTTTGGCCCGCAGCAGAATCGGATCGCATGGGTGTTCACACCATGCGATCCGAGTTTGCAGATCGCACTGCGATATGCGAACTGATCTGGGGGTGTCAGTAACATTTCACTGACACTCCCAGCAGTTCGCATAGGGCAGTGTGAACTGCCGCCGGGAGGCATGCGATGCGGGAACCCGCCGCGCATTCGTGGCGTTCCCGCATCGCTCCAGTGTGAACCCAGCCTAATAAGCGATCGTTTTTCTGATCGCTGTATTAGTGTCACAGGTGACGCTAGTTAGGCAGGTAGGTATTTAGGTTCGCTGCAGCTTTTTATAGCGCCAGGGACCCCCATATACTACCGCATAAAGCCCCCTAATTGCCCCCTAGTTAACCCTTTCACCAGTGATCACCATATAACTGTTACAGGTGACGCTGGTTGGTTAGTTATTTTTTTATAGTTTCAGGGCACCCGCCATTTATTACCTAGTCTCACTAGTGTACCCCTAAATTTAGGGGTGTCTACTTTCCAAAATGGGGTCATTTGGGGGGGGTTTGTGCCATCTTGGCATTTTATGGCCTTCAAAACTGTAACGCCCTTAGAAAGCCTGAAGGCGGTGCTTGGTTTTCGGGGCCCCGTACGCGGCTAGGCTCCCAAAAAGTCCCACATATGTGGTATCCCCATACTCAGGAGAAGCAGCAGAATTTATTTTGGGGTGTCATTTCACATATGCCCATGGCATGCGTGAGCAATATATCATTTAGTGACAACTTTGTGAAAAAAAAAAAAAAAAAAAAAGTTTGTAATTTTCCCGCAACTTGTGGCAAAATATAAAATATTCCATGGACTCAACATGCCTCTCAGCAAATAGCTTGGGGTGTCTACTTTCTAAAATGGGGTCATTTGTGGGGGTTTTGTGCCATCTTGGCATTTTATGGCCTTCAAAACTGTAATAGGTAGTGAGGAGTGAAATCAAAAAATTACGCCCTTAGAAAGCCTGAAGGCGGTGCTTGGTTTTCGGGGCCCCGTACGCGGCTAGGCTCCCAAAAAGTCCCACATATGTGGTATCCCCGTACTCAGGAGAAGCAGCAGAATTTATTTTGGGGTGTCATTTCACATATGCCCATGGCATGCATGAGCAATATATCATTTAGTGACAACTTTGTTAAAAAAAAAAAAAAAAAAAAAAAGTTTGTAATTTTCCCGCAACTTGTGGCAAAATATAAAATATTCCATGAACTCAACATGCCTCTCAGCAAATAGCTTGGGGTGTCTACTTTCTAAAATGGGGTCATTTGTGGGGGTTTTGTGCCATCTTGGCATTTTATGGCCTTCAAAACTGTAATAGGTAGTGAGAAGTGAACTCAAAAATTTACGCCCTTAGAAAGCCTGAAGGCGGTGCTTGGTTTTCGGGGCCCCGTACGCGGCTAGGCTCCCAAAAAGTCCCACATATGTGGTATCCCCATACTCAGGAGAAGCAGCAGAATTTATTTTGGGGTGTCATTTCACATACGCCCATAGCATGTGTGAGCAATATATCATTTAGTGACAACTTTGTGTAAAAAAAAAAAAAAATTTTTTTTTTTGTCATTATTCAATCGCTTGAGGCAAAAAAATAAAATATTCAATGGGCTCAACATGCCTCTTATCAATTTCCTTAGGGGGTCTACTTTCCAAAATGGGGTCATTTGGGGGGGTTTTGTACTGCCCTGCCATTTTAGCACCTCAAGAAATGAGATAGGCAGTCGTAAACTAAAAGCTGCGTAAATTCCAGAAAACGTACCTTAGTTTGTAGATGTGACAACTTTTGCGCAAACCAATAAATATACAATTATTGACTTTTTTTTTACCAAAGACATGTGGCTGAATACATTTTGGCCTAAATGTATGACTAAAATTGAGTTTATTGGATTTTTCTAATAACAAAAAGTAGAAAATATCATTTTTTTTCAAAATTTGCGGTCTTTTTACGTTTATATCGCAAAAAATAAAAATCGCAGAGGCAATCAAATACCATCAAAAGAAAGCTCTATTTGTGGGAAGAAAAGGACGCAAATTTTGTTTGGGTACAACATTGCATGACCGCGCAATTACCAGTTAAAGCAGCGCAGTGCCAAAGTGTAAAAAGACCTCTGGTCATTTACCAGCAAAATGGTCCGGTCTGAAAGTGGTTAAGACCACCAGGCAAAGGTTGATGAGGTTATTTATCCAGAAGTTCTTCCTCTGGCAAAGTCTGTGAAAGCACCCTGCCTCGGGGAGTCCCCTGGGTATACCCTCAATCACCCATACCTGTAGGTCCTCAGTGGATTTGTGATTAAATTCTACTAAATGGTCGGGCATACCGTGCTTAAATTTTATGTTTGAGATTAGGAGCCTTTGTGCATGTTACTTTAGGTTTATTTAGAATAATGTGCTGTAAATAGGGGCCTTGTTGCAAGATGTACTAATGTATGGCTAAAATGCATTCCATTTTGAGATGTTGGTTGTGATATCGGGTAGTAAATCTAACTAGTTGATTATCTTCTTTTTTGACAAATTAAGGGGGCTTATTTTTGATATATGCTCAATCAACCAGTGGTTCTGGATATCCTTTTATCCAAAAATGTATTTTTCAGTTGTCATTTTGTAAGTCATAGTCTGGGTCTCAAGTACAGTTCTGCTTTAGATGACAGAAGTAGCCTTTTGGTATGTTCTTAATCCACTGTGGTAAATAACAACTGTTGTAATGTAGGAATGAATTCACAGTGGTAGGTTTTGTGTAATTTCTAGTATAGCTCTTATTATTCTCATGGCCCATTACCAAATCCAAAAAGGTCAAATTGTTATGATCTCAAACAGAGGTGAACGATAATCCCAAGGAATTGTTGTTACAATGGGATACAAAAAACAAGGGAAGCAGAACCACCCCAAATAATAATAATGTCATCAATATAGCAACCGTAAAATAAAAAATATTAGCTGTAAAGAGATTATTCTGCCAAATGTTTCGCAATTCCCAGTATCCTATTGTCAGATTGGTGTGAGAGGTTGTAAAGTTAGCGCCCATTGCAGTACCTTTAATTTGTAAGTAGTAATCTTCATCAAACATGAAGTAATTGTGAGTGTAACAAAAGGATGTGGCTTCAAGGATGAAGTCAACGTTGGCTAATGGGTCTGAAAAAATAAATTATTGGAGGACTAAGGACTAATATACTAACTTTATGTGGAATTGATGTATATAAAGAGTTTACATATAAAGCTAACCAAAGATAGCTATCTTCCTGAGTATAAGAGGTGAAGAGTTTTAGTAAATGTGTTCCATCATGAATGTAAGATGGTAAATTTTGAGCAAAGGGTTGTACAAACAGATTTATTTATGGGAAAAGCCACTGGTGGCACTGTTCATGGCAGCAACTATTGGCCTATGTTAATTTTTATGAATTTTAGGCAAGTAATAAAAATAAGGAATCTGGTAGAACTCCTTATGTAGAAAAGAGGCCTCCATTTTATCTATAATGCCCCCTATAAAACTTTAGTGACAAGAAGGTCTGCCTTCACTTTTGAATTCAGGTAGTGGATTTTTATATGTGGATGAATCAGAAAGTAGTCTAAGTGATTCTGAGATATAGTCAAACCTGTCCTTAAGAACAATACCACCCCCTTTATCTGTTGATTTTATGATGGTATTGGAGTTATTGGTAAATTACCTTAGTGCCCATTTATCATCTCTATGTGATGTATTGCATAATTGTGTAAGATCAGAATAGACCATTCTAAAGAATGATTCTAAGTTTGGGCCTTTGGCATATGAAGGGTAAAAGGTGGATCTGGGCTTAAAGGAAGTATGTAGAACTGGAGGGGAGGTGATAAGATGCTGTGTGAAGGGAATAAGATTGGGATCTACATTTTCAGTATACAGTTGTTCAACCATATCTAGAGCTTCCTGGTCTGACTCAGAATGATCAATTGAGCCTGCAGACTGGGTACATGAGCAAATGACTGCAGTATTGTTATTAGATTGTATGTGGTAAAATCGTTTTAAAGTAAGATGTCTATTGAACCTGTTAAGGTCTTTGAAAAGTAAGAAGGGGTTTTGTTCAATGGTCAGGGCAAAATGAGTCCTCAACTAAAAAGGTTTAATTATTCAGGGGTGAGAAGTTGTAAGGAGGATAAAATAAATATTTTCACAGTTTCCACTGTTTGTCTTTTGGGATCACAACTAGACTTACCTCCACACCCCCCCCCCCCCCCCTCCTAAAAACTCTTCTGTGTCTTTTCTTTTTTGGAGTGGGTTGGAGGGGGACTGAAGACTAAAAAAGAATGGAGTTCAGTGGTGATGGAAGCGGTATCCTGTGGTATATAAGAGTTAGTGGAATCATTGGAGATAGGGACTTGAGAAGTAAAGGCTGTAATAGGAGAGGACCCATGTGATGGGATGCCACATATGTGCTTTGTTAGATTGGACTTTGCATAGGGAAATTAGAGGATTTGTTGACAGAAAAAGAATTTCATTGTTAATTGATGTCATTACTTGAATTTTTGTTATTGTGAGTGTTTTTGGTATACTTGATGTTTGTCTATATTTTATTTCTGAGAATTGTTAGGTTTGTTATGATGGTGGGGATTGCTATTAGTATGGGTATTAGGACAAGGTTTGTTGGATGTTTTATTATTCTTGTATTGACTACAGTTATTGTTCTGAGCATTATTACGATGTTTAGTATGCAACGGCTGAGAAGTGAAATTAGAGGTACCTTTGAGAAGTCCAGAATGCCCATGGTGGGGCATCTCTCTCCTAGGTTGGTGGGAGGGGTATGAAGATTTAAAAGAAGGACTGAGAGCCATGAGAGTAGTGATGGAACTATTCGTATTTTTCCAAGAAAAAATTCTCTGGTTGTTATAATCGGATAAGGCCTCTTTCACACTGAGGCGCTTCTAAACTGCAAGTAAAACACTGAGCACTTTTGAAGAGCTTTTCAGGCGCTTTTGAAGAGCTTTCCATTCATTTCAGTGGAGAGAGGCATTTTTTCACCGCCCTGCCAGCGCACTGCCCCAATGTGAAAGCATTCATTGTGAGCTTTTCAGGTGCTTTTTTTAGTGTGAAAGCACCTGAAAAGCGCCTCAGTGTGAAAGGGGTCTAAATCCAAGTGTAATTTGCTCAATTTAGTTTTGATGAGAATGTTCTTTTTTGTCTTCTGTTTAAGTGTATTGAAACATGCATGAGGTATAGAAACACCAATGTCTATGATGTCTTGTGAAAGTATTTGTACCTTGTGGGTCAATAGTTCAAACCCACTGTGTCTTTGTTTGACAGCCTTGACCCAATATTGTGTACAAAATTCAGAGACACCAGCCCATTGCTTTTGGTGTTCAGAATCTAGAAAGGAACAGGTTTGTTGTGTGTTGCATACACACGGTCGGACAAAGTTGACGGAAAATCTGATCGTACGTAACGTGATGACGTTATTTCGTTATGACGGGACTACGTTCAGGCTAGTAGCCAATAGCTTAGTTCTAGGAATTTGATCTGAGCATGCGTGGCACTTTGTGCGATCGGAATTCTCTACACATGATTGGACGCAGTCCGATCAGATCATGTCGTCGGAAAGTTTTATAGCCCAGCTCTATAACTTTGTCGGTCGGATATTCAGATAAAAACAGTCCGATGGAGCCCACACACAGTTGGATTATCCGACAACAAGGTCAGATCGGACATTTTCCGTCGGAATGTCCGACCATGTGTACAAGGGCTAAGTCCTCAGAGGGAAATTTTGGTGGCTTTCATTATTCAAGATCAATTTATATCCTATTATTGTTTTTTTAATTGGTAATGGACTTAAATAATGTTTTTATATTTATTTATGTTTTATGATTATATTTTATTAATGGATTTAATGTACATTAATGCTACATTAATTTACTTTGCTGAGCCATGCAGTCTCAAGCGAGCCAGTCCTGATATATAGAGGCTCTCCATCTCTGTATCTTTAGCCTGATGAAAGAGCATACCTGCTCAAAGACGACATAGTTCGTGTTTTGAAATGTGACACTCTGACTCCAGTGAGATCATCCCGCTGAAGCTGCGGGCCTTGTGTGCGCTCCAGCAATATCTTGGAAGTGTCTGGATAGCTTCCCTATACACTCTGCAACTTGGCAGCAGGCCCCCGGCAGCTCCTCAGCCACTACTCTTGCATAGCGTCCCGAACTTATATCCTTCTAATGAGCCTATTATCTACTTTGTTATGTGAGCCTGTTATTTTTAATAAAAGATTTATACATGTAACACCCTCTACTTATGTAGGTGCTAGAGGTAGGATTTTTTGTAAGTGCAGGTAAATTTAGGCAGGCATAACTGGAAGTTAGGCCTGTTTGTTTTGATCTGTATGGGCTGTGAGTGGCTTAGAGTAGTAGTAGAGTACTGACTCACAGACAGCATCACTCCACAGTTACCTCCCTCTTGCTTCTAGAGGAATCTAGAAGAAGAGGAGGGAAAGAGAGGTGGAGCTGTTTGGGCTGTCTCAGGGAGCCCTGACTAATCCCCAACTAGGATTGGAAGGGGGCAGGCCTCCTTGAAATACCCAGGGTCAGCCCAGCTGGAGAGAAATTGTCAGGTGGAATAACTGAGGATGGAGTACTAGGTTGTCGGGGGCCTGGGAGGGCGCTCCCCAGGCTTGGAGGGTGACCTTGGGCCTGGGACTCGGGTGCAGGGTGGAGTCCTTCGGAAACTTGTGAGGGATCCAAACAGGAGGCACAGAGAGGAGTCAGAGAGGACAGCAAGTGCTGGTACTGCCAGGCAATTCTTCAGGAGGGAGCCACCGGTTGCAGCCAGGAGGACTGGTGAGTGGCATGGGCAGTTGGGACAACTGGAAAGTCATGCCAGAGAGCACTGAGAGGAAACAATCAGAGCTGGGTGTGGAGCCAGTGAGGATTGCAATGTCATGGGCAGTGAAGTCGGCAGCTCTGGCCAGGCAGGGCCTTGGGAGGACTAGTCCACCTAGGACAGCTGACACTAAAGATTTCCTATTACTATTTCTGCTACATTAAAAGGGCCCACTGTTCCTGCCTGCAAATGGCGGTTATTGAGGCTTGGCTGAGTCAGTGTCAGGCCTAAACATGTGCTAGCTGTGCCTGAGGAGTAATAGATATGCTGGGGAGAGAGAGAGAGAAAAACAGTCTGCAAGCAAGATATGTGCTGGAGGAGACTGGAGTAACCAAAATGTATATATAGCCACCTCAGCTTATTGCCGTACAAACAGTTAATTGTTCATTTCACTGGGCATCCCATAAATTCCCTTACCCATTCAAGTTAAATTCCCTCAATAAATAATCAGACAAACATATGGACTGTTTATCATCTCCAAAGTATTGGGAAGTGAATGCCGGGCTGAGCAGGGTGACAGGTGGGCCACATCACTTAGCAGCCCCCACGGGGGTACCGCTACATTTGGGGGCTCGTTCCAGGACCGCTTGTTTACGGGTAACCGGCCATCGGTTGCCCCTAGCAACTGTGGTTGAACGAGTCGGGCAACTGTGTTTGTTCCACCAGTATTGAGGAATGGAACCCTGGGAAGGACTTGTGTGCTCTACCTGCTGTTCAGAACTATAAAATTAAGTGGCGTTGCCCATAACAGCCAGCAGGAATCATTACCAGTTATTACTGCCTGCTTACCCAGCTGCCTCAACCAGAGCAAGGGCGAGCACTTATACTAAATCTGCAATTCAGTAACTTTTCGCCCTGTTCTGTCATCCGTGGCAACCATTGCGGGTGATCACGCCCACTGATTACAAACATGTCCAGTGAGCTGTAAATGCTGGACATCTCTCACTGGATTACAAATATGGCCAGCGCTCTGCAAATGCTGGACATTCTAAACTTTTGCTCCAAACTTCTGCATTATTCAGTGTGCTTGGAAGTGTCTACTGTTGCCCTGGGTGATCGGGGGAAAACCTGCGGGTGGGACTGTGCCGAGATAGTGCACTTCAGTTTGTCTAACAAGAGGTTACAGCAGCATGCCCTGGAAGGGGTCTGTCTATCAGTTTGGCCGACGCCAGCCTGTCTAGTAGTGAGGGGGCGGTGACATGTCCTGGAGGAGACCTAGTGTTCCTTGCTAGCAGCAGACAACATGAGGCAGGAGGGTGGACATCTACTCCCAACCCTGACTTGGTTGCCTGAAAAGCAGGAGCGGCCACCTGCAGACACCAGTGTTTAGTTGGAGCCTCAGGGTGATCGACAGGATGAAGTGGTTGTGTCTACTGTGCCCGGAGTGCTGGCTCCCGACCGCGGTGGTCACTGCCTGGGCCCGATGCGGCCATTGTGACGAACTGCTAACCTGGTTGACTGTGCACCTGCTGTCAGGAATCTGTTGCCTGCAGCCACGGAAGTCCCGGAAGGCTGGTGAGGGCCTGGAATCACCATGTAAAGCAGAGTGGAGTTACGGCCTGGTGACTCCTCCATGAAGAAAGAGAACATCGGTAGGCGAGGCGTCTGTCTTGATCTGTGGACTGGCCAAGGATCTGGTGTGGGGGTCAGAGTGTGGGGGTCAAGAGTAAAAGTAATGTACAGTCATACATATGCCTTCTCCATTTGAGGCGTCTGTCTTGATCTGTGGACTGGCCAAGGATCTGGTGTGGGGGTCAGAGTGTGGGGGTCAAGAGTAAAAGTAATGTACAGTCATACATATGCCTTCTCCATTTAGTTGACTTTTACTTTCAAATCCACATTTGGCACCCACAATGCTGGGCGAAATGTTTGTTTTTCACAATTCTGCACAGTGGCAGCCCATCCATAGAGGGCGCAGAAGTGACGCCCCCCCATCCATGCATCCGACCCCCTGAGCTACATATCAGGGTGCTGGACTATGGATTCCAATGGGGGGAGTGTTTTTTGAAGCATCTGATTAGAGCCAGAGGCTCTAATAGGCTTTAAAAAGGAATGGGCTGGGGGGGGGCGTGTCCGGATGTGAGAGGCGGCGGATGTGTTGGAGAGGAGCTCCGGGTATCCTGAACACCATCCTCAGCCATCCGTGCCTTTAACCATTAAAAACAGCCAAAATACCTATCTGTAGGTTTCTGCTGCTCTCTGTGCCTATATTGCAAGGCTCGGGCCTGTGATCTTCCGGGGAACCACCGATCATCCACAACCATGGTTGCCGCCATCTTCCAGAATTACAGCCAGCTGGAGGGAGCTGTTCCTTGCCTGGTGGAGAGGTAGGGGTAGGGGTCCTCATCATCCGGCCTACCCCCCCTGGAGCTTGGTCCATGGGGCTGTTTTAATCGGCCGTTGTGGCCGCGGCCTAGTTCAGCCTACCGTGGGCTAGTGAAGCCTCCAGCCCACCGCACTTTCCTACGCGCTGGCTGGTGGAGGGGCGCCGAGGCCGGGCTGATTTGGAATCGAGAGCATGGATATTGCTGTGCTCACACATCCCACCATCCCTCTACCATCCTGCTGAAAAATGGCTCAGTCAGCCGGTCGAGACTGCCTATGTGGGCTGGCTGAGGAGACCTGGGGCCCAGCATCCTTATCACTCCCCTGCCTTCACCCCCGTTCCCTGGGCCTCTACTGCCACCATCTGCAAGTTACATGGGGGGCTGCTGGCGACTACTGCCCACCTCTCTGGGCTGCAACCTTCCGGGAATAAATACATGCGGCCTACCCTAGTACCCTCCTGACCGCTGCTCTGGGCCCTGAAAACTACCCTCTGCTGAGACTGGGTTCCTTAGGCCTGTGTTGTATTGCTACCCTGGTGAGTACCCCAGTGGTGAACATTATATCAGTGACTGACTGACTCCTGTGCGGCTGTGGCTCTCCTATCTCATTGCTGACTATAAGCTGAAGGCTGACTAATCCCCTGCTCCATCCTATCAACCCCTTGCCTTCAGATTAATAGGCCCTAAGCGCTAGCCCAAAAAATTCATCCACACCAGGCCGCTCAGCCCCTGCACCGGCTACACAGCCTGACTCTTCACTCATAGGGAGGCTACAGGTACTGCTGACCGAATTAGCCATGGAGCCTGAGGCCTAGGCCGAGTGCGGCTCTCCCTGCCCCACACTCCCAGAACAGAAATGCATTGATCCTGGCCGCCATTGAACAATGCAAAATCTCCATGCTGGTGAGAATAGACCGCCTTGCCGAAAAATGTAATCTCATTAGAAACGACCTGGATAAGATCAGGGGCAGGCTGACTGAATCAGAAACCAGAATTTCTGCCACTGAAGATCTTACAGCTACCCACTCCATTACCATAGCAGACTTGCAACGCACAGTACAATTGCTTGTCGCTAAAGCCGATGGTGCAGAAAACAGGGCGAGATGCAACAATGTTCGAGTTCTGGGTCCCCTGGAGGGGGAGGGGAGTGACCGACCGGCAGAGTTTGTGGAAGAATTCTTCAAAAAAATGCTGGGCCTCACGCATATCTCCCCAACCTATGTCGTTGAGCGTGCCCACTGTGTACCCACGGGACGCATCATCCCTGGTGCGAATCCCAACCCTTTTTGGCTCGCTTCCTCAACTTCAGGGACCGAGACAGGATCCTTTCCACAGCTCACAAACATCCTTCGCTCCCGTACGGCAACTCCTCAGTCCTATTATTTCTGGATTTCTCAGCTGACCTGCAGCGCAAGAGGAAGTCCCTCAATGACGTTCGTAAGCACCTACGCGAAAAGGACATTAAATACAGCAGGTTGTATCCCAGCCGTCTCCGGGTCCCTCACAATGGCTCGGTCAGGTTCTTCGACTCTCCGGCTGATGCAGATGACTGGCTAAACAGACTGAGGTGAGCACCAGATGTTATCCCTCACTACAAGTTGCTCCCCAACAGTTTTCTCTCCCTTCTGGATCCGGGCCCGGGGTGGTTGTTTATCCAGTCATCAGTCTGTTGTATAGCCCCTTATGTTCTATCACCTAAAGTTGTTGGTAGTTGACTCCTGAGCCCCCCATGCAGGACTTGCCCTTTATTTTGGGTGGGAGACCAATCTAACCCCGTGAGTTGGTATGTTTAATCTACCCCCGACTGCGATTTTTCTCTTGCTAGAGCCATTGATCACTGGAGTTCCTTCTAGTTCAGAACATGGCATGCAGTTCTTCTGCATTCTTCTACCCCGGAGCTACCTTGTTGGACACAACTCACTCAAGTATCTAACTCCCCCTACTTTTTCTTACGCCAATTGAAGAGGCATCAGCGGCACTGAATTACAGCACTTAAAGGAACTTTTTCACAAAAGTCTGAAGTTCTAAGAGTTTTGAGTTCAGGTTTTGGGTATCAAACTGACCATAGTTCTGTTTTTTCTTTTTTCTCTGTTGGGGGGTACTTCATGGTCAGTAGGGAGTTTACAGGTTACTATTTTTTTTTTCTTTTTTGTACGCTCTAGATCCACTGACTGATGCTTGTATATCATGTTTTCGGTCAATGCTCACCATGCTCAGTGTAAGATTTGTTTTCTTCTTTGCATTCTCCCTTGGTCCCAAAGGGGCCAATCCCTCACACGTAGGTATCATTAAGCTAATTGTTATTGCCTTCATGGAGTTAAAACTAATAACATGGAATGTACTGGGTCTTAACCACAAGGTAAAAAGGGCATTAATGGTTAAATACCTAAATAGTCACAGACTCCATATCTTGTTCCTGCAGGAGACCCATCTCCTGGGGAATAAGATGCTAGCGCTACGTAGACCCTGGGTACGGCAATCATTCCATGCGATGTACTCCAGTTAGGCCAAAGGAGTGGCCATCTTATTGAACAAATCCCTTGCATGTAAGGTCCTACATCTACAAACTGACCAGGAGGGTCGATTCATAATCCTCTTACTGGAGATCAGAACAGTGGTCTATGCTTTAGTAAATGTATACATTGCTCCTCCTTTCAACCAACGGGTCCTCTACAAGTTACATGAGCATTTAGCTACATTACAATTCTCCAGACTATACATAGCTGGAGACTTTAATTCCATTGGACCTGTCTCTGGACTCGTCCAACGCAAATAGGGTGTTTTTACCGGACCTACTACAATGGGCACAAGCAATTAATTACACTGAGATCTGGAGATGAAAGCACCAAACCACTAGGGCAGGCATGTCCAAAGTCCGGCCCGCGGGCCAATCGCGGCCCGCAGTCCGGTTTTGAACGGCCCGCCTGGTGTACTGCGGGATCAGGGCTGTCAAATGAGCCGATCCCCGGCACTGTGTGAAGCTCCGTCGGCTTCAAAAGTGAAAGTAAAGTGCAGAGGAGTGTGCTGTGCTCTCTGCTTCCCCCTACAGTGCAGTACCCGGCTGAATGAGGAAATGGAATGGAAAGGTACTGTACTACAAGCTAGATTCGTTTTAAAAAGGCTTCATTTATGTGTATGTGTGTGTGTGTGCATGTGTGTCTGTATGTATGTATGTGTGTGCATGTGTGTCTGTATGTGTGCATGTGTGTCTGTATGTATATGTGTGCATGTCTGTCTGTATGTATGTGCATGTGTGTCTGTATGTATGTGCATGTGTGTCTGTATGTGTGCATGTGTGTCTGTATGTGTGTGTGCATGTCTGTCTGTATGTGTGTGTGTGCATGTCTGTCTGTATGTGTGTGTGTGCATGTCTGTATGTATGTATGTGTGTGCATGTTTGTATGCATGTGTGTGCATGTGTGTCTGTATGTATGTATGTGTGTGTGTGCATGTGTGTCTGTATGTATGTGTGTCTGTGCATGTGTGTGCATGTCTGTATGTATGTGTGTGCATGTGTGTCTATATGTGTGTGTGTGTGCATGTCTGTCTGTATGTATGTATGTGTGTGTGTGTATGTGTGTCTGTATGTGCATGTGTGTCTGTGTGTGTGTGTGTGTGTGTGCATGTGTGTGTGTGTCTGTGCATGTATGATTGCATGTGTGTGTGTGTCCATGTATGTCTGTATGTATGCGTATGTGCATGTGTGTCTGTATGTATGTGCGTGTATGTTTGTCTGTATGTGTGTGCATGTATGTGTGTCTGTATGTGTGTCTGTATGTACCTGTGTGCATGTATGTGTGTGTGTGTGTGTGTGTGTGTGTATGTATGTCTGTATGTATGTGCGTGTATGTCTGTATGTATGTATGTATGTGCCTGTATGTATGTATGTATGTATGTGCCTGTATGTATGTATGTATGTATGTACGTGTGTGCATGTGTCTGTATGTGTGTGTGTGCATGTGTCTGTATGTATGTAAGTATATGCATGTGTCTGTATGTGTGTATGTCTGTGTGTATGTGTATGCATGTGTGTTACTTTTAATCCAGACCCCCCCCCCATTCTTGTACCATCAGAACTGCTTTTGTGGTGCTTGTGTGTGTGATAGCAGCCAGGATTGCTGCTCCTCTGAAAAGCAATCCATATACAGATCGCTTTTTAGAGGCATTTGAAAGGTGGTAAAGAGGCATTATGTTGCCTCCTCACCACCTGTTTTAAGCCCGTAAATGTAGCATCACTATACCGCAACTGTGCAGTCCACACATTTGCGGGGTAGTTGCAGTGCAGGCCCATTCACCCTGAGCATACCTCCAGCTGCAGCCACAGCATGTGTACACCCCCAGCTGCTCCCTCTGCAGCTAAAGGGGGAGAAGTTGGGGGTGGTAAAAACAGCTCAACCATGTAGTTTTACTGCCCCTCCAATAAGCCCTTGGCTCACATCTGCATGGCTGCATGCTGTGTGTAGGGCAGCCCATGCATTTCAATGGGCTTCCATACCCACAAAAATGCAGGGAAAGAAGTCCCAGAGCTTTTTTTTTTTTTTAATTGCGCTGCACCAAAAGCACCCCATGTTTCCAATGTGTGGGGTACCATTAAGACTTAACGGTACCCCTAAAGAACAGAGCATGCGTCTGTGTGTCGGGCAAACGAGCGCGACAAAGGCACAAGAATTTTTGTTGGGCCAGGTATGAGTGCTCGAATGACCGAATTTTAATGGTTCAAAGAATGTCAGGCAAAATGGTCGGCCCTCACACATGTTCACTTCATCGAATCTGGCCCTCTTTGAAAAAAGTTTGGACACCCCTGCACTAGGGCTTACTCCTTTCACTCCACCACTCATCAATCAGGCTCCAGGATCGATCTGGTCTTTGGTAAAACCTGTGCCCTGGCAGCGGTTAGAGGGGTCTCATACTTACACCTTGTCTGACACCAGGAGTCGAGACAGTTGGCGTTTAGCACCCAAATGGTTGCAGGACTTGAAGGTGGGGGAGGAAGTCTCTCCTGAACTACAAGAATACTGGGAGATCAATGAGGACTCAACCTCAGCACAGATAGTCTGGGATGCCTTTAAGGCCAACACCAGGGGAGAATACATTTCAACTATCAAAGCAGATAGTGCTGTCAGGTCCAGGCACTTGAGGGAGAGGCTAAGGCACCAGAAGCTTTTTCTGGCTCCTCGATAGGGATGAGCTTCGAGTTCAAGTCAAACTCATGTTCGACTTGAACATTGCCTGTTCGCCTGTTCACCAAACAGCGAACAATTTGGGGTGGTCGCAGGAAATTCGAAAAGCCACGGAACACCCTGTACAAGTCTATGGGAGAAATCTAAAGTGCTAATTTTAAAGGCTTATATGCAAGCTATTGTCATAAAAAGTGTTTGGGGACCTGGGTCCTGCCCCAGGGGACATGTATCAATGCAAAAAAAAGTTTTAAAAACTGATGTTTTTTTGGGAGCAGTGATTTTAATAATGCGTAAAGTGAAACAATAAAAGTGTAATATTCCTTTAAATTTCATACCTGGGGGGGTGTGTATAGTATGCCTGTGAATGGGGCGCATGTTTCCCATGCTTAGAACTGTCCCTGCACAAAGTGTCATTTCTGCAGGAAAAAAGTCATTTAAAATCACTCGCGGCTATAATGAATTGTCAGCTCCCCATAATACAGAGAACAGTCATTGAAAGTCATTCATAAAAAAAAAAGCGTGGGGTTCCCCCAAATTCAATTACCAGGCCCTTCAGGTCTGGTATGGATTTTAAGGGGAACTTCACGCCAAATAAAAAAAAAAAATGCCATGGAGTTCCCCCTAAAATCCATACCAGACCCTTTATCTGAGCACGCAACCTAGCAGGCCGCAGGGTCTGTGGGTGGGGGGCTTATCAGAATCTGGAAGCCCCCTTTAACAAGTGGACCCCCAGATCCCGGCCCCCGCTGTTTGAAATGTTAAGGGGGTACAAAAGTATCCTGACCCCACCCCCTCTGACGCAAGGTTTCCATTACATCAGAGGGGGCGGGGTCACCCGCACGTCATTGGGGAATTCAGGCTTTCCCTTTGCATCAGAGGGGCGGGGTCAGGTGACGGGTGGCCCCGCCCTTCTCATATAAGAAGTGTCAGGCTGCCGGGATCCCCGCAGTGTCTCCTCCGGTGGAGACAAAGGATGGATGTGCTGTGCTGGAGGGAGAGATCACCCATCGCTGGATCAGATCACCCTTCGGTGGACCCTGGAGAGATGATCATCCGTTGCTGGATAGCAAGAGTGGAATGTGATTATGTAACTATAATTAACACTTTATTACACAAAAAACTAAAGTAAGCTTTGTAGGGTATATGTAGAATTGGAGGATTTTGCGTAGAGTGGTTTAGGTTATTTTTTATATATGCTTACATGTAATGTGTTTGTTTCTTCTTAGTTTTGCAGTTGTAGTGACCAAGCCTGGGTATGCCCAATAGGCTCTGTATTGTTTTGTTCTCACCTTAAAATTACAATAAAAATAACTTTTAAAAAAAAGGTGTGGGCACTGCACCCTCGATCCCACCCAGTTATGTGACGATAGTAAATATGTTTTCACTATTTTCACACTAAAGTTCCTCCCCGCCAATGAGGAGGACCTGTTTCTGGATTGGCCAAAGCGTCAGGTGAGCCTATTGAATGCCTAGCGCTTAGGATGGAGCAACAGAGAGGAGACAGATGGCTGAGGAACCTGCACACCCCCGTGATAGGAGGAGAAGACACCACTGACTGCCAGTCCTAGATCGGGTAGGTGCCTGACCACCCCCCCCCCCCCCCCCGAAAGAAAAAGCCACCAGCCACCACTGATACTGCATGGTAAAATTTGGGAGGCAAAGCAGATTGGAATTCAGAAAGCAGCATTTTCACATACTCTTGTCCCAACCCTGGGCTTAACCCCTTGCCTACTGGCCACTTTTACCTCCCTCCTGCCCAGGCTAATTTTCAGCTTTCAGTGCAAAGTGTCACACTTTGAATGACAATTACACGATCATGTTACACTGTACCATATTAAATGTTTATAATTTTTTCACAAAAATAGAGCTTTCTTTTGGAGGTATTTAATCACCTCTGGGTTTTCATTTTTTGCTAAATAAATTAAAAAAGATTGAAGATTGTGAAAAAAAATAAAAAAGTCTTTCATAGTTTGTTATAAAATTTTGCAAACAGATAATGTTTCTCCACCACTAATGTGTGCTGATGGAGCTGTACTGATAGACACTGATAGGCTGCACTGATGGGCTGCACTGATAAGGCAGCGCTGGTGGACACTGATAGGCAGCACTGATAAGGAGGCACTGATGGGCTGCAATGGTGGGCATTGTTGGAACTGCACTGATAAGCAGGATAATGATAATCAGTGCCTTGATTATTAGTGTAGATGTCCCTTTCACATAAGCTGGCTATCGCCTCTCCTTTCCTCTGGCTGTCATCTGAGGAAAGGAATGCCAATAACTGGCTTGTGTTTACATTGTGATCAGCTGTCATTAGACACACCCGATCATGTGGTAAAGGACCACTGTGATTGGCCCTTTACTCCGATCTGTGATCAGTTGTGCCCTAAGGACACAGCAATCACAGAGGGCGCGGTCACAGAAGGACATCATATGACACCCTTCTAAAACTGTACTATCACGCTGTAGCCATCATTTGGCTATAGTGTGGTCAGTAAGTGGTTAATTGCCACAAAAATTACACAGTTCTTCCCATTACTGTTGCCCAAATTGAGTTCCCATTCTGTGCCAAAAGTTTTACAATAATAACTCTCCAGCATTGGTGTCAGTTTATGCAATAATAACCTCTAGCATTGGTGCCATTTTCCTCAACAACCCTCAGCACTGGTGCCAGTTTTCTTAATAATAACCCCCAGCATTGGTGGTAAGCTCCTCTATAATAATTTCCAACACTGGTTGAAGCAATAATAACTTTCAGCATTTGGTGTGAGCTTAGGCAATAATAATCCTCCTAAGCACTGGTGCCAGTTTCCTAAATAATAACCATCAGCTAGGGTATCAGTTTATTACATGGGTTCCAGTTTCCACAATAATAATTCCTCAGCACTGGTGCCATTGTATGCAATAACTTCCAGCATTGGTGCCAGTTTATGCAATACCCCAGCATTGGTGCCAGTTTACACAATAATAACCCCCAGCACTGGTATTGGTTATTTTTTTTACTGAGACAGGGTGCTGTGATGTGTTTAGAAAGCTGTGTACAGCATCCTCTCACCAGCAGTGTTCAGCCTGTATTGCATAGGGAAGCACAGATACTTGAAATAAAGTGTGTAACAAAAGCAGAAAGATTTAATTATAAAGTGCATTAGTATATATACGATGAAAGAAAGGAAAGATCAGGGAAGACAAAATATAATCACACAAACATTAGCTTTGCAGCTTTGAGAGGTTTTTTTTCTTTAAACATGATCAAAATACCACCAAATATCCACAAGGTGGCAGAATAACCATGTTAATAATTTTTATGTTCTGCCTACCGATGCCCTGATCATCAGCATTGATGTGAAGTCTGTAGGGAAGGCTGATAAGCAGGAGGGGGTGGGTGAAGTCCAGGTGAATATATAAATAGTTTACTGATGAATATTGAACTTTTATGTTATAAAACCCGAGGGAGGCATAGTAGGGGAGAAGGAAATGTGTGAACGATTAGCAAGTGTTAAAATGTTCTTAAACCTTCTATTTTTTATTCTATTGTATTCAGATAATAAACATGTTATTATACTTACCTGCTCTATCCAATTGTATTGCACAGAGCAGCCCCAATCCTCCTCTTTTCAGGTCCCACCCCGGCGCTCCTTGCTCCACCTCTACAGCGAGTGCCCCTATAGAAAGCTGCTTTTTATGGGGGCACGCATGTGGGCTCGCTCCCCAGCTGCCCTGTCTGTATCAATTGACCCTCCCCGCCCCATGCTCCCCCATTACAGAATTTGATTGACAGCAGCAGGAGCCAATGGCTCCCACTGCTACCAGTCTGCCCAGTGAGAAGGGAGAAAGCCGCTGCTCTCGTGCACATTGCTGGATCGAAAATGGGCTCAGGTAAGTATAAGGGGGCTTAATGCATAGAAAGCCTTTACAACAACTTTAAAGTCTTGTTAAAGGGAGACTCCAGGCAAAAACAGACTTTTCTACTGAGGTCTACATTGCCCCATATCAATGCCTACAAATAACTGTCTTTATTCATTACCGTTAACCAGTGTGCAATATACAAAATAAATTATCAAGAATTGTGTGTGTAGTCTGTCCCTGATTGGGTACCCTGAGCCTAGGCCCCGCCTACAAGTGCAATGCAGTTCTGTTATATATAATACCTCTAATGTGAGGGGTTAGAGAATCTATACATGGTGTAAAGCTTAACCACTTGACTTCTTGAAGATTTACCTATCCCCCCCCCCCTTTTGATCAGGCTGATTTTTACATACTTTAACTGACAATTGCACGGACGTGTGATGCTGTACCCAAATAAAATGTATTCCTGTTCACAAATAGAGTTTTCTTTCAATGGTATTTGGTCATCTCTGCGGTTTTTATTTTTTGCACTATAAACAAAAAGAGATTGTCAATTTTGAAAAAAAAAAAAACAATATTTTTTTTTACTTTCTGCTATAAAACATATCCAATAAATAGTGATGGACGAACTTCCGACGGGACGTTTCGCGAACGCGAAATGCAAACGGACCCAAACGTTCGCGAAACCGACCGTTCGCCGCGGGCCCCATTGACTTCAATGGGAGGCGAACTTTGCAAACCTTCATGTCGAATTTGCGGCCACGTGGTAATTATTAGGGGGTAAAACGTAGTCCCACCATCTGGACAATGACATAATACATGTATGAGGTGAATTTGGGATCGATAACTACAAGCATTTTTATTTTATTTGGGAAATTGTTCTAACAATTCAGGACTATGGAGCTAATGAAGGCAATGGAGGAGAGGGAAGGTCAGGGACCAGGGTAGGCAAAGAAGAGGGTGCAGGAGATGATCACCAGCAGCGTGACATACCGGAATGACACATGCACCGTGATAGAGGCATCTGACAGCAGCACCGTAATACAGAGCACTGACAGCAGCACCGTGACATACAGCGCTGACAGCAGCACCGTGACATACAGCGCTGACAGCAGCACCGTGACATACAGCGCTGACAGCAGCACCGTGACATACAGCGCTGACAGCAGCACCGTGACATACAGCGCTGACAGCAGCACCGTGACATACAGCGCTGACAGCAGCACCGTGACATACAGCGCTGACAGCAGCACCGTGACATACAGCGCTGACAGCAGCACCGTGACATACAGCGCTGACAGCAGCACCGTGACATACAGCACTGACAGCAGCACCGTAAGCAGCCCCAGGAGGAAGTCAGCACAGCACAGGGATGGTGTGATCCCCTCATAATAAGAACCCCCAGGAGGAAGTCAGCACAGCACAGGGATAGTGTGATCCCTTCATAATAAGAACCCCCAGGAGGAAGTCAGCACAGCACAGGGATATCATAAGCAGCCCCAGTAGAAATATGACACCGCTCAACCTCTTCAAAGAGGAGGGTAGGGGCATATAGTACGGTGTGCTTTTTTGGGTCAAGGAAGTGAGCCAAATGAATTAAGAAGGTCTGTGTGCTTGATTAAAAAAATAGTTTATAGACATATACATGGTCTACTGGTCACATGTGTTGAATTCCTCCGAGATCCATGCCTCATTCATTTTTAGAAATGTGAGGTAGTTAACACTGTGGTGAGCTAGGCGAGTACGCTTATCGGTCACAATCCCCCCTGCTGCGCTGAACGTCCTTTCGGACAGGACACTGGATGAGGGGCAAGCCAACAGTTCGATTGCAAATTGGGCAAGCTCTGGCCAGAGGTCAAGCCTGCCCACCCAGTAGTCTAGGGGTTCATCACTCCTCAGAGCGTCCACATCGGCCGTTAACCCAATGTAGTCGGACACCTGACGGTCTAGGCGTTCCCTGATGCTGGATCCGGATGACACCTGTCGATGGGTCGGCTGAAAGAATGACCTCATATCCGAAGTCACCAACACATCTTCAAACCGGCCTCTTCTTGCAGGCGCTGTTGGATTGGTACCCGCAAATCCTTCTCTGGGAGTGGGAATTGCTCCTCTGCCAGCGCACGCAAAAGCAGAATGCAGCATTTCTCGAAGCAAGGCCTGGAAGTGCTGCATTCTGACAGCCCTCTGCGACGGCGGTAACATTTCCGCCATTTTGTGTTTGTACCGGGGGTCTAAGTACGTTGCCACCCAGTACTGGTCCTTGACCCTCATGCTTTTTATACGGGGGTCCCTATTAAAACACTGGAGCATGAAGGCCCCCATTTGCACTAAAGTGGAAGCGGTGTGGTGGCCTGGCTCCTGCTCATCATCCAGGATAATGTCGTCCTCTTCATTCTCCTCTCCCCATCCTCGCACAACAGGGATCCCAGAAAGGTTTAAAGCATGCTCTTCTTGCTCCTGCTCATCCGCCCCGGCACCATCCTCCTCTGACTCCTCATCAGACTCCTGTTGTTGACTTGTCTCAGATAGAGTAGCCCCCCCTGGGAATTCATCCAGCATTGCGACTTCCTCATCTTCCCGCTCCTGCTCCTCCACAGCCTGATCAATGACACGACGCAATGCACGCTCCAGAAAGAAGGCATAAGGTACCATGTCACTGATGGCGCCATGGCTGCGACTGACCAGTTTGGTGATCTCCTCAAATGGCCGCAGAAGTCTGCATGTGTCGCGCATGAGCAGCCACTGGCGCGGTGAAAAAAAACCCAGCTCCCCAGAACCGTTTCTTTCGCAGAGTTCATACAGGTAGACGTTAACTGCACGTTTCTGCTGGAGCAGCCTATCAAGCATATAGAAGGTTGAGTTCCATCGCGTCGGGCAATCGCAAATAAGACGTCTGACCGGCAGATGGTGTCGCCGCTGAATGTCAGCAAGGCGAGCCATGGCCGTGTAAGATCTTCTGAAATGGGCCGAGATTTTCCTTGCCTGCCGCAAGATGTCCTGGACCCCAGGGTATTTGACAAGGAATCGCTGCACGACCAAGTTTAAGCCGTGTGCCATGCACGGCACGTGCGTGATTTTGCCCTGTTTCAATGCGCTAAGCAGATTGGCACCGTTGTCACACACCACTTTACCAACTGTCAAATTGAGCGGTGTTAGCCACTCATCTGCCTGTGAACGCAAAGCTGAAAGGAGTGCCGGGCCAGTGTGGCTCTTTGCTTCCAGGCACAACAGACGCAGCACGGCATGGCAACGTCTCACCTGGCATGTGGAATAGGTTCTGGGGAGCTTGGGCGGTGCAGTGGAAGAGACGCTAGCAGCGGAAAAGGAGGAGGCAGCTGAGGAGGAGAGGGAGGAGGATGGAGTAGGAGGAGGAGAAGAAGAGTCAGGCCTGCATGCAATCCGTGGCGGTAAAACCAAATCTACACGGGTGCCACGGGTTACATGCTTGACGGCCGTCAGAAGGTTCACCCAGTGGGCAGTAAAACTGATATACCTTCCCTGCCCGTGTTTGCTAGACCACGTGTCTGTGGTCAGATGTATCTTGGCACCGACACTGTGTGCCAGAGATACATTCACTTGCCGCTGAACATGGCCATATAGCTCTGGGATGCCCTTCTCTGAGAAATACTTCCTTCCTGGGACCTTCCATTGTGGTGTTCCAATGGCCACAAATTTGCGAAAGGCCTCCGAGTCCACCAGTTTATATGGCAGTAGTTGGCGGGCTATGAGTTCTGACAAGCCAGCCGCCAACCGTTGGGCAAGAGGGTTATCCGGCGTCATCATTTTTTTACGCTCAAACATTAGGCCCACGGAAGCCTGCCTTTTTGCAGAAAAATGTGAGCTTGGCGTGATGGAAGGTGGAGTGGAGGACAATTGTGAGGAGAGAGGAGAAGGAGAAGTAGAAGACGAGGCTGGACGGTGAGAGCCTGCAGTGTGGCTTTGTGTGTTCCGTTGCTCCCACTGGGCTCGGTGATGGCTGCTCATGTGCCTTCTTAAGGCGGTCGTCCCTAGGTGAGTATTGGGCTTACCGCGACTAACGCGTTGACTGCAAAGATTGCAGATGGCAACGCTATTGTCAGCAGCGGACACGTTAAAAAAAGCCCACACTGCGGAGCCATGTGCCGGTGTCCTGGGAGCGCCAGATGTGACCGTACATGGTCGATGACTCGCTCCTGATACATTTGCAGTCTGCTTTGTCCCTGCTGTGCAATGTAAGTCATTGCTGCTTCTCCTCCCTATCTGCTGGTCCATATCTCCCTCTGAACTCCCCTCCTCTTCCTCTCTTGTGGGCACCCACGTGACATCACTAGACACGTCATCATCAACGTCACCTTCCCCACCGCTATAAGTAGAGATCTCGGAGTAGGCAGCAACACCGGGGACCAACCTCCTCCTTGGGCTGATCTGGGTACTGGCGTCAGACTGCTGAGTAGCGCTTGTTGCTACCTCCTCTTCCTGATCCAATACCAAGAGTGGCTGCGCATCAGAAATGTCCTCTTGATATGGATCGGAAAATAATTCCAGTGACTCAAGCGGAAGGTATGTGGTGGTGGTGGTGGTGGTCGTGTTGTTGGTGGTAGTGTCTTTGGGGGTGCACATAGCAGAGAGTGAAGAAGAGGGTGCAGATCGAGAGGATGAGGAGGGTGCAGAAGAGTAAGGCTGAGCGAGCCACTCAACCAAGTCTGGTGCATCCTTTAAAGTAATTGAACGCACCTTCTGCAACTTCCCACTTTGGCTCAAGCCTGTTGCTCCTGCCCTACCCCTACCACCCCTGCGGAAGGGCCTGCCTCTTCCTCTGCCTGTCATTTTTTAAATGACCCTGTGACAAAACTCTTAGTCCCTATACCGATGAAGGACTGCTGCAGTATAGGGCAGCGGTCAGCAGTGGTGCACGTCAACCCTATCTATTGTGGACCGATAGCGGTCCTTACAGAACAGCAGACTGTACCGCACTCAAGCCTATGTACCGTAGCACCCTATACCAAGTTACCAGTCCTTATAAGAACTTTTGTGGAACAAGCAGGTTGTGTGTTAGTGATTAGCAGACTGTACGTCAGTCCCTATACCGCTGAAGGACTGCTGCAGTATAGGGCAGCGGTCAGCAGTGGTGCACGTCAACCCTATCTATTGTGGACCGATAGCGGTCCTTACAGAACAGCAGACTGTACCGCACTCAAGCCTATGTACCGTAGCACCCTATACCAAGTTACCAGTCCTTATAAGAACTTTTGTGGAACAAGCAGGTTGTGTGTTAGTGATTAGCAGACTGTACGTCAGTCCCTATACCGCTGAAGGACTGCTGCAGTATAGGGCAGCGGTCAGCAGTGGTGCACGTCAACCCTATCTATTGTGGACCGATAGCGGTCCTTACAGAACAGCAGACTGTACCGCACTCAAGCCTATGTACCGTAGCACCCTATACCAAGTTACCAGTCCTTATAAGAACTTTTGTGGAACAAGCAGGTTGTGTGTTAGTGATTAGCAGACTGTACGTCAGTCCCTATACCGCTGAAGGACTGCTGCAGTATAGGGCAGCGGTCAGCAGTGGTGCACGTCAACCCTATCTATTGTGGACCGATAGCGGTCCTTACAGAACAGCAGACTGTACCGCACTCAAGCCTATGTACCGTAGCACCCTATACCAAGTTACCAGTCCTTATAAGAACTTTTGTGGACCAAGCAGGTTGTGTATTAGTGTTTAGCAGACTGTACGTCAGTCCCTATACCGCTGAAGGACTGCTGCAGTATAGGTGAGCGGTCAGCAGTGGTGCACGTCAACCCTATCTATTGTGGACCGATAGCGGTCCTTACAGAACAGCAGACTGTACCGCACTCAAGCCTATGTACCGTAGCACCCTATACCAAGTTACCAGTCCTTATAAGAACTTTTGTGGACCAAGCAGGTTGTGTATTAGTGTTTAGCAGACTGTACGTCAGTCCCTATACCGCTGAAGGACTGCTGCAGTATAGGTGAGCGGTCAGCAGTGGTGCACGTCAACCCTATCTATTGTGGACCGATAGCGGTCCTTACAGAACAGCAGACTGTACCGCACTCAAGCCTATGTACCGTAGCACCCTATACCAAGTTACCAGTCCTTATAAGAACTTTTGTGGAACAAGCAGGTTGTGTGTTAGTGATTAGCAGACTGTACGTCAGTCCCTATACCGCTGAAGGACTGCTGCAGTATAGGGCAGCGGTCAGCAGTGGTGCACGTCAACCCTATCTATTGTGGACCGATAGCGGTCCTTACAGAACAGCAGACTGTACCGCACTCAAGCCTATGTACCGTAGCACCCTATACCAAGTTACCAGTCCTTATAAGAACTTTTGTGGACCAAGCAGGTTGTGTATTAGTGTTTAGCAGACTGTACGTCAGTCCCTATACCGCTGAAGGACTGCTGCAGTATAGGTGAGCGGTCAGCAGTGGTGCACGTCAACCCTATCTATTGTGGACCGATAGCGGTCCTTACAGAACAGCAGACTGTACCGCACTCAAGCCTATGTACCGTAGCACCCTATACCAAGTTACCAGTCCTTATAAGAACTTTTGTGGACCAAGCAGGTTGTGTATTAGTGTTTAGCAGACTGTACGTCAGTCCCTATACCGCTGAAGGACTGCTGCAGTATAGGTGAGCGGTCAGCAGTGGTGCACGTCAACCCTATCTATTGTGGACCGATAGCGGTCCTTACAGAACAGCAGACTGTACCGCACTCAAGCCTATGTACCGTAGCACCCTATACCAAGTTACCAGTCCTTATAAGAACTTTTGTGGACCAAGCAGGTTGTGTATTAGTGTTTAGCAGACTGTACGTCAGTCCCTATACCGCTGAAGGACTGCTGCAGTATAGGTGAGCGGTCAGCAGTGGTGCACGTCAACCCTATCTATTGTGGACCGATAGCGGTCCTTACAGAACAGCAGACTGTACCGCACTCAAGCCTATGTACCGTAGCACCCTATACCAAGTTACCAGTCCTTATAAGAACTTTTGTGGACCAAGCAGGTTGTGTATTAGTGTTTAGCAGACTGTACGTCAGTCCCTATACCGCTGAAGGACTGCTGCAGTATAGGTGAGCGGTCAGCAGTGGTGCACGTCAACCCTATCTATTGTGGACCGATAGCGGTCCTTACAGAACAGCAGACTGTACCGCACTCAAGCCTATGTACCGTAGCACCCTATACCAAGTTACCAGTCCTTATAAGAACTTTTGTGGAACAAGCAGGTTGTGTGTTAGTGATTAGCAGACTGTACGTCAGTCCCTATACCGCTGAAGGACTGCTGCAGTATAGGGCAGCGGTCAGCAGTGGTGCACGTCAACCCTATCTATTGTGGACCGATAGCGGTCCTTACAGAACAGCAGACTGTACCGCACTCAAGCCTATGTACCGTAGCACCCTATACCAAGTTACCAGTCCTTATAAGAACTTTTGTGGAACAAGTGAGTTGTGAATGTTTAGCAGACTGCAGCAGAAGGGCAGCAGTCAAGTATAATATCCTTTCTATATTTGGAAGAAAGAATATTATACATGTACAAGCCTATTACTGTACCACTGATACCAGTCCTGAAAAGAACCTTTGTGGAACTAATAATAACAGCAAGTCTTTAAAATTACCCTCACTGCCTGACAACACTGCTTCCTTCCTGTCCCTATACAAATTGGCAAAAAAAGAGAACGATTAGTGGTTACTGGAACAGCTCTTTTGTGGACCTTGATAGTAACAGCTAATGATGATGATGATGATGATGATGATGAAAGACTAATCTGGCTGTCCCTGTAGCATACACCGTCCTTTCCCTTTCTCTAAACTAACAAAAGACACTCAGGCTGCTGCAAGAATCAGCAGCACAGCAAACCTATCAACACCTAACACCTATACCAGTCCTGAAAAGAACTTTTGTGTACCAAATAGCTAGTGGTTTATCTCTCCCTACTCCACACAGGAACCTGTCCCTATCGTAACAGAAGAAAGAATGTAAAATGGCCACCGGATCGGGTGTATTTATAGGTTAGGGGGAATGTACAAGTGTCCATGTGCTGTCATGTCTCAATTGGCTGTCCTGTATCACATGATAAACGTGTCACCAAAGGTTAAAGTTCTTGTATACATTAAACACGTAAGTCCGCCGCGGCGAACGACGGAAAAAGGCGTTCGAACGTGCGGACCGCGAATGTCGGAAATTCGCCGCGAAACGACCGCCGGGCGAACCGTTCGGCCATCACTACCAATAAATACATTTAAGAGATCAAACTTCTTCATAAATTTAGGCCAAGATTTATTCTGCCACTTATTTTTGGTAAAAAAAAAATCCCAATAAGTGTATATTGATTGTTTTGTGCAAAAGTTATAGCGATGTTTAAATTTTTGTTTATTTCATTTTTACTAGTAATGACGGCGATCAGGGACTTAGTGTGGGACTACGATATTGCGGCAGACAATTTGGACACTTTAGGCCCATACACAGGATCAGACTTTTTGACAACAAACATGCAAATTAGCTGTTTTGGAGCAACATCCCACCGTGTGTACGCTCCATCGGACAAACTTTTTTGGTTTTCATCTGACTTTTGTTGGCTGTGCGAACGGACAAACTTTCTGGCAACAAAAGTCCGATGGAGCAAAGTCTGATCATGTGTACAGAAAACCATAGGACAAACAGGCATGCTCAGAACCAATGCAAAAGATCAGGCAACAATACAGAAGTTGACCAAAGGTGGCGTTAAAGAGCAGAAAAAACACATGATTTGGTGAAAGTTGGCTGAAAAAGTCCTGCTCTGTGTATGCAATACAAGTTCAGGGCCGACTCCCTTTGTACAAAAATCCAAGGGAAAGTTCTATCGTGTGTATGAGGCTTTACTGACACTTTTTGGGGACCCGTGACATTAGTACAGTGATCAGTGCTAATAAAAAAATGCACTGTCACTGTACTAATGACACTGGCTGGGAAGTTGTTAACATCAGGGGCAATAAAAGGGTTAAATGTGTGCCCAGCCAGTGTTTGTGCACTGTGTGGTACTAGGGGAAGGCATGGATCCATGTCCATGCTTTGCAGGAACACCGGGTCCATGCTTTCCCTACTGACAGAATGGTGATCTGCCTTGTTTACATAGGTAGACTGCCGTTCTGCCTCTGTAACGAACGATCGGTGGATATCGCGTCTGCGGTACCCGCCACTGGGCTCCCGCTGTGAAATCACAACAGGAGCGAGCCACCGGTGCTGCACATGCCCACGCCTTACCCGAAAGAGACGGATCAGGTATATATACATGATCCGGGACACGGGGAACCGTCCTGTAGTAAAACTGCAATGGGGCGGACCTGAAGTGGTTAATAACAGACCTGAGGAGTTTAAGGCCTCCTTCACATGGCTGGTTATCTGCATTCTGTGGATACCAGTGGCAGATTCTTTCCAGTATAATGACCTAATAATGCAGATGGCAGCAGCCGGTCAGCCTCTAAACTAATGACAGGCTGACAGTGGTCACCACTATTCGCATATAGCCATACAGCGTGTTTACCTGCGGATGTCCGAGCCTTGATGCAGTCAGCTGTGTCATGTGTGAGCTGGTCATGTGTGTTTGACAAGTGAAATAACCCAGTTTTTTCTCATTACTCCATTTTAATAAATGGTCACAAATTTTTTTTATTAGAATAATATACATTCTCTGTAGAACAAGATACAGAAGTTTGGTGGTTTCTATCAATTGAACTTCTCTGTAGAACAGAAATAGAAATATGTCTTTGTTCAAATCCAAATATCTTTCCGCATACTGTATGCATAACCCATCATGTGCATCAATCCTCTGCACACTGCTATACATTTCTATAAATTTCTATACATTTATTGACTTTACATACAAACAGGGATTTTTGGTTCACATGCATTGCAATACATGTTTAAGCTGGCCAACTGCGTCAAAGTAATCCCCCTCTGGCCAGTCCACACAACTTACACCACACAACAAACACACCACACACACACAATACATACCACACCACACACACCACACCAACACACAAATCACACCACACAACACACACATCCAGTTCAACCATAAACCATTGATCCAGAGGAAGGCAAAAAAAAACAGAAGAGCATGATCCAATTTGTTACAGCAGGGGAAAAAATTCCTTCCTGATCCCCCGAGAGGCAATCGGATTTTCCCTGGATCAACACACAACACACACACACCTATATATTAGGATTTCAGAGCTTGGCAGTTTCTTTGTACAACAGGGTACGATATGTTTTGTCGGCTTCCATCAAAATTCTCTGCAGAACAGGGTAACAGGCTTGGTTGTTTCCGTCAAAAGTCTTGACCTGAATGCTCCTATGGAGCTAAGGAATGAAGGAATCTTCTGGAAAGTCCTAGTGTGCCTGCAAAATTTTAAAAAGAAAGTGTGTAAGTTATGTTTGTTACCGTGCATGCTGGCATGTGTTTTTAAGTTGCACTGTAAGACCTCTTTCACACTGGGGAGCTTTGCATGTGCTACATCACTAAAAGTAGTGCCTGCAAAGCGCCTTGAAAGAGCCTCTCCTCTGTCTCCAGTATGAAAGCCCTGAGGGCTTTCACACTGGAGCTGTGCGCTGGCAGAACGCTAAAAAAAGTCAGCATCTTTTGGAGTAGTGTGTATACCGCTCCTCCACCGCTCCTGTCCATTGAAATCAATGGGGCAGCGCGGCTATACCGCCGGCAAAGCGCTGCTGCCGCTGCGCTTTACGGGTGGTTTTAACACTTTTTCGGCCGCTAGTGGGGGCTAAAAGTGCCCCGCTAGTAGCCGAATACCTCTGCAGATACGACGGTAAAGCACTATTAAAAATAGCGTGCTTTACCGCCGACGCCGGCCCCGCCACAGTGTGAAAAGGGCCTAATGCATTTTTTTGCAGGTGTTCTAGTGCATTTTATTACCCCTTTCTCTTTTTTGTAATGTATATCTGAGTAGATTTCCGGGCCTATTGATCCAATGGTGGTCCTGTGCCGTCTCATCTGAAAGGAGAGGCCCAGTAACTGAAGAACCCCAGGGCAGGACTCTTCAGGAGAAGGCCATGCGCAAGGCTGGCTTCTCTGAAGGAGCCTGGAGGCTTAGTTGAAGGACGCAGCCTGGATTCATACTCATATGGTATCACCGGATCAGCGGAGAGAACTTGGTACCGTATGATAGCTCTTTAACCTCCCTGGCGGTACGATTATTTCGGATTTTAGGTGCTAAAAGCGGTACCATTATTTTACATGAAAATTTGGCGTTTTATATTGTAGTCCTGTAATTCTTAGGAATAACTCTCTTAAATCTGTCCAAACCAGAGTCTAGCAGACATCCCGGGTATGATAAAGTTTGAAAAATGAAATCATAAATTATAATATAATAAATAATTATAAATAATTGTACCAAATAATAATATAACAATAATAAAAATTATTCAATAATGTAATCAAATCAAAAACACTGAAATTTGCTCAGTTGCAGAATTGTCACTGTCATTAATTTGCAGTATTTGATGACGGATCTCCCTACAAAATGCTGTCGCTCAATTCTGCGAGTGATTCCAATTTATTATCGCTATTTTCTAGCTTTTCTAGCTAAAATAATTTTTGATGTAAAGGGACAGTTTTGGTTGCTATGGACAATCTCCAGTTTGCAGGCATAAAGAACAGACCACTAGGGACAAAGCGGATGTGAAATTATTACATACAGCAATGTAATCTGTAAGATTACATTACACTGTATGTATACTGTGTGTTTCACTTTTTGAATTTGGTGCCAATCTCTGTCCCCGTGCGTCGCAACGCTCGCAGCGCATGGAGATCGGCTCCGTGATAGATCGAGCAAGACACGGCTCGCTCGTACAGCGGGGAGACAACGCTGGATCCGAGGGAGAAGGTAAGTAAACATCCTCCTGGATCCAGCGATGCAGTCCCGAGTCTGGCTCGGGGTTACCGCTTTTGGTATAAAAATTCCACCCCGAGCCAGACTCGGGAATACCGTCAGGGGGGTTAAATTTATCTACGTCCCTCAGTAACACTCAAGTGTACATCCCAAGTCTGTGGCAGAGACTTTGTCAAACACCATACCGGCTGAGGTCTATCCGGTGGTTGTAAAATCCAGTTGTGAAACGGTCTTTATTTTCTGGATTTACTATAAGGACTTCCTTTATTTTTTGCAACCTAAGTACCTGAACTTACTCTTAACCCTCTACCCATTATTGAAAGACTCTGTTTCTGTTACAAATAAGTAACCCAAAAGAAGATTCAGTGTCAGTTTCCACATTCTTTGGGTCATCAACCACGGGAATCCCTAGACGGAGAAACAAACAAGGAGGTAACGGTAAGCCCAATAAAACCAGCAGCTCCTTCGGGGGTTAGTGCTACATATACTATTATTATGTCCTATTTTATTTTTTCAGCGCAAACCAATGGAGGGCATTAGGGTGATCTGAAACAATAGGAAACAAGGTTATTTTCCTTGTGCTTGCATTTAAACTGTGTTTGGCAACACTGCTTGTGTGAACAAACCCTTAGCCTAGGTTCACACTTATGCTGTGTGATTTACCAAAGATTTTTAGTGTGATTGCAAGGATAATCAGTCTGATCTACGAAGAGCTTCTCCATTCGAATCAGACTGATGCCTAGCATCCCCTTGTATTTTTACATAACAAAAAAAGAGAAAGCTGTGCCAGTACATAAGAATAGCTGTCACACTTATAAGAGAAAACAACACTACATTCACCATTACATTTATTAAATTAATAAAAGTTCATAATGAAAAGGTTCATAGAAAAAGTTCTTTGAGTTGGAAATAAATCTCTCAGCTTCAAAAGGACGCACCACAGTGATTCCACACACTTATCAATAATGTGCCAAGCCACTGACAAAAGAATGCCCTTACCAGTTGGTAAAAGCGTAAGGAGCTTTATGGTGTAAGCCAATCGCAACCTCTCGCCAGTACCAGATGTCTTGCTATCCCAGGGGCGACCTTTCATATGCTGAAGACCATTAAGGTGTTCCATACTCCCATTCTCACAAAATAATATGTTAAAAAAAGAGAGAGAAGCTTCCCATAGTGTAAAACCATTAGTAATCCTTTAATTATAAACGAAAATGCACTTACATAGGAAAAAATGTTCAATCGTATAAATACAAGCCGGCCGGCAAACTCGGGAGCCTGTCCTCCTCTCGTTCAACGTGGTGACGTCACATAGAAAAAAATAACTTTTTCTATGATCCTTTTCATTATGGACTGATGGTGAATGTAGTGCTGTTTTTTCTCATAAGTGTGACAACTATTCTTATGTACTGGCGCAGCTTTCTCTTTTTTTGTTTTTACTGATTGTGTGTGTATCCCACAGTTAAACAGCAGCCTATGATTTCTATTTCTTTTTATAGTTTGGATTCTTATTTTTTTTAGTTTTCAGTGCGGTTTTACCCTTTTTTGTTTGTATTTTTACATGCTGTGAGTTGCTGAACTGAACCGTTCCTGTGAAGGAGGTCTGGATATCCAAAGAGGAGTTATAGGCATGTGCGTCCGCAGCAGGGGGAAAGGGGGGGTCAAGTGCCCCCCCCCCCTGGACTCCCCAAGGTGTTGCAGCCGCCGCCATGCTGCATTTTTTTTTTACTGAGTCCGCTGGTGGCTGCATCCTCTGCTCTCTCCTCTGGATCACAGCGCTGGCTGGCTCTGTGTTCGGCGGCCGCTCTGTAACACAGTCCCACCCCCCCCCCAGACCTGCTCGTATGATAGTAGAGAGAATCAACGTTCCGCCTATCACATGAGCCGGACTGGGGGGCGGGACTGTGTTACAGAGCAGCCGCCGAACACAGAGCCAGCCGGCGCTGTGATCCAGAGGAGGAGATGCCCATCTGTACAGGATAGAAGGATCAAGGGGGGGCTGCAGTGCTCTCCTCCACCACCACACTCTCCTGCCCCCCCTGCTCTCCTCCACCACCACACTCTCCTGCCCCCCCAGTGCTCTCCTCCACTACCACACTCTCCTGCCCCCCCGCTCTCCTCCACCACCACACTCTCCTGCCCCCCCAGTGCTCTCCTCCACCACCACACTCTCCTCCCCCCCCCAGTGCTCTCCTCCACCACCACACTCTCCTGCCCCCCCCCAGTGCTCTCCTCCACCACCACACTCCCCTGTCCCCCCCAGTGCTCTCCTCCACCACCACACTCTCCTGCCCCCCCCCCCGTGGTCTCCTCCACCACCACACTCTCCTGCCCCCCCCCAACAGTGCTCTCCTCCACCACACACTCTCCTGCCTCCTCCCAGTGCTCTCCTGCACCACCACACTCTCCTGCCCCCCCCCCCCCCGCAGTGCTCTCCTCCACCACCACACTCTCCTGCCCCCCCGCAGTGCTTTCCTCCACCACCACACTCTCCTGCCCCCCCACAGTTCTCTCCTCCCCTGTTCTTGCTGCCCCCCTGCTCTCCAGCTCTCCCCATCCTTCTCTAGCCACCATCCAAGTGCTCTCCATTCCCCCCGTTCACCCCCCAGTGCTCTCCCCCTGTCCTACCCAGTGCTTTCCCCCCTGTTCTCCCCCCAGTGCTCTCCACTCCCCCCAGTGATCTCCCCCTGTTCTCCTCCCCCCCACAGTGCTCTTAACTCCCCCCCAGTGCTCTCCCCCTTGTCCCCCCCAAGTGCTCTCCTCTGCCACACTCTCCTGTCCCCCCCAACAGTTTTCTCCGCCCCTGTTCTTGCTGCCCCCCCTGCTCTCCAGCTCTCCCCATCCTTCTCTAGCCACCATCTCAGTGCTCTCCCCCCTGTTCCCCCCCAGTGCTCTCCCCCCTGTTCCCCCCAGTGCTCTCCACTCTGCCCAGTGCTCCCCCCCTGTTCTTCTCCCCACAGTGCTCTCCACTCCCCCCAGTGCTTTCCTCTCCCCCCAGTGCTCTCCCCCTGTTCTTTCCCCCCCAGTACTCTCCCCCCAGTGCTCTCCCCCCTGTTCTCCCCCCCCCCAGTGCTCTTCAGCTCTCCCCATCACTCTCCAGCCCCCACCCCAGTGCTCTCCAGCCCCCCATTCTCCCCACCCCGGTTCTTTCTGCCCCCCTGGTGCTCTCCAGCCCCCCCCCAGTGCTCTCTACCCTCCATGCTCTCCACCCCTGTTCTTTTTGGCTTCCCCCAGCACTCTCCACACCACACCCCTGTACTCTCCACTCCCCCTGCATTTTGCCCCCACCCATGTGCTCTCCACCCCCCATAGTGCTCTCCAGTCCCCCGTGCTTTCCACCCCTGTTTTTTCTGGCCCCCACTGGTGCTCTCAAGCTCCCCCCCCCATTGCTCTCCACTCCCCCCTGCTATCTGTACCCCCCCAGTATTCTCCACCCCTATTTTTATGCCCCCCAGTGCTCTTCACCACCCCACACTCTTAGCCCCCCCAGTGCTCTCAGCCTACCATGCTCTCTACCCCTGTTCTTATTGGGCCTCCCCAGTGCTCTCAAGTTCCCCCCCAGCGCTCTCCACTCCCCACCCCTGTGATCTTCACTCCCCCTCACTCTTTGCCTCCACCCATGTGTTCTCCAACCCGCCAGTACTCTTTGCTCCCCCTTCTCTCCAACTCCCACCCATTGCTCTCCACTTCCCCAGGACCAGAGGGCAGGCTGACTGGGGCCAGAAAATGAGGACCGCTGAAGGTGCAGGTGGCCAGGGACCACTACATCTCACAGCAAAGAGATTCTCTGGAAGGAGCACCGTCCCAACCAATACTAGAACAGACCCTGCCTGCTGCTGGTCGTCATGGATATCCTGCTGGAATGCAAGGTACTGTACCAAGCATCAACAACACACCTTTCCACAGACAGGGACTGCAGACTGGGACATGGGGCACAGGAGGGGCTGCAATGATGGGCACAGTGAGAGTGCATTCACTGCACAGTAAAGCTGCATTTGATGGACACAGTGAGGCTGCATTTGATGGACACAGTGAGGCTGCTTTGATGGGCACAGTGAGGCTGCATTTGGTGGACACAGTGAGGCTGCATTTGATGGACACAGTGAGGCTGCATTTGGTGGACACAGTGAGGCTGCATTTGTTGGGCACAGTGAGGCTGCATTGGCGGGCACAGTGAGGCTGCATTTGATGGGCACTGGCATTGAGCTCTTGCATCAAGTCTGCAGTCTCTGACCATCTCCTGTAGCATGTCTGCAGTCTCTGAGGGAGTCTGCAGAGGAGTCAAGAGTGGGAGCACCGCCGGGGTGGGGGACATGGGAGAAGTCAGACTTGTGTGGACTGTGGACAGGAGACTATAGGATAAAACCAGAGCCACCAAGCTGGAGTCCCCGACTGACTGAGCCCTGCACAGTTCACCTGAGAGGAGGTCAGTGACAGCGCCGCCAGGCCAGTCGGGGGGGGGGGGGGTCACTGATGTAAGGGGGGAGTGAATACGATAATGTAAGGGGCACTGATATAAAGGGTTTACTCCTTATATTAGTAACCCACCCCCCTTACCTTAGAGTATTCTTTCTGCAGAATGTGGTCCCCCCCCCCCACGTTCTGAGTTTCTGGGGTCCCCCTTGATGATTGATCACTTACCACTATTAACTGGAATTTGTATATATATATATATATATATATATATATATATATATATATATATATATATATATATATATATATATATAAAGCCCTATGTGATTTCCCATCTATATCTAATGCTCTCTTCATCAAATGTGCTTTAAAATGTATGGTTTTCCCTTTCATGAACAATAAAATAATGACGTTATGCTGTTGGGCTGGTATAATAATGCTGTGGGGCTGGTATGAAATTTTTTCCAGGCCTGGTTTTTGAAAGCATGGGCGTCCACAAGGTTACTCAGGTGGCTGCGTACCATGCCCATATAGCCTAGAAAGCCTAGAGAATGTACATCTTTTTACATTGCAATACATCTGTTGTTGCCATATTTTTATCTTGATGAAAACAGCCTATACAGTGACAGTATGAGATCAAGATATGGTCACAACAGATGTATTGCAATGTAAAAAGATGTACATTCTCTAGGCTATATGGGCATGGAACACAGCCGCCAGAGTAACTTCCAATACAAAGTGAAGATGAATTATCTGTTATATAACACATATGTATTACCAGTGGAAAGATGTTCATGAGATCGTCGAAAAGGGGCGGAGCATGAGTGGCCTTAAAATGATGCCCCCCCTTGGAAAAAGTTCTGCGGACGCCCATGGCTATAGGCTTCACCTCTTGAGAGGAATCTAGAGGCTTTTATTATATTTTAATCTGGTGAGTAGATACACAAAGGGGGTTCACAAGGTGATCGGGAATGGTGTAGAGGTTCAACATTCTTGGCACAAGATTGTTTCGGACTTAAGGCACAACACATCTCCTTACCTTTCATTGCATGGACGTTTTATGTGATGGTAGAGGCTCAGTATTCTTGGCACAAGATTTTTGGACTAAAAGCACAATATATTTTTTATTGCATGGATGTTTTATTATTATATTATTTTATTTGGTAGGATGGTTTTTTGAAGACATTACTCCTTGCATGCTCTTGTTTGTTCTTTGATAAATATCTTGGTTTGTTTAGGAACCCATTCTTTTTACATGTCAGTAGGAATGGTGTGAGCAAACATACACGGCTCGGTATGAAATATTTACCCGTGAATATTTAGGAATATTCTTAACCACTTCCCGACCGGCACATGCAGATGTACATCGGCAGAATGGCTTGGACAGGCAAATGGGCATATAGGTAGGTCCCTTTAAAATTGCCGCCATGCCATTGCGTGTGTGCCACTGGCAGCGCGCTCGTGCGCTGGTCGGGACCTCCGTGAGTCCGATCGCGGGTCCTGTGGCCGCAGGGATACCCACGATCGTCTCACGGGGAGGAAGAACAGGAAGATACTAAAGTAAACAAGCATCTCCCTGTGATGTGTACACGGCCTCCACAGTCAGCAGCATGTCCCTAGGACACACTTAACCCCTACACTGCCACCTAGTGGTTAACCCCTCCACTGCCAGTGTCATTTACACAGGAATCAGTGCATTTGTATAGCACTGATTGCTGTATAAATGACAATGGTCCCAAAAACGTGTCAAAAATGTCCGATGTATCCACCACAATGTCGCAGTCAAAATAAAAATCGGTGATCGCCATTACTAGTAAAAAAAAAATTATAAAAAATTATTAATAAAAATGCTATAAAACTATCCCTATTTTGTACACGCTATAACTTTTGCGCAAACCAATCAATAATCGCTTATTTTTTATATATTTTTGGGGGATATTTATTATAACAAAAAGAAAAAAATAATGCGTTTTTTTTCAAAATTGTCGCTCTATTTTTGTTTAAAATATTAATAAATATGCCATAGAACTATCCCCTATTTTGTAAACGCTATAACTTTTGCACAAACCAATCAATAATCGCTTATTGTGATTTTTTTTTTCCAAAAATATTTAGAAGAATACGTATCGGCCTGAACTGAGGGGAAAAAAAAATTTATACATTTTTGGGGGATATTTATTTTTTTCCAAAATTGTCGCTCTTTTTTTGTTTATAGCGCAAAAAATAAAAACCACAGGGGTGATCAATACCACCAAAAGAAAGCTCTATTTGTGAGAAAAAAGGACGTAAATTTTGTTTGGGAGCCACATCGCACGATCACGCAATTGTCAGTTAAAGCAACGCAGTGCCGAATCGCAAAAAGTGGTCTGGTCTTTGGCCAGCAAAATTGTCAGGGCTTATGTGGTTAATAAGCACTGTTAATGTTTGAATTTTGAATTTAAGCATATTTTATAATGTGTACTGTACATGTTTATGGCTACTGCACCCTGTATGATATGCACTTCTCTTCACTGCACAATACATACTCCTGAGTCCTGTACTCTGTGTTTCACTTTTCTGAACCTTGCGCCTTCTGCGATACACAGTTCTGAGCCTCGATCACACCCACTATTTGGTAACCGCATAATTTTCACCTCTAAAGGAAAGTGTGGCTGGGGGTGGGGTTGTAGGTGTGGTGGAGGCACGGTTGTGGGTGTGATTGCGGTGGGGCATTGGCTGGGGAGGGTGATTTTCAGCACCTATTTTCAGAGAAAAAAATCCCTGGTTATAGGAAACCCTGTTTGTTGCTGAACATTATCAGTGTAAAATCTGGAACCATCTATGAATAAGTGTGTGTCACAATCTGATAAAGGCTCATCTTTTGCTGGTGTGACAGAGGCCCTTTCTACCTCCATCAGAGCCACACAATTATGAGAAAAACTCTCAGGTTCTACATCAGTAGAAAAGATTGGTAAGATTGGTTGGAACTGTGTCTGAAACTAACACCTTTTCATGTTTCTCTATAACAGTATAGCACCCTTTACCTTAGGTAGGATGAGATCAATCACTATAAAGCAGGTGCTGGAGGCAGGTATTCCACTTAGTAAAGTGTGGGGGTTGGGCATGTTTGGGGTATCTACCTCAATTATATTGTTAATGGCTCTCAAATCATGCACCATGCGATATGTTACTTGCCCAACCTTCTTGTCTAGCTTCCTTGCAATTGGGAACAGGCGTGTATTGGCTTGGGACTTAATTGGTACAACAACCCGTGCTGCTTTTAGTTGAGTAATCTGATCCTTTATCCCCTCAGTCTGAAAAATACTCAGTGGATACTGTTTAATTTGTGGTTTAATGTTTATCATAACTGGTGTGCAGTCCAGCAGACCTACATCATATTTGCTGGTGGCCCATAAATCAGTGGGAATCACTTCCAATTCTTGTGGAAATGGTGGAGTGGAGTCTTGAATTAAAAATACTCCACAGGCAGAATTTTAAATGTCTCCTGACAGACTACTAACCATTTGGACTTCTGTAGACGTGGAGTCTATGTTTGATAAAATTTGGATCAAAATGTCAGCTCCCAAAAGATTAATAGGAACTATGTCTGAAACATACCCTGGCAGAATTTATGATTTATTGGCCATTTTTTTTGATAACACAAAAACTTTTCTTTCACTCACGGTTAGTGTTTGGCTGAAGTTACTTATTATCAATAAATAAAAAATGCAGCGCTAAGAGTGAAAAAATCAACCTACTTGTGAGAAAGGTGAAAAAAAAATTACAAATAAATGGCGTAGCATAAGCTAGGCATAATGAAAATAACACAGATACAAAGTTTATAAATAAACAATACAGAGATCCACGTGAACAATGTGTAGAAATCCACACAATGTATATAGATAAATAATGAGATCCACGTGAACCGTACCACGTAGATCAAACAAATAATGTAAAAAACAAAAAAGTGAAAATGTGACTCCTATAACAAAGAAAATAATCGTCCCTTTAAGCAACAAATGGTTCCTCTTCAGTAGGGAGTGGTCCAAATTAACAGGAGTGCCCAATTTTCAGTAAATGCAAAATGGAACACTGAAGACACCATCATACCAACACCCTTCCAAAACTCCTCATACAGGTAATACAGCGTACTGGATAAACAGAAATAAGTAATGAGTACTTTTACCCGAAGGTGTGGACCCACACACCTTAGTGGTGAGTCAGTCAGGCATCAAGCAGCTGTAATGAACAGCAATCCTCTCAAAGGGATGGTGTAAACCTCCACTCCGCCAAGCCGTCTTGCGTACTCTGTATAGATGGGGTGTCCAATGTAGGATATCGTCAGCTTAAACTCCGACGTAGGAAGTACTTAGTGTATCAAAAATACTAGCACCGTAGTTAGTGTATCAAAAATAAAAAAGGGGAAAAGAAAAAAGCAGAAGGCCTCCTCATAGAGTAGATTAAATCCAGTAAAAAATAAGTTTATTAAAAAAATATATATAAATAAAAATACATGCATGTACAAGCCCACAGGGAAGAGGGGTACAAAAAAAGGAAAACAACAACAACAAGGCTGTCGTCTGGATGCGTGGAAAATCTCGCCAGCAGGCTATGTACCCGACATGTTTCGCAATAACATGCTTCAACTGGGGTATAGCCTGCTTGTGAAATCCCATGCTATGAATACACATTCATTAAATTGCAACATCAGCTCTTGTCTAGGGACACCGGTGGCAAAATTCAAGCAAAGAAGAAAAGGGCAAAGTGTCAGCCCCCATCCCACTCAGAATAGACCTATCAATGAGAAGAAAAAATCAAAGTGTCAGCCCCCATCCCACGGGGACCACCCCCATGTGCATATTACTCCTGGTGGAGAAAAAAGGCTATCATACACAGGGGACACATTACCCACCGTCACATCCGCCCATCCAGGCCACCCCTAACCTAAGGGTGAAAGCCTAGCATCTCAGGGGGAATGCCAAAAGGTGCCCCCCCCCCGGAGTTTAAGCTGGCGATATCCTACATTGGACACCCTGTCTATACAGAGTATGGAAGACGGCTTGGCGGAGTGGAGGTTTACACCATCCCTTTGAGAGGATTGCTGTTCATTACAGCTTGATGCCTGACTGACTCACCACTAAGGTGTCTGGGTCCACACCTTCGGGTAAAAGTACTCATTACTTATTTCTGTTTATCCAGTACGCTGTATTACCTGTATGAGGAGTTTTGGAAGGGTGTCGGTATGATGGTGTCTTCAGTGTTCCATTTTGCATTTACTGAAAGTTGGGCACTCCTGTTAATTTGGACCACTCCCTACTGAAGAGGAACCATTTGTTGCTTAAAGGGACGATTATTTTCTTTGTTATAGGAGTCACATTTTCACTTTTTTGTTTTTTACATTATTTGTTTAATCTACGTGGTACGGTTCACGTGGATCTCATTATTTATCTATATACTTTGTGTGGATTTCTACACATTGTTCACATGGATCTCTGTATTGTTTATTTATACACTTTGTATCTGTATTATTTTCATTATGCCTAGCTTATGCTACACCATTTATTTGTATTTTTTTTTTCACCTTTCTCACAAGTAGGTGATTTTTTCACTCTTAGCGCTGCATTTTTTATTTTTTGTTTTCTATGCAATTGTATCATTCTTGATGCGGACCGCTTTATACACTGTTTTTATTTGGTAGCACAATTATATATATATTGGGAATTTACTTATTATCAGTTAACTGTGTTTACTCTTTTTAAATCATATCATATCATCCCCAAATTACCCTAATCAAGATCAGTTTATATACCCCAGTTCTTAATACCGTGTATTGCCCCCTTTAACATTAATGACAGCTTGAAGTCTTTTGTGGTATTTGTGGTTGAGGCTCTTTATCTTCTCAGATGGTAAAGCTGCCCATTCCTCTTGGCAAAAAGCCTCCAGTTCCTGTAAATTCTTGGGCTGTCTTGCATGAACTGCACGTTTGAGATCTCCCCAGAGTGGCTCAATGATATTGAGGTCAGGAGACTGAGATGGTCACTCCAGAACCTTCACTTTATTCTGCTGTAGCCAATGATAGGTCGACTTGGCCTTGTGTTTTGGATCGTTGTCATGTTGGAATGTCCAAGTACGTCCCATGAGCAGCTTCGTAGCTGATGAATGCAAATGTTCCTCCAATATTTTTTGACAACATACTGCATTCATCTTGCCATCAATTTTGACCAAATTTCCTGTGCCTTTGTAGCTCACACATCCCCAAAACATCAGCGATCCACCTCCATGTTTCACAGTAGGAATGGTTTACCTTTCATCATAGGCCTTGTTGACTTCTCTCCAAATGTAGCGTTTATGGTTGTGGCCAAAAAGGTCTCATCACTCCAAATGACATTGTGCCAGAAGGTTTGAGGCGTGTTTCTGTACTGTTTGGCATATCGTAAGTGGGATACTTTGTGACATTTGTGTAGTATTGGCTTTCTTCTGGCGACTCAACCATGCAGCCCATCTTTCTTCAAGTGTCTCGTTATTGTGCATATTGAAACAGCCACACCACATGTTTTCAGAGAGTCCTGTAATTCACCTGAAGTTATTTGTGGGTTTTTCTTTAACAATACAAAGAAAGAGAGCGTGCAAGGCTGCCCTAGTGTAACACTGTTTTTATTGTAAATTAGCAATTAAAAATACAAGGATTGCACTCACAGACATATGATGTGTATTCACATATACAGCTCATTTCAAGCCTCCTCTCCTGGTCTTTATAGAGCGATTGGCTCACAAGGCAGCGGTGTTGTATGAAGATGTTGGTGTATAAGCTAGGAGTCTGCTTCCTCATCTCTGCAGGAGGCTACGCCTCCGAAACATGTCATAACAACCGTGCGTACGTGTGTTAGAGGAGATAGAACATCCACCATGACTCCCCCTCCAGGCCACGAGTGACGTCATGCTGAGCCGGCTGGTCCGTGTAAGCGCTAAACAGTAGACATGTGCACACTGAAATATTTTGTTTCAGAATTTAGTTTTCATAGGAAAAATAAATTTATTTAGTTACTCCCGAAATTAATTTTTATTTACAGTGGTGTGAAAAAGTGTTTGCCCCCTTCCTCATTTCCTGTTCCTTTGCATGTTTGTCACACTTAAGTGTTTCGGAACATCAAACCAATTTAAACAATAGTCAAGGACAACACAAGTAAACACAAAATGCAATTTGTAAATGAAGGTGTTTATTATTAAAGGTGAAAAAAAATCCAAACCATCATGGCCCTGTGTGAAAAAGTGATTGCCCCCCTTGTTAAAACATACTATAACTGTGGTTGTCCACACCTGAGTTCAATTTCTCTAGCCACACCCAGGCCTGATTATTGCCACACCTGTTCACAATCAAGGCATCACTTAAATAGGAGCTGCTTGACACAGTAAGGTCCACCAGAAGATCCTTAAAAGCTACACATCATGCCGAGACCCAAAGAAATTCAGGAACAATTGAGAAAGAAAGTAATTGAGATCTATCAGTCTGGAAAGGGTTATAAAGCCATTTCCAAAGCTTTGGGAATCCAGCGAACCACAGTGAGAGCCATTATCCACAAATGGCGAAGACATGGAACAGTGGTGAACCTTCCCAGGAGTGGCCGGCCGCCCAAAATTACCCCAAGAGCGCAGCGACGACTCATCCAAGAGGTCACAAAAGACCCCACAACAATGTCCAAGGAACTGCAGGCCTCACTTGCCTCAGTTAAGGTCAGCGTTCATGCCTCCACCATCAGGAAAAGACTGGGCAAAAATGGCCTGCATGGCAGAGTTCCAAGGAGAAAACCACTGCTGAGCAAAAAGAACATCAAAGCTTGTCTCAATTTCTCCACAACACATCTTGATGATCCCCAAGACTTTTGGGACAACATTCTGTGGACCGATGAGACAAAAGTGGAACTCTTTGGAAGGTGTGTGTCCAAGTATATCTGGCGTACTGGGAACACTGCATTTCATAAAAAGAACATTATACCAACAGTAAAATATGGTGGTGGTAGTGTGATGGTCTGGGGCTGTTTTGCTGCTTCAGGACCTGGAAGATTTGCCGTGATAAAAGGAACTATGAATTCTGCTGTCTACCAAGAGATCCTGAAGGAGAATGTCCCACCATCTGTTCGTGTACTCAAGCTGGAACGAACTTGGGTTCTGCAGCAGGACAATGATCCTAAACACACCAGCAAGTCCACCACCGAATGGCTGAAGAAAAACAAAATGAAGATGTTGGAGTGGCCTAGCCAAAGTCCTGACCTGAATCCTATTGAGATGTTGTGGTATGACCTTAAAAAGGCCGTTCATGCTCGAAATCCCTCTAATGTAACTGAATTAGGACAATTCTGCAAAGATGAGTGGGCCAAAATTCCTCCAGGACGCTGTAAAAGCCTCATTGCACGTTATCGCAAACGCTTGGTTGCAGTTGTTGCTGCTAAGGGTGGCCCAACCAGTTATTAGGTTTAGGGGGCAATCACTTTTTCACACAGGGCCATGATGGTTTGGATTTTTTTTCACCTTTAATAATAAACACCTTCATTTACAAATTGCATTTTGTGTTTACTTGTGTTGTCCTTGACTATTGTTTAAATTGGTTTGATGTTCCGAAACACTTAAGTGTGACAAACATGCAAAGGAACAGGAAATGAGGAAGGGGGCAAACACTTTTTCACACCACTGTATTTTGTTTCGTTTAAAAATGCATTCGTCTGAAAATCCAAAATAATTAAGGTCGAATCTGTCATTGAAGGCTTATGGTGTCTGTCGAATATTCTAAGAAGATTCGACGTAGCAGCTAAACTGTACGATGCCGCAATCGTACATTTACAGTTGAATGTTCAGCCTACAAGCCTATAGTAAAATTCTAATGTTGTATGACATTAGTAATAATTATATTTATTAAATATTATTACTAGTCAACCAACATTAGAATTCTTCTATAGCCTACGGGCAGAGCATTTGACCATAAATGTCTGCTCATGGCGACTTCGTCGACTTCGACACTGCTTCGTCGAATCTTCATGTCGAATCTTTTCTCTCTATGTCGAATGATCTTGGACTAATAGAGTTAGGTTAGGCACATGCAACCTTTTTTGCGATTGTCTCTATAATGTCAAATTTTTTCTCTCTTTGTAAAATAATCTTGAACTAATAGAGCTAAGGTTAGACACATTCGACCACGGGTTCGATGGACACAGATCGCCATTGTCAGCGTCATGTCGAATCTCCTATCTATATCGAACCGTTGCAACGAAAATGAAAATAAAACATTTGTTTATGTCGGATCTTTCGGTTTTCGGATTCTGCATGTTCGTTATCATTTGTTAAAATGATAAAGAAAATACCTGAAATTCGGACGAAAATGCATTCAGACGAAAACTAATGCACATGTCTACTAAACAGCACATAAGGTGAGGAAGCAGACTCCTAGCTTATACACCAACATCTCCATACAACACCGCTGCCTTGTCAGCCAATCGATCTATAAAAACCAGGAGAAGAGGCTTGAATCAAGCTGTATATGTGAACACACATCATATGTCTGTGAGTGTAATACTCGTATTTTTAATTGCTAATTTACAATAAAAACAGTGTTACACTAGGGCAGCCTTGCGCTCTCTCTTTCTTTGTATTGTTTCAGATTCATGTCCGCCACCCAGTGGACTTGTGAGAGAGCTGCAGCACCTAGTATGAGAAAACTTTTCATATGGACTTTCATATAGACTATAATTGGTGTAGAAATGTGTATGGGAAAAGCGCTGTTTTTGTTTTTTTGTGTGTGGGTTTTTCTTTGCATCCTGAACAATTTTCCTGGCAGTTGTGGCTGAAATTTTGGTTTCAACGGAACCCCTCATTTTCCACATCTTGATTAAAGTTTAAACTTTTGATTAAAGTTTGGCATTCTCAATTCATTGGATATCTTTTTATATCCCATTCCTGTTTTATACAGTTCAACTACCTTTTCCCACAGATCCTTTGACAATTCTTTTGCTTTCCCCATGACTCAGAATCCAGAAACGTCAGTGCAGCACTGGACGAAACATGCAAGGGTATGTCAGGAGTCCAGAAACCCTTTTATACACACACTAATTACAAGCAAACAGATCACAGGTGAGAATGGTAACCTCTAATAGCTTGTGTAGTTTCTGTTGCCATTATGATTTAAAAATAGTAAACACAGTTGATTGATAATAAATGGCTTCAGCCAAACATTAACCATGAGTGAAAAATGTGTTTGTGTTATCATTCATATTCCCTGAAAAATGGCCAAGAAATCATAAATTCTGCCAGGGTATGTAAACTTATGAGCACAACTGTATATTAAAAACGCTTTGGCTTGCATCAGTATTGATTAAACAGGTTAATTATGTTTCTCCTTCAGGATAGGGGAATTCTTGTAAAAATTATTTTACTCTGGCCTCGGGAGCATTGTCTCCCCTATTTAACAAGATTGATAATGGCATGCCATTTTCCTAGGCCTGATCCACTGCTTTTGGCAGAGAACTGGGATCAGCATGAGGTGCTTCTAAGCTCCTTTCTATTCTATGTTCAGGAAGATGGCAGAATTTGGCTGTGTGTCATTCCTCATTACAATTGTAGCATATAATTGGTCCCCGATTGCCATAATTTCAAATTGCCTTTGCCTCTTCTCCTCTGCTTACCCATGTGCATAACCTTGGGTTTGCTGTCTTTCTGATTAATCTGGTTTTTACTAGATAACAGGATGGGCAGGACGTCTCGAATAGACATATTGCCTGCCTCAGGCCTTGCTGTGAACAACGTTTCTTTCAACTAGGGTATAAAACCATCAATAAACCTTTGTTTCACAAGTTGTGTAGATGGACTTGCAGTTTCTCCTTCTTTTGCTTCCTCTATTTTAAGGCTTGCTTCCTCAGCCATATCATTTAACCACCTCCAATAAGGCCCTGTGGATTCCTCTTTCCTTTCATTAGCATTCATTAATTCAGCATGTCTCATTTGTCCATATATTTGGGGCAATTTTTCCTTCAATTTTTCACAAACCTTCCGTCCACTAACCCTCTTATTTGTGACGTCTACACCACATTCTTTAAGTATATACTCAGACATACACTGATAAACCTAGACACTGCTTTAATAAGAAGCTGATGAATGTCAGTAGCAGAAGTCTCAAATGCTTCCTGTGCTGCACTAAGTTTGTTTACAAACCCAATTGGATTCTTTCCAGGATCTCCTAGTCCCTCTAATATGGCTCTCATTTCCTAGGGACTAAAAGTTACGTGCCATTTAATTTGAGATTTCCTGTCAACAGCATTACCTTCAAAAACAAATTGGGTTCTGACAGCATAAACTCAACAGATTGCTCTTCGACAGGGGCGAAAGGGTTGGTTTCTCCCTTCCTTCTCTCTTCATCTTGCTGCCACAATTTGTAAATTATGGTTTGCTTCTGAAATTCAGGCTCAATCTCTCTTTCTCTGGCCAAAGCCTTAAGTTCAGAGAGATCTAGTTTTACATAAGTGCCTTTTGATTTATGCCAATCATCTGTTTCTAAGATACAAGCCAAATCCCTCTTTGTAGGTGTTTATGGGGTTGTTACACCTCTACTTTCTACTATTTTGCCCTGCTCATCTTTTGTGTGTAATCTAATTCTTATGCTTTTGTGGATGGATATCTTAAAGCCAAACTGGCAGCTACATAAAGCTGGCTGGGTCCTACTCTACAGAGTCCTCTGGCCAAACGTAGTTAATTTTGGCAGTACTTGTGTTAAAAATCTCCTTCAAGACAGTTTGATTTGCTACTTTTGCTTCTGTCTCCCATGTGTAATCTATTCTCCACGTTCCTTCCCTGCATAGTAGTGGGCCATAAACGTGCATAAAAGATTTCCATACTTGTAAATCAAAAGTCCCTTCAGATTTTAAAGGTTTAGTTATTCCCATTTATCTAGGGGCTCAGTATAGGCGGAACCATACCTTCGGTTCATATATTCTCTAGCGCTCATCTTTATCTTGCCATTTTCTGAGGGTCTCTCATTCGTCATTCCCTTATTTAATTTAATGCCCATAATAAGTGGCCAGTCTTTTTTCTTCTCTTCTGTAGCCTCTATAGTCTCTTGCCTCTAAAACAAATAGTACAGCAAATCTGCAGATTTAAAAAATAGTCTCCACTTATCTATGTGGATAGAAGGGGTTTATGACAATAGACAAAACACTCACTTAGAGACCCTCCTCTTGTCTCTTCTCTTTTCTGTGGGTTTTATCTGACCCTACCATGTGTCTCTGACCCAGGTGCCCACAAGGAGTCAAAGCAGGAAAATGCAGAGGATTCTCCCTATCCACACACAGTCCAACCCGTGAAGGGGGACCTAAACATATTCACACACACGTTACCCAACCAGAATGGTCAGAGAATGGTCTGGTTTCCTTGAGAGCTGACAGATAGGAAAGGCAGAAATTATAGCAAGCTTAAGGACAGCTTACCTAGCCGGCATTTAGAGGTCTGCGTTCCCGATGATTCAGATCAAAGCGCAGTTCCTTCTGGAGACTCTGCCAAACTCCTGATTAGGGATGAGCCGAACACCCCCCGGTTCGGTTCGCACCAGAACTTTCGAACGGACTCCAAATTCGTACGAACTTTAGAACCCCATTGAAGTCTATGGGACTCGAACGTTCGAAATTAAAAGTGCTAATTTTAACGGCTAATATGCAAGATACTGTCCTAAAAAGGGTTTGGGGACCTGGCTTCTGCCCCAGGGGACATGGGTCAATGCCTAAAATGTTTTTAAAAATTGCCGTTTTGGCGGGAGCACTGATTTTAATGACGATTAAAGTGAAAAAAAAGTGAAATATTCCTTTAAATATGGTGCCTGGGGGGTGTCTGTAGTATGCCTGTGAAGTGCCACGTGTTTCCCGTGTTTAGAACAGTCCCTGCACAAAATGACATTAATCGGAAATAACATCATTTAAAACTGCTTGCGGTTTTAATGTTATATCTGGTTCCTGCAATATGGTTGAAAATCATTGAGAAAAATGGCATGGGTAGCCCTCCCTGCCCATTACCAGCCCCTTTGGGTCTTGTACGCATATTAAGGGGAACCCCGTACCCATATTAAAAAAAGGAAATGCGTGTGGCCCCCAGGCCCTATATACTCAAAACAGCAGTATACAGGCGGTGCAAACAAGACAGGGACTGTGTAGGTTTGTTGTGTTAAGTTGAATCTGTTTGTAATTTTCAACTAGTACATTTTAAAAGTGTAGCTCCAGTCAAAAAAAATATTTTTAAGCTTTTTGGAAAACATAGGGAAGGGTTATCACCCCTGTATAATTTGTTTTGTCGTCCATCTTTTTTTATCTCACTTGCTCTTGTCTCCTTCCGTTTGCAAGTAGGAGATGTTTGTAAGTTGGATGTTTGAAAGTAGGGGCCTGCCCTATATGCTCTGCAGAAATGGCGGAACAAGGTGTTGGTTTTGCCACAACATTGTAAGCCCTAAAAGTGACTCTTGGTGGGCGCTGGAGCGCCCTGCTGTGAACGATTATATCAAGAATTGTAATTACATGCCATTGTTGAACAGTGGTAGAAAAATTTACCTTTGGTGGTTGTGGTGCTGGTGCCACAACACTATAAGTCCTCACAGTTACTCTGGGTGTGAAATATTATATCAAGAATTGTAATTATTATATAGGCGAAGGGTTAAGGGACTTTAAGTGAAATGTGACTTGGTAAGGTCACCTATTTCCATCCCTTGGGACTTAATATGAAACCATGACCTGGTAAGGTCAAGTATTTCCATCCATGTAGTGATCAAAAAAGGGGGGAGAGCAACAGGGGCGGGACTTTAAATGAAGTGCGAAATTTATGATAGAATAGTATAAATTGGTGAACAATTGGGAAATTTTAATAAGTTCATAAAAATATAACATAGACATGATTAAATCATTTACAATGGATAAGAGATACTAGCAATACATAATAATAATAAATTCATAAAAGATATAATATGTACACAATTAAATCCGTTGTAATTGATGCGAAGCATTAACAATACGTCGTAGCAGCATATAAGTAAAATATGAACGTAACAAAATTCCACAGTTCACCAAATAGAGTTGATATAAGACCATAAAGCATCAAATAGTGCCTGCATAACGGGTAGCCTCAATATTCTATGGACAATATTTGGACAGAGCAGCTGTAAAAAGTTTGAATGCGATTAGGGAAAACACGACTTCAATAGCTCTACGCGTTTCGTGGCTGACCGCCACTCATCAGGAGCAAGCGTGTACGGTAGCTACAATGAAAAAAAGGGATATCAGTATAATGTAATAATAATAACAAGCATGGCATAACGGTGGGGTAATAGGCCAAACCCCACATAAAGTACATGCTTACATATTATGATTCGCTTGGTGGTGACTGACCGTCGGGCTCCACCAGCCAAATCGGGGATACCTCCCCCCGGGAGCTGAGATGGGCAGAGCCGTGAGGGCTACCCACAGGGCGCCAACCAAGGTAGGTGAACACCCACGAGATAAACCTGTGTGGGAAGAACCAGGACAAGATAGTGATTAGTGGTGATGGAAAGGTGGAGCCAGGACAAAAAGAGCCCTGGATGAGAGTGTGGTTGTGAGACAGAGCAGATCAGAACTAAAGCCTCAGGCTAAAATGAAAGAGAAAGGGAAAGAAAGCAGCCTTGAGAATAGATGTAATTGTGAAATAAACCAAGTCAGACCTAATGCCTTTGACTAAGATGAAAAAAAGGGGGGAAAAAAAGGGGGGGGGGAAATGTGATCCGTAAGAAGATAAGTAAGGGAGGGACGGATGATAGTAGAGAAAGGTTGCCCAGTGCGTGAAGTGAGACAATACCAGAGTTAGAAACAGTGCCGCTTCCCAGACAGGTATGACATCCGTTGGCATGGGAGTCTCGGGAGTGAATGCTGCCAAGGTCGCGCCCCTTTTTTTCATCTTAGTCAAAGGCATTAGGTCTGACTTGGTTTATTTCACAATTACACCTATTCTCAAGGCTGCTTTCTTTCCCTTTCTCTTCCATTTTAGCCTGAGGCTTTAGTTCTGATCTGCTCTGTCTCACAACCACACTCTCATCCAGGGCTCTTTTTGTCCTGGCTCCACCTTTCCATCACCACTAATCACTATCTTGTCCTGGTTCTTCCCACACAGGTTTATCTCGTGGGTGTTCACCTACCTTGGTTGGCGCCCTGTGGGTAGCCCTCGCGGCTCTGCCCATCTCAGCTCCCGGGGGGAGGTATCCCCGATTTGGCTGGTGGAGCCCGACGGTCAGTCACCACCAAGCGAATCATAATATGTAAGCATGTACTTTATGTGGGGTTTGGCCTATTACCCCACCGTTATGCCATGCTTGTTATTATTATTACATTATACTGATATCCCTTTTTTTCATTGTAGCTACCGTACACGCTTGCTCCTGATGAGTGGCGGTCAGCCACGAAACGCGTAGAGCTATTGAAGTCGTGTTTTCCCTAATCGCATTCAAACTTTTTACAGCTGCTCTGTCCAAATATTGTCCATAGAATATTGAGGCTACCCGTTATGCAGCCACTATTTGATGCTTTATGGTCTTATATCAACTCTATTTGGTGAACTGTGGAATTTTGTTACGTTCATATTTTACTTATATGCTGCTACGACGTATTGTTAATGCTTCGCATCAATTACAACGGATTTAATTGTGTACATATTATATCTTTTATGAATTTATTATTATTATGTATTGCTAGTATCTCTTATCCATTGTAAATGATTTAATCATGTCTATGTTATATTTTTATGAACTTATTAAAATTTCCCAATTGTTCACCAATTTATACTATTCTATCATAAATTTCGCACTTCATTTAAAGTCCCGCACCTGTTGCTCTCCCCCCTTTTTTGATCACTACATGGATGGAAATACTTGACCTTACCAGGTCATGGTTTCATATTAAGTCCCAAGGGATGGAAATAGGTGACCTTACCAGGTCACATTTCACTTAAAGTCCCTTAACCCTTCGCCTATATAATAACTCTGAATAGGGATGGTTGTGCGTAATTTTGGTTTTAATCTTGCAATCCTGCCAGATGTCCTGCATTATATTGCCCCTTATTTGTTCTTTTCAAGTTTAATTTAATGCTATTGTTTTTATGTTATTACCATCCTAATCAGTAATTATTCTTTACCAAACTTAGTGTTTGGTCATTACCTAGATCTCTTGTTTGTGTTCTGATTGGTCCGTCAAACACTGCTGCCGCGTTGGGTCCTTTCTATCCGGGAGCTGTGACGCGCCTTGGGGCTCCTCCTCCCCCTCCTTCCCTTTGTTGTTGGGGGTGGATGGGCTGCCACTGTGCGTCAGCGTCACGCAGTCCATGCCGGACATGCGCGTCCCTTTGGACGCTAGCGTGTGCCCTCATGTGATTTCCATACCCGCACGTCATGTGGGCGGGGCATTGGTACCGGCAGGCCGGGCGTATCAATGCTCGTGCGGCGGTGCCTTCCGCCCCTCCCCTGAGTGCGCGGCGTGACGTTGGTGGGTGGTTCCCGTGGCGGCGCCTATAAGGGGCGCGACCTTGGCAGCATTCACTCCCGAGACTCCCATGCTAACGGATGTCATACCTGTCTGGGAAGCGGCACTGTTTCTAACTCTGGTATTGTCTCACTTCACGCACTGGGCAACCTTTCTCTACTATCATCCGTCCCTCCCTTACTTATCTTCTTACGGATCACATTTCCCCCCCCCCTTTTTTTCCCCCCCTTTTTTTCATCTTAGTCAAAGGCATTAGGTCTGACTTGGTTTATTTCACAATTACACCTATTCCCAAGGCTGCTTTCTTTCCCTTTCTCTTTCATTTTAGCCTGAGGCTTTAGTTCTGATCTGCTCTGTCTCACAACCACACTCTCATCCAGGGCTCTTTTTGTCCTGGCTCCACCTTTCCATCACCACTAATCACTATCTTGTCCTGGTTCTTCCCACACAGGTTTATCTCGTGGGTGTTCACCTACCTTGGTTGGCGCCCTGTGGGTAGCCCTCGCGGCTCTGCCCATCTCAGCTCCCGGGGGGAGGTATCCCCGATTTGGCTGGTGGAGCCCGACGGTCAGTCACCACCAAGCGAATCATAATATGTAAGCATGTACTTTATGTGGGGTTTGGCCTATTACCCCACCGTTATGCCATGCTTGTTATTATTATTACATTATACTGATATCCCTTTTTTTCATTGTAGCTACCGTACACGCTTGCTCCTGATGAGTGGCGGTCAGCCACGAAACGCGTAGAGCTATTGAAGTCGTGTTTTCCCTAATCGCATTCAAACTTTTTACAGCTGCTCTGTCCAAATATTGTCCATAGAATATTGAGGCTACCCGTTATGCAGCCACTATTTGATGCTTTATGGTCTTATATCAACTCTATTTGGTGAACTGTGGAATTTTGTTACGTTCATATTTTACTTATATGCTGCTACGACGTATTGTTAATGCTTCGCATCAATTACAACGGATTTAATTGTGTACATATTATATCTTTTATGAATTTATTATTATTATGTATTGCTAGTATCTCTTATCCATTGTAAATGATTTAATCATGTCTATGTTATATTTTTATGAACTTATTAAAATTTCCCAATTGTTCACCAATTTATACTATTCTATCATAAATTTCGCACTTCATTTAAAGTCCCGCCCCTGTTGCTCTCCCCCCTTTTTTGAAGAATTGTAATTACATGTCCCTGTTAAACAGGGGCAGAAAAATTGGGCCTTAGGCACTGGTGCTGGTGCCACGACACTGCAACCTCTCCCATATACTCTTGTTTTATTGCAGGAATTAGCCCTGCTGCAAAGCATTGCATCAAAAATTGTACTTAAACGCCCCTGTTAAACAGGGGCAGAAAAATTGGGCCTTAGGCACTGGTGCTGGTGCCACCACACTGCAACCTCTCCCATATACTCTAGTTTTATTGCAGGAATTAGCACTGCTGCAAAGCATTGCATCAAAAATTTTACTTAAACGCCCCTGTTAAACAGGGCCAGAAAAATTGGGCCTTAGGCACTGGTGCTGGTGTCACCACACTGCAACCTCTCCCATATACTCTAGTTTTATTGCAGGAATTAGCCCTGCTGCAAAGCATTGCATCAAAAATTGTAATTAAACGCCCCTGTTAAACAGGGGCAGAAAAATTGGGCTGATGACATCACCCAGAACCAGAAATGTTCTTCCAACATATCAGCAGAGGAGGAAGAGGATAGACAATCAACATAACAGGACAGTCACTCAGCATCAGCATAGGCAGTCTTGAAGGGATGTGATATTTCAAAAAAAAATTATTCGGTTACATCAGCTTCAGGTGCTTGGTAGCTGTGGGTGATACAAGACTGATTAATCTTGATGAAGGCCAGTCGATCAACTGATTCGGTGGACAGGCGCACCCTGTGATTGGTAACAAAGCCACCAGCAGCACTGAAGGTGCGTTCCGAAAGAACGCTGGATGCAGGACAGGCCAGTAGCTCAATTGCATACTGTGCAAGCTCTGGCCAGTGATCCATCCTCAAGACCCAGTAAGCCAGAGGATTTTCGGTGGGAAAGGTGTCCAAGTCTGACCTTGCCCCTAGGTATTCCTGCACCATATAAATCAGACGCTGGCGATGGTTGCTGCAACCGATCATACCTTGGGGCTGCGGACTAAAAAATTGTCTGAAAGCATCAGTCAGACGGCCACCTTTTCCACCGCTCCTTCTGACCGATGCCTCAGCAACACATTGTCCGGGACCAGGAGTTTGTAACCTCCCAGTCTCTGGGAACGCGTTGCACAGACCTTTCTGCAAGGCCTCCTTGAGATGTCTCATCCTCTGCTCCCTCTGCGATGGCAAGATAAGGTCGGCAACCTTACCCTTGTACCATGGATCAAGGAGAGTGGCCAGCCAGTAATGGTCCCTCTCCTTGATCCGAAGAATACGAGGATTCTTCTGCAGGCTTTGCAGGATCAGGGAGGCCATGCAGCGTAGGTTAGCTGAGGCATTCGGTCCGGAGTCCTCTGGGTCACTAAGGGCAACATGATCCGCAGCTACCTCCTCCCAGCCACGTACAAGTCCACGTGTTTCTTGGGACTGTAAATCATCCCTACAAGACTGCTGCTGCTGATGCTGAGTGCCAGCCTCCACCTCCATGCTGACACAATCATCCTCCTCCTCCTCTTCCTCCTCCTCATCCTCTTCCTGTGTGATGGGTGGCACAGCAGGAACACTGTCTGGATAAAGGGGGCCTTGAGAGGCAAGGAAGTCCTCCTCTTCCTGCCTCTGTTCTGCCTCAAGTGCCCTGTCCATTATTCCACGCAGCGTATGCTCCAAGAGGTGGACAAGAGGTACAGTGTCACTGATGCATGCACTGTCACTGCTCACCATCCTTGTGGCCTCCTCAAAAGGTGACAGGACAGTGCCTGCATCCCTGATCATGCCCCACTGGTGTGGTGAGAAAAAACCGAGCTCCCCTGACCCTGTGCTGGTGCCGTAGTCGCACAGGTACTCATTGATGGCCCTCTGCTGCGTGTGCAGCTGCTGCAGCATGGCCAACGTTGAGTTCCACCTGGTGGTCATGTCACATATAAGGCGGTTCTTGGGCAGATTCAACTCCTTTTGGAGCTCAGCCAGCCGAGCACAGGCATTAAATGATCAGCAGAAATGCACACAGACTTTCCTGGCCTGCTTCAGGACATCCTGTAAGCCGGGGTACCTGCCCAAGAACCGCTGCACCACCAGGTTAAGGACGTGAGCTACACAGGGCACATGGGTCAGTTGTCCCTGTCGGAGGGCGGAGAGGAGGTTGGTGCCATTGTCACAAACCACCATTCCTGGCTTAACCACTTGCCGACCAGCGCACGACGATGTACGTCGACAGAATGGCACGGGCAGGCAAATGGGCGTACATGTACGTCCCTTTAAATTTGCCGCCCTGCCATCGGGAGCACGCCGCCGGCGGCGAGCTCCCGCGCAGGTCGGGACCCCCGTCAGTCCGGTCGCGGGACCCGCGGACTCGATCGCCTCAGGCATCCCCGCGATTGTCTCACGGAGGGACCAAATGAAGAAATGCCGTTGTAAACAGCATTTCTCCATTCTGCCTAGCAACTAGTGACGCTGATCTCTGCTCCATGTGATTGGAGCAGAGATCAGTGTTCACTAAATGAAAGCCCAACCCCCCCACAGTTAGTAACACACCCTTAGAAACACTTAACCCCTACACTGCCACCCACTGGTTAACCCCTTCACTGCCAGTGTCATTTACACAGGAATCACTGCATTTATATAGCAGTGATTACTGTATAAATGACAATGGTCCCAAAAATGTGTCAAAAATGTCCGATGGGTCCCCCACAATGTCGCAGTCACAATAAAAATCGCTGATCGCCACCATTACTAGTAAAAAAAAATTATAAAAAATTATTAATAAAAATGCTATAAAACTATCCCTATTTTGTACACGCTATAACTTTTGCGCAAACCAATCAATAATCGCTTATTTTTTATATATTTTTGGGGGATATTTATTATAACAAAAAGTAAAAAATAATGCGTTTTTTTTCAAAATTGTCGCTCTATTTTTGTTTATAGCGCAAAAAATAAAAACCGCAGGGGTGATCAAATACCACCAAAAGAAAGCTCTATTTGTGGGAAAAAAAGGACGTCAATTTTGTTTGGGAGCCATGTTGCACGACCGCGCAATTGTCAGTTAAAGCGATGCAGTGCCGAATCGCAAAAAGTGGTCTGGTCTTTGACCAGCAAATTGGTCCGGTCTGAAAGTGGTTAAGCTGGCGTGGCGTCAACCACCTCTCGGCCTGCCCCTGCAGAGCTGACAAAACATCCGCCCCAGTGTGGCTCCTGTCCCCCAAACAAACCAGCGCAAGCATGGCATGGCATCGTTTTGCCTGCGTACTTGCGTAGCCCCTGGAACGCCTACGGAGCACCGCTGGTTCTGAGGACAGAGCACTGGAAGAGGCCATGGAGGAAGAAGAAGAGGGGGGGGGTGGAGGAGAGAGGTGTGTCACAACCAATAGTAGCATTTTGGAGGCGTGGTGGCGGAACAACCTCCAACACTACTGCACCTTGTCCTGCATCCTTCCCAGCTGCCAGAAGAGTGACCCAACGGGCCGTGAAAGACAGGTAACGTCCCTGTCCATGCCTGCTGGACCATGAGTCAGCGGTAATATGCACCTTACCGCTGACCGCCCTGTCCAGCGAGGCAAGGACATTGCCTTCCACATGCCAGTAGAGAGCCGGAATCGCCTTCCGTGAGAAAAAGTGGCGTTTGGAGACCTGCCACTGAGGAACCTCACATTGTACAAACTCACAGAAGGGGGCCGAGTCTACCAACTGAAAAGGCAGCAGTTGAAGTGCTAGCAATTTAGCCAAGCTAGCATTCAACAGCTGGGCATGTGGATGGCTGGGAGTGAACTTCTTACGCCGGTCCAGCAGCTGGGGCAGGGCCTGCTATAATCGGACGTGGGTGTACTGCTAGCAGAGTGCCCGGAAGCACTTGGCTGTGACACACCTAATTCTACACCTTCATTCCTCTCAGAGCAGGTTTCAGAGAGGACTGAAGGTCTAGTGGGGTTGGAGATGCCAGCTGATGAGGAGCAAGGAGAGGTCCGCTTTGTTCTTTGGTGTGGGTCTTTGAGGTACGCTTGCCAACGAGCTGCATGGCAGGTCAACATATGTCTGGTCAAGCATGTGGTGCCCAAGCAGCTGATGTTTTGGCCACGCGAGATACGCTTGAGACATATGTTGCAAATAGCAGCGGTGCGATCTGATGCACTTGTCTCAAAAAAGGCCCACACCAAAGAACTTTTAGAATAACGCGCAGAGGCAGCGCCCTGCACAGGCGGAGCTCTGCGGTGTGATTCAGTCGGTGTGCTGCCCCTAAGCTGGCCCCCGGAGGGCATCCTGCCTCTTTGGACATGTGCCTCCTCCTCCTCCTCTCTCCTACCAGGCACCCACGTGGAGTGAGTGCCCTCATCATCCTCTCCCTCTTCATCGCTGTAGCAAACCTGGCAATATGCTGCAGCTTGTGGAACATGACTGCCAGATTGCTGTCCTTCTTGAGCATCCCCTCTCTCTGCATTCACGCTACTGCCTTCCTCTAGCTGAGTGTCATCATCAGAGCCTACAAAACACTGGGCATCCTCCTGGAGCATGTACCCAACACTGTGCTCAAAGAGTTCAGAAGACTCCTCAGGAGGACGTGGTGGGTCTAGGGAAGGAGTCACTGATGATGACATTGAGAGGAGGGAAGACGATGCGTTGGCAGCTGCTTTGCTAGTACCCTGAGACTGGGTGAGAGAGGATGAGGAGGATGAAGAGGGCTTGGTCATCCACTCTACCAAGTCGTTGGCATGTTGCGGTTGAACATGTCCAGCTGCCGAAAAGAAGGACAAGCGTGCCCCATGGCCACGTGCTGATGACAATGCACCGCGTCCACGACCAGCACTGTTGTCTCTAGACACAGAGCATGCTTGCCCTCTTTTATCGGCTCGCGCCTGTCTGCCTCTCCTTGCTGGCCTTCCAGACATGGTAATGGCCTGAAGGGAGTTGGGTAAAACAGCAGTTGGGTAGTGTATTTTGTGCTGGAGGCACACAACACCCACTAACTCCTGCAGATGCCTTTATTATAGAACACCAGAGATAAAGGGGTATACTGTAATGGAGTCACACAACACCCACTAAGCCCTGCAGATGGCTCTATTAGAGAACAGCAATAAAGGGTAGATACAGGTGTATATTGTGCTGGAGGCACACAACACCCACTAACTCCTGCAGATGCCTTTATTATAGAACACCAGAGATAAAGGGGTATAGTGTAATGGAGTCACACAACACCCACTAAGCCCTGCAGATGGCTCTATTAGAGAACAGCAATAAAGGGTAGATACAGGTGTATATTGTGCTGGAGGCACAAAACACCCACTAACTCCTGCAGATGCCTTTATTATAGAACACCAGAGATAAAGGGGTATATACAGATGTATACTGTGCTGTGCTGGAGGCACACACAACTTCCAATGACTCCTGCAGATGGCAAGTGGGCTCAAATAGAGAAGAGCTATGTAGGTGGATATAGCGGTATGTACTGGGTACAGAGCACGCAGACAGCACGCACAAGCTCCTAACACTACTGACTGCAAGCTCTATTATAAAAGATAGATCACTAGCTATATAGGTGAGGTGAATATAGTGGTGTATACTGCGGTCAGGGCATGCAGACAACAACCACTACAGAAGAGCAAGATCGAAAATCGGCCGATAACGATCGGTGTATACTGTGTTGAAGGTACACAGAACACCCACTAACTGCTTCAGACGCCAACACACTATACAAGGCCGCCGCGCTGGCGGCCTTATATAGTGTGGGGCGTGTACTACACAGTCTGAGCTATGATTGGCCACAGGCATCCTGCCTGTGGCCAATCATGGCTCTCCTCGCTGCTGGTGCTGTGATTGGCCAAGCATGCGGGGTCACAGTGCATGCTTGGCCAATCATGAGCCAGCAATGCACTGCGATGACGCAGTGCATTGTGGGCCGTGAGCGCCACACGAATTTGGCGCGAACGGCCCATAACGTTCGGAATTCGCCGAACGGGCGAACAGCCGATGTTCGAGTCGAACGTATGTTCGACTCGAACACGAAGCTCATCCCTACTCCTGATATGACTCGCCAACTTTTATTGGATCATTTCTGATTCTGACTCTAAAAACAAAAGTTAATACTGCAATTGCAGGAACAGATTCACAGGATGTAATCACTGTGTTTAAAATGTCCATTCATGACAAAATGTATTACATATTATTTTATATATAGATAAAAAAGGGGTGGTGTGAGATGCTATTAAAAAGTAACAAATAGAATAGAAAAATTGCAAAAGTAAAACCTTGAGAGGGGAGGGGGAGTATAGACAGAGTTAGGTAAACTTTACAGAACACATCTCTTGTGCTTAAATCAACAATAGAGTGAACGTCCATGTCACTTTTCAGCCTTCTTATAACATATTCTTTGAGCTCCCAAACTTCTACTTTTTCCTCCTCATTTCCCTTTTTCTGGAACAAGAAGTGCCCATTAGTTGCGGTCATGTGTACAACTCTATGCACACTACAAATCCCATAGTCCATCTCCGGAGTGAGCAAGGGAGGGTGGCTATGTTACTGCATACAATGGGACCATGGAGAACGTATCCACCCACTAACAGGAAGCTAGATCACATCAGCAAAAAAACAAAGAGAGTTTGTTTGGATAGAGCTGTGATGGTTTAGAACATCTGTGAGCAAAACCTATCTGTGTGCCTATTGGAGAGATTCACAAACTCTGATTGCCCTGGTGTCATAAACCGGTGCGACCAGAAATGCATGCCTTCCAGTCTGATGTCCGGGCCTTCCAGTGTGATGTCCCGGCCTTCCAGTCTGATGCCTTCCAGTCTGATGTCCTGGCCTTCCAGTCTGATGTCCCGCTGCCGACCTTCCAGTCTGATGTCCCGGCCTTCCAGTCTGATGTTCCGGCCTTCCAGCTTGAAGTGCCTGCTTTCCAACCTGATGTGCCCGTGCCCACTGCCCAGCTTGATGTGCCTGTGCCTGCTGCCCAGCTTGAAGTGCCTGCTTTCCAACCTGATGTGCCCGCTGACCAGCTTGATGTGCCCGCTGCCCAGCTTGATGTGCCTGCTGCCCAGCATGATGTGCCCGTGCCTACTGCCCAGCATGATGTGTCTGCTTCCCAACCTGATGTGAACGTGCCTGCTGCCCAGCATGATGTGCCTGCTTCCCAACCTGATGTGACCATGCCCGCTGCCCAGCTTGATGTGCCTGCTGCCCAGCTTGAAGTGCCTGTGCCTGCTGCCCAGTTTGAAGTGCCCGCTTCTCAACCTGATGTGCCCATACCTGCTTCCCAGCTTGATGTGCCTGTGCCTGCTTCCCAGCTTGACGTGCCCATGCCTGCTGCCCAGCTTGATTTGCCAGCTGACCCACTTGATGTGCCCATGCTGGCTGCCCAGCTTAATGTGCCTGTTGCCCAGTTCGATGTGCCTGCTACTCAGCTTGAGATTCCTGTGCCTGCTATCCAGCTTGACGTACTTATTACCCAACCTGATGTGACTTTGCTCATGGCCCAGCTTGACGCAATGGACTTTCCCCAGCAACCGCTGGTTGGAGCATCCGGAGGTTGCTCCTTCGAGGGGGGGTACTGTCAGGAAAGGTTCCCTCTGCTGGTAATATCGATCATTTGGCGTGCAGTACTGAGATAGTCCATCTTCGGAGTGAGCAAGGGAGGCTGGCTATGTTCATGTAAACAATGGGACCATGGAGAACGTATGCACCCACTAACAGGAAGCTGGATCACATCAGCATAAAAACAAACAAAGAGAGTTTATTTGGATAGAGCTGTGATGGTTTAGAACATCTGTGAGCAAAACCTATCTGTGTGCCTATTGGAGAGATTCACAAACTCCGATTGCCCTGGTGTCATAAACCGGTGCGACCAGAAATGCATGCCTCCCAGTCTGATGTCCCGGCCTTCCAGTGTGATGTCCCGGCCTTCAAGTCTGATGTCCCGGCCTTCCAGTCTGATGTCCCACTGCCGACCTTCCAGTCTGATGTCCCGGACTTCCAGTCTGATGTTCCAGCCTTCCAGCTTGAAGTGCCTGCTTTCCAACCTGATGTGCCTGTGCCCACTGCCCAGCTTGAAGTGCCTGCTTTCCAACCTGATGTGCCAGCTGACCAGCTTGATGTGCCCGCTGCCCAGCTTGATGTGCCCATGCCTGCTGCCCAGCTTGATTTGCCAGCTGCCCCGCTTGATGTGCCCATGCTGGCTGCCCAGCTTAATGTGCCTGTTGCCCAGTTCGATGTGCCTGCTACTCAGCTTGAGATTCCTGTGCCTGCTATCCAGCTTTACGTACTTATTACCCAACCTGATGTGACTTTGCTCATGGCCCAGCTTGACGCAATGGACTTTCCCCAGCAACCGCTGGTTGGAGCGTCCGGAGGTCGCTCCTTCGAGGGGGGGGGGGTGTCAGTAAAGGTTCTCTCTGCTGGTAATATCGATCATTTGGCGTGCAGTACTGAGATAGTCCAACTCCGGAGTGAGCAAGGGAGGGTGGCTATGTTCCTGCATACAATGGGACCATGGAGAACGTATGCACCCACTAACAGGAAGCTGGATCACATCAGCAAAAAACATAAAGAGTTTATTTGGATAGAGCTGTGATGGTTTAGACCATCTGTGTGCCTATTGGAGAGATTCACAAACTCTGATTGCCCTGGTGTCATAAACCGGTGCGACCACTGTATTTGTTTTTCAGAATGATTTGTGGGGGGGGAGGGGGGGGGTAGTGAATGGCATCAATAGTTTTTTGTTATTATTTTCTCTATTTTTTGTTGTTTATTTTCTTTAAGTTATTTTTTTTCAATATTTTTTTTTCACAGTGCTTCTGGAGAAGGGTGGGGAGTATGTGGCGGTTATGGTGTCAGTTTTAATGTTTACATATTTTTTTACAATTTCATTTTTATTAAATTTTTTTGTTCACAATGCTTTTTTTTGGGGGGGAGGGGGGGGTTTGGGGCAGTGGAGAGTGCTGGTAGGGCAGGGGGGGGTGGTGTCAGTTTTTTATTTGAAAAATTTGTTAATCGTTTAAAAATGTTTAGAATTTTTGTTTACAATTTCATTATTTTTTTTTTTAATGTGTTTTGCATTTCCTCTTTGAAACTGGGAAAGGGACTGAGAACATTGATTCCCCAGTCCCGTTCTAAGCGTTGAAGATAAAATGCACAGAAGACAGAGGCTCCTGTCCATTCATAAACTGAGCAGAGTAACACACAGGTTACTCTGCTCAGTTTTCACAAGACACAGGAGCGATCTCGCTCACTGTGTCCAATTCAGAAAAGGCAGGGGCCGCTAAATGACCAGTTCCTCCCATCCTGACAGATCCCCACAGCTGACGGGAGGGGAGAGAAGGAAAGCCGGCTGTAGGGGACGGGAGTCCTACAGGTAAGCCTATAACAAAGCGGGGTTTATGATCAGTACCGTATTTATGCAGGGAAAATCGCGGGTGTGTGTTATACACCGATCCCCCGCAAATTCTGAGCCTCTGGGCGGCTTTCAGCCGCCTTTGCCCATTTTTGGCTGCCTTTGGCCGTTCGACAGCTTCCGGCCATTCTCGGGCATGAGCAAAACTGACAAGGCTGCAATGCTGGACAAGGCTACATATGACACTGACAAGACTGCAATGGTGGACAAGGCTGCAGATGGACTTGCAAGACAAGGCCGCCATTTCCGAAACCCTCCTGGCCAATGTAATGGCCACTAGAAAGACCTTTTTCTGAGAAAGAGTGAACAAGGAACACCGCTTTCTGAAGCGCCGATAACACCAGATTCAGATCGGGGGGGGGGGGGGGGGAGCACCGGAGGAACTACAAGTCGGACCCCCTGAACAAAAGTGCTCACTAGAGAGTGAGATGCTAAGAGGGGGGGGGGGGTCACTGAAAAAGACTGCCAAGGCTGATTTTGGTCTTTTAATGGATATTAAAGCCAACTTCTGGTCTACTCCTTGATGTGCAAACAGCAGGATCCTGGAAACTGAATAGGTGCATGGATGCCATCCTTTCTCCTCACACAGAGATGTATGCCTTCCAGATACAACGGTATATTTTCCGAGAAGATTTCCGCGCTCCCAACATAGTTGAGATCACAGAGTCCGATAGGCCTCGGTACCTTAGTATCTGGACTCAACAGCCATGCCGTTAAAACCAGCAATGGTAAAACAAGATGGAAAAATCAGACCTCGACACAGAAGGTCCTCTCGCAACAGCAGTCACCAGGGAGCCATCGCAACCAGGCATACTAGGTCGATGCATCAGGGACGCCGAGGCCAATCTGGGACATTAGTATTACTGGAACCCCCTTGGCCTCCACTCTGCGGAGCAGACATGGAAGTAGCTTTAGCGGAGGAAAGTCATAGATCAGTCGGTACGGATCTCATGGAACCAACAGCGTGATTGACGCGTCTGCCCAAGGATCTCTTATCCTGCATACGAATCTCGACCCCTTCTGATTGAGATGGGAGGCCAGGAGATCCAGGTCTGGTGTGCCCCACCGCAGGCACAGTAGACTGAACATCTCTGGATGCAACGCCCATTCTCCTGGGCCCAGCATCTGGCAACTGTGGTAATCCGCCTGCCAGTTTTCAACTCCCAGGATGTAAATGGCCAAGGCCAGTACCTGTTGCTCTAACCACTGAAGGATGTGAGTGACCTCCCATGCTGCAGCTGAGCTACTTGTTCCTCCTTTATGGTTGACATATGCCACCGCCGTGGCATTGTCTGACCTGATCGGACGCCCTCATAGTCTCATCGACTATGTGGAGAGGCAAAGCCTGATTGCTCTGAGTTCGAGCACATTTATGGGCAACTTGGGTTCCACACCCGATAAGACATCCTGGGTCGACTGTACTCCCAGTACTCCACCCCAGGCAGTCAGTCAGGCTGGCGTCTGTTGTGATCACAGTCCAATGCAGAGGTAGGAATGACTTCCTGGAACAAAGTGCGGGGGACCTCAGCCACCAAGCAGGGGAGTCCCTGACTGACTGCCTCACCTGAATCTGCCGATCCCGGGATCACGGAGATATGCCCCATTTTGTCAATATCTCCTTCTGCAAGACTCTGGTGTGAAACTGGGCGTATGATACCGCTTCAAGGGAGGCCACACAAGGCCCAGAACTCGCATGCAGAAACGCAGTAATGACCACCTGCGGTTCAGCAATAGTTTTGCCGTGGCTCTGAGAGTCTGCAGTTTTGTCTGAAGGGAGAACACTCTCGCTTCCATGGAGTCCAGCGGTAAGCCTAGGTACTCCAAGCTCTGAATCGGTATGAACACCAACTTTTTTTTTTAGGTTCAACAGCCACTCAAAATTCCTGCAGGGTTTGCATGGCGATTGCCACATCTTCCTTTAATTCTGAGGTGGAAGCTGCTCTCAGAGGGAGATCGTCCAGATAACCTGCTATTGCGATACCACATTGTCTCAACAATACCAAAATTGGAGTCAATACCGTGGTAAAGACTCAGGGTGCTGAAACCAAGCCAAAAAAGGGGTAGCCACAAACTGGTACTGGGCTTCCCCGACTTCAATCCGCAGAACCCCCGATGCCTGAGGTATATGGGTATGTGCAGGTACGCATCCTGGAGTCCAAAGATGCCAGGGAGTCCCTTTGATGGAGTGCAGCGACTACTGAGTGAACTGATTCCATTCCAGTCCAAGATTGGATGTACCCCTTCCTTTTTGGGGACTACAAACAGATTGGAGTAGAGCCCCTGAAAACTTTTCAGACTCCGGAACAGGCACTAACACCCTGCGGCTTAGCAGGTCCCATACTGCCCCCAATAGGGCCTCCCAGCGAGCCAGGAGTAAGGGTATGCTGGAGGGGAAGAGTGTTTGGTGGCCAAGAGAGGAACTCTATCTTGTAGCCAGAGGAAATTAGTTTGCAGACCCATTGGTCAGATAGCCGAGAGGCCCACCAGGCAGCCAAACTTCTGAAGGCGACCCCCACCTGTATTGACGTGCGGAGGCAAACTTTCATGCAGTAGTACTTTTGCTCGCAGGCTTTCTCTTCCAGGGACGCTTTTGTCCCTCAGAGGTCGTCCTGTTGGTCTGGGAGCATTTAGCCGAAGTCCCGGATGGACAAAAAAAAAAAAAAAAACTATTGAGTGGAAAAACGAGGGCCCTTGCCTGTGGCATGGCTCCTTAGTCTTCCTGGCCTGTGGGAGCAAGGTATTCTTCCCACCTGTGACATTTCCGCCTGGTCCACCGACCAGCATTTCAGCAGTATCAGGGGACTCAGCACCACTGCTGACACTGAAACCCTGGATAGCAGAGGAAGCGTATCCAGGGCCGCATCACAAACTTAAGACCGTGCACTAACTGGTCTGCTAGTTCCACGCAGACAAGTGTAGCCTGCTGCTTCTCCAATTCCCGGTGCAAAAGTTTGCCCATTCAGTAAGTGTCTGCGACACAAGTGCAGTGGCCAGTACTAGTCATACATTTCTGACCCCCCCCCCCCCAAACGTAAAAGAGGAACGGGCCACTGCCTCGATTCCTGCCCATGCAGCCCTAAACCACAGGATCCCCCCTCTACCGGGATTGTGGTTAACTTATCTAACCTGGATACTGGAGGGTCCACGACCGGAGGAGCAGATCAGGGGGTAATGCACCGCCATGCTTTTTGGGACCGAAAGGGTCCATTGCGGTCGCCCCCATTCCTGTATATGAACTTATTGAAATAAGTCAGATACGGAAACACCTTAGGTGTACGGGCTGGCTTACGGGACCCAAAAGGGACCACTACTGCAGCAGAAGGACCTGATGTATCCTGATCTTCAGGATATCACGCACAGCTGTGATAAATGCTCCAACTAGTGCTTTTCTTGCGCGGGCCCGGTCGGGGACTCATCCTCACTGTCCAATCGGTCCTGGTCAGCATCATCTGAAACTATAGAGCAGGAGCCACCAGTCTCAGTGGGGCCCGAGTCTGCATCACATCTCTCCCCGGAGGACAGGGGGGGGGGCAGGGGCTGCCTTCTACCACCTCGCACCCACACACCGCCTCCGCTCTGGCAACAAACGCTTTCAGGACCGCCGACAAGGTGTCAAAAGGCACTGCACCGTTTGCAGATGAGCCAGTTGCAATTGCAGGGAGTTAGGGGGAATAAACATCAGTTTCTGAAGCCATGCTGACCCACCCTGTCTGCCACCCTTGGGGAATTAGGACAGGTGTACGTTCCATTCTCCTAGCTTCTGCAGGCTAAGGGGCCCCCACTGCAGTACTCACCACCCTGACCGAGTTCTACGCCGTTCAGCTAGTCGTGCCTGTGTCAGCTCCCAGGTGCCTGAGTCAAACCAAACTGTACACAGAGAGAGACAGTGAAAAAAAAGACAAGGAAAATGGCAGAACAGTGCTATGGCGATCAGCATGTGCAGACCTCCAGACACCCAGTGGGGAGACAACAGCCACCCAGAGCAGCCCCCCACCCAAGGTGAGAGCCCCCCAGGGGACCCCTATCTATATGGCACACACACCGCTCAGCAGCCCATGCAGCATCCCCCATGGGGGGAGGGGAGATAGGGACAGGAAGAGAAGAGAGGGAGGAGAAGGAACCCCGAATCGACCTCCCAGGGAATGCCGAGCTGCTCAGCCCCACCGAGGCAGGGAGAGCTGTACTTACCAGTCCCGATGAGCTGGGGAGCATTCCATCACAGAACCACTCTCTGATCAGTACGGGGTGGCTGTGGGCCACGGCACACTGACGCAGGCATCAGTAGCCTGGTCATATGTGTGCCCCAGAGCATTGCGCTCACCGGTCGCCCCTGGAGCCTGAGGGGCATGTCGTGGCTGACCCAGCGTGTAGCTATGGTCTGCACGCGTTTGATGGCCAGGCTGGGGAGACTACAAGGATAAGGGTATCCAGCCTGTCACCCAGCCGGCTGTTCATAGCAGATCACAGGATCTTAATCTTGCGCAAAAGACAAAACTTCTGCAAGAAAAATCCCAGGACCGACGGGCCCGCAGTGTTCCTAGGTCCATCTCCTTCACTAGGCAGAAACTTAGGCTGCAGGAATCAGGCTGGGGGGTTGTTACTGAAGGGACTGCCCCTTAGGCAGAACTAGAAAGCCTAGTCCTCTCCTGAAGGTGGCGTAACAACCCTATGGTCAAGAATAAAGGAGCTGTGTCAGTCAGTGAACGTAAGAGGAATTCAGTTTCAGTTCAGATGACTAAAATCTGACTAAAATGCTATTTTAGCTATAAGACTTGGGACTACAAACTAAATCCAAATGTAACGTCAAAAAGCAATATTCTTGTTTGTTTAAAAAAACGTTGTTTTATTTATAAAGATGTTAATTACTTGTAAGCAGAGAACTGTAACACTTTTATAGTCAGGCAATATGTGCAGGGGCATTACAACCAATAAAGTTTACAATTTTTTGTTTATATTTTAAAGTTGCACTTCTGTTTGTCAAAAAACAATATTTTTGTTTGTGATACTGGAGATTTAAGTCGACTAAAATGTGACCAAAACAATTCAGATGACCAAAATACGACAAACTAAAATTGCATTTTCGTCAAAAGACTGGAGTAAAACTAAATCAAAATTTAGTCAAAATTAACACTCGTTACAATTAAAGCTTGTTGGCTGAGAAACAGTAGCAGGAGCCAAAGACACACAGGAGGTAGCTTGAAACCAAAAACACACGAGTGCTCCCAGAGCAAGCAGCTTGCTCTGGGGGCACTCAACAAAGGGGAGGGGCCAGAAGAGAAAGAAAGAAAGAAAGAAAGAAAGAAAGAAAGAAAGAAAGAAAGAAAGATCAGGGGTTCTGCTTTGTGCAAATCGATTACACAAAGCAGGTAGGTATAACATGTTTACTATAAAAGGAACAAAATTAACCTCACTTTAATGCATTTTTTGCAAGTTAAAAAAAATCTTCCACTGGCTTTTAACTCCCCCCCCCCCCCCCCGACTTTCACCTGTCTATAGACGTACATAACTTGGTTCAGGAGCATGAAGGGCCATAGCAAGCAGTGTGCAGGAGAGAAGGAGTGAACATCTCTGGTGGGGACCACAGAAGAGAAGATTAATGGTGGCAGAGAAAAATCAGGTCTCCAGCCGTGCCACACAGGGCTGTTATGTACAGCAGAGCTTTACAACTCTCAGAAATGGATGGTCAGAAAGACAAAAGATTTGGCAGGAAAACAGTTCTCTGATGTATTTTATCCATCAATTAGTTGATTTTTAAGGCGATAAAATCATGGTACAAACCACCAGAGAGTGTGAGCGTCATGGTAAAAAAAAAAATATATATATTTTTTATAAATGAAGCCCATAAAAATACCATTTTACAACAGAACAAAAACTAAAAACATGGTTTCCTAATTCACCTTCAAGGACGCATGACAAACCAGTTGTGTACAAAGTATTTTATTTCACTTCTTAAAAATAAGAAAAGCACAAAGATTGACACAAAAATATATAAAAAAAAAAAAAAAAAAAAAGGACTAGTACAATATATAGTACTTTACAATACTGTTCAAAAGAAGGCACTTTGGTACATTGAGCATGCGAATATATCTTGTGCAAAGAAAGCCACTGTTTATATAATGCACAGTAAATACAGAACAGTGTTTTTTGTATGAGGACATCAAGACCAAACAACGTCAAACCTATTAAGGCAATAGCAATGTGCCAAGAACAGTAACTCGTAACAACCAATAGGAATTCAACACTTGACTGCTATGAACCACTGTACTTGATGGCAAAAACAGCTCTTTGCACCACTTTAGTGAATAAATACAGAGAATGTTTGCATATATATGTATATATATATATATGTTAGGCATGACCTAAAAATGCATATCACCCATATTTTGCACTGATACACATTACTGTTCTAAAAATTCCTGTATCGGGCAGATTATTGAAGACAAAAAACAAAAAAAACAAACACACACAAACAGCCCAACCCAGATACAGTGTTATTTCTGGTTTCCACTTAAGGCCTATGTTTGTAATGGGTTTTGTATTTCCAAATGTCTATGGGAATGTAAACCCTCTTGAAGGTGGTCTACTGTGGGTCAGAAAGATGTCCACTGTAGGTCAATTCATTCTGATTGATCCCAAAAGCAGCTCAAACTGATGGCATTGACACAAGCCCAACCCTATTAACACAAACCCTTAAAGTCAAAATCCAAATTTTACTTTGACTTTAAGGCATCATGGACACTGGGTGTTTTTACAGCTGCTGTTTTGGGCATCAGGGTTTTTGTTTTTCTACAGCCAGTAAACTCCCCAGCATGTTATCCTAAGTGGCCATGCACACACAGGCTTTTATCAGCTTTTTTTTTTTTTTTTGCAGGGGCGTTTTCAGGCTGAAAAAATAAAAAAAAAATAAAAAATAACTGAGGAAAAAGAAAAAACACTACTGAGTTTTCAGTTGTGAAAAATGTGAAAAATGCTACAAACAAAAAATGCAGTAAACTTGGCAAAGCATGGCTGTCATTTAGCCTAGGTTCACATTGACGTGATCTGTCATGCGATTTGAGAGATCAAATCGTATTAAAAGCCACAGCTTATTGGCAGCAATGACACTGTTCCAATCTGTGCAACACCGATTTTGCAGCACCACACCGATTTGCAAAATTAGTTCTTTTATGTATGAAGCAACACAGAGGTCTATCAAGTAGCACCTGAAATCGTGCCGACTTTGCTACTTTATGTGAAGTAGCGTGATTTCAAAGTAGCATCCATGTGAACCAGGGCTTAGGAGCGTTTTTGAGCCCCAAACATTTGTATAGTATGTACAGTTTTCATAAAAAAAAAAAAAAAAACACACATGCTAAAAAACTGCAGCAAAATGCTACTGCAAAACTTATTCTATAGCTAAGGCTACTGGCATTTTTCTAATGTCCAGTGTGCATGTGGCCTTAATAGCTCATGTTGACCAAGATGGCCCAAACGATTTCCATTACAGAATAATGCAGCCACTATGTGTGCTGTAATGGACTGTAGTGGCATTAGCTACACACTGTTAGTGGCACCGTGTTCTGCAGTTGTGCGGAAATTAGAGTTGGGACCATTCAGGAGTAGGCTTGCTATTTTAGCAACAAATACAATGCTTCCTCCAATTGGCCAAGATGAAAACCATGTCGTCATCTGCCTGCCTTTCCATTCAGCTTAACTATTTAAGCTCCACTTTCTGTATGTAGCCAATTCTACTACAGAATATTACAGTGCAGACAGCAGGCACATAGTTATGTAAAGCAAATACATTTTTTTGACCCCAAAAAACTATTTAAAGTCAAATGGAACTCTACTTTAAACTGTCTCTTACTGTGCTGTTTGTATAAATTGTTCCTGGATTTACTTGTATTACTCCTGTTTTGTGATTTTTTTTCAATGGCTTCTCAGATTTAACAACCAATCAAAAAAGTTCCAACAAATTCCCAAAGAAACGTTTTGTTAAGGATGTACCTCTGAAGAAATATGGAACATCATGGCCCTCTTACGTAAACTAAATACTTTACAATCTGATTAAACACCCGACTTTACATTTTCTCAAACAGTCCATTCAATTTAGATCCAATTAGTTGGACCCTCACACTGCAAACTGTTGGTAGATTTACAAAAAGAAAATGTAAGATCAAATTGTAATAATAGAAGCAAACATTTTTTTTGTTGGGCTGAGTCTGTACACCAGATTATTTGCTGCAATCTTTAAAAGTCAACCCAACCCATAATGGATACTTCAATTAGAAGTGTAATTCTCTAGGAACTCCAGTGGCAAATATTTAAGGAAAGTGTTGGAGCCTATGTTGAGTGATCACAGGTGCCAGTTTCCCCATTGCACAGATTTATTTTAACTTTCTGTGAGGCAGTATGCAAGAAATATCTCCACAAGGCTAAAACACCCAGCATTATAATCCCAACAAATTCTGACCTTTCCCTAATATACCTGAAACTAACATAAATTTTGGTTGGAGTCCAATCTTAAGAATTAGCAGTCTTATTCTGCACGCTTCTGATTTTCTAGAAGTTTAGATACAAATGAGTTATGTGATCATAAAATGATATGTAAATTTGGTATAAATGGCTTTGCATAATATGTGTGAAAACAAACTGCAATAAACCGCTGCACCTAAAAATATATAACTAAATACAAAAAAAATTTTTTTTTAATAACAAATATTTTCATATAAACTCAATAGTAGCATATATCTTGGCAGGATTATGTGAAGAAAACACATTTAAAAAAAATATAGGAATCATAATCCTTGTAAATGCACACGTTCCAAAGTACACCAAATCAGAGTGCAAGGGGCAGGTCCCGTAAATTATTCAGTAGACAGCTTCTGATACAGCAAGTCAGAAGGAACTAAAGCCTCTCCATTCAGCAGTATGACAGTCAGGTAAAGTGAATGTTTAGAAGATCAAGAATGGCAACACCACTATTTCTTAAATGATCACTTTCATTTGTTCTTTGGTGATGCTAAACCTCAAAGGCAAGCAAGTTGAGAAAAATGTAGTAGGATTCAGTAGTTTTTTTTTTTTTTAAAGCAATTTCCTATATTTTTATCTGGATACCCATAGAAATATTACGTTTTGCATTAATGAGACCTTTAAAGTGTGTGTCTAGTCTAAATGATCGAGCAAGGAAGGTTTAGGACCCCTGTGAAATTTGTACTGCTATTTGGATCACTGTTAGGCCCCTTTCACATGGGCAAGACTCAGTGTTGCTCAGCAGGGGATCTGTCCGCTGTTCCACTTCTGGGCCGAGCTGTCGGATGACAGGTCCATGTCCACGCTTATGCAGAGCAGACACAGCCCGTTCTGCTCTATAGGCAGTTGGATGTAAATGGACTGGCTGTCCTTTTACACCCAACTGCAACCCGATCCAGCCAGCAGGATGGCAATGGATCCCCTTCCATTTGTTTTTGCTGGATCGGAGGTAGCTGGGTGTAAACAGACACAAGTCCGACAGCTGCTAATAAATAGGCATCATTATTGAAATTCTATATTAAATTAGCTTGCTGATTTGAGCTATGACAACTGTGCAATGACAAGGAGTGATTTAGAAATTGTAATTCATGTAAATAATTTACTTATCAAGTTTTAAAATGGGCACTTTATATCACTAAAATCAATTCTATCGATTAATATATGGAGACAAGTGAAATCCACATGATTTCCTCATTTAAACCGTGATGAAGATAAGTCTTGCAGAATAAACAAGATCTATGATGTAGACTATGAGATTGAAAGCTGACAACACAGCAACAGCTACCCTTTTATCCCAAATACATAGAATATCAGCGCTGTACCCACATTCATCTTGCCTACGGGTTCTGCCCCCATATTTTGAGTCAAACTGGAAAATGGGCCAGACGATCACAGCAGAGATGTACAGTAGCACAGCTAAAAGAGCATAAGCATTGAGGAACTTCTCAAAAGAACAAGGCAGCCAGCCTGTACACTCTCCAACACAGAGAATAATGACTACAACAGACAGGATGAAACAGATGCAGTACACTGCCAGGCACCATTTCAGTGCATCATGTCTATCATATAGAACGGGTTCTGCAATGAAGACAAAGATGACGCAAGCAATGTAGCTTTCGATTACTTTTAGTATTCCGGGCACAGTAGCCATGTAGCCAGTAACTTCTCCAGGTCGAGCTCTGGTTAAAGACACTTCAAAAATGTATGCCAAGGTGGTGAGGCAGGAGAACACAGTCGCTACAACTTGGTAAGTGTGTCTTTCACTGCCGTAGCTCCTATCCTTAAGGTGGAATAGTGGATATAGGATAGAAGCCGAGAGGCACATTAGGACGGCAAACATTGCAAACGTGATGGGGAAATTCTTCCAAGATACTGGCATCCTGCTCTGTATGCCTACAAACTCAACAGTGATGATAATGATGGTAACAACAAAGCAGAAGCACCAGGAGAACATGCACATATCGCCAGTTCGGCCGTAATAGCCTCCTCCGTGGACAACCAAACTGAATGTAACACAGGCGAAGATGACTGCTAGAATCCGTACAATCCCAACAGGAGATTTCAAGACATGGGTATTGCCCTCCACGATTTTCCTGCGTTGGACCGACATGGTTGGAGATGTATCTTCTAAAGAAATAAAAAATTTAAAAATAGTTTAGCGTTTATAATGGAAAGCCAATATGTATTCAAATATGAAATATGTTATTAGATCAACCTTTCCCACCCTTTTACCATAGAGGAACCCTTGAAATAACTTTCTGGTCTCAGGGAACCCAGTGGTGAGAAGCCCCAGGAAGTGTCCAGGGTAAAGCAGATGTGAAATTGCTTGAGAAACTCCTAGCAACCTCTGGAGGAATCGGACGGTTCCAGAGAACAGTTGATAAAGGCTGCCTTACGTAATAAAGTATAACTACAACAATAGTTCGTCATGTCTGTCATTTGATTTTGATCAGGTAACACTTCACTTTTGGGAAAAATAATTCTAGCTTTACGATTGAAATGGATCATTCTTTTTTTTTTATTCTTTCTTACAATAAGGCAAACTGGTCACATTTGTGTTTATAGACTGCCTCTAGAAACCTCAAACTGCTTTTTTCCCCAGATGTCTGTTTAGGACTTAAAGTGTTTGTTAAGCCACTCTAAACCGTATACACCATCAGCGCTGCCTCCTATTGTAGTATCCCCCTTTGTGAATGATTTATAAATATAAAATGCCGTAAATGCCTAATTTAAGAGCCGAGATTGCGATCACATGACCAGCCAGCTCTCTCCTCCCCTCCAGACTGACATCAGCAGAGGAATCTCAGCACCGTTCGCTGCATCTCTCAGAGGAGAAAAGGAGAAAGTTGTCCAGTTTATAAAAATAAATGTTGCAAATACCTTATTTCACTGCCGAGATTGCGATCACATGACCGGCCAGCTTTCTCTTTCTCCTCTGAGAGATGCAGTGGGCGGGGCTGAGATTCCTCTGCTGATGTCAGTCTGGAGGGTAGGGAGGAGAGGAGGATAGAGCTGGCTGGTCATGCGATTGCAAGCTGGCTCTTAAATGAGGCATTTACAGCATTTATAAATCATTCATAGAGGGGAACACTGCAATAGGAGGCAGTGGTGATGGTGTATACACAGGTTAGAGTTCTGAGAGCAGCAGGAGGGGGGAGGGGTGGCTCACACACAGACAGAAAGGGGAGGGGGAGGAGGACACAGGAGAGCAGACAGCAGGCTGCTGATGACTAAGGCATGTAAACTGACCATGAGGTCTGGTCTCAGCAGCCATGATGCAACGTGGTCAGTTTACAGAGGGGTGGGGAGAAACTGGCTGGATCAGCCAAGTTTTTTTTTTTTTTGTTTTGTTTTTTAGGTGTTAAATGACACAGGACAAGCACTGGAACAGGATCAATTTTTTTTCTTTTAACGCTTTAAATACCAGCTACAGGCAACCCGAGTTTCATTTTCACAAATACACAGCCAATATCTTTTCACAAATGCAAGGCAAACATATAGCAAAAAAGTATACATAATCAAAAATATGGAAATTGCAGAATTAACATATATTTGACTTTATTAGCACAAATTTCATAATGCATACATTCCTAAAAGCCCTTAAAAGTAGATTCCTGGGAATACATAAAAGAAGATAATAAAAAAAAAAAAAAAAAAAAAAAACACACCACACAAAAAAAATTTGCCTATATCACCAGTCCACAATAAAACTAAAATGTTACCAGGTAGCAGGGAATTTACATGTGCTGCCATGACCCAGGAACAAAGCCAATATAAAAATATTGTTGATACGACTAAAAATAATAATTATGTTAAGAAGAGTCCAAAGTGCTTGTATAAGGAAATAGAATGAATGCAACAGGAGATGGTCAGACTGCAGGCGTTCTACAAGAGATGCTAGAGACTGAATATGCTATAGGGGTTGGAGACTGAGTACATGCTTCAGTCATAGATCAGAGCCATGTTACGTGTGAGGGCTGATTATCACTGCTATTTACAACCGCTTTACAAATCAGTGCTTCCACATTCAAGATCTCTACAGCCCCCCTAAAATGGAGCGGTGCCGTCTGATTCTTCCCTCCGTAGGATCCATTATGAAAAACAAAAAAACAAAACACAAACTACAATACCACAAGTCAGTCTAATAAAATAATTCCTTTACTAGCCCGAGTAAACAGGTTAGGGAAACACAAACTGTCTTTAATGGCCTTGAGGACAGCACAATAACTGTCAAAGGGCCACAGATTGGGCACCAGGAATAGAAACTAATGAAAATAATTAAAGTGCTAGTATATGAATATTCTAGATATGCCATGTAAACCTCAAAAAGGTGAATCCATTACCTTTATATAGAAGAAAGGTGTTGCCTCTCCCCTGAGTCAGATTGATGTCACATCTAAGACTAGTGAATGAAACTACTGGCGTTGTGCAGCAGGAGTAGCATTGTGTTATGTATTCAAGGGGATGTACTTTTAGAGGAGGGATTTTCTTTTCATGTACAAATCATTGTAACTTTGTACTCTTGAATAACGTCAATTATATGTGAAGTGTGCTCGAGGTGATTGTAGCCATATACCCAGTAATGTAAATTATTATTTTTTTTTTTTGCACTAACATCCAAATTTTCAGGAAAGCTTTGAGGGTGTGTCCCCTTCTTCAAGGTTTAAGCTGTACTAATACAGAAAGTTTTAGAAAAATCTAAACTACTAAAAACATTTTACTGCTATAGAAGTTGGAGGCTGGATACATGCTTCAGGAGACAGCCATAAATTGGAGCCATGTTACATGTGATGGCCGATGATCACTGCTATTACTGCTTGGACCTTGGTGAAGGGAATACACCCCGAAAGCTTGTCTTAAAAATTTGGATATTTGTGCAAATAAAAAATATCACGAACAGTACTCAATTGTTTATGTTAATTGTGCAATTTCATACTTTCTTTCACTTGGATGCATTCTTTCTTTCTATATAAAATTGGTTCAGCTGGTTTTGTGGCAATTAACCACTTGCCGACCAGCTCCTGTACATAGACGTCGGCACTTTGAAGATGGATATCTCGGTAACAGCAGCAGCTACTGCCACACCCGAGGTATCCATCTCTTCAGAAGCTGGTGGTCTCTGCGGCGGATTTGCTGTGAGATCACCATTATCAGCGCCAGGAGAGGCCCTCCCGCGCCCTCAGCAGTGGCGGAGGCGATCGGGTCCTTGTCATGGTCAGATATGGAGATGAGTGAGGGGAAGATGCCCCCCACCTGTCTCCATACCATAGAAGGGTGGAAGCGACATCATAATGCCAATTCCACCCATACGTCTTAAAAGGGACAATTTTTCAATGTCATTTTTTCAAATGACAATTTATTTTTATTTTTTTATTGCATTTTAGTCCAAATATGAGATCTGAGGACTTTTTGACTCCAGATGTTATATTTAAGAGGACCTGCCATGCTTTTCTCTATTACAAGGGATGTTTACATTCCTTCCAATTGGAATAAAAGTGACCCAAAAGTGAAAAAATAAATAAAATCAAGTAAAATAAATAAAAAAACTTTTTTTAAAGCGCCCCCGTTCCAACGAGCTCACGCGCAGAAGCGAACACATACGTAAGTAGCGCCTGCATATGAAAACAGTGGTCAAACCGCGCAAAAGAAAAAAACTTGGGCTAACTTTACTGTCTTATTTTTTTATTCAAAAAAAATAAATAAAAAAAAGTGCACTTGTAAGATTACTGCGCAAATACGGTGTGAAAAAAAAAAAAAAGTATTGCAATGACCACCATTTTATTGTCTAGGGCGTTAGAAAAAAAAAAAAATATTTATATATATATATATATATATTTTCCAGCAAAAAAAATAAAAAATAAAAAAATTGTAAACACCAAAATCTCAAAACGAGGCTAGTCAAATAGCTAATTGGTTTCATGGTTACAACCCAGAACATGCTTAGTCAATTTAAAAATGGCCATGCAATACCAATGAAGCGTATCAATATTTCAGTAGGCCATATCAATTTAGTGAGCTTTTGATCAATTTCAGCACCAGCAAATCGATCAGCTATCTTATTGTTCAAATGAAGAGGCGTCTGTTTTAAACAACCAATCACAGTACACATTGAATTAAAGCGGAGGTCCACCCTAACATGGACCTCCGCTCATTGGAATCAGTACAGTACAGGTATCTGCACCCACTTCCGGGATAGCTCTCTGCAGAAAGGGGCGTAGATTACGCCCCTTTCCGAAAGTCCCCCGCTGCCTGCTGGGAAACACAGATCCCAGAGGCAGCGGGTCCATCCTTATTGCGCAGCGCGACTCGCGCATGCGCAGTAGGGAACCGGGAAATGAAGCCGAAAGGCTCCACTTCCCGATTTCCATACCCAAGATGGGGCGGCAGCACCCGAGAGACGATCGAGAGATCGGCTTCGGGTGCCGACATCGCGGGCGTGCCATCAGGTAAGTGTCACTATTTTAAAAGTCAGCAGCTGCAGTATTTGTAGCTGCTGGCTTTTAAAAAAAAAAAAAAAAAAATGCGGACTCCCGGCGGACTCCCGCTTTAATTATCTTTTCTAATAGATTGTCTCAGATAGATCATGCATCACTAAGTGGCAGACCACAGTCCAGATAGAGTCACTGTCCCATCCAGGCCACCGCAGTCCCGCGATTGAAGCCCCATACACACTAAGATTTTCTGCTGAGTTTTTCCTTCAGATTTACCAAAACCATATAATATGAGGTCAAACCTTAGGAGTTTCAATGTGTATGCAATCAGGCAGGCCCTTGCACTACATTGTTTTGGTAAATCTGAAGGAAAAAAACTCAGCAGAAAATCTGATAGTGTGTATGGGCCTTTAGAAGCAGTTTTTTCCCCCTGCTTCCATTGCTGCTGTTATTACAGCAGAGGAGGGCGATAGGCAGAACAGTTCTGGACAGAGAGCGGGAGGCACAGCAGCTTTGAAAGGAGGATGGGAGCTGCCGAAGATAACATTTTAAGTTAACCAGCAGGTGATTGGTTGCGAGGATGTAACCAAAGACACTGATGCAAGAACAGGATTGTGATATAAAAATGAGGGGGGGCGGTAATGTGACAGAGTCATCGCAAAACACATGCGATTCAGACCTCTACTGGAAGAAATTTTTTACTGACTGGACTTTGGTAATTGTGTCCGCCATAATGTCGCAGTCCTGATAAAAATCACAGATCGCCACCATTACTAGTAAAGAAAAAAAATATGATTAAAAAAATGCTATAAATCTATGTCCTATTTTGTAGACGCGCTAACTTTTGCGCAAACCAATCAATATACGCTTATTGTGATTTTTATTTTTATTTTACCAAAAATATGTAGAACACATATTGGCCTAAAAACAGGAAAAAATGCTTTTAAAAAATAAATAAAAAAGGGGATATTATAGCAAAAAATACAAAATAGTGTTTTTTTTTTAAATTTACGCTTTTTTTTGCGCAAAAAAAATAAATAAACAGAGGTGATCAAATACTGTGCCACCAAAAGAAAGCTATTTGTGGGGAAAAAAAAAAAAAAAGGACATCAATTTTGTTTTGGTGCAGCATCGCACGACCACGCAATTGTCAGTTAAAGCGACGCAGTGCCAAATTGCAAAAAAATGGCCTGGTCATTCAGCAGCCAAATCTTCCGGGGCTGAATTGGTTAAACAGTATACCAGGCACTGTTTAACTATTGCAAACTTCAAAACTTGAATTTACAATAAATTGAATTAATAACGAATATTGACATATCACAGTACTGCCAATTTCCTAATCCAGATCTACAATGTTTGTAATTAATGGCATAAACAAAGCACGATCATGTTCCAAGTTTCCCATTGCGAAGAACTACAGTACATTAACGTCACGTAAACATTTTTAACATCTCTCTTGGCCAGCGGCAGACGTACTGAACTGTGTGGAATGGGGCCAAGTCATCCTGGGAGTGACCTTATATGGAAGCAGAATTCCATTTGTAATCATTTTTCAGAAGGCCACCAGTTAGGTGGAACACATCACTGCATATTAGATTTTAGACTGATGACCAATTGGCGACAATTTTTACATTTTACCTTCACAATGTGCAACTCTCATTTAAAAACTCAACTAAAATGAGGTTTTGTTCTTCTGCAATCAGCCAGCAATAGATCACAATAGGAGTAATCTACTCCTGCAAGGAGAGTCTCCGTATAAGGAGGAAGGGCTATGACATCACATCTCTTCTCTGCTATATGTCATGGAGACGACGAGACGGAGAACGCTTCATTACTTTAGAAAGTGATAGCTGGAAAGGGCCAACACCATTCATTGCACACATCAGTCCACAAAATGCTCTGTGTTGTCAACCTAGAGGAGGAGCAGAGAGCAAGGGACGTTACCAGGAATCTTTCTATACTTGTAGGGTTTTTGAAGGGATAAAACATGGGCAATTATGCAAGTACTGCAGAGATACACTGTATCAAAACTGAATATAAATTAATCATAGCTCCCAACTGTCCCCGATTGTGAGGGACTGTCCCTACTTTGAAATAATGTCCCTCTGTCCCCAATTTCTCCTCATTTGTCCCTCATTTTGGTCTAATCAATACAGATGTATAGAAAATGCATGTTTTATCTATCAAAAAGTGTTTTTCAGTGCTAAACCTTTCATCTATTTCTAAATTGCTGCATTTGTAATTTCTAAAAGTCAATATAAAGGAATATAAAAAAAAAAAAAAAAAAAAAAAAAGAAAGCACTTGTGGGTTTAACCAATCTTTTTTGTAAAATTCTCCTTTAAAGGGGGCGTGTTCTATGCCTGCATACTTTTGCTGATAGGTGTCCCTTATTCCCATCTCAAAAAGTTGGGAAGTATGAATTAGTTCTGTGCAAATGGAGCAAAGTTGAGTGTTCCCATGTTATATTCTCTGCAGATTGAGAAAGTATGATTAGAGAAAAAAATACTGCATTATGGCCACTAGTTGGCGCTCACCATTATAGAAAATAAATACACTCTTTAGCTGTATCTATTGTCCACAATATAGTTTTTGTTCTGAATCCCTACATTTAACCACATGCTAACCATATAATCTAGTTCTACAGCGGCAGAGGGTTTCTCCTGAACTGGATCACATACCTAGTATGTTATCTGGAACTATTGAGTAGGGTGGGGCATGATGGCTGTGCTGAGATTAGATACAGCACAAGCCAATCAATCAGTGGGTGCCTGCCAATGACTGACCGCTGACACCTGCTGACTAGTAAGGAGGAATACAGGACAGAGCTTTGCCTATGTAAACAATGCAGAGCTCTGTCTGGATAGTGGGGATGTGGCCGTTTCTGTTTCAGGGAATAAAAACAGTTACACCCCTCAATAAAAGCAGCACACAATACACACACATACAAACACCAGTTAGGCACACATTTAACCCTTTGATCACCCTAGGTGTTAATCCTGTCCCAGTGTTATTAGTACAGTGACAGTGGATTTTTTAGAACTGATTAATGCCACTCGTTCTCAAAGTGTCAGACTGCCCACCATACTATCACAGTCCTGCTACAAGTCTCTGATCTCCTCCATTGCTAGTATTAAAAAAATAAATAAAAAAAAATATATATATATAGAAGATAAATCCTGTATAATAAACTGTAAATTTTGTTTGTGAACAGTGTTGCATTATCGCGTAATTGTCAGTTAAAGTAACACAGAGCCAAAAAAGCAAAAAAATAAATAAAAAAATAGTCTGGTCATGAAAGGGGTAAATCACTCAGAGGTAAATTAATGTGCAGAGAATATGGCCTGAGAACATTCACCCAATTCGCACAGAACAAATTTAAAATGCATATATTTTTTTTTTATAAAATTCACATCTTAAAGTTTCTATCTTCTAATTTACTATCAATGTAATAAAAACAGAAGAGTATTTTTACTGCTTTGTGATACTCCAAGATCACATTGACGACAACGACCAGATTTCATACTCTGGATCGCCAAAAAACATCCCTAGAATTTTGGCAGGTTGAATTTATTAAAAATAATATATATTGTTATAATATATATATATATATATATATATATATATATATATATATATATATATATATATATATATATATATATATATATATATATATATATATATATATATATATATATATATATATATATAAACACACACACACACACACACACACACACATATACATATACATATACACACACAAATTTTCTGAAAAATCCCATCACAATCCCCTTTCAAAAAAAAAAAAGCGACATGAATTCCTTACTGGTGTTTTTTTGTGAAGAAATCGTTTTCAAAGAAAATGCAACTATTCCCAGATAAATATCTATAGCTGCATTGGATTGGATCTACTCCAATGTCACGGCCATGGCAGGCAGCCCAGTACTCCAGGTGTACAGATCCCACGGCTGGAGACAAACGTCAGCGTGTGATCCAACTGCCTGGCAGTAACTGAAATATCAGATTCAGAGACAGGAAGCTTTAACACTCTTTTCTGCCTTATAAAAATGTGTCTTTCTATATTAGGCCTCATGCACGCTGCGTTATTGTAAAACGCTATTTCTCCAGACAGGAGAAAATCAGCGTGAATAGCTCACCCAAGCTTCAGGTTTTTTTTCAAATCAGTTTAGCAGCGTTTGGGCTTTTAATTGGCAGGAATTCTCATTTATTCTAGCTATTGAAATGAATAAATGCTGCAGTGCTTAACATGCCTAGAATTTATGCTCGTTTAGCAGCGTATTTTTTTTTTTTTTGCCAAAACTCTGCTGCTCCTGGATGCACTGGCAGTTTTTTTTTTTTCTGCCTCTAAATGCTGCTAAAAGCCTTTGTGTGCATGGACACAGAGGATAACATGCAAGAGTCTAGTGCAGGGGTCTTCATACTATGGCCCTCCAGTTGTTCAGAAACTACAATTCCCATCATGCCTAGTCATGTCTGTGAATGTCAGAGTTTTACAATGCCTCATGGGATGCGTAGTTCTGCAACAGCTGGAGGACCGTAGTTTAAGGATCCCTAGTTTAGGCTAGGTTCACACTGCTGCGATGCGGGAACGCTGCAAATCCACTGCATCACATGTCTCCCGGCGGCAGTTCACACTGCCCTATGTGAACTGCTGGGAGTGTCAGTGAAAAGTTAATGGCACCTCCAAATCAGTTCGCATATCGCAGTGCGATCTGCAAACTCAGACAGAAATCGTATCGCATGGTGTGAACACTCCTGCAATCCGATTCTGCTGCGGACCAAAATGGGGTCCTGTGCGAATTTCGGCCGGATGCAATGCAAATTCAGCCATACTATCTGTATGGCTGAAATTGCATCGCACAGAGATCGGATGTGATTTGCACTGCAGTGCGAATCACATCAATCATGGACATCGCAGCAGTGTGAACCTAGCCTTAGAGGCAAAAAAAATAAATAAAAAAATGAGCCAGACGCCCCTAGGAGCAGCTGCAAAAACATCCAGTTTGCATGAGGCCTAAGACCTGCCAGAGCCCTACGTAACATACTGAATTTAGACAAGTATTAAATATGCCGGTATAAATAGCACTTTTAAAAACGTAAAACCGGCCACTCTCCCCTACCGCCAATTCAAACTCCTATTATAGATCACCACAGCCAAAGCTTGGAAATCCCCATCCTTAATTGCTGAAACTAAAAATAGGAGTCAATCAAGCAAAGATCCATGCCAAAACAGGCTATAACTCAAGATAAAATATCAAATTTTGAGAATATATGGAATCCCTGGGTAACTCGCTTTTTGCCTTCCAATTTTGATGCTTCCCTACTAGAACCTTGGTAATGTCGATTTATACTTCCATTCTCTGTATTAATGGTATGTGTTTATTACCATGTACTATCCCGGGGACCCCTACTACTTCTTAATTCTTTCTTCCCCATCTATTTTTTCTCCCATCTTTTTAGTAGTTAGATCCATGTAAAAAAAAAAAATAAATAAATAAATAAATTAAACTACTACTCCATATCTTTTCTTTTGCTGCCACCATATGTACTTATTTATACAAAATAGGGGTTGTAAAGGTAATTTTTTTATTTTCTACATAGTTTCCTTTAACCACTTGCTTACTGGGCACTTAAACACCCTTCCTGCCCAGACCAATTTTCAGCTTTCGGTGCTCTCACACTTTGAATGACAATTACTCAGTCATGCAACACTGTACCCAAATGAATTTTGTGTCCTTTTTTTCCCACAAATAGAGCTTTCTTTTGGTGGTATTTGATCACCTCTGGGGTTTTTATTTTTTGCGCTATAAATGAAAAAAGACCGAAAATTTTGAAAAAAAACGCATATTTCTTTGTTTCTGTGACAGAATTATGCAAATTATTAATTTTTCTTCATACATTTTGGCCACAATTTATACTGCTACATGTCTTTGGTAAAAATAACCCAAATTAGTGGATATTATTTGGTCTTTGTGAAAGTTATAGAGTCTACAAGCTGTGGTGCGAATCGCACAAAATTGATCACATCTGATGTACTGGTGGCCTATCTCGCTTCTTGTGACCCGAACAAGTCAGGAAAGTACAAATACCCCCCAAATGAACCCTTTTTGGAAAGTAGACATTCCAAGGTATTTAGTAAGAGGCATGGTGAGCTTTTTGATGTTGTCATTTTTTTCCCACAATTCTTTGCAAAATGAAGATTTTTCATTTTTTTTATTTTTCTCCACAAAATTGTCATTGTAATAGGTTATTTCTCTCACCTGGCATGTGTATACCACAAATGACACCCCCCAAAAAATTCTGCTACTCCTCCTGAGTATTACAATACCACATGTGTGGGACTTTTTCACAGCCTGGCCACATAGAGAGGCCCAACATGCAGGGAGCGCCATCACGTGTTCTAGAAGCATAAATTACACATCTAACTTGTTGACTACTTATTACACTTTTGAAATACCAGGACAATGACACGTGGAACTGATGACAGATGGCACTAATATGTGGCACTGATGACAGATGACACTAATATGTGGCACTGATGACACGTGGCACTAATATGTGGCACTGATGACACGTGGCACTAATATGTGGCACTGATGACACGTGGCACGTGGCACTAATACGTGGCACTGATGACACGTGGCACTAATACGTGCCACCGGTGACAGATGGCACTAATACGTGGCACCAATGACGCGTGACACTGATGACAGATGGCACTGATAAGTGGCATTGATGACACGTGACACTGACAACAGATGGCACGTGACACTGACAGGTGGCACTGATGACAAATGGCACTGATACGTGGCACTGATGACAGATGGCACTAATACGTGGCACTGATGACAGATGGCACTATGTGGCACTAATAACACGTGGCACTGACAGATGCCACTTATACGTGGCACTGGGGACAAATGGCACTGACAACAGGTGGCACTGGGGACAGATAGCACTGCGGGCAGGTGGCACTGGGGTGGGGCGGATGGCACTGGGGCAGGATGGCACTGGGGGGGGTGGCACTGGGGGAGGATGGCTCTGGGGGAGGATGGCTCTGGGGGAGGATGGCACTTTTTTTTTTACACTTTTTTTTTTCTTTTGTACACTAACGGCTGCTGCAGCCGTTCTTCTCTCCCCTCTCACACGCTGTCTGTGTGAGGAGGGAGAGCGGCGCTGAGAGATGATCTCATATGTTTACATATGAGATCATCTCCCATTGGACACGCCGATCACGCTGTAAACGGCCGCTGTGATTGGCCGTTTACAGCGATCTGTGTTTGCCTGTCCCCGGGGGACACGGCAAACACAGAACTTCCGCGATGCGCGCCCGCGGCGGCGCGCATCGCGGAAGTAAACACCAGGCCGTCCAGGGACGGCCAGGCGTAGGAAGCCGCCCGCCCTAAGGCCGTCATTCGGCTATAGGGCGGGCGGGAAGCGGTTAAGCTAGTGCATTGTTGTTTCACTTACCTTTTCCTTTGATTTCCCTTCTAAATGTTTTTTTGCTTTGTCTGAATATCTCACTTCCTGTTTCTCCTCAGTAAACTTCTCACCATCATCCGAGCTGGTGGTTAGTCAGCCAGAACAGCTTACTGAACAGCTTACTGAGGAGGAACAGGAAGTGAGAAATTCAGACAAAGAAAACAAAAAGAAAAAAAAACATTTAGAAGGGAAATCGAAGGAAAAGATAAGTGAACCAACAATTCAATAAACAAATGTAAAAAACAAAGCAAAACAAAAAAAAACAACTATATATGCTGGTATAATAGGCAAGGCTTTCAGAAGAAACACTTCAGTTACATTCCTTCTCTTAAAAAGTGACGAGGAGTAGTGTAAATATTCTCTCGCAGGCCAGGGATATGAGTCACAGACATTTCCTGTATAAAGTGAGGTAACCGGCAAGAGAAGTACCGTATATACTCGAGTATAAGCCGAGATTTTCAGCCTCTTTTTTGAGGCTGAAAGTGCCCCCCTCGGCTTATACTCGAGTCATCGCTGTCTGCCCGCTCGATCAGCGTGTCGAGCAGACAGACAGCGGCCATTCTATGATTCAAAAGCCGCGCCTCCGGCTCCGCCTTCGCCTGTGATAGGCGGAACACTGAATTTCCCAGCAGCCTGTGTTCCGCCTATCACGGGCGTCGTCTCATCCTCGTACTACGGACGAGGATGATACGACGTCCGTGATAGGCGGAACACAGCCTGCTGGGAAATTCAGTGTTCCGCCTATCACAGGCGAAGGAGGAGGCGCGGCTTTTGAATTTTACAATGGCCGCCACGAAGAGGGCACGGGACGGAGGCAAGGCAAGGCACGGCACGGGACAGGACGGGACGGGACGGGACGAAGGCAAGGCACGACACGGGACGGAGGCTCGGGACAAAGGCTCTGGACACAGGTAGGCTGGACACACACACACACACACACACACACACACACACACACACACGGATGGAGACACACACACACGGATGGATGGATGGATGGAGACACACACACACACAGGGATGGATGGATACACACACACACAGGGATGGATGGATGGATGGATGGAGACACACACACAGGGATGGATGGATGGATGGATGGATGGAGACACACACACACAGGGATGGATGGATGGATGGAGACACACACACACACACACAGGGATGGATGGACACACACACACACACAGGGATGGATGGACACACACACACACAGGGATGGATGGACGGACACACAGGGATGGACGGACACACAGGGATGGACGGACACACAGGGATGGACGGACACACAGGGATGGACGGACACACACACAGGGATGGACAGGCATGTCTCACCCTCGGCTTATACACGAGTCAATAAGTTTGCCAGTTTTTTTGGGGGTAAATTGGGGGCCTCGGCTTATATTCGGGTCGGCCTATACTCGAGTATATACGGTAGATGTGCAAATACAGAACAAACGATGATATATACAGCTAGGTGGGGCATTTCCTGGCTCACACTTTACAGACATGTCTGTGGAGGTAATATTATAAGCACATCTCCAGCCAAAAATAATAAATAGCCCAAAACAACAAAACTAGCTTTTGCTATAATAGTGGTCTTCAATACAGAGATTTCCCCCTCCAATAATTTTTCTTTTCTGCTGCTGTATATCCTCAGTCTGATGGTCATAAAGAAGCCCCAACTCCTCCGGTCTTCTCTACTTAAAGCGGACCTTCAGTCTTTTTCATCTTTCCATCCATTAAATCTTGTTGCTTTAACTTTGGATAGTTCTATATTTTTTTCTGCCAGTCAATACCTTATACAGCCGCCTTCTTTCTTGTCTGGTAAAAAGCCAAGGCTTATGACCTCATGCACAGCTCTCTCTCGCACTTGTAAGTTTGCCAGGAAAGGGGGGGGGGGGAGAGATGAGTCATAAGAGGGCCAATGAGAGCTGTAGAGCTGGAGGTGTGCCTCTGTCTGTGTAAAAGTGAACAAGCAGCAGCTTCAGCTGCCCACAGTTAAAATGGATGCAGCCAAATTCAGTGGAGGGAGGTTTCAGCAGCATATTTGGCAAATACAGGATCACAGTATATAAAATATGCAAAGTGGTTGGAGGCAAGTTTCAGAATGGCAAAGATGCTTTTATTACAAATTATGTGAGCAGACCACAGTTCCTCTTTAACCACTTCAATACAGGGCACTTAAACACCTTCCTGCCCAGACCAATTTTGAGCTTTCAGCGCTGTCGCACTTTGAATGACAATTGCGCGGTCATGCTACACTGTACCCAAATGACATTTTTATCATTTTTTTCCCACAAATAGAGCTTTCTTTTGGTGGTATTTGATCACCTCTACGGTTTTTATTTTTTGCGCTACAAATAAAAAAATACAGAAAATGTTGAAAAAAAAAATGTTTTTTTTTGTTTCAGTTTCAAAACTTTGTAAATAAGTATGTTTTCTCCTTCATTGATGGGCACTGATGGGGCTACACTGATGGGCACTGATAAGGTGGCACTGATGGGCACCAATGTGGCACCAATGAAGTGGCACTGATAGGCGGCACTGATGAGCGACACTGATAGGCGACACGGACGGACACTGATAGGCGACACGGACGGACACTGATAGGCGGCACAGGTGGGCATAGATAGGCGACACGGACGGACATAGATAGGCGGCACAGGTGGGCATAGATAGGCGACACGGACGGACATAGATAGGCGGCACAGGTGGGCATAGATAGGCGGCACGGACGGGCATAGATAGGCGGCACAGGTGGGCATAGATAGGCGGCACAGGTGGGCATAGATAGGCGGCACAGGTGGGCATAGATAGGCGGCACAGGTGGGCATAGATAGGCGGCACAGGTGGGCATAGATAGGCGGCACAGGTGGGCATAGATAGGCGGCACAGGTGGGCATAGATAGGCGGCACAGGTGGGCATAGATAGGCGGCACAGGTGGGCATAGATAGGCGGCACAGGTGGGCATAGATAGGCGGCACAGGTGGGCATAGATAGGCGGCACAGGTGGGCATAGATAGGCGGCACAGGTGGGCATAGATAGGCGGCACAGGTGGGCATAGATAGGCGGCACAGGTGGGCATAGATAGGCGGCACAGGTGGGCATAGATAGGCGGCACAGGTGGGCATAGATAGGCGGCACAGGTGGGCATAGATAGGCGGCACAGGTGGGCATAGATAGGCGGCACAGGTGGGCATAGATAGGCGGCACAGGTGGGCATAGATAGGCGGCACAGGTGGGCATAGATAGGCGGCACAGGTGGGCATAGATAGGCGGCACAGGTGGGCATAGATAGGCGGCACAGGTGGGCATAGATAGGCGGCACAGGTGGGCATAGATAGGCGGCACAGGTGGGCATAGATAGGCGGCACAGGTGGGCATAGATAGGCGGCACAGGTGGGCATAGATAGGCGGCACAGGTGGGCATAGATAGGCGGCACAGGTGGGCATAGATAGGCGGCACAGGTGGGCATAGATAGGCGGCACAGGTGGGCATAGATAGGCGGCACAGGTGGGCATAGATAGGCGGCACAGGTGGGCATAGATAGGCGGCACAGGTGGGCATAGATAGGCGGCACAGGTGGGCATAGATAGGCGGCACAGGTGGGCATAGATAGGCGGCACAGGTGGGCATAGATAGGCGGCACAGGTGGGCATAGATAGGCGGCACAGGTGGGCATAGATAGGCGGCACAGGTGGGCATAGATAGGCGGCACAGGTGGGCATAGATAGGCGGCACAGGTGGGCATAGATAGGCGGCACAGGTGGGCATAGATAGGCGGCACAGGTGGGCATAGATAGGCGGCACAGGTGGGCATAGATAGGCGGCACAGGTGGGCATAGATAGGCGGCACAGGTGGGCATAGATAGGCGGCACAGGTGGGCATAGATAGGCGGCACAGGTGGGCATAGATAGGCGGCACAGGTGGGCATAGATAGGCGGCACAGGTGGGCATAGATAGGCGGCACAGGTGGGCATAGATAGGCGGCACAGGTGGGCATAGATAGGCGGCACAGGTGGGCACTCAGGCGGCACAGGTGGGCACTCAGGCGGCACAGGTGGGCACTCAGGCGGCACAGGTGGGCACTCAGGCGGCACAGGTGGGCACTCAGGCGGCACAGGTGGGCACTCAGGCGGCACAGGTGGGCACTCAGGCGGCACAGGTGGGCACTCAGGCGGCACAGGTGGGCACTCAGGCGGCACAGGTGGGCACTCAGGCGGCACAGGTGGGCACTCAGGCGGCACAGGTGGGCACTCAGGCGGCACAGGTGGGCACTCAGGCGGCACAGGTGGGCACTCAGGCGGCACAGGTGGGCACTCAGGCGGCACAGGTGGGCACTCAGGCGGCACAGGTGGGCACTCAGGCGGCACAGGTGGGCACTCAGGCGGCACAGGTGGGCACTCAGGCGGCACAGGTGGGCACTCAGGCGGCACAGGTGGGCACTCAGGCGGCACAGGTGGGCACTCAGGCGGCACAGGTGGGCACTCAGGCGGCACAGGTGGGCACTCATAGGCGGCACAGGTGGGCACTCATAGGCGGCATCGGTGTTATAGTAATGGATGCCAATCAGTGCCAAACAATAATGCATGCCAATCAGTGATGCCCATTGTGGCCACTGATTGGCATCCATTATGGGCACTGATTGGCACCCATTGTGCTGACTGGCACCCTGGTGGTCTAGGGAGGATTATGGATTTTTATTACCTTTTCCCTGGTGGTCTAGTGGTGTCCCTGGTGGTCCAGTGTGGGCATCCTCGGGGGGGCTGTGCTGATAATCGATTAGCACAGACCCCCCCTGTCAGAGGAGCAGCCGATCGGCTCTCCTCTACTCGCGTCTGACAGACGCGAGTGAGGGAAAGCCGATCACCGGCTCTTCCCATTTACACTGTGATCAGCCGTGATTGGACACGGCTGATCACATGGTGAAGAGTCTCCGTCGGAGACTCTTTACCGAGATCGTAGTTGCCGGGTGTCAGACTGACACCCCGCAACAACGATCGCCGCTCATTATATGACGTATGACGTCTGGTTAGGATAATGAAACCACTTTGCCGCCGTCAATTTGTAATAGGGCGGGCGGCAAGTGGTTAAGAACACTACAGCTGAACCGTAGACTGTTTTTTTTTTTTTCACACACACACACACACACACACACACACTTTTAAACCACTTCTGCTCCGGAAGGTTTTACCCCCTTCATGACCAGGTCATTTAGCACTGCGCTACTTTAACTGATAATTGTGACGTTGCGCCATGCAACGATGTACACAAAAGAAATGTGTATTGTTTTTTCACACAAATTTCGCTTTTTTTTTGGTGGTATTTGATCACCACTTCTGCAATCTGACACTGACGCTGGGAATGGGAACTGTCTGACACTGACATCACCAGTGACACTAATACAGTGATAATACTATACACGGCCACTGCACTAATGACGTTAGGCTAACTGGCCTGTAATTCCCAGGGATGTATTTTGGGCCCTTTTAAATATTGGTGTTACATTGGCTTTTCTCCAATCAGCTGGTACCATTCCAGTCAGTAGATTGTCAGTAAAAATTAGGAACAATGGTCTGGCAATTACTTGACCGAGTTCCCCAAGTACCCTCAGGTGCAAGCCATCTGGTCCCGGTGATTTATTAATGTTAAGTTTCCCAAGTCTAATTTTAATTCTGTCCTCTGTTAACCATGGAGGTGATTCCTGCAATGTGTCTTGAGGATAAACATTGCAGTTTTGGTTACTGAAGCCACCAGATTCCCTCATGAAGACTGAGGAGAAGAATAAATTTAATACCTTCGCCATCTCCCCATTCTTTGTAACCAGATGTCCTTCCTCATTCTTTATGGGGCCAATATGGTCTGTTCTCCCTTTTTTACTGTTTACATACTTTCAGAATTTCTTGAATTACAGAATTTCTTGGGATTTTTTTTGCTCTCTTCCGCTATGTGTCTTTCATGTTCTATCTTAGCCATCCTTATTGCACCCTTACATTTCTTGTTGCATTCTTTATAAAGTCTGAATGCTGATGATGATCCCTCAAACCCTGTATTTTTTGAAGGCCTTCTCCTTTGCTTTTATATGCATTTTTACATTGGAGTTAAGCCATCCAGGACTTTTGAATTTATTACCCAATGGGATCCATTGGCTAATGCCCTTATTTAACATGCTCTTAAAGCAAACCCAGCTCTCCTCCCTGTTCTTTGTTCCTAAGATTTTATCCCAATTTATGCCTTCTAGTAGGGTTCGTAGTTTAGGGAAGTTGGCTCTTTTGAAATTCAGTGTCTTTGTATTCCCCTTATGTTTCCCATTTGTGTGATTTATACGGAAGGCATTTTATCTGTGATTGCTGTTAAATGGGGAGTACTTGGAATGGTCAGGGGTGGGTAGTGGTGTCCCCCAGGATTCTGTGCTGGGACCAATCCTATTTAATTTGTTCATAAACGACCTGGAGGATGGGGTAGATCTGAACAAATTAATGGGGTGGGCAACTACATGGCAACATGAGGTAGAAAAATTTAAAATAATGCATTTGGGTGGCAAAAATAGGAATGCAATCTATACACGAGGGGAGAACCTCTGGGGGAAATCGAGGATGGAAAAGGACCTGGGGGTCCTAGTAGATGATAGGCTCAGCAATGGCATGCAATGCCAAGCTGCTGCCAACAAACCAAACAGAATATCGGCATGCATTAAAAAGGGGATCAACTCCAGAGATAAAAAATGATAATTCTCCAGCTCTACAAGACTCTGGTCCAGCCACACCTGGAGTATGCTGTCCAGTTCTGAGCACCAGTCCTCAGGAAGGTTGTACTGGAAATGGAGTGAGTAGAAAGAAGGGCAACAAAGCTAATAAAGGGTCTGGAGGATATTAGTTATGAGGAAAGGTTGCAAGCACCGAACTTATTCTGTCTAGAGAAGAGACGCTTGAGAGGGGATATGATTTCAATATACAAATACCATACTGGTGACCCCACAATAGGGATAAAACTGTTGCAAAAGGGAGTTTAACAAGACTTGTGGCCACTTATTAAAATTAGAAGAAAAGAGGTTTAACCTTAAACTACGTAGAGGGTTCTTTACTGTAAGAACGGCAAGGATGTGGAACTCCCTTCCACAGAAGGTGGTCTCAGCGAGGGGCATTGATAGTTTCTAGAAACTATTAGATAAGCACCTGAACGACCGCAATATACAGGGCTATACAATTTAATACCGATATATAATCACACACATAGGTTGGACTTGATGGACTTGTGTCTTTTTTTCAACCTCACCTACTAAGTAACTATGTAATGACACTGGCTCGGAAGGGGTTAAATGTGTACCTAACCACGTGTAATGTGTGCTGCTTTTTACTAATGATCTCTGTGTTTCTTATCCCTGCTTTGCGTGTTCCCTCTGTACAGAGCCCTGTGTCGATTGGACACAGCCAATCAGCAGGTCCCAGCCATGAATCACTGGCCAGGATCTTGTGACAGACTTCTGTTGTGTAAAATCACAGTGGGTGTCAGCATTGGAAGAATGTGGGGATGTGTTGTGCTTTCATAAAAACAAGTTAGATGGCATTAAATATTAACACATGTAAAAAAAAACAAAAAAAAAAACGCACAGATGTGAACCGGCTCTTATTTTACATGGACAGCTGAACATGTTTCAGATGCCAGAAGTGCAGAGTGCTGCAACAAAGTAACTCCAGGGCACATGGGCGGGGATTACGCCAGGCGAATGAAAAAGAGGAAACGCCGGACTTGAAAGGCGGCCGGGAGAATAGATCAGCTGTGGCAATGGAGGAACTAGGGGAATCATGGAAACTGTATTATTGGAGGAGGGTGATGTACTGGGGAAAGGAGCTTTTAGGCTGCTTTAGCGCTAAAAATAGCGCCTGTAAAGAGCCTTTCCTCTCACTCCAGCGTGAAAGCCTGAGCGCTTTCACACTGAAACGGTGCGCTGGCAGGACGCCAAAAAAAAAAAAAAAAAATCCTGCAAGCCGCATCTTTGAGGCGCTGTAGGAGCGATGTATACACTGCTCCTCCTCCACTGAAGGCAAAGTGCAGCTGCACATTTAACTCTTTTTCGGCCATTCGCCCCGCTAGCGGCCAAAAAAACAATGGTAAAGCAGCGCTAAATATAGCGGGCTTTACCGCTGATGCCCCCAGCACCCCAGTGTGAAAGTAGCCATAGAGACAGGTATGCCATAATGTACCAATATGCTCTGTATACTTCCACATTATGGAAAGAACATTATTAAACCAAACTTGGGTACATATCAGACTCCTCTCATCCCTTGTACCACAGCAAAGGAAGGATTTGAACTTAAGACAGACAATGCTTTTATTGCTGTGCATGCCTTCCTGTCTCATTGGTGACCACACCCTGCATTCCTTACAAACGTGTTACAGGGACAGGAAGGGAAGGGAAATTTCCCTGTGGTCACAAACAGAAACCAAACAGATTTTTAAGCTGAACTGTGACACGATGATCAAATACAATGCAGAGCCCATAACCCTGGACTGGGCATGAGGATGGCATCTGTGTCCCATTAAGGACATTTCCCTTTATTTCCTGTTCTACAGATTCAATAGGAAGCAATAGGGTTTTTTCCCCAATGTGAGGGAAATTACTCTAAGCCCTGGTTTACACCAGTACAGCTTTGAAATTGTGCTACTTCAGCATAATTTTAAAGCCACCGATCAATGCGTTTTGCACCTCTGAATTCAATGCGGCTTGTGACTTCGTTTAAAGTGATTGTAAAGTCTAAAAATGTTTTCTATTATAAGAACAGACATGTTATACCTACGTTCTCTGTGCAGTGGATTTGCAGGAAGCAGCCCAGAGCCTCTTCTCGGATCCCTCTTCTGTGCCTCCCTCCAGGTGAGTTCCCCCCACAGCTAGCAACTTGCTATGGGGGCACCCAAGACGAGCTGCAGCTCCCTGTGTCCATCCAGACATGGAGACGTGGTTTGGCTCTGCCCCCTCTCGATTGACAGCAGTGGGAGCCAATGGCGCCATTTCTGTGTCTCAGCCAATCAGGAGGGAGAGTCCCGGATGGCCAAGATACTCGTGGACACTGCTGAACAGAGAGGGGGCTCAAGAAAGTATTAGGGGGGCCCAGGAGGAATGTTGTACACTGAAGGCTCTCTCTCTCTTAAGGCCTCATGCACACTGGATGTTATAATAATGTTATAAAAATGCCAGTAGCGGTTTAAACTCCAACCATAAAAGGCAACTGGCATTGGGGGAGTTTAGGCGGTCGGGAGCGAGTATTATACTGGTGCAGGAAACTCACTTTGATCAAGAGGCCACTTTTGCGTTTGCATCCAGATACTACCGGCAGATTTACCAAGCATCAGGTCCCCATAAGTGAGCGGGTGTAGCCATATTGATTAAACATGGGTCCCCTTTTAAGTATTCGTCCCATTACGCCGTCCCAGAGGTCACTTTCTTATTCTCCAGGGACGGTGGCTAGACAGGGAGATTACACTCTGTGCAATCTATGTCCGAAATGCTAAGCAGACGGGATGCCTGAAAAGAGTACTGACCCGCCTTTTCCGTACATAACACGGGGGGTGTTGGTGGTGGGGGCGACTTTAATCTTACCCACTCATTGCTGTCGGATCATCAGGGGGTGGGCCCCAGGGCTCCTACTGCTCGAGCGCTTAGGGACTCGAAACAATTCCGCCAACTCACCAGAAGGTATGCCCTCTTTGATGCCTGGCGGGCCCTCCACCCTGGCGATCGACAGTTCACATTCTATTCGGCCCCCCACCGCACCCACTCCCGAATAGACTACCTATTTGTCAACAGTACTACCCTGAGCATGGCTCACACAGTGCAGATTCTACTGATTTCGTGGTCGGACCATGCCCCGGTGGTATTGACCCTGGATCTAGGCTCCCCGGCGCGCAAGCCCTGTACCTGGCGTTTAAATAAGTTTCTGCTCCAACACCTCCCCCCAAAAACAGAGCTCCTTACTACCCTGCAAAATTATCTAGAGGACAACGACACTGGGGAAGTGTCCGTGCTCACCCTGTGGGAGGCCCACAAGGCACTAATGCGGGGCAGATGTATGGCCCTCTCCTCTGCCATGAAGAAGGATGCAAAGGCCGTGCAGTTACACATGGAAAGGGAGCTTAGAACCCTAGAGAAGCAATTACAAAACACCCCCACCCTTACTCTCCTAAAGAAAATGACATCCATCGGGGCAACTTTAGGTGAACTCGCTCTGGGTCGAGTTGAGAAGGCCTTACTTAGGTTGAAGCAGAGGTTTTACAATAAAGGTAATAAGGCCCATACACTCCTGGCAAGAAAGTTGAGGGACAGCGCTTCAATGTCGACCCCACACCAGATTCAGGACAGATCGGACCAATTGGTTTCTCACCCTGTAGACATAGCCCAATCCTTTGCAGACTTCTATAGGACCCTTTACAATAATCCCGACATCCCGACCAATCCCCCCTCGCCCGACCTAGCTGCGCGAATGCAGCAGTACCTACACCATAGTGGAATAACAAAGCTCCAAATGGCAGATTTAGACTCCCTAAATTCCCCGATTACACAGGAGGAAATAGAGCAGACCATCAAATCCCTACCCAATCGTAAAGCCCCGGGCCTGGGCGGTTTTCCGTAGGAGTATAATAAGGAATTCCTTTCGTCCCTACTGCCTGCTATGTGCAGGCTGTTTAATGCATTCCTGCAGGATACCCGATCCCAAGGGATGAATGAATGAATGAATGAATGAATGAATAAAATACTTGTATAGCGCACAATGTGAACTGAATCGCCTCAAGGGATATACAGAGCTCCTTCATTACGGTAATCCCTAAACCACGGAAGGACCCCGCCACGTGTGCCAGTTATAGACCGATAATCCTGCTGAACTTGGACCTCAAAATCTCTACCAAACTCCTATCTATACGCTTAAGCATGGTCCTTCCGTCCCTGATCCATAAAGATCAGGTAGGCTTTGTCCCCATGCGCCAAGCAGGGGATAACACCAGGAAGATCATAGATTTGGTGGAGGTGGTGAACAGGGAGGGAGGCCAGGCCTTGCTGTTGGGTCTAGACGCGGAGAAGGCGTTTGATCGCCTGGGATGGCCCTTCCTCTTCGCCACACAGGGATCAGAGGACCCTTTTTTAGGGCTATCCAGCACCTTTACTTGAACCCTACATCCCAGGTCAAGCCCCTTTTTACCCTCTCTGCCCAACTACCAGTGCAGAATGGCACCAGACAGGGATGTCCGCTCTCGTCCCTGCTCTTCGCACGATGTGGCGAGCCCCTGGCGGCCACTATCCAGAAAAACTCGAACATTAAGGGCGTAATGGTGCGAGACAGGGAGTTTAAAATCACCCTGTTCGCATATGACGTTATACTCTCGCTGACACAAATCAGAACCTCCCTCCCTAATCTTCACATGGAACTGGAGCGCTATGGGGCCCTATCGGGATATAAAATAAATACCTCTAAAATTGGAGGCACTCCCAATTAACACCCCCGTAGAGGAGGTAGCACATCTCAAAGCCAAATTTCCCTTACAGCTGGAGGACTAAGGCACTGCAGTCCCTAGGGATCTATATCCCCCCGCAGTATTCCACGCTCTACCAGGAAAACTCCCCCCCCCCTTCTCCATAACATCAGAACCCTCCTCCAACAGTGTAAAAAACACCATATTTCACTTCTCGGGAGGATCGCGTCTATAAAGATGACGATCCTCCTGAAGCGGTTATACCTCTTCCAGACCCTACCCATACCAGTCCCCTATGGCCAACTGAATCATTTACAGACCGATCTACCGAACTTGACTTGGAACTACAGAAGGCATAGGATCCCATGCTCTGTATTGCAGACGGCCCGATTGGATGGCGGCCTGGCTTTCCCTAGCCTCACTAAGTACTACCAGGCGGCACAACAGAGCGATAACCTCTCGGTCTATGCTTCGTTCATATAATAAATGGACTGAGATAGAGAAGCTATGGCTGGCCCCAATACACCCCAACAATCTGCTATGGAATGCGAACGTGGAGGTAGACCCCGCACGACTTCTGGGCCCGATGGCACTACTCCGAAAGCTCTGGCCCACACTGTCGCGGCAACATGAGCTATCATCAGAGAGCTCGCTCCTGACCTCGTTTGCCTGTAATCCAAAAATCCCAGATAGCCTGACTCATCAGATGTCCTCCCCATGGACCACAAGAAACCTTTTCCATTATGGTCATCTGGTAGATCCTTGCACCCGTAAACCATGATCCTTTGCAGACTTACTGTCCAAATTTGATCTCCCGAAGCAGGTTTTCTACGGGTATCTCTAAATCCGACATTATGCCTTGACATTTGCGCCAAACCTGCAATTCTCCGCTGCCACCACCTTTGAAAACCTCATCCTGGCAGGCTCGACCTAAAAAGGTCTGATCTCGGACATCTATAAAATACTGAATGAAAGGCCCATTGTCTCAATGGGCAAGCATAAACACATGCTTAAATGGGAAAAGGCACTGGGCGAAGAGATACCCATGGACCAATGGAGCGTCGTCTGGATTCAGGCATCCAAGTCTTCGATATGCACGCTCTATAAAGAGAATATTTATAAAATACTCCACTTCTGGTACATGGCCCCTGATGTGCTCCATGCCATCCACCTGGCTAGCTCGGACCACTGCTGGAGATGCCTGGGAGCCAGGGGGACATTGTACAATGTATTCTGGGAATGACCATTGATAGTACCCTACTGGGAGTTGGTGTGTCAACTCCTGACTCCTGACTTTTCTGCTAGGGCTGTCACCCCTGAAAACCCCAGCCCCGCAGGGGAAACTGGTTAGGCACATCCTCACGGCAGCTCGCTGCCTAGTGGCGTTGAACTGGAAGCGATCCCTTCCACTGGAGGGAGCATTGTATGCTAGGATTAGGGAAGTAGAGCTAATGGAGAAGATGACAGCAAGGATGCGGGACCGCCTGGACGCGCACAACTTGATCTGGGAACTGTGGCACTGCCGGGAGGAACCTAGCAGTCCAGAATCAGGTACCTACTGATGTTGACAGAGCCTTCCACCTCCCCCTCCCTCCCCCCCCCCCTTTCTTTTTTCTCTTTTTTTTTTCCCTCCCTCTTTCTTCTCTCATCTGTCCCTGTCTATGGGTGTCCTCTAGGGACCCATGCACCCACTTATTACGCCGGCAGGATGGTATGTTTAAATGTGGTTGCATAAGTTGTATACATAACCTGCGCTGGACAATCTTGAGAAATGTACAATGGAACATGGCCTGCAGATAGATAGTGACACAGTACTTGAGAAATTAGCTGACCCATGTAATTTCCATTTGAAAAGTTTTTGTATTGTTGATTGAAAGACCCTTGCACTTCAACTGTATGTCAAATTTCAATAAAATGTTATTGCAAGTTTTTCAACATTTTTGCAATAATGTTTTTCAGCACCAGCGTTTTTTTTTTTTCTTAAATGGGATCAAAAAACATCAAACGCTGGCCAAAAATAGCAGCTGTAAAAACATCCAAAAATGTCCAGTGTGCATAAGGCCTAATGCATAGAGTGTATCAAGATAAAAAAAAAACCTTCTGACTTTACAACCCCTTTAACAGAGGTCTAAGCAGTGGCGGAAGTATAGGGGTCGCAGAGGTCACCATAGCAACCGAGCCCAATGCTGCAGGGGGCCCTGTATATCTCGATGGGAAGAGCGATAAGAGCAGCTGAGACTGATCCTCAGCCGAACTCAGCATTGCAGGAAGCTCAGTCACACGGATTTGACCTAAAGTGAAAGCAGTGTGTGCCGTTTGTCTCCCCCTACAGTGCAGTACCTGGCTGGAAGAGGTATATTAGACACACACAGTATATGTGTGTGCGTGTGTGTATGTATGCGTGTTTAACAGAACTGATTTTTTTTTCTTCCTTGCTCATAGTGCCAGCAAAAAAATGCTGCAATGGTGGGTACTGCACTGGTGGCAATGGGGGTGCTGTATTCATAGCACTTGTGAGGCTGCAGATGGGCACTGACCCTTATTTTGCGTCAGTTTTTTTTTTTAATTTGTTTTTTTCTGAAACTTTCCTCTTAATGTGAAGGTGCGTGTTATACGCTAATAAATACGGTATATCCAAATAACACTTCCGAGCTCCTCTCTTTACTCACACACAGCCACAAAGGCAAGAGAATTCTTGTGGGGCAGTGTATTAGTGCTCGAATGAACACACTTAAACCAAAATTTTAATGGTTCAAAGAATGTCAGGCAAAATGGTCAGCCCTCACGCATGTTCACTTAATCAAATCTGGCCCTCTTCGGAAAAAAAAGGTTGGACACCCCTAACCTAGGAGTATACTTCAAGGAAAAAACAGGGAGGGGGAGGCGCCGACCTGAGTGTAGTATTAAAATGGTGACTAATAGGATGAGATAAAAAAAAAAAAAAAAAAAAAAAAAAAAAAAAAAACACACAAGATGATAGAAGAAGATGCATGCTCGTCAAAGTAAAGTGCAGTCCTGGAATTCCACATGGCTCAGTGGGTCCCACCGCTGTTCTGGATAGTTGGAAAGGATTGAGAAGCTGGCTGGAATGGTTCAGTGTTTCTCCAGGAGCAAAGGAGTGCAGCTGCTTGGTTCCTTTGCTCCTGGAGAAACACTGTGATCCATTCCAGCCAGCTTCTCAATCCCTTCCAGCTATCCAGAACTGGAAAAAAGTAGTGCAGGAACCTTGCAAAGATTGGAGCTGAGATCTGACTGAATTCAAAGTACCAGATAACAAGAGTGTCAGGCTGTTCAGAGCTTACTTAAAGCGGAGGTCCACCCTAAAGTGGACCTTCCGCTCATTGGAATCCTCCCCCCCTCCGGCGCCACAATTGGCACCTTTCAGGGGGGAGGGGGGTGCAGTTACCTGGATAATCCAGGTAACTGCACCCACTTCCGGGATAGCTCTCTGCGGAAAGGGGCGTAGATCTACGCCACTTTCCGAAAGTCCCCCGCTGCCTGCTGGGAAATACACAGATCCCAGAGGCAGCGGGTCCATCCTTATTGTGCAGCGCGACTCGCGCATGCGCAGTAGGGAACCGGGAAATGAAGCCGAAAGGCTCCACTTCCTGATTCCCATACCCAAGATGGCGATGACAGCACCCGAGTGACGATCGAGAGATCGGCTTCGGGTGCCGACATCGCGGGCGCGCTGGGCGGGTAAGTGTTCTTATTTTAAAAGTCAGCAGCTGCTCTATTTGTAGCTGCTGGCTTTTAAAAAAAAAAGAAACGGCGGACTCCCGCTTTAAGTGATGGACCGAGCAGCTCATGGCTGCAGTTCGAACTAGGAGTCTAGAAGATGCATGGAACTGCGGAGATAGACATTTCAGTATTGGCTGTCTGCACTGCTGGGACTTGTAGTTCTGCATTGTCTATGTGGCTTTCTAGAAACTGGGACTCTGCTCTTCCTTCCGCCACTGACTGTGATCCTGAAGCTGCGGTCAGGACACACAACCCTCCAAGGACCTGCAATGGGTTTCTGCAAGGGCTTCCTCTGCTGACGCTGCTGTTGGTTGATGGATCCCTAAAATCTTGCTGTACCCAGGGATGGACTGGCCATCGGGACTACCAGGAGTATCCCGGTGGGCCGATGGCTCAGTGGGCTGGTTTACAGTGACAGCCCAAGTCTCTGAACTCCTCTTCTTATGAGAGTATAAGCGAGGACCTGTTCCGCTCCTCCCACACATCAACAGCCAATCAGCAGGTAGTGTAACCCTCCCCAGCCCGCCAAATTTGAATACACAGGTGCTGGAGTGGGGCTGAATGGGGGCAGAGGAAGGAGAAACAAACTGTATCTGAAGCCTATGAGATACAAGAAGGTATGACCACAGTTACAGCAAAACCAGTCCTACAGCACAAAGAGCGCTAGCTGAATGGGAACAAGATCGTGGGACTAGGGATGTCCCACGATCAAGCAATGTCACATGTACACTGGCTGCAGTGTCTTCCAGAAATCAATGCCTTCGGGCAGTGTGCAGGTTACTGATCTGTCCTCTCTTCTCCCTCTCACCTTGCTCTGTACTTTTTAGGAACATTCTCTGTCTGTTGATAGTGTGACACAGGGCTGGCTGTTAACCATTTCAGCTTCTTTTCAGTTATTTATCCAAAGCTCTGTGTGTGCTGCATGGTTTCTGTGATTTTTTTTGGAAGACTTTACTGCTAGTTCAGGCTAGAGGACCCATTAACTGTTTATTGTCCTCCACTAATCCTTACCAGTTCACTGTTTGTAAGACAATTTGTATTTTGGAAATTGGATGTGCTGCTGTCTTCTGTCACATGGATGTACTTTCAAAAGGAAGATTACTGACTTGATCTTGCAGAACTGTTTTAAATACAGTGGAGCAGCCCTGTGATACATTACACTTTTACACTGGGTTCAGACATGTCTGCAGTCTCTGACCATCTCCTGTATCATGTCTGCAGTCTCTGACCATCTCCTGTATCATTTCCCCAGTCTCTGACCATCTCCTGTATCATGTCCCCAGTCTCTGACCATCTCCTGTAGTATGTCTGCAGTCTCTGACCATCTCCTGTACCATGTCTATTTTATATACTGTTTTTTGCGTGTTCGCAAAATAAAAGTGGGCCAGTCTGGATAAAGTCTAGGGCCGAATTTTTGTCCCAGTCCAGCCCTGGCTGTACCAGTTCGCTGCCTGACCTAGTTTGCCTGGATTGTGGCCCTGGACTTTAACACCTGCTGTACTGGATTGTGGCATGTTACTCTCTGTGGCCGGATTGTTGCCTATGACCCTGGACATAACCCCTGCTGTACCAGACTGTGGCATTCTACTCCCTGTGCCCGGACTGTTGCCTTGTGACTCTGGATTAAGTCATTGCTGTACCAAGATGTTACCAGCCCCTGTTGTGCCTGTATTCAGGCCCTGAACTTCACTGCTGCAGTACCAGATTGCAGCCTGTTACCTTATGACTCTGGACAAAACCCATCCTGTACCATAATGGGGCCTGCTACTCACGGTGCCCGATTTGCTGCCCTGTGGCTCTGGACTAAGCCCTTGCTGCACCAGATTGGTGCCCTGTGCCTCTGGACTTATCCCCTGATGTGCCCTATTGCCATCCAGTTATAGTTCTGCCTGTTCTTCACTGCGTTTGAATTACTGCCCCATGGCCTTCCCCTTATCTGACTCCCTGCTCTTTCAGCCTGCCCCGAACAAAGGAACACTTTGGCCAGGGGCCCTAAAACCACTCTTGATCTCCACATGTTCTGTTCCACCCACATCTCAGTCACAGTGGTTCTGACCCCTCATCACTCTAGCCAAACTTAAAAAAAAAAAAAAAAAAAAAAAAAGTCCATTTAGGTATAATTACAAAATTTATAAAACAAAAATGTAACATAATCTCAGTTTAACAGTTTTTAGATGTGGCTGCATTCATTTTTTTTGTATTCTTCTTGGCTTTTTTTCCCCTTAATTTTCACCCACTGAACCAGCCAGTACGGTAAGTCTTATTTTTTAACATCCTTTAAAACAGACCAATCTGTCCATCAAAAGTGGCAGCTAAACAAACCATTTAACATTGACAGGTGTTGTTCTACCTCTCCAATCTAAGCATTGAAAAGTGTGATCTCTGTAACTTACAGTTGTGATGAGCTATCGATAACCCAATCTTAGCTGAATTAGCAGACAGTTACTCAATCCAGATGACACGTTGAAGATCTTACGAAGTTTAATCCATAAACTGTGAGGATCTTACAACAATAAAACATCAGACAGGTCAAATGATCATAAGGTAACTATACAGTATAAAACTGAGCTACAGGAAGGGGAGGAACCAGGGACATAATACAAATAACATTTAAAAGGCATATCACAAGCATGTGAAACATGACAGGGGTCCTTACATTGGCTCAGCTTTTATTCATTTATGTAAAGTCTTTATCCCAAAAAGGAAAAAAAAACAAAACAAAAAAAACACAACTGTTACTATAACTGCTTATAAAAGTTATTAGCTGGCGTTTGACTTTAGCCAAGTCCATCTAACACTACCCCGTCCCCAGACTGACAATTCCCCTGTCCAAAAGGGGTCTGTTTCTCCTGCATCTAGGGTGGGGACACCCCAAGACAGGAAACGTGTTACTTGCTGGATTACCAGGTGAAAATGAAGGACAAAAAGGTTAAACTATTGGAGCTTCCAAATTTAAGAATCTGTACACTGCAATATATTACATTTTTATTTTTGGATCCAATACCACGTTGTCTGTTCTGCAAGTAGAAGGCAGAAAGGAGTCTTTCTGAAGACTAAGTCCATTCGTTTTGACAGTCTATGCCAGATCTTACAAGAGCCAGGATCAACCTTTCAGACACATACTGAAAGCGCCCTACTGAAACAAGCACTAGCTGCATGGGCTGAAACAACATATTTCTTGGCATTCTATCACACATTTTGCGACTAAACATGTTCTCTTCCCCTTTCTTCTTACTGCCAATTGCTTGGAAGCTATTCCTGCTCAACAGATGTAGACCTTGCTCCCTGTGCGAGTATTATACGCAAGGCACCTTAAACTTAAAATATCGTTCTATGTTGCAACAAATTAGACTAACAGAAAGCTGAACTCCAGACATATACAAGACACAAATTAAATGTTATCATTATAAATATTAGTAAATGCATTTTGAATTCAAGCAGTGCAAGTACCGCAATTTGACTTGATATTAAACTTTTTTGTAGTCCACTCTACAGCGGAGCTCAGAGAAGGGAAGGGAGGCAGCATAAGGTACCAATAAGGCGTCCTGTGGAGCATGCCAATTAGAGATGAGAGTATATTGACAAAATAATGAGCTTGTGTTGCATCCTGTTACTGCTCAGGCACATGGTGGGGGTGAAGAGGAGTTCCCTCAACCCGCCAAACAGGACTGTAGAGGCAGCGTGATCTCGGAACTGGATGGACCGAAATCCAAATCACTGGGCCTATAAATCTACTCCCATTAGAGCTGCACGATTCTGGATAAAAATGAGAATCAAGATTTTTTTTTTTTTTGCTTAGAATAAAGATCACGATTCTCGGCACAACATCATCTTTCACATTATACAAACAAATTGGGCTAACTTTACTGATTCGTTTTTTTTTTTTAATTCATGGAAGTATATTTTTTCCTAAACAATTTGCTTTTGAAAGACAGCTGAGCAAATACAGTGCGACATAAATTATTGCAACAATCTCCACTTTATTCTCTAGGGCAGGGGTGTCCAAACTACGGCCCTCCAGTTGTTCAGGAACTACAATCCCCATCATGCCTAGTCATGTCTTTGAACGTCAGAGTTTTACAATGCCTCATGGGATGTGTAGTAATAAATTACTGGCCACTCCGTTTTTTGCCGCCATGATGTCCGAATACCGTTCCGAATAACACTTCTGGGTCAAGCATTCCGATAGACACTCCTAAACCTTGTGGACAGCCCTCCCAGAAGACTAAGACACCATTAAAGTTCAGTATAGCGTACATAATAATATCTGGGTGGATTACAGAGATAAGGCTGCAACAGCAATGCAAGAGAATGATAAAAGCTTCAGCAACCATCAGAATGGAATACATTACAATAATGAGAAGAAATCAGAATCCATCTTGTACAGATTTGACTGACAAAATACGAGGGGTGTTCACGTCAAACCGGGACTAATTTTACAGGTATAAAAAAGGATGCTAGCATGGCAGTACTACACACAGGGTAGCAAGTGGCAAGCGTGCCCCAATATTGATAGATAGCACACATGTCATGGGCCAGTCCAGAGACTGTTAATCAAGATGGCAGAGAACAGTGTTAGTGCGTGCATGGAACACCGTGTGGTGATGAAGTTTCTTGTGAACAAAAAGGTGTAAAACCCACGGATATCTACAGCAGACTTCAAGCACAGTACATAATGAGACACTCAGCCCCAGTAAGACATTTGAATGGTGTAAACGTTTCAAAGACGGCCATACGTCCATCAGTGAAGATCTCAGCCGTGGTGGTTCCCAGCCCACAGCTGTCATTCCTGTGGCACGCCTGATCCTCGATAATCGACACATAATCTGTCATAATATTGCACCAAAGACTAATTTTTCTGTGGGAACTGATGATGAAGAGATGCAGGTCATCCTAGGATGGTTCAGGCGTAGTGACACATTTTTCTGTGCCGAGCTTTCCAGGCATTAAACACTGGGATTAGTGCATACTTGCCAACAGCCCTGGATTGCCCGGGACAGTCACGGAAATCAGACCGATGTCCCGCGCAGAATCTCAAAATTCTGTCTCTGTAAACAGACAGCTGTGCTAGTGAGCGAGGTCGGAGTTCAGGTGCAGCTGGACAGGGTGCCAACAGAGTGGCAGAACATTGATTATCAGTCTATCCTTCCTCTTACCTCCTCCTGCAGCAGCTTAGATCAGACAGACACTCATTACAAGTCACTTCAACTGAACACTACCCAGGAGTCGTAGCCTGTGAGGTTTGCAGTGTGACTGTCTGGGACGCAGGGAGGGGGTGTGGCTGTCCGCTGAAAAAAGTACCCAGGCTGCTTCCTGAAGGGAAGCAGATTGAGGGAGCATATCTCTAGCTTAATGAGGGGGGGGGGGGGGTGCAGTGGTGAACAGGGAGAGATAAACAAGGCAGTTACCCATGCCTGCTGCCAGAAAAGCTATAGCTGCATTGAGTCCTATAGAAAGCTGTCTGCTGACTGTTCTGTGCAGCAACACTTGTGTGCCTGCCCCCCACGGTCTTGTCCCAGCGTCTTTCCTCCCAGCAGCCCAGCTCTGCTCATAATGCCCCTTCACCAACCCTATTTACCCACCTCTTCTCCATCCCTCCCAACTCTGCTCACCCCCCCCCCCCCCCCACCTACCTACATTCCCTATATATTACCACATTTTCCACTATGCAAGTACTCTCAATCTAACCACACCCCCTTTCGGCCACACCCAATATTTTGTTTAAATACTACTTGGCTAACTGCCCCTAATGAAAAAACTATGTCTACAGAAGAAAGAAAAAAAAAAAAAAAAAGGTGTCCCTAAAATAAATATTGTAAGTGTATAAAATGTAGCAAGATAGCATGTTGATAAAGAAATACAGTTGCCACTCCTTGATATAAACTTCAAAGTCGCAGTTTGACTTGAATGCCCCTCTTAAATGCGGATTGAATTTGGCGGTATACGCCAAAATTTGGCACTTGGATAGGTGCTCTTTTTATTGAGCATGCTTGTTTGTGGCCAACTAGATAACGTGGTGCAAAAAATGCTGAACAATGTGCAGAGTGCAGGGGCTTTGGGGAAAAAGAACGGCCTAATCTGTGGGAAGATTGCAGTGTATAGCCAAAGACAGTTAACCATGTGAGACTAGTCATTTCCTTAACCCCATTACCAGGGCTATGAGATCATTCTACAGTTTCTCAATACATTCTTCCACGTATGACTCACAGCAAAGAAGAGCACAGGGAATACACTGGCTGAATGCTGTTTTCAGACAAATTGTATGCAGCAATTTTTTGTCATCCAAATGTACTAAGGTTGCAAGCTGGATGATATTTATAAAACCAGATTCACACTTAGTAATAGGTATTAAAATCAATGTTTTTTTTTTTTACATGCATTACTGCAGGGCATGCCAACAAAGTGTAGCACACTACTCCCTTGGGAGCTGCTGGGTAGTTCATTACAGTATGGCTGGTTTCACCCCCACTTCTTCCACCCCGCTGTAATCACAAACACAGTTTAACAGTCTAATTGGAACGTTTATTCTTGATGTTGCAGTGTGTGTGATCTGTAGGTGATGCAGGACAGTATAAGATGCCTCTCTTGTTGAGCTGCATGAGTAGAAAGAACCCTTTCCCTTAACAAACTGACCCATGCTCCTCTGAAAGACATGTGGTAATGATGAAACACTGGAAGTCCCAGGCCTCACCTGCCTTCTCACCTCCCGCAATTTCTTCCCACGCCAGCTCAGGAAAGTTCAGGCGATGCTGGTCTACTCAGGTCGGTTAGCAGCTACGTGCCATTTCTTGAATGGTGAACCTTCCAGCTCTGGGGTCTCTGAACCCCCAGGCTTTCCAGTTGAGTTCCTTGGCTTTCCAGAGCTGGGGTCTCTGCTCCCCCAGGCCATCCAGCCCTGCTCCTGTGGGTTACATCTTGCAGCCTCTCTCGATCTTCTCTAGTCCCATCTCCCCCAGGGAACATGTGACCCCAGTGTATATTTATGAACCCACCCCTGCCCAGACAAATTGACAATTGGACTAGGACCATACCACACTGCCTATCCTTCAGTCCCTGCACCCGCCTCCTTTCCAGAACATTACTCTGGAGAAGCAATGAAGGGTTTTCCAGGGTGATGAACAGGTGGTCACACCCCCCCTCTAATCTACAACTCCACCCTAACCCAAACCAAACCTCCAGGCCTAAAGAAAAAGAACAGTAAGGCACTGGTAATTTCTCCTATCCTTACCTACTAGCAACCACCTAAAAGTGGTGGGCACTACAAAAGTATACTTGTGTTTCTGTGCGTGGTCATCCATTCTGAAATATGGTTCATTCCTCTCCCACAACATACTGGAATTGACCATGTGAAGGGTGCGGCAACGTCTTCCGACTGATCACGGTGCAGTATCGATGAAATGTGTCTCTAGTACACAGAAAAGATGGTTTTCAAAGCTTCTGTCTTGATTTTTGTCCAATCCCATTGAAAAGTGATGTTTCAGCACTGGGCAGAGACCCTTCCTCAGACATGCTTGGATCACAAGACTAGCTACACAGAGCCAATTATTTGCAGAAAGGGAAAAAAAAAAAAAAAAAAAAAAAAAAAAAAAAAAAAAAAGCATCCCATATATTTAGTGCAACTGTTCAACTATAATTTACTGATTGGAATGGTTTGCTTTTTGGTCTCTTTCACACAGGTGGCTAAATCAGGAGGTTGGAGCCAATTTTTACTGCCCCCCCCCCCCCCCCGCCTTACCCGCAACTGCCCACCTAAAAAAAATAAACAGCATGAGAGGGCAACACATGGCAAATGTATTGCAGCTTGTTGAGTTGACAGAGTGCAATGCATGTTAAAAAAACTTGCCCATTGAAGTTAGGAGGGGATGCTCTGCCAAATGCTTGACTTGTGTTTGATGGAGCAACCCCCACCAGGGTGGATTTGATTTAAATCAAGGCAATTTAAAAATCACAATTTAAATCACTAGTAAAGAGGCTTAATTAAAATCAACTTGATTTAAATCATAATTTTTAAACAGCAACTGTCATCTCTGTCCCGCAGGGGCTCCTCCTCTGACCCGCTATAGTGGAACTCTGCTTTAAGCATAAAAAGCCTGCAGCTCTGCACAGCAACCGTAGTTGCAGCGAGGTTGAAGCACAGCCCCATTCATTTGAATGGGCCGTATGGGCAGTGGTACTGCCTGCTGAATAAAATCTGTTGTATAATTTTTCTTCCCCTGCCACTGGCAAGGTTAACGTGTGGCTCAGTGATCAGTGGAAAGGTCTTCAGCGTTTGTCAATTTTGGAGTGGTCAAATGCCTGTGACTCAATCCATGCACTGTGGTCTCTCCCACCAACCCCTACGCAGTGTTGGTCATCTTACTTTAACCACATGCCGCCCGCCCTATAGGCAAATGATGGCTGCAAAGTGGTTTCAAAATCCTGACTGGGCGTTATATGACGTCCTCAGGATTTTGAGCCGGGGGCGCGCATCACGGCGATCGTTGTTGCGGTGTGTCAGTCCGACGGAGACTCTTTACCACATGCTCAGCCGTGTCCAATCACGGCTGATCACAGTGTAAATAGGAAGAGCCAGTGATCGGCTCTTCCTCACTCGCGTCTGTTAGACGCGAGTAGAGGAGAGCCGATCGGCTGCTCCTCTGACAGGGGGGGGTCTGTGCTGATTGATTATCAGTGCCCATCCATGCCACCTATCAGTGCCCATCCATGCCAACTATCAGTGCTGCCTGATGCTGCCTATGCATGCCCATCTGTGCCGCCTATCTATGCCCATCTGTGCCGCCTATCCATGCCAATCCGTGCCAACTATCAGTGCCAATTTGTGCCACCTATCAGTGTCCATCTGTGTCGCCTACCAGTGCCACCTATCAGTGAACATCAGTGCCACATATCAGTGCCCATCAATGCCACCTCATCAGTGCCACTTCATTGGTGCCAGCTCATCAGTGCCCATCAGTGCAGCCCCATCAGTGAAGGAGAAAATGTACTTATTTACAAAGTTTTGAAACAAACAAAAAAAAATATTTTTTTTTTATCAGCGCAGCCCCCCCCCCCCCCCAAGGATGCCCACACTGGACCCCCAGGGATGCCACCAGACCAAGAGGGATGCCCAGCACCAGGTATACCACCCTAAACCACCAGGGATGCCAGTCAGTGCCCACAATGGGCATAACTGATTGGCATCCATCAGTACAAAACAATACCGCCTATCAGCGCCCATCCGTGCCACCTATCAGTGTCCATCCGTGTCACCCATCAGTGCCACCTATCAGTGTCCATCAATGCCACCTCATCAGTGCCGCCTTATCAGTGCCTGTCAGTGCAGCCCCATCAGTGAAGGCGAAAACGTACTTATTTACAAAGTTTTCAAACTGAAAAAAAAAAAAACATTTTTGTCAAAATTTTCGGTCTTTTTTTATTTGTTTAGCAAAAAATAAAAACAGTAGGAGGTGATCCAATACCACCAAAAGAAAGCTCTATTTGTGGGGGAAAAAAAAGCTAAAAATTTCATTTGGGTACAGTGTAGCATGACCGCGCAATTGTCATTCAAATTGCGACAGCGCTGAAAGCTCAAAATTGGTCTGGGTAGGAAGGTGTTTAAGTGCCCAATATTGAGGTGGTTAAAAAAAGTAATTAGTTAAGTTACAAAATTACTTCTCCCAAAAAGTAATTGCGTTAGTAACTCAGTTATTACATTAGAAAAGTAATTAGTTACTGACTTTTTAATATTCTAAGAGGCGGGTCTAGTATTACTGTAAGCAAGGAGCACGTTCCCCCTCGCACGTCTATTTCCCTTCTGTACCCCCTCTGTACCCCCCTGCACGTCTATTCCCCCCACAAACATATCTGTTTCTCCTCTGTACATCTGTCCCCCCCAAACTCACAGATTGGATCGTTCCTCGGATCGGATAATTTTTCGGATCAGCAGATAATTGAATTTGCAAAAAACCTGTGAAAATTCCACCACCATATAGTCCTCACTGTAATATCCACAATCTCCCCACTGTAATATTGGCAGGGTACGGCAGAGTATTGGCAGGGTATGGAGGGATGGCTGTGACTGCACTTGTCACAGAGCAGCGCTGTGGGTACAGATGCAGCCCACAGCACTGCTGCCATCCAATTTCTCCCCTCCACTGTACAGATCTGTACACAGAGGGGAGAGAGGAACTGGCGCCATCCTGACGCCGGTTTGTTTACAAGCGATTGCTCCATTATTTGACGGAGCAATCACATTGTAAACGGCCGACGGGTGCACCAAGATGGCCGCTGCTCCGGAGCTAGGCTGCGGAGCACTCCGGATCGCGGGCCGTTGCGCCCCTAGTGGCGGTAGATGTAATTGCGGTAACGCCGCCCAAGTAATGGCGTTACCATGAGGGGGAATAGTAATCAATTAGATTACTCGTGACCCTCTAAAGTAATCGCGTTAAGTAACGTCGTTTACTTTAACTCAGTTACTTCCATCACTGCCCCTTCGTCACTACAGGACTCAGCAGTGAATTAGGGGTGTGCAGGCTGGTTGATGGCTAGTTGGTGTCCATAATAAACAAAAGCTTATTTTGCTTCAGGTACTTGAACATTCAAAGATGACAGGCCACAGTCTAACCATTCTGCATGTACACATATCAGTGAAGGTATAATCACAGACCACATACGTGTACCACAATCATTGTTCTGTCCGCTTTGGCTAAATGAACTTGTTCTGAGGAGAACTCCAAACCACAATCTTCTTACACTAGTTTGGCAGAGGACTGCTATCATTACTCTGCAGAGTTGATGAACAATTCATTTCCTGAGATAATGAGCACTAATGAAAACCGTTTGCCGAGAACACTTGGTATATATATATATATATATATATATATATATATATATAAATATAAATATATATATATATAAGTCACCTTGTATATTTTTCTCATTTTCTATAATAGAGTATTATCCCCCTTCTTCGGGGTAATTTTATATATATTTTGACACATTTGAGCACATATCATTTTGGAGCACTATAAGAAATATATATAAGTTGAGCGCTTACACTATACTTTTGACATGTTCTCCAGCTAAAAAATCCCTAATTTTAGCGTGTTAGCAGCTCATTACTTATATATTTCTACATTTTTCGATTTTTCTTTAATTTTTCGTTTGCGCAATATTGTTGGTGTATAACGAGAACACTAGCAAGGCCAAAGCTATTGGCCTCGCTTAAAGCTGGCAAACGTCAAAGTATACAGATTCTGTACATACTGTATATGGGAGAACTGTACAAGGATTTATTTTTCAATCCATCCAATCCAGAGACATACATAAAGCCGTCTCACACTGCACACTCAAGAGAAGATCATTCTGTTTCCCTGCCTGTTGATTGGACAGCCAAAGAGCAGCAGCAGACCAATGAGGTTATCCCCTGCTTTCTACTTCTATTAGTTCTATTAGCTTATTCCCCCCATCAGTGCATTAGCAGGAAATGCACTTGATCAGAAAATGTGGAACCCACCCCTACTGGTTAGAAACAATGTGCTGCTATATAACAAAAAGCAAGATACTCCCAATGGCTTATGTGCATCTTTCAAGTAATAAAAAATACTTCTTTTGTATAAAAATATTGTTTTTTTGTGTTTTAGCATCAATAACAAAAAAGGCAAAGGGGATGGGAAGGGGAACATGTGAAAAAGGAGGAAGAACAAGAGCTCTGGTGTACACAAAAATAAAACATATTAGAGGTCTATATGACATTTAACAAAAAGAAATCCACAAATGATTTATCTGTGGATACGACTGTTTAGAGAAACCCCAACACATTTCAATCATAATTTTGTAAACTATCTTCAGGGGAATACACAGACATCTTTAAACATGTCAATATTGCTAATATTCTGTATTGATATCAATATCATCATTGGTCCCTGCTGAACCGGCTGAGATTCAAACTGTCCATGGCCGGCTTTAGGCAGAAGCAGTGCTTAATGTTAGTATAACTGGGTTGAGGCCTTCAGAAACACGCTGTCACATTGCCAACATTAATCAGAATCCATCTTGTACTGGAGGACAGACTTCATCAGGGTGAATTTTAATAGATTGCTATTGGTTGCTGCACTTGCCAATTAGCCCTTCAGAATAAAAACTCTTTAATACAGCTGTGATAAAAAAAAAAAAAAAAACACACACACACACACACACACACACACAAACATACTACGACTTGCCATTACCAGCGAACTGCCACACAAAAAGGAAACTGCGCAAAGTGAGATATAAAGTTACTAGCGTTAAACCACAATTTCTAACAACTTTAGATAAAAGCAAAGGTTACTATAGCAAAAATATGTGGTGTGCTTTGTAATCAGGGCAACAAGAGTTCATTGCAAATACATTTTTAATGAAACAAATGGAATAATTATATACAAGATTAGTTTATACATTTTGTAAACATTACAACAGTAAAATAAAAATAAAAATCTAAATAGTTATGTTGAAGGGTAACTATAGTGGTTTTAGGGCACTAAAAAAAGTTATAAAAAAATAAAAATAAAAAAAAATAATCAAAATCAAGGACTCCCAGAGAACTATGGGTTTGCTATAATGAGAACAAATCTGAAGTTACCTCCTTAAGGCCCATCCAAACAATACGAAAATAAGATGGAAAATTTTATACGACGAGCCGTCTTCTAACGTTGTATTCTGTCTTATGTAAAAATATTCGTATTGCGAGTAACCTCTTCACTTTTGACATGAGACATAAGCATGTGTATGAGGCTTTAGAGGCTTAGACTAAAGGGTTTCTGCAAGCATTTTTTCACATGTAAGCAAGCTCCTGGGTGGGAGGAGAGCAGAGAACGTGTGTTCCAATGTAAAAAACGTATACATTATTTATCAAAATAGCCCAAAATGATGATAGGCTATAAGTATAATGTGCCAAAAATCACCCTAATATGTGGATGAATCAGTGCTGTGCTTAATGAACTCTCAGTGCAATATAATAAACACAGAATATATTCAAAATAAATATAAGGGGGAAGAACAAAAAAAAAATATTATTATTAATAATAAAAAGGTATCCAAACTCCATGTAAAAGTGGTCTGTCACCGTCCCCTTAAGGTTAATGTATTTTTGTGTTTATTGAATTATACAAATATTTATATATCGAAATTACAGTTATTATTTTGCACTAAATTCAATAAGCATTGTTAGCGCAACAAAGCCTTTACAGGCACTTTCATTGAAGTCTGGGGCCAAAGACTTGCAACACAGCTCCAAAATACTGTAGGTGATCAAGCTTCAAGTGACTGAGTACAGACATGTGAACAGCCACAAGAGAAAAAAAAAAAAAGATATAGATATAGATATAGAGATAGAGATATATATATATATATAATTTGATACTAAGAGGGTTGATTTACTAAAACTGGAGAGTGCAAAATCTGGTACAGCTCTGCATAGAAACCAATCAGCTTCCAGTTTTTATCAAAATCTTAAATTGAACAAACTGAAGTTAAAAGCCGATTGGCTACCATGCTCAGCTGCACCAGATTTTGCACTCTCCAATTTTAGTAAATTAACCCCTAAGTGTTGTTGAATGTAGGGAAATGGGCAAAACACATAACAAAATGCTCAGTTGTGAATGGAGGCTTCAGCTCCAGTTGTTGACTGGATAACAGAATACATAACTACAGATCATGGGACCCCCCCCCCCCCCTAACAAAATTTGAACGGGGTGCTCCAGGAGCCCCAGTGCTTAAAGCAGGACAGGTTGCAGGAATTTTGTCTTGGCACACTACAAGGAAGAGGGTGGCATAACTACATACACTTTTAGCCTTATTTATAAGCTAACAACTATGTTCTTAGCAGCTCCCCAGTCTTTTTACCAAACAAGTGCCTGTTAGTCTGAGATTTCCCTTCACTTCCTGCCCTGTATACTCAACAGGAAGTGAGGGAATGTTTTTACAACAAGATAGAGATCCCGTTCTCAATTGTCATGAAAACACGTGTACCCAATGGAAAACCACCCTCTGTTCCTGTCCTGGGGCAAATGTAAGTTTTACCCTTGCAGTGACTTTGGCAATCAGGAGAATTAGAAAAAGGGAGTCACAGATCACCTTTAATTATACTTTAAATGATGCAGTACTGGATCTGGCAGTAACTGGTTATCACAAATACAACACATCTTCAGATTTTTTAAAATGTTTGGTTTGCCTTGACAGCCCCTAAAATGGGATTTCCCTACCCCCAGGCCCCATAGGAAACACAGATCAATACTATACGTTTATAAGATTTCATTTTAAACATAAAGGACAACTGTACTTCTATTATGGCCATCTTTTAAAATTAGGCTTACCCATGTCTAGCATGGTTTCCAAGTATAAAGGTCCCTGAATATTTAGCCCCATCCAGCTATAGACTGACAGGTTGCCTACAGTGTGTCTACTCTTGATGATTTAGCTGTCGCTCTGGGAGACATTAAAATACCGTGAGGGACGCACCAAGCCTAGATGGCCCCCCATGTGCAAGGGGCCAAATACTTACCTACCCACCATCTACATAGATATTTTTTCTGGGTCAACCGTGTACCACACAACCTCCTTATAGAAAGTGCCCCAGACAGTTCACATGAGATTTCATTTTTATGAAAAGTCTGTCAGTCAGTTGTTGAAGTTGTATATGAAACCCATATCCTGGTGATGTCTAGCTAATTTCAGCTCTGAGAAGAAGATTTTACCATCAGAGAACTGTGGAGGGCTGCTGTATATTGTGTTATTTTGCCCTTGTAACAAGCAGAAAAGATGTTATTCCGTTCTGTGCTTGGCTTCCTTTCTCATTTCACCAATGTAAGTTCTGTCAGCCTGATTATTTTATTACAGGTACTTATATAGTGCTGTCAATTTACACAACACTTTACATATTTGTAATCGGAGTCTTCAAGTGGGAAATGCAATATTACTTAAGAAACAAGGCCTGAGGTGTGCCATGGCCTGGATGGTCGGTATGCCTGAAAAGAGGGCATACCCTGAATGTAAGAATAAAGAAAAAATACTATGAGTATGAGTGAATAACCTGGGGGAAACGGGTGGGTGGGCACCTAGAAAACCCCAACCCTGGCCCTGACAGAGGAGGAGGGTTATATAGACTGAGACTCCTCCCACAAATACAGGCTGGCCTACGGCCAGCCTTCCCACTTGTAATCGGAGTCTTCAAGTGGGAAATGCAATATTACTTAAGAAACAAGGCCTGAGGTGTGCCATGGCGTGGATGGTCGGTATGCCTGAAAAGAGGGCAAAAAGACACAAGTTTAGGTGGGAGAGGGAAGGTAAAGATCCCATCCATAAAATGACGTATGCCCAAACGCCAACCGTAAGTAACCGCTGTGAGAGTGGAACCCACCGACTCCTGACCTGGAGATGGGAAGGAACCTCCTTAGAGCCTGCAAGCTACGCAAACCCAATTGAATGTCCCGTGAAGGATAGGATGAGCCTGATGCCCAAGGTAACCCTGGACATGCGAATGAACTGCTATGAATGAGAGGATACGTGGGGAAAAGAGAGCAAGTGCTGACCCGAAGAACCCCTACAACAGACACCAGAAGAAGCACCGTGAAACACCCCTTCCCATACCTGGTAAGAGGAAGTGAGAGGGTGAGTGCCAAAAATACCAGTGATAGGAGAGGAAACCTGGCTGCCCGATGGATGTGATGGAGTAGGTGCCATGGCAATGAGCATCATCAACATGGCGACACCAAGACAGACTGGTCCCACCGGATGCGAACAGGTCATGCTACTGCCCGAGACCTGCCAACCGAGACCGAATCCTGAACCGACAAAGGAGAAACAGACTCCAACCCAGGGGAATAAGTCCCATAGCATGATCCAGCCATGCCCAAAGTGACTAAAGCACCCCCATCCCCACCTGGAACAAACCGGGGAGGAGCAAAGATGACTGGACCGACGTCCCTGAGCAGTACTCCAGGCAACCTCCTAGACAAGAGATCGGAGCTGAGAGTGGAATCCAGAATGGTGACGACGTCGCCCAACCTACCACCTAAGGACCGTGGCTTGGACGCACCCTGAGAGTATGAATCCCAGGGCGGTAACCAGGGCCTCTATGCAACAGGATGTCAACTAAAGAAAATTGACGTCTGCTTTCAACCCGAGGGTGCGCCCAGTGGCGAAATGACATCTGTAAGTGAGTGCAGGCATGGTTGATATTGGTATGGATGCCAAGACGGCCCAACCTGAAAACGCAACTAGAAGGAAAGACAGACAACCAGACATGAGAACAACAACGCCCCTCTGCCTACCTAAGAATGAGAACATGGCAGAAAAGTCAAGACCACAGCGCATGAATGAACCTAATGATGAACCCCCCCACCGTGTGTGAGTTGTAAATAGTGAGTTAACCCGAGTAACCTGCAGCGCAGAGACAGGTAATTAACAGAAACTCAGGCCTAGAGTACCCACAGACCGTGGTGGGTAGACGTACAGGTGTGGTGAATGAAACATGCATCGTATGACGTATGGTATACAGGCGAGAAGATTGTGGTCAACAATCATTAATAACGAAACCTCAGCCCGTATGGATCTGTAGACGTGACAGATCCCGATGTGCGAGCCCTAGTTAACTGACCCCGGTACAAACATGAACACAGATACGATGAGACATGACAATCAATGCAGACAAACCTAACCAGAATATGTCATAAGTGAACAACGCCCTTCTGAGAACTCTGAAGCCAAACAGAGGTTGAAACACCATGACAGAAACGCTGAGCAGAAACGCTATGACAGAAATACTGACAGAAAAAATGTCACGACAATGCCATGACAGAAATGCTAAAAGTTAACCTGGGTAGAACGATGACTGAAATCCCGGGGCAGAACGCTATGACAGACATGCTGGCAGAACGCTATGACAGAACTCCAGGGGCAGAACACTGACAGATAACCTGGGGCGGAACGCTATGACAGACATGCCGGGCAGAATGCTATGACAGGAACCCAGGGGCAAACCACTATGACCGCCATGCTGGACAGAGCGCTATGACAGAAATACTGGACCAAGCGCTATGACGGAAAAAGCTGGACTAAATGCTGTGACCGAACCTGGACAGAACGCTATGACAGGAAAGCTAGAAAGAATGCTATGACACAGAATTGCTGGGCCGAACGTTATGACAGAATTGCTGGGCCGAACGTTATGACAGAAAATGCTGGGCCGAATGTTGACAGAAAATGCTGGGCCGAATGTTGACAGAAAATGCTGGGCCGAATGTTGACAGAAAATGCTGGGCCGAATGTTGACAGAAAATGCTGAACAGAACGCTGTGACAGAAAACTGGACTAAATGCTATAACCAAAACCTGGACAGAACGCTATGACAGAAATGCAGGACCGAACGCTGTGACAGAAATGCAGGACCGAACGCTGTGACAGAAATGCAGGACCGAACGCTGTGACAGAAATGCAGGACCGAACGCTGTGACAGAAATGCAGGACCGAACGCTGTGACAGAAATGCAGGACCGAACGCTGTGACAGAAATGCAGGACCGAACGCTGTGACAGAAATGCAGGACCGAACGCTGTGACAGAAATGCAGGACCGAACGCTGTGACAGAAATGCAGGACCGAACGCTGTGACAGAAATGCAGGACCGAACGCTGTGACAGAAATGCAGGACCGAACGCTGTGACAGAAATGCAGGACCGAACGCTGTGACAGAAATGCAGGACCGAACGCTGTGACAGAAATGCAGGACCGAACGCTGTGACAGAAATGCAGGACCGAACGCTGTGACAGAAATGCAGGACCGAACGCTGTGACAGAAATGCAGGACCGAACGCTGTGACAGAAATGCAGGACCGAACGCTGTGACAGAAATGCAGGACCGAACGCTGTGACAGAAATGCAGGACCGAACGCTGTGACAGAAATGCAGGACCGAACGCTGTGACAGAAATGCAGGACCGAACGCTGTGACAGAAATGCAGGACCGAACGCTGTGACAGAAATGCAGGACCGAACGCTGTGACAGAAATGCAGGACCGAACGCTGTGACAGAAATGCAGGACCGAACGCTGTGACAGAAATGCAGGACCGAACGCTGTGACAGAAATGCAGGACCGAACGCTGTGACAGAAATGCAGGACCGAACGCTGTGACAGAAATGCAGGACCGAACGCTGTGACAGAAATGCAGGACCGAACGCTGTGACAGAAATGCTGGACAGAACGCTGTGACAGAAAATGCTAGGCAGAACACTATGACAGAAAATGCTGGGCCGAGCGCTGTGACAGAAAATGCTGGGCCGAACGCTGTGACAGAAAATGCTGGGCCGAACGCTGTGACAGAAAATGCTGGGCCGAACGCTGTGACAGAAAATGCTGGGCCGAACGCTGTGACAGAAAATGCTGGGCCGAACGCTGTGACAGAAATGCTGGGCCCAACGCTGTGACAGAAATGCTGGGCCCAACGCTGTGACAGAAAATCGCAGGCAGAACGCTGTGACAGAAAATCGCAGGCAGAGCGCTGTGACAGAAAATCGCAGGCAGAGCGCTGTGACAGAAAATCGCAGGCAAGCTGTGACAGAAAATCGCAGGCAGAACGATGTGACAGAAAAACCGCAGGCAGAACGCTGTGACAGAAAATCGCAGGCAGAACGCTGTGACAGAAAAACCGCAGGCAGAACGCTGTGACAGAAAAACCGCAGGCAGAACGCTGTGACAGAAAAACCGCAGGCAGAACGCTGTGACAGAAAAACCGCAGGCAGAACGCTGTGACAGAAAAACCGCAGGCAGAACGCTGTGACAGAAAAACCGCAGGCAGAACGCTGTGACAGAAAAAACGCAGGCAGAACATCGCAAGCAGAACGCTATGACAGAAATACGCAAGCAGAACGCTATGACAGAAATACGCAGGCAGAACGCTATGACAGAAAAAACGCTGGCAGCACGCTATGACAGAAAAGCAATGACTAAAGCAGTATCAATGAAAACATAATGCAGCTTGTGTGCTTTAGTGTCACACGTATCCCCAGATACTGTACATTGTGTGTAGGATGCCTATGGTTTTCATTCTGCTACAGTCTCCACAAAGATAAGAAAAAGCTGCAGCTTTTTTATAAAGCAAGGAGTATTTGGAACGAAAATGCCCATGCGAGGGGACGCATGGGAGAATCGCCAGGAGAATCGGCGAGTGCACTGCATATGTGGGGGGGGGCGGCGGCAGCCGACTACCCCCCCTTCCCCGGCAAGGAGAATCGGCGGGTGTACTGCATATGTGGGGGGAGGGGGGGCGGCGGTAGCCGACTACCCCCCCCTCCCCCCCGCAAGGAGAATCGGCGGGTGTACTGCATATGCGAGGGGGGAGGGGGAGACGGCGCGGCCAATCATCTCCCCCCCCCCACGAGGAGAAACAGCGGGCGCTCCGTACCTGCGAGGGGAGAAGGGGAGCCGGCGGCGGCCGGCTACCTCCTCTCCCCAGGAGAATCGGCGGGCGGAGCAAAAGGCACAAATTGGGAGGGAGCAGCCGGAGCCAGCCGAGCCAGCCGACCCACCTCTCCCCCAATGGGAGAAAAGCCACGAGGAGCCCTGTACCTGTGGAGAGGGTGGGCGGGGAGAGAAAGAAGCAGAGACAGGAAAACGTGGGCGGACAGCACAATGCCCATGAGTGAGAGAGGAGCTGGCCGATCACCCCCCTCTCCCCCACACCAGGAGAAATGGAGGACAGGCTGACGGAGCGATACACATGGGGAGAGAGAGGCGCTGGGGGTAGCCGAACACACTCTCCCCTCCTCCCATGCCGGAAGAAAACGCCGAGCGGGATCACCCCCCCCCCCCCCCCTGGAAGCCGGCAGGGACGAAGAGAGGAGCGTAGTGGAGGATAGATTGACCGGCCTCCTCCTCCCCCCATGAACGCCGGCTGCCAGTGCCTCCACCTAGAAAACCCCAACCCTGGCCCTGACAGAGGAGGAGGGTTATATAGACTCAGACTCCTCCCACAAATACAGGCTGGCCTACGGCCAGCCTTCCCACATATTGTACATTCATACATCTACCAAGGACAATTTAGAGAGGAGCCAATTAACCTATCAGCATGACTTCGGTGTGTAGGTTGAAACGAGTATCCGGAGGAAACCCACACAAGCAGAGGGAGCAGATGCAATCTCCAGGCAGGTAGCGCCGTGCCTTGCGGCTTCACTGCCCGTTTCCTGCTGCGCATGCGCAAGTCACACAGCCCTTTGTGAATTGCCCCGTTGTGTTCACACTTGTTCCAGAAGGCAATGGGGCCGATCAACGAAGAGGATGAAGCGAAACTTTTTTTTTTGTTCACGAATATTAATGCTATTTTCTTTTTTTTTTTTTTTTTTTTTTTTAAGGGTGGCCCTCCACTTTAACCACTGTGCTGCCTCATCTGAAATTTCAAATACTTTTCATGGGTAACTGCAAACATATTCCAGGTGCTGTTGATAACCACAAAGAAGGTTTACTGGGTATTGCAAATCTTCTATCCTAAATGGCAAATAAACCCAAAAACTGATTATTCAGATTTGAATAGTCTGGGTGGATTATGGCCATTTCATCACCTGGAGCTTAAAGTGGTTGTAAAGAAATTTTTTTTTTAATTTAATGCATTCTATGCATTAGGATAGGGATGAGCTTGATGTTCAAGTTGAACATACGTTCAACTCGAAAATCGTCTGTTTGCACGTTCGGCGAATACCGAACGTTATGGGCTGATCGCGCCAAATTCATGTGGCGCTCACGGCCCACAATGCACTGCGCCATCGCAGTGCATTGCTGGCTCATGATTGGCCAAGCATGCACTGTGACCCCACATGCTTGGCCAATCACAGCACCGGCAGCGAGGAGAGCCATGATTGGCCACAGGCATCAATCATAGCTCAGGCTGTAGTACACGCTCCACACTATATAAGGCCGCCAGCGCGGCGGCCTTGTGTAGTGTGTTGCCATCTGTAGGAGTTAGTCGGTGTTCTCTTCAACACCTTCAACACAGTATACACCATTCGTTATCAGCCGATTTTGTGTTCTTGCTCTTCTGCAATTGAGCTTTTAGCAATCTGCAGGCGTTTGTGGGTGTTGTCTGCATGTCCTAACCGCAGTATACACCATTATATCCACCTATATAGCTATATTGCTCTTCTGTAGAGCTTTCAGTCAGCTGTAGGAGATTGTGGGTGTTGTCTGCGTGCCCGGACCGCAGTATACACCATTATCCACATATATAGCTCTTCTCTAATTGAGCCATCTGCAGGAGTTAGTTGGTGTTGTGTGCCTCCAGCACAGCACAGTATACACCAGCATCTACCCTTTAATTCCTGTTCTATAATAAAGGCATCTGCAGGAGTTAGTGGGTGTTGCGTGCCTCCAGCACAATATACACTACCCAATTGCTGGTTTTCCCATCTCCCTTCAGGCCATTACCATGTCTGGAAGGCTAACAAGGAGAGGCAGACAGGCACGAGCCGATAAAAGAGGGCAAGCAGGCTCTGTGTCTAGAGACAACAGTGCTGGTCGTGAACGCGGTGCATCGTCATCATCAGCACGTGGCCATGGGACACCCTTGTCCTTAATTTCGGCAGCTGGACGTGTTGAGCCACATCATGCCAAAGACTTGGTAGAGTGGATGACCAAGCCCTCTTCATCCTTCTCATCCTCTCTCACCCAGGCTCAGGGTACTAGCAAAGCAGCTGCCAACGCATCGTCTTCCCTCCTCTCAATGTCATCATCAGTGACTCCTTCCCTAGACCCACCACGTCCTCCTGAGGAATCCCCTGAACTCTTTGGAGCACAGTGTTGGGTATATTCTCCAGGAGGATGCCCAGCGTTTTGCAAGCTCTGATGAGGATACTCAGCTAGAGGAAGGCAGTAGCATGAGCGCAGAGAGAGGGGATGCTCAAGAAGGACAGCAATCTGGCAGTCATGTTCCACAAGCTGCAGCATACTGCCAGGTTTGCTCCAGCAATGAAGAGGGAGGGGGATGATGAGGGCACTGACTCCACGTGGGTGCCTGGGAGGAGGGGAGGAGGGGAGGAGGGAGGAGGGGGCACATGTCCAACGAGGCAGGATGCCCTCCGGGGGCCAGCTTAGGGGCAGCACACCGACTGAATCACACCGCAGAGCTCTGCCTGTGCAGGGCGCTGCCTCTGCGCGTTATTCTAAAAGTTCTTTGGTGTGGGCCTTTTTTGACACGAGTGCATCAGATCGCACCGCTGCTATTTGCAACATATGTCTCAAGCGTATCTCGCGTGGCCAAAACATCAGCCGCTTGGGCACCACATGCTTGACCAGACATATGTTGACCTGCCATGCAGCTCGTTGGCAAGCGTACCTCAAAGACCCACACACCAAAGAACAAAGCGGACCTCTCCTTGCTCCTCATCAGCTGGGATCTCCAACCCCACTAGACCTTCAGTCCTCTCTGAAAACTGCTCTGAGAGGAATGAAGGTGTAGAATTAGGTGCGTCACAGCCAAGTGCTTCCGGTCACTCTGCTAGCAGTACACCCACGTCCGATTATAGCAGGCAAATTTCTCTGCCCCAGCTGCTGGACCGTCAAAAGAAGTTCACTCCCAGCCATCCACATGCCCAGCGGTTGAATGCTAGCTTGGCTAAATTGCTAGCACTTCAACTGCTGCCTTTTCAGTTGGTAGACTCGGCCCCCTTCCGCGAGTTTGTACAATGTGCGGTTCCTCAGTGGCAGGTCCCCAAACGCCACTTTTTCTCACAGAAGGCGATTCCGGCTCTTTACCGGCATGTGGAAGGCAATGTCCTTGCCTCGCTGGACAGGGTGGTCAGGTGCATATTACCGCTGACTCATGGTCCAGCAGGCATGGACAGGGATGTTACCTGTCTTTCACTGCCCATTGGGTCACTCTTCTGGCAGCTGGGAAGGATGCAGGACAAGGTGCAGTAGTGTTGGAGGTTGTTCAGCCACCACGCCTCCAAAATGCTACTGCTGGTTGTGACACACCTCTCTCCTCCACCCCCTCCTCTTCTTCCATCATGGCCTCTTCCAGTGCTCTGTCCTCAGAACAGCGGTGCTCCGTAGGCGTTTAAGGGGCTACGCAAGTACGCAGGCAAAACTATGCCATTCCGCGCTTGCGCTGGTTTGTTTGGGGGACAGGAGCCACACTGGGGCAGAGGGCCATCAATGAGTACCTGTGCGACTACGGCACCAGGACAGGGTCAGGGGAGCTCAGTTTTTTCTCCCCACGCCAGTGGGGCATGATCAGGGATGCATGCACTGTCCTGTCACCGTTTGAGGAGGCCACAAGGATGGTGAGCAGTGACAGTGCATGCATCAGTGACACTGTACCTCTTGTCCACCTCTTGGAGCATACACTGCTTGGAATAATGGACAGGGCACTTGAGGCAGAACAGAGGCAGGAAGAGGAGGACTTCCTTGCCTCTCAAGGCCCCCTTTATCCAGACAGTGTTCCTGCTGTCCCATCCATCACACAGGAAGAGGACGAGGAAGAGGATGATTGTGTCAGCATGGAGGTGGAGGCTGGCACTCAGCATTAGCAACAGCAGCAGTCTTGTAGGCATGATTTACAGTCCCAAGAAAACAGTGGACTTGTACGTGGCTGGGAGGAGGTAGCTGCAGATCATGTTGTCCTTAGTGACCCAGAGGACTCCGCACCGAATGCCTCAGCTAACCTACGCTGCATGGCCTCCCTGATCCTGCAAAGCCTGCGGAAGGATCCTCGTATTCTTCGGATCAAGGAGAGGGACCATTACTGGCTGGCCACTCTCCTTGATCCACGGTGCAAGGGTAAGGTTGCCGACCTTATCTTGCCGTCGCAGAGGGAGCAGAGGATGAGACATCTCCGGGAGGCCTTGCAGAAAGGTCTGTGCAACGCGTTTCCAGAGACTGGGAGGTTACAAACTCCTGGTCCTGGACAATGTGTTGCTGAGACATCGGTCAGAAGGAGCGGTGGAGAAGGTGGCCGTCTGACCGATGCGTTCAGACAATTTTTTAGTCCGCAACCCCAAGGTATGATTGGTTCCAGCAACCATCGCCAGCATCTGATTTACATGGTGCAGGAATACCTAGGGGCAAGGTCAGACTTGGACACCTTTCCCACCGAAAATGCTCTGGCTTACTGGGTCTTGAGGATGGATCACTGGCCAGAGCTTGCACAGTATGCAGTTGAGCTACTGGCCTGTCCTGCATCCAGCGTTGTTTCGGAACGCACCTTCAGTGCTGCTGGTGGCTTTGTTACCGATCACAGGGTGCGCCTGTCCACCGACTCGGTTGATCGACTGACCTTCATCAAGATGAATCAGCCTTGGATCACCCACAGCTACCAAGCACCTGAAGCTGATGTAACCGAATAATTTTTTGGGGAAATATCATATCCCTTCAAGACTGCCTATGCTGATGCTGAGTGACTGTCCTGTTATGTTAATGTCTATCCTCTTCCTCCTCCGCTGATATCTTGGAAGAACATTTTTGGTTCTGGGTGATGCCACCAGCCCAATTTTTCTGCCCCTGTTTAACAGGGGCGTGTAATTACAATTTTTGATGCAATGCTTTGCAGCAGGGCTCATTCCTGCACTACAACTAGAGTATATGGGAGAGGTTGCAGTGTCGTGGCACCAGCACCAGTGCCTAAGGCCCAATTTTTCTGCCCCTGTTTAACAGGGGCATGTAATTACAATTCTTGATATAATATTTCACAGCAGGGCCCGTTCCTGTGCCCACCGAGAGTAACTGTGAGGACTTATAGTGTTGTGGCACCAGCACCACAACCACCAAAAGGCCCAATTTTTCTTCCACTGTTCAACAATGGCATGGAATTACAATTCTTGATATAATCGTTCACAGTAGGGCGCTCCAGCGCCCACCAAGAGTCACTTTGAGGGCTTACAATGTTGTGGCAACACCAACACCTTGTTCCGCCATTTCTGCAGGCCCCTACTTTGAAACATCAAACTTACAAACGTCTGCTACTTGCAAACGGAAGGAGACAACAGGAAGTGAGGTGAAAAAAGACGGACGGCAAAACTAATTATACAGGGGTGATAACCCTTCCCTATGTTTTCCAAGAAGCTTAAAAATAGATTTTTTGACTGGAGCTACACTTTAAAAATTTACCAGTTCAAAATTACAAACAGATTCTACTTAACACAACAAACCTACACAGTCCCTGTCTTGTTTGCACCGCCTGTATACTGCTGTTCTGAGTATATAGGCCTGGGGGCCCCACGTCTTTCCTTTTTTTTTATATGGATACGGGGTTCCCCTTAATATCCGTACAAGACCCAAAGGGGCTGGTAATGGGGGGGGGGGGGGGGCTACTCATGCCATTTTTCTCAATGATTTTCATCCTTATTGCCGGAACAAGATATTACATTAAAACCACAAGCAGTTTTAAATGACTTTTTTTCCGTTTAATGTCATTTTGTGCAGGGAATGTTCTTAACACGGGAAACACGTGACACTTCACAGGCAGACACCCCCCAGGCACAATATTTAATGTAATATTTCACTTTTTTTTCACTTTAAATCATTAAAATCAGTGCTCCCACAAAAACGGCCATTTTTAGGCATTGAATCATGTCCCCAGGTCCCCAAACTCATGAGCCAGGCCCCGAAACCCTTTTTAGGACAGTATCTTGCATATTAGCCATTAAAATGAGCACTTCTTATTTTGACCGTTCGAGTCCCATAGACATCAATGGGGTTCTAAAGTTCGCACAAATTTTCGGTCCGTTCGAAAGTTCTGGTGCGAACCGAACCGGGGGATGTTCGGCTCATCCCTACATTAGGATAAAAAAAAACTTGTGTGCAGCAGTCCCCCTAATACTGCCCTTAGGTCCCTCTAGATACAGGAGATGTTGCAGGAGTGTCTCGGCTGCCTGGGACTCCTTCTCATTGGCCAAGACAGCAGTGCAGCGCCAAGTCAGTCAGCCAAGAAGGAGAAAAAGGGGGAGGGGCTGGACCGTGGTTTTCTCTTTCATTCAACCCAGCAGGCCGAATTAAAAAAGAAAAAAAAAGAAAAATGGGAGATGTTCACTGTACTAACTAGGTAAAGTTAGTACAGCGATCTCCCTGCTGTGCTATTGTGTTTTAACAGGGCGACTGCCCCCCTCCCCCCCACACTGGTCAGCACTCACAGTCATTGGCTGCCAGTGCCGATCGGATGCTGGTTTTCCAACGTGCCCACTCAGCTGGCTTCTGTCAGACAGGTTGATGTACACACGGGCCAAATGCCAGCCAGTTTGTTTACCCGGCCAATCTTAGGCCCGTGTGTACCAGACATTTGACTCCTCTGTCAGATTTTGAATCCAGTCAGGGTCCCTTTTGGGGAGCTTCACTTCTCTATTTGCCCTGGTGACCACTGTCATTGAGAAAGAAAGTGAGGGGGAAATCCAACATTTTTGTGCTGTCCCCAGAACAAGGGATCAGGGGAACTCTTCCATCTGGGACACCTGTTTTGGTGACAACTGTCCAAGAGGGAATTTCCCTCATTTTGGGAGATTACCACCAGCTTCCTGTTGCACCTTTGAGACAGGAAGTGAGGGGGAAATATCTCTAAATAGGACACAGACAAAAACTCCAAAAACAATATCATCAAGAGGCACTGGGATTAACACGTATGTGTTCAAAAACCAAGTCTATTCAAAGCTGAATTGCTCTGAAAAATGTTGTTTACTTAAAACATGGGTCTTCAAACTATGGCCCTCCAGTTGTTCAGGAACTACAATTCCCATCATGCCTAGTCATGTCTGTGAATGTCAGAGTTTTACAAAGCCTCATGGGATGTGTAGTTTACCAACAGCTGGAGGGCCTTAGTTTGAGGATCCCTGACTAAAAACAACATTCCCCACCCAGAAAGTTCAAACAATGCTGGTTATTATTTACTAAAGGCAAATACACTTTGCACTACAAAGTGCACTGCAAGTGCATTTGGAAGTGCGGTTACTGTAGATCTGAGTGGGGACATGCAAGGAAAATAAAAACCAGGATTTTCGCTTGCACATGATTGGATGATAAAATCAGCAGGGCGTCCCCTCAGATCTACAGCGATCGCACTCCCAAGTGCACTTGCAGTGCACAGTAGATTTGCCTTTAGTAAAGCAACCTCAAATGTTGTATGGGTTTAGTTATACATACACTTTAGGGCTCATTCGCACCAGATGCACTGGGGCTACACTGGCTGCTGTTTTTTAGCATAGGCCCAATGCATAGACGAGGTAAAATGGTGTCAGTTCATACCACAGCAGCACTGCATGCAGTATTTTTTCAGCGTATTGTGAACTACCGCATCGCAATTACCCTGTGGTGAATGCAAGTGTATCGAAAGGTTTCCCTTTTCTGTGAGAAAAAAAAAAAGAAAGAAAGAAAAAGTAAAATAGTGTGACGTGCTACAATTGGCACCGTGTCTCATGGCGCACACCAATGGTCAAACGTTCATGGCGGTTCGCTGGTGTGAAGGAGCCCCCAAAACGAATATTTGTTTATCTTTCCTGGAGTTATTTCCTTTTGTTAAAATAAGTATAACTTTGCAAATTCACCCTTTGACCATTATGAATTTACAGATCTTTTCCACATTCCAATGTTCCTACTATTACCTACTGCATTACCAGCTAATGTCAACATGCAGCAAACTTCCCGTATTCTGTATGGACGTTTTCTTTTTTAGAACTCAGTGAATAAGGAGCCACATACACAACTACCCACCAATTTCACTGATACGGTCTACAAGTAAATAGCATTTAAAATTGTTATAAATAGGCCTAATTGTAAACCATCCGAAGAATGCACTAATCACCAGCAAACCTCTGCTGCTAGACAAGCTGTGATAGATAAACATAGCAATGTTCGCCCAGCAGGCATTCCCCACCAAACCCCAAAACAGGAAACCATTTGAATATGTTCAGAAGTCAGAAGTTTACATTATAAATGCAGATTGTTAAGTTACACACACACTTTTTTTCCTTCTTACTGTGCAGGGTTATATCAATGTGTTTTGCTCAGTAAACTGTTATTATTGCAGTTTTTAGAAACCTTTGTTGATGCAACAGCTGCAGTACACTAGGTTAGCCTTCTGCAGGGGATTAAATAAGACCAAGCCATGCAATCCCCAGTCTAAGTATATCCAGAGCAAAACCGTATAGATAGCAATGACTAAATATGGAAAGGATGTAAAGTATATTTTACATCGTAAGCTCTAACAAGCAGGGTCCTCTCGTATTGATTTGTAACTGTACTGCCTCCATTTTGTAAAGGGCTGGGCAAACTGTTGGTGCTATATAAATTCTGTACAAGATAAAATCTACTTTTATAAAATACAAAAACTTCAATACATGTATTACTAAATGCTATATAAACACTAACCAAACCAGGGGCATTTCAGTGCTGCTGATCTCCTGTGCACACTTCCTGTCTGTCTACATGCATGTACTACAGCGATGGCTGCATGGTATTACCAGATATGCAGGAGCATACAGCACTTCCCCCAAGCCTGGCTCCCCATAGTGATCGTGACAGAGTCAAAAATGGCTAGAGTTAGATCCACATGTCCACATTCATCTAAAGGCTACGGGCAAGTCAGTGACTATTGCCTTCAGCAATAGACTATCTGCCCGATACTCATTTAAACCTAAAATTTCTCCCCCCCTCCCCTTTTAAGAATCAGAAGTGTCTCTTGTGCTGGTGGCTATTCCTAAACTGGCCATAGACAGTTTGAATCTTGGCCAGTTTAGCAGGGATTGACCAAGATTTGAACCATGTTGCGGCAGGCTAAAAAGGTACCCAAGCTGATTGTACCAAAGTTGATCGATCAATCAGCTTCTACATGTAATTATTGCTAGTGGCTCCATGGGAGGACAGTGTTGATGGGGGAAAAATCAAGCGAGTTTTGTTTCCTGTTCCGTCTAAGGCTGACCTTCATTTAAATCTTCTGCCCTTTGCTTCCTCTACCCATACTGGTAATCATCCGGTGCTGCAGGGGTTAATACAAGCCTCTGGACCTGTAAGATGTCAAGAGTGCCAACCATGGACATCCGCAGAACTTTTTTCGGGGGGGGGGGGGGGGTCACCCATGTGCCACCCTTTTTCGACAATGTCATCATCATGGTCAGAGACTGCAGACGTAGTACAGTTCCTAGGATAAGTAATGGATAATGGCCGACAGGCCCCCTTACCAGACCCAGGGAAACTACAGCAGTGATGCCTCGGGCTGGTCGATCGCTCACTCTGGGTTCCCCGGGGGCGATTTTGGTCAGTAGTGTAGCATGTCTGTACCCTGGCAGTGGCTCAGTCTTTCTCTCTCTGCTGGTGCTGGGCAGTGGGGCTCTCTTGGGTGGCGCTGAAAAGCGGGGCTCCCTCTCTGGCTTCTGCCCAGCACACTCCTCATTCTTTGTCCTGTAGCACTCTCTCCCTCAGCTTTTTTCCAGGCTGCATTCTCTCAATGTCTCTCTTGATCGAGCTGTAGCCTCCTCCCTGCGGAAAATAAGGCCCCCAAACTTCAGGACTACATGTCCCATGATGCTCTCCTTTACTAGTCTTCTTTGATTGGCACTCAGTTATGGCCAATGGGGAAGGAATAGAGCGGACAGGAAGCTGGGCGAGGAACCTAATGAGAGCCGTCGTCTCTTCTCCCCGACAGGAAAAAGTGGGGGGCAAGAAAGGGAAACATCTGACAGCACGCAGCTCGCCTTTCTCCTGTCACAGCACCGCCGAGTTTACTGCTGGACTGAGTGGGGTAAAAGAGCCCACAGTCACACTACACTAATTTGGGGAAGGGGGGCTTTACAGACTTTGATAGTGAAAGTGCCACCTGCCAGTGGGGTGACACAATCAATGATAATGGTAAACAGGACAAATAGAAAGGATTAATCTCCTGAATGGGGGCACAGGCAGCAATAAACCCTCTATACTGCATTCAACACTAAAAAAAGAAGGGGGGGGGGGGGGGGTACGAGGAGAAGTTTTGCCTTATACTTTAACCACCATATAGCAGAATGATAGTGGCAAAGTGCTTGTGTAATCCTGATCGGACACCATATAAAGTGATCAGGATAACAGAGCCGGCACGCTGTGACACGCAGTGACGCACAGCAACTCCGATCACGGTATGAAGCCTCTGGCTCCCCATCAAAAGGTGCCCATCAGTGCCCAACACCTGGCATCCTGTCCCCATAATAAATGGATGTCAGTGCCCAAAAATATTGCCAATCAGTCCCCCATCAGTAATGCCTGTCAGTGCCCCATCAAAGCGCCACTCAGTAATGCCTGTCAGTAGGTCCTCATCAGTGCTGCCTATCCAGTGCCACCTATCAGTGACCATCAGTTTTCTTTTGTCTGTCTTTTTTCGTTTATAGTGCAAAAAAATAAATAAATAAATAAAAATAAAAACCCAGAGGTGATCAAATACCACCAAAAGAAAGCTCTATTTGTGGGAAGAAAATGATTAAAATGTAGTTTGGGTACAGTGTTGCATGAATGTGCAGTTGTCATTCAAAGTGCGACAGCGCTGAAAGGTAAAAATTGTCCTGAGCAGGGAGGTGGGAAAGTGCCTGGTATTAAAGTGGTTAAAGCAAAGACAGAAGGTTGGATTTATGCAATTCCCTTCCTCTGTCATCCCATTACATATGGATTTAAACAGATTTCCTTGGGGCGGGGTGGTATCTAGGCCCCAGCTTTCAACATTTGTGGGAGGCACAAAGGACATTGTTGTGCTTCACTGCTGCCTCCTAGGATAGCTGGGCACAAGCATCCCACAATAATACACTCTTGCAGTGTGTTGAAGTGCATCATCGTGGGATTTTGAGCTCCCAGTACTTCAGGAGGGCATGGTAAGGTCACCCATGCCTCCTGGAAGCTTCAGAAGCCTAGGCCAAATTCATTTTTTCAGACAGACATCGGTTAACAAATGGCTTTTCCTTTATTTATTGCATTTAAGGGAGAAGCACAGAGCTTGCAAAAAAAGTGGACCCTCTGTTTGGCATGGAAAGTCCACTTTATAGGATAAATGCTCGAATTCAGCCTGCCTAGCTCTCGATCATGAGATCTAACCCTCTTCCATTCTACACAAATATTTGATTTTGACACCCCGGCCTAATCTTCCATGCAATGCCTCTGCAGTTGAGGTTGAAGACACCCAGGAAATGACCCATAGGGTCTTACCAGGGTCCACTGTAGAGGGGTGACTAGCAGCAAGGAAGATGTGTGCATCTAGTCTGGGGGAGGATAATTTGCACTAGGGGGGTGCTAGACAGGTTATCTGAAAGTATACTTTAAAAAGTAAACACGATCATTCAAATGCCTTCAAGGCTCCGACCTGTCTAACTTTGATGATTTGGGAAAGAGAAACAGAAAACACAAAGCACAAATTAAGACATACTGATAACAATTTATTTGGGAACAAAACAATGTTATAGCTTTTTCCCTGAAACTGCACTGTGGCCATATACATTTAAATGGATTTTATTGCACAATCAAGTTACGAATATTGCCACATCTAATACACCATCTTTCATATTTTGTGAATTTTTTTATTATGGTACAACACCCTGATATAATCAGCTATTATGATTTACACTGTATATAAAAATGTTTGTATGGAAAATTAAATAACAAAAACAAGAATTCTGTTCACCCTGCCAGATGCACAGCAAAGCAGATTGTACAATGGCCCGCTGCCAGCTATTACATTACTTGTCCACTTATGGTCATAATCCTCTCTCTTTTCTAAAGCAGATGTAACTGATGTGAGAAAAGCTGCAAAGCTGGCGCTAAAAAATCAACCCCATTGTAAGTGGTGGTATGCAGGCAATAAAGTGGGTTTCCCTGCTGTATGTGCCTGATGCCACTAACGAGTTTGCCAAGCAGCAGACAGACCTACTAACCAATGCTGGAACTAGCACTAAAAGAAAACCCAAAAGGTTACTTTTTATTTTTTTAATTAAAGCTTTTTTTTTTTTAGAATGCACATCCAAGTGCATGAATGATGCACCTCACACCAAACATAGCACCCCTCCACCACTATAAAGCTGAGTGCCAGTACTTACCAGCATCCTGTTCACTGGCAGTCCCACTTTTTACCTTACTATTGCCCCATCACTGGCCCTGCCCCTTCCTATCTTATTATTGCCCTATCACTGGCCTTGCCCTTTCCTACCGGACTATTGCCCCATCACTGGCCATGCCCCTTCCTACTGCACTAAATGCTCCCTCCCTTCCTTTTGAGAATTTTTTTTATTACATTTTTTTTAGAAGTTATGATAAGTACAAAACAGCCTGTGGGCATAACCTGGCTTGAGGTGTACAATAGAAAAATGGCATAAATTGTACATCTCATCTAAGCAATGACACACAAAGAGCACAATATAGGTATTTTAACGTGGTAGTAAATGTCATCAAGGGATAAAAATAAATAAATAAAAAACCTCTCCCTGCAAGGTAAAGGCATAATGTGCTAGTATGCATTGCATACTAGCACATTATGAAACACTTACCTTTGAAACAAAGCCCTCCAGTGGCGGTCATCGTTGCAGAGGCTTCCATCTTCGCTCTGTCTTCCGGTCAGGTTCTCAGGCTGTGGCAGCTTAAATGGCCAAGCTGTAATGATGTAATTTCCTTGCATGTGCACAGGAGTCAAGGCCGCAGCACAGTGCCCTGAAGGAATGGCACAGGTATGCCGTTCCATCAGAGCGCATGCGCCGATGACATCACTGGCTGTTGCTCGGTAGAATATCTTCTACATGGTGCACGTTTAGGAGATATGCAATGAACCTACAGGTAAGTTTTATTATAAGCTTACCTGTAGGAAAAAAAAAAAAAAAAAAAAAAAAAGAAGGAAGAGGGGAGAGAGAGTTTACTACCACCTTAAGGTTAATGAAATTATAAGTAAAGTCTCACATCCTCCTCTACCCATTGGTTCTTTTAAAGTGATTGTAAAGGCAGTAAAAAGTATTGCTGGTTCGAATCCCAACCATGACTCTACCTGCCTGGAGTTTGCATGTTTTCCCTGTGCCTGCGTGGGTTTCCTCCAGGTACTCTGGTTTCCTCCCACACTCCAAAGACATGCAGGAAGGTTAATTGGCTTCTGTCCAAATTGGCCCTAGTATATGAATGGGGACCTTGGATTGTAGCCTCCTTGAGGGTAGGGACCGATGTGAGTGTGCAATGTACAGGGATAGGGACAATTGTAGACACTCACTCAGGTTGAAGACACCAGTCCATCCAGTTCAACCTTACTATGTGTGCAGCCCCCCTAATAATTACCTGAGCCCCATCTCGATCCAGCAATATTGTATGAGACTCAGCTGTCCGGGACTGCTCATTGACTGAGGCAGCAGTCATTGGTTAAAGTCAGTGTGGAGAAAAAAAAAGGGGTGGGGCCAGGCCATGGCACCATGTTGCTTGCTGTGGGGGCACCGAAGAGGGACCCGGGTTGCTCTGTGCAAAAACCACTGCACAGAGCAGGTAAGTATAACATGTTATTTTTAAACAAAAAGAAAAACCTCTTCCACCTTCCACCAGTGCAGCAAGTGGTCAGAGCTGTGACCTCCATCAGAAGTCTGTACTGTTAAAGCCTCCAATGCCTGAACATACCCTAAGGATTCACAGTTATGTTTTGTAATCCACTGAGAGACTGTTCCATCTGGAAACATCCTCCTGGAAAAAGGCCCCCTCCCTAGCAGAGCTGCACCCAATCTCTTCCCCATCACAAAAGCTGATGGACGATGGCAGCTACAGTAAAGTTAGAGAAGCAAACAACATTTGCCATGTGTGGGGGCCTCCCCCTCAGTGCGGCATGGGGAATTCAGAAATTGGAATGCATTATTGTCTCACGGACACTTCCCTGTGCTGCTCTGCTGATGGGGAGAGAGTTGAATGCTGGAAAAAGAGGTTTGCGACACCAGTTTCGGGGGTTGCTTATCCCATATCATTGTACATTAAACCACTGATCTACATAGGGGTTGATTTACTAAAAAGGTGGAGAGAGCAAAATCTGGTGCAGTTGTGCATCGTAGGCAATTAGCTTCTAACTTCAGCTTGTTCACTTAAGCTTTAAACAAAGAATTATATATATATATATATATATATATATATATATATATATATATATATATATATATATATATATATATATATAACAACAACATTTAAAAATAAAAAAATTGTACATAAACTTACTATAGCTTGTATCCAAAGTGAACAACACATGTCTACATAGTATATTACTCTATATAAACCTACATCAGCATCTATCCAATGTTTACAACACTGATTCGTCTACATATTATCACTGCACATATATTTATTGCAGCTTGTATCCAAGTGTACTGCAGCTTGTATCCAAAGTTTACAAAACACTGATCTGTATAGTATTGTATGTACGTAGTTTGTATCTAAAGTGTACAACAACACTGATCTATGGAGTATATCATCTTACATATACTTACTACAGTTTGTATCAAAAAGTACACAACACTGATGCAAAGTATCATTGTGCATCTATTTATTGCAGCTTGTGTGTAAACACCGATCTACACAGCATCATTGTACATCAACTTACTCCAGCTTGTATCCAGAGTAAACAACTTGCACCCACATCTGGACACATCCCTACCCAGCACTACATGCAGCCACAGCCCTCATCCACATAACAAATACAAATAATGAACATTAAAATAATAAAAATAAAAAAAAATAAGACCTCTGTGCTTAGTTTTTGCACATATTTTTGCTAAGTTTTGCAAGACACAACTTTGCTACAATATAACATACAAGACTCTATGAGCCCACAATCATAATGTAGATGAATGCAATCCTGTACAGATGTGTATGCAGTGAAATTGTAGAAAGATTGGTCAGTGTAGGTGCCAGTACTCACCTCTCTGTCCCCTACACAAAAATCTGTGCTCAGCCAGCCAGGGGGAAGAAGTGAATGAGAACCACTGCTAGGTGGGTGCGGTTGTAAGACACATACACAGAGTCAAGGGACGGGGGAGAAAGTGTCAGCCTCCAGCTAAATGGAAGATTTTTGTAGAGAACTTAGGTATAAAGAGCCTTTTGAAAAGGTGTAAGCATGCACACGGTCCCTTCAAAAGCAATATATTCAGTTATCTTTGTAGGGAGAGAACTAAATAACTGTTCTACCAGATCAATTTACAAAGATGGGTTATTGTATTTCAGAATTATTTTATCCTGAAAAATATAAAATCTCAAAAAAAAAAAAAAAAAGGGCTGTTGAATTAATTGACTTCTTAGGCCCCATACACACTATTAGATTATCTGCACATTTTTGTCTTCAGATTGACCAAAACCAGATAGTGCAAAGGCCTGCCTGATTACATACAAATTGAAACTCTTAAGGTTTCATCTCATATTATATGGTGTTGGTAAATCGGCAGGAAATCTAATAGTCAAATCTTAAGCCTTACACACGGGCAGATTAGTGGACAAATTTTCGTCAGTTTTTTGTTTAATGCCAGTCTCAAATTGAAAGTGAAGAGGGTACGCACCATTAGGGATGAGCTGAACACCCCCCGGTTCGGTTCGCACCAGAACTTGCGAACGACCCCCATTGAAGTCTATGGGACTCGAACGTTCGAATTGGAAAGTGCTAATTTTAACGGCTAATATGCAAGATAGTGTCCTAAAAAGGGTTTGGCGACCTGCCTCCTGCCTCAGGGGACATGGGTCACTGCAAAAAAAAGTTTTAAAAACTACCGTTTTGGCGGGAGCACTGATTTTAATGACGATTAAAGTGAAAAAAAAAAGTGAAATATTCCTTTAAATATGGTGCCTGCGGGGTGTCTGTAGTATGCCTGTGAAGTGCCACGTGTTTCCCGTGTTTAGAACAGTCCCTGCACAAAATGACATTAAACGGAAATAACACCATTTAAAACTGCTTGCGGTTTTAATGTTATATCTGGTTCCTGCAATATGGTTGAAAATCATTGAGAAACATGGCATGGGTAGCCCTCCCTGCCCATTACCAGCCTATTTGGGTCTTGTACGCATATTAAGGGGAACCCCGTACCCATATTAAAAAAAGGAAATGCGTGTGGCCCCCAGGCCCTATATACTCAGAACAGCAGTATACAGGCGGTGCAAACAAGACAGGGACTGTGTAGGTTTGTTGTGTTAAGTTGAATCTGTTTGTCATTTTCAACCGGTACATTTTTAAAGTGTAGCTCCAGTCAAAAAAACTATCTTTAAGCTTTTTGGAAAACATAGGGAAGGGTTATCACCCCTGTATAATTTGTTTTGTCGTCCATCTTTTTTCATCTCACTTGCTGCTGTCTCCTTGCGTTTGCAAGTAGGAGATGTTTGTAAGTTGGATGTTTGAAAGTAGGGGCCTGCCCTATATTATAGCGGTATGTACTGGGTACAGAGCACGCAGACAGCACGCACTATCTCCTAACACTACTGACTGCAAGCTCTATTATTAACCACTTGTTAGCCCAATGTTTGCATAAAGTGAAAGATGAAGTTATGCTGAGTAAATAGATATCAAACATGTCACTCTTCAAAATTGCACATGCCCGTGGAATGGCGCCAAACGTCGCTACTTAAAAAATCCCCATAGGCGACGCTTTAAATATTTTTTTACTGGTTACATGTTTTGAGTTGCAGAGGAGGTCTAGGACTAGAATTATTGCTCTCGCTCTAACATTCTCGGCGATACCTCACATGTGTGGCACATGCGAGCACATGGGGACATGGGCGCTTTAATTTTTATTTTATTTCTTTATTGTTCATTTTACTTTATTTATTTTAGTTTGACATTTTTTTTCCCAAAAATATATTTTTGATCACTTTTATTCCTATTACAAGAAATGTAAACATCCCTTGTAATAGGAATATGGGGTGACAGGTCCTCTTTACAGTGAAATCTGGGGGGTCAATATGACCCCACATCTCACCTCTAGGCTGGGAAGCCTGAAATAAAAAATAAAAAAAAGATTCTGGCTTTGATCGTACTGGCGAGTTGGTAGAAGCATCGGAGGGCGGTGAGGGGTGGGGGGCGTCTATGGCTGGGTATTTCAGGGTATCACCGAGTATGGCTGGGTATCTCTGAGTATGGCTGGGTATGGCAATTTATGGCAGGGTATTACAGAGTATTGGCGGGGTATTGGCGGGGTACTACAGAGTAATAGCTCTCGCGTGCCCATTACTGCAGAGTAATAGCAGGGTACTGCAGAGTATTGGGGGTACTGCAGAGTAATGGCGGGTACTGCAGAGTATTGGGGGGTACTGCAGAGTAATGGGGGTTACTGCAGAGTAATGGGGGGTACTGCAGAGTAATGGCAGGGTACTGCACTGCAGAGTAATGGCGGGGTACTGCACTGCAGAGTAATGGCGGGGTACTGCAGAGTAATGGCGGGGTACTGCAGAGTAATGGCAGGGTACTGCACTGCAGAGTAATGGCGGGGTACTGCACTGCAGAGTAATGGCGGGGTACTGCACTGCAGAGTAATGTCGGGGTACTGCAGAGTAATGTCGGGGTACTGCAGAGTAATGGCAGGGTACTGCAGAGTATGCACTGGTATTGCAGAGTATTGGCAGGGAATTGAGGGGTTAAATTCGGTGAGCAGCGATGTGGGCACTGCAGATGCAGCCCACATCGCTGCTGACACCGATCTCTTTCCCCTCCGCTGTACCGATCGGTACAGAAAGGGGAGGGAGGAACAGGCGTCATAACATGACGCCGGTTTGTTTCCAAGTGATCACTCCGTCATTTGACGGAGCAATCACGTGGTAAACGGCCGCTATGAGCGGCCGTTTACCGTGATGCGCCGGGTCCTATGGACCCGGCGGTCACGGATGCTCTCGAGTGCGCACACCTCGGGGCACGCGAGAGCAGAATTCTGGGAGGCCGTTAATTAACGGCCTCTCTGAGTTAAACAACCGCCCTGAAGCCGTTAATCGGCAATGGGCAGTTGTTAAGTGGTTAAAGCTAGATCACTAGCTATATAGGTGAGGTGAATATAGTGGTGTATACTGCAGTCAGGGCACAGACAACAACCACTACACAGCAGCAAGATAGGAAATCAGCCAAAAACGATTGGTGTGTACTGTGTTGAAGGTACACAGAACACCCACTGCTTCAGATGCAAAGTAACACACTACAGGAGGCCGCCTTAAAGGCGGCCTTATATAGTGTGGGGCGTGCACTACACAGCCTGAGCTATGATTGGCCACAGGCAGGATGCCTGTGACCAATCATGGCTCTCCTCGCTGCCGGCGCTGCGATTGGCCAAGCATGCGGGGTCACAGTGCATGCTTGGCCAATCATCCGGCAGCAATGCACTGCGCCAACGCAGTGCATTGTGGTCCGCGCGCGCGTCACTCGAATTTTGACGCGAACGGCCAAAACGTTCGGAATTCGCCGAACGGCCGAACGGCCAATGTTCGAGTCGAACGTACGTTCGACTCGAACACGAAGCTCATCCCTACTCACCATCAGAAAATTTTCTGACGTCAGAATTCAACATCAGAAGTGACATAATGTGTTGAATTGTTTTTTATGTGTTCTTTCATTTATGAGCATGAGTCTTGCTCTTCAGATTTTTTATTTTTTTTGTCAGAAAACCGTTATAATGAAAAGAAAATCGGACGTTGTGGTCACATCAACATTTTCAAGCCTGTACATCTAGTTTTTGTCTGCCAAAAATTCGTAATCGTCTGTCAAAAGCAGCATATTAACGATCAGAAAATCCTCAGATCGTTCATCAGATGAAATTTATCTTCAGATTTTCTGACCATATGAACGGTCCTTAAGGCCCCATACACACTATTCAATTTTCTGCAGATTTTTGTCTTCAGATTGACTAAAACCATGTAGCGCAAGGGCCTGCTTGATTGCATACAAATTTAAAATCTTAAAGTTTGACCTCATATTATATGGTTTTGGTAAATCTGAAGACAAAAATCTGCAGAAAATCTAATAGTGTGTATGGAGTCTTACACCCAAATCATTCCAAAAATCATACGTCTTAAAATTTTTGTTACAATGCACTTCGGTGCATTGTCATGTGTTGCATTAGTATGTTGGGGTGCTACTCAAAATTAATGACACCAATGTTTAAACGCATGTAATATGTGTTACCATGTGTAAATGAGCGTGTTCCTACAACACAAAGACATTTTTCATTTTAATCTATTAATTCATTTTTGAAATACACAAATAGCGGTAATGTGACAACAAATACAGTGAGGGAAAAAGGTATTTGATCCCCTGCTGATTTTGTATGTTTGCCCACTGACAAAGAAATGATCAGTCTATAATTTTAATGATAGGTTTATTTTAACAGTGAGAGATAGAAGACCAACAAAAATATCCAGAAAAATGCATTTTAAAAAAGTTAATTGATTTGCATTTTATTGAGTGAAAGAAGTATTTGAGCCCTTCACAAAACTTGACTTAGTACTTGGTGGTACAAAACCCTTGTTGGCAGTTACAGAGGTCAGACGTTTCTTGTAGTTGGCCACCAGGTTTGCACACATCTCAGGAGGCATTTTGTCCCACGTCCCACTCCTCTTTGCAGATCCTCTCCAAGTCATTAAGATTTGGAGGCTGCCATTTGGTAACTCAAATCTTCAGCTCCCTTCACATATTTTCTATGGGATTAAGGTCTGAAGACTGGCTAGGCCACTCCAGGACCTTAATGTGCTTCTTCTTCTCTTCTTCAGCCACTCCTTTGTTGCTTTGGCTGTGTGTTTTGGGTCTTTGTTATGCTGGACTACCCATCCACGACCCATTTTCAATGCCCTGGTTGAGGGAAGGAGGTTCTCACCCAAGATTTGACGGTACATGTCCCTTTGATGCGGTGAAGTTGTCCTGTCCCCTTAGCAGAAAAACACCCCCAAAGCATAATGTTTCCCCCTCTGTGTTTGATGGTGGGGATGGTGTTCTTGGGGTCATAGGCAGCATTTCTCCTCCTTCAAACACAGAAAAGAGCTTGATTTTGGTCTCATCTGACCACAACACTTTCACCCAGTTCTCCTCTGAATCATTTAGATGTTCATTAGAAAACTTCTAACCAAACTGCTTGACGATGGTCTTATAGCCCATTCCAGTCTTTTGTAGGTTTACGATTTTGACATCCTTGGACAGCTCTTTGGTCTTGGCCATGGTGGAGAGATAGGAATCTGATTGATTGACTTTTTCTGTTGACAGGTGTCTTTTATACAGGTAACAAGCTGAGATTAGGAACACTCCTTTTAGGAGAGTGCTCCTAATTTCAGCTTGTTACCTGTATAGAAGACACCTGGAAGCCAGAAATCTTGCTGATTGATAGGAGATCAAATATGTATTTTACTCATTAAAATGCAAATCAATTTTTTTTTTGGATATTTTTGTTGTCATTCGGTCTCTCTCTGTTAAAATAAACCTACCATTACAACTATAGACTGATAACTTCTTTGTCAGTGGGCACACGTACAAAATCAGCAGGAGATCAAATACTTTTTTCCCTCACTGTAGGTGTGTAGACATCATACTGTAAAACAGTGATTCTCAACCAGGGTTCCGTGGAACCCTAGGGTTCCTCCAAAGGTTTCTAGGGGTTCCTTCAGTATTGGGCAATTTCTGCCTCTCAGATAAGTTCCCACTGACACCGTTGATCTTTTAAGCTATCTGTAAGGGGTAATTCTTTCCAATGACCACAAGTGTAAGGACCATTCTTCCCAATGACCATCACACTATTGTATCATGAGTTGTAGATTTCTAATTTTTAGTAGGGGTTCCCCGAGACTGGAGAACTATTTCAAGGGTTCCTCTGTGTTGAAAAGGTTGAGAAAGGCTGCTGTAAAACTATAGGTGAGTTTTCATATCAAAGGCTAAGTTCACCATTGAAACATGCTACATATTCCACTTGTATTTTGGGTGGAACATGTAACATGTTCCAGCTCCTGCCTCCTCTCCCCCATCAGTAAGTTTGTAATTAACTGGGTTCTTCAGTCATATATTAAAAAATGAAAAGTCAGCAGCTACAAAAACTGTAGCTACTGACTTTTAATAACTAGACACTCACCTGTCCCAGGATCCAGCGGTGTCCTACACCAGGCTTCGGTCACTAGCACCAGCGTCCTAACTGTGGGCAGCCAACTGTGACTGCTTGTGGCACCTGATTGGCCCCGCATCTTTTTGTGACCTCTGACATGCCCTAGAAGGCTACGGAGGGAAGAGAAGAAGCCGAACGTCTGCTCAGATCTGACCAGACGTGGGGGAGGGGATACTTCTCAAAAACTGGTACCCACTTACCTCCCCCCCAAAAAGTTCCAAAACTGAAGGAGGATGGGAAGAGGAGGAAGAGCAAAAAGTCCCCTTTTGGGTGATGCTCCGCTTTAATCATGATCCAGTTTCATTTTTGTTTGACGTAGTGTAATTTCTTCACTCCATTCTTTTCACCTCAGAGCTGCCACAGAGGCGACTAGAATGGGTTTGGATTCTGGTATTATTAAGAAATTAGGAAGGTGTAAATCTGATGCATTTAAGTTATATGTGCGACCTAACAATATTTTTTTAATTAGGTGGACAGCGAATAGTATGGATAATTGGACATTCATTTGTCTTCTTGGCACACAGAAGAGCATCGTCCCAGATTTATACAGAGTTTTTGGATCTAGATCCTAGGCTTTTTTCACTGTGTTGGCATGGTAAAAGTAGTATGATTTGGGGGGAACTTCTGACCCAGGTGGGTACTTTGGCATATGGTCATCCTCTTTCGGATATCTTGATCATTCATTTGGTTGGAAATGATATAGGTAACCAAAAAAACTTTGAATTTAATCTCTCATTAAACATTACATTTGGTTTATCAAGGCAATTTATCCCGGTTTAGTCATTTCTTTCTCCATAATCATTCCTAGATACAAGTGGCTGAGCTCTGTAGTTTTTCGCCCTTTTGAAAAAGTAGAGTTGTTGAAAAGTTTATGAGGCTTGGTTATGGTTTCTCATATCGTCATTTAGAATTGGAAGATGGTATCCCGGGGCTTTATCGGAAGGATGGAATTCACTTGTCCGATAACAGTTTGGATATAATGAACAATAATCTCCAAACATGTATCAAGCAGGCCACGGTTTGGATGTAGCCAGGAGGGCTTGCAGCCCTCCTGTCTATGTGGCGACAGTTTAATAAATACTGATGTGGTTTTGTAATACAACTTGAGTGGTAATAGCTGAGCTGAGTAAATGGTTATTGTATATTTAAGTTGGTTTAACTATCTATGGTGATTTTATGTGAATTGTTTTACAATTATATTAAAACCCATAATAAACCATAATAAAGGTTGTGGCCAATTTTGATCTCCAAAAGATTGTGAGTGGTCTATTTATTTAACATGTCTGATGATTGTTTGATATATTTGCTGCTCGTGATCTCATGTGGGAAAAAAGGGAATAGGGGTTTCAAGCCCCCCCCCTTTTCCTCATGGGATCACAGCAGCAGGAGTTTCAGGTCTTCCCCTCAGGTCAGGGGCTTGTGGCCTTGGGGAAGCCTTGTGACTGCCAAAAAGGGTAGCCTTGAAAATAAATGGAAGGTTCTGAAACCCCCGGAGGTCCCTATATAAAGGGGGTGCGGATAGGGTCAGATGCCGGTGGATGGTATAGCTGCAGGAGCTCCCCAACCCTCCCTCCCTTGTTGCAGCCTTTATAATGTGGTGGGTCACCTTTCTTAGGGAAGGGGGGCAGTTTAATAAATACTGATGTGGTTTTGTAATACAGCTTGAGCTGTAATAGCCTAGCTGAGTAAATAGTTATTGTATATTTAAGTTGGTTTAACTATCTATGGTGATTTTCTTGTCAAATGTGTTTGAATTTTAACAATAATTATACATAAGTACATATGGTGGCAGCAAAATAAAAGATCACATATATGGTAATAATATTGCGTTTAGTTCCAACATAAACTAAATGTAGTTTAAAACAATTTTAGCATGGATCTAACTACTCAAAAGATCACGTCATACATTGTATAAGAGAGGATAAAACCAACTTAGACCAGGTTAATATAAGATGACCTCAGATAAAAGAAAAAAAAGGTCTTAATTATTATCAAGAGTATAGTTTTTAAATACAAAGCCTTGTAAAAGTATTCACCCACCTTGGCTTTTTAATCTGAATTATATGTGATGGATCAGAACACAAAAGTCTAAGTTGGTGAAGTAAAATTTCAGAAATAAAAAACTGGTAATTGGCATGTGCGTATGTATTCACTGCCTTTGTTATGAAGCCCATAAAAAGCTCTGGTGCAACCAATTACCTTCAGAAGTCACATAATTAGTAAAATGATGTCCACTGGTGTGCAATCTTAGTGTCACATGATCTGTCATTACATACACACACCTTTTTGAAAGGCTGCAACACCTAAGCAAGAGGCACCACTAACCAAACACTGCCATGAAGACCAAGGAACTCTCCAAACAAGTAAGTTACAATGTTGTTGAGAAGAAGCAAGTCAGGGTTAGGTTATAAAAAAATATCCAAATCTTTGATGATCCCTAGGAGCACCATCAAATCTATCATAACCAAATGGAAACAGCATGGCACAACAGCAAACCTGCCAAAAGGTGGCCGCACACCAAAACTCATGGACCGCACAAGGAGAGCATTAATCAGAGAGGAAGCACAGAGACCTAAGGTAACCCTGGAGGAGCTGCAGAGACTGGAGTATCTGTACATAGGACAATAAGCAGTACGCTCCATAGAGTTGGGCTTTATGGCAGCATGGCCAAAAGAAGGCCATTACTTTCAGCAAAAAACAAAATGGCACGCTTTGAGCTTGTGAAAAGGCATGTGGGAGACTCCCAACATTTATGGAGGAAGGTGCTCTGGTCTGATGAGACTAAAATGTTACTTTTTGGCCAAAGAAAAAACTATGTCTGGCGCAAACCCAACACATCATATCACCCAAAGAACACCATCCCCACAGTGAAACATGGAGGTGGCTGCATCATGCTGTGGGGATCTTTTTCAACAGTCGGGACTGGGAAACTGGTCAGAGTTGAGGAAAAGATGGATGGTGCTAAATACAGGGATATTCTTCACCAAAACCTGTACCACTCTGTGTGTGATTTGAGGCTAGGATGGAGGTTCACCTTCCAGCAGGACAATGACCCCAAATACACTGCTAAAGCAACACTTGAGTGATTTAAGGGGAAACATGTAAATGTGTTGGAATGGCTTAGTCAAAGCCTAGACCTCAATCCAATAGAAAATCTGTGGTCAGACTTAAAGATTGCCGTTCACGACTGCAAACCATCCAACTTGAAGGAGCTGAAGCAACTTTGCAAGGAGGAATGGACAAAAATCCCAGTGGTAAGATGTGGCAAGCTCATAGAGACTTAGCCAAAGTGTTTTGGAGCTGTGATAGCCGCAAAAGGTAACTCTACAAAGTATTGACTTTGGGGGGGGGGGGGGGGGGTGAATAGTTATGCACATTGACTTTTTCTGTTATTTTGTCCTATTTGTTGTTTGCTTCACAATAAAAAAACAAAAATCTTCAAAGTTGTGGGAATGTTCTGTAAATTAAATGATGCAAATCCTCAAACAATCCATGTTAATTCCGGGTTGTAAGGCAACAAAACACGAAAAATGCCAAGGGGGGTGAATACTTTTGCAAGGCACTGTACATATTGGAACTATGTACAATTGGTATAATGATAAGCAAGGAAATAAAAGTTCTGCTACCAGAACTGTATAAAGAGTAATTTGAAAGAGGAGAGAGAGAATGGGAGAAAAAGTAGAAGAGAGAAAGAAGATAAAGTAATCTTAGGTAGGAGAAAAAAATAGATAGGGAAGAAAGAAATGAGAAGTAGTAGGGGTCCCCGGGGTAATACATGGTAATAAACACATACCATAAATGCAGAGAATGTAAGTATAAATCGAGATTACCAAGGTTCTAGTAGGGAAGCATCAAAACTGGAAGGCAAAAAGCGAGTCACCCAGGGATTCCATACATTCTCAAAGTTGGATATTTTATCTTGAGTTATAGCCTCTGTTTTGGCATGGATCATTGCTTGATTGACTCTATTTTTAGTTTCAGAAATTATTAAGGACAGGGATTTCCAAGCTTTGGCAATTGTTTGTTTTGTGGCTGTAGTGATCTGTAATAGGAGTTTGAATTGGCGGTAGGAGAGAGTGGTCAGTTTTAAGTTTAAAAGTGCTATTGTAGGATCAGGATTGATAAGGATTTTAAACATTGAAAACATAAGAAATACATCTTTCCAGAAATTTTATGCTACTGGGCAATCCCACCAAGTATGAAGATGTGATCCAAGACAGCCACGAAAACAAGATGGGGAACAATTTGGAGCATATTTCGCAATTCTGACATGGACCAAATACCACCGTGTGAGTACTTTGTAATTTGTTTCTAAGGCAGCTATGTTTTGTGAGGATGACTTAGTTGTGATCCAACTCTTATCCCAATCGGCTGCTTCCAACAAAAACCCAAGATCCCTCTCCCACTTAGCCAAATATGATGGTGGGTCTGAGTTGGGTTTATTAATAAGATGAGTGTAAAGAGTTGAAATAAGTCCCTTAGTGTGTGGAACACGTTTACATGTATTTTTAAAGCACATTAATTTATCTAAATTAGTTCTTCCGTGTATATAGGGAGTAACATTTTCTTTCATTTTTTTTTTTTTTAATTCTTTATTTTCTTGCAGGAATACATAACATGGGTTATTAGTAATATTTACGTACGATTACATATAAAAAAACACTTTCTAACCACGGCATATTCTATTGGTCAACGACAAAAAAAAAAACAACATAATGTATTCCTGACAATTTTATAGACAAACAAATAACATTATCAATTCCCCATAGCAACCCTCCACTCCAAGGCCCCCTTTTTAAAAAAAAAAAAAAAGGGAAAAGATAGGGAAGGAAGGGAGAAAAAAGGTATGTCGCCCCTTACCCGCCAGAGAGTAAGATTCACATCACACAACCAATTAGTCTAATCCTCAAATTCCTCTCCGATCAACCTTTTCCCCTCTTCTGACTGTAAAAATAATTCCCAGGGAGCCCAAATTTGCAATATAGATTCCCTTTCCTCCGGAGACATATGGATCAGTTTCTCCATAATCCCAATTCTTCTTACTTTATTTAACCATTGCGAAATTCGGGGTGCCCCTGTTTCCTTCCAACAAATGGTGATGCAGCTTTTAGCTGCATTCACCAGATGACATAGCATTGAATTCTTGTATCTCTCTAGTGGGATATATGTACATTGTAATATAAAAAAGGCCGGGTCTTTCATAACATGATATTCAGTGAATAATTGAGAGATTCTCTGAACTTCTTCCCAGAACTGTCTAATTACTGGGCAGAACCAAAAAATATGGGCAATGGTAACTCTCTCCTTACAGCGCCTCCAACACCTGTCCGATGACTCTGAAGAAAATATATTCATTCGTGATGGAGTATAATACCAACGCATTAGTACTTTATAATTTAATTCCTGTATCTTGGTACATCTAGATGATTTAAAAGTTAGGTGTATTATTTTCTGCCGTTGGGCAGGAGTGAAGGTTTGTTCAAGATCCCTTTCCCACTTGTCTAAGCTCAGTATACTAATATCCTCCGAAGGTGAAGTTAATAGGGCTTATAACTTAGAAATAATATGAGGGAGAGGCTCCTTCTCCTCACAGTACCCTTCAAACTTAGTAAGTGGTCGACCATAACCTTCAATCGGTCCCAAAGTATCCAAAAAATGTTTAACCTGTAGCGCCTGCCAAAAGGGTAATTCATATTGTCCTCCTGATTGCGTTAACATTTCTATTGATGGCCATTTTTTAGACCTCAGAAAATGTGAGGCCTGAAAACATCCCTTCTCTTTTAAATTCCTAAATACCCCTGGCTCCAGGCCAGGTGGGAAGCTTGGGTTCCCCAGGATAGGGAATAAGGGAGAATTTACTGTTGAAAGACTGGGGATCCACACGGCCTTAGCTCCCATACAGAGATTCGGTCCTATTAAAGGATGGGCTTTTAACCACTTGCCGACCGCCTAACGCCGATGTACGTCGGCAGAATGGCACGGGCAGGCATAAGCACGTACATGTACGTGATTTGCCTCCCGCGGGTCGGGGGCCCGATCGGGCCCCCGCCCGGTGCCTGCGGCGGTCGGTTTTCGTTCGGGAGCGATCCCGGACGAGGGGACGGCCATTCATTCATGGCCACCCCCTCGCGATCGCTCCCGACGAATAGAAATCCCCGGTGACATCACTTCCTCTCCTGTAATGTAAACACAGGAGAGGAAGTGATGTATTCTCTCCTCCGTGTCGGTATTTTTCGTTCCGACACGGAGGAGAGCGGATCAGTGAGTTGCACCAACACATCCCACACACAGTAGAACATGCCAGGCACACTCACACCCCCCCTTTACCCCCCGATCACCCCCCCAATTACCCCTGCCCCCCAGTCACAGTGACACCAATGTCATTTTTTTTTTTTTTTTTTTTTTTTTGCATTGGTGTCATTTGTGACTGTAATAACTGTTAGGGCAGTTAGAGTTAGCCCCCTTTAGTTCTAATGTACCCCCCTAACCCCCCCAATAAAGGTTTAACCCCGTGATCACCCCCCGTCGCCAGTGTCACTAAGGCTGGGTTCACATTGCAGCGGTTTATGAGAACGAATGTGATTCGCACCGCACTGCAGTGCAAATCACATCCGATCTCTGTGCGATTCGAGTTCAGCCATTCGCCGCACCCGCCGCACCCGCCACACCCGCCGCACCCGCCGCAAATTCGCACGGGACCCTTTTTTTGGCCCGCAGCAGAATCGGATCGCATGGGTGTTCACACCATGCGATCCGAGTTTGCAGATCGCACTGCGATATGCGAACTGATCTGGGGGTGTCAGTAACATTTCACTGACACTCCCAGCAGTTCGCATAGGGCAGTGTGAACTGCCGCCGGGAGGCATGCGATGCGGGAACCCGCCGCGGATTCGCGGCGTTTCCGCATCGCTCCAGTGTGAACCCAGCCTAATAAGCGATCATTTTTCTGATCGCCGTATTAGTGTCCCAGGTGACGCTAGTTAGGCAGGTAGGTATTTAGGTTCGCCGCAGCTTTTTATAGCGCCAGGGACCCCCATATACTACCGCATAAAGCCCCCTGATTGCCCCCTAGTTAACCCTTTCACCAGTGATCACCATATAACTGTTACAGGTGACGCTGGTTGGTTAGTTATTTTTTTATAGTTTCAGGGCACCCGCCATTTATTACCTAATAAAGGTTTAACCCCCTGATCACCCGGCGGGTGTCATTTGTGACTAATAACTGTTAGGGCAGTTAGGGTTAGCCCCCTTTAGTTCTAAGGTACCCCCCTAACCCCCCCAATAAAGGTTTAACCCCGTGATCACCCCCCGTCGCCAGTGTCACTAAGGCTGGGTTCAGATTGCAGCGGTTTGAGAACGGATGTGATTCGCACTGCAGTGCAAATCACATCCGATCTCTGTGCGATTCGAGTTCAGCCATTCGCCGCACCCGCCACACCCGCCGCACCCGCCGCAAATTCGCACGGGACCCTTTTTTTGGCCCGCAGCAGAATCGGATCGCATGGGTGTTCACACCATGCGATCCGAGTTTGCAGATCGCACTGCGATATGCGAACTGATCTGGGGGTGTCAGTAACATTTCACTGACACTCCCAGCAGTTCGCATAGGGCAGTGTGAACTGCCGCCGGGAGGCATGCGATGCGGGAACCCGCCGCGCATTCGTGGCGTTCCCGCATCGCTCCAGTGTGAACCCAGCCTAATAAGCGATCGTTTTTCTGATCGCTGTATTAGTGTCACAGGTGACGCTAGTTAGGCAAGTAGGTATTTAGGTTCGCCGCAGCTTTTTATAGCGCCAGGGACCCCCATATACTACCGCATAAAGCCCCCTGATTGCCCCCTAGTTAACCCTTTCACCAGTGATCACCATATAACTGTTACAGGTGACGCTGGTTGGTTAGTTATTTTTTTATAGTTTCAGGGCACCCGCCATTTATTACCTAGTCTCACTAGTGTACCCCTAAATTTAGGGGTGTCTACTTTCCAAAATGGGGTCATTTGGGGGGGGTTTGTGCCATCTTGGCATTTTATGGCCTTCAAAACTGTAACGCCCTTAGAAAGCCTGAAGGCGGTGCTTGGTTTTCGGGGCCCCGTACGCGGCTAGGCTCCCAAAAAGTCCCACATATGTGGTATCCCCGTACTCAGGAGAAGCAGCAGAATTTATTTTGGGGTGTCATTTCACATATGCCCATGGCATGCGTGAGCAATATATCATTTAGTGACAACTTTGTGAAAAAAAAAAAAAAAAAAAAAAAGTTTGTAATTTTCCCGCAACTTGTGGCAAAATATAAAATATTCCATGGACTCAACATGCCTCTCAGCAAATAGCTTGGGGTGTCTACTTTCTAAAATGGGGTCATTTGTGGGGGTTTTGTGCCATCTTGGCATTTTATGGCCTTCAAAACTGTAATAGGTAGTGAGGAGTGAAGTCAAATATTTACGCCCTTAGAAAGCCTGAAGGCGGTGCTTGGTTTTCGGGGCCCCGTACGCGGCTAGGCTCCCAAAAAGTCCCACATATGTGGTATCCCCGTACTCAGGAGAAGCAGCAGAATTTATTTTGGGGTGTCATTTCACATATGCCCATGGCATGTGTGAGCAATATATCATTTAGTGACAACTTTGTGAAAAAAAAAAAAAAAAAAAAAAAGTTTGTAATTTTCCCGCAACTTGTGGCAAAATATAAAATATTCCATGAACTCAACATGCCTCTCAGCAAATAGCTTGGGGTGTCTACTTTCTAAAATGGGGTCATTTGTGGGGGTTTTGTGCCATCTTGGCATTTTATGGCCTTCAAAACTGTAATAGGTAGTGAGAAGTGAACTCAAAAATTTACGCCCTTAGAAAGCCTGAAGGCGGTGCTTGGTTTTCGGGGCCCCGTACGCGGCTAGGCTCCCAAAAAGTCCCACATATGTGGTATCCCCGTACTCAGGAGAAGCAGCAGAATTTATTTTGGGGTGTCATTTCACATACGCCCATAGCATGTGTGAGCAATATATCATTTAGTGACAACTTTGTGTAAAAAAAAAAAAAAAATTTTTTTTTTGTCATTATTCAATCGCTTGAGGCAAAAAAATAAAATATTCAATGGGCTCAACATGCCTCTTATCAATTTCCTTAGGGGGTCTACTTTCCAAAATGGGGTCATTTGGGGGGGTTTTGTACTGCCCTGCCATTTTAGCACCTCAAGAAATGAGATAGGCAGTCGTAAACTAAAAGCTGCGTAAATTCCAGAAAACGTACCTTAGTTTGTAGATGTGACAACTTTTGCGCAAACCAATAAATATACAATTATTGACTTTTTTTTTACCAAAGACATGTGGCTGAATACATTTTGGCCTAAATGTATGACTAAAATTGAGTTTATTGGATTTTTCTAATAACAAAAAGTAGAAAATATCATTTTTTTTCAAAATTTGCGGTCTTTTTACGTTTATATCGCAAAAAATAAAAATCGCAGAGGCAATCAAATACCATCAAAAGAAAGCTCTATTTGTGGGAAGAAAAGGACGCAAATTTTGTTTGGGTACAACATTGCATGACCGCGCAATTACCAGTTAAAGCAGCGCAGTGCCAAAGTGTAAAAAGACCTCTGGTCATTTACCAGCAAAATGGTCCGGTCTGAAAGTGGTTAATATAGGAGGTATAGCCGCGTAGCACCACATAGCTCTATCTAAAGGAATGGAACTTACTTGTTTTTCCATAGCGACCCACCTTTTACTATCTCTATTAGGGATGAGCTTCGTGTTCGAGTCGAACGTACGTTCGACTCGAACATTGGCCGTTCGGCCGTTCGGCGAATTCCGAACGTTTTGGCCGTTCGCGTCAAAATTCGAGTGACGCGCGCGCGGACCACAATGCACTGCGTTGGCGCAGTGCATTGCTGCCCGATGATTGGCCAAGCATGCACTGTGACCCCGCATGCTTGGCCAATCGCAGCGCCGGCAGCGAGGAGAGCCATGATTGGCCACAGGCATCCTGCCTATGGCCAATCATAGCTCAGGCTGTGTAGTGCACACCCCACACTATATAAGGCCGCCTTTAAGGCGGCCTCCTGTAGTGTGTTACTTTGCATCTGAAGCAGTGGGTGTTCTGTGTACCTTCAACACAGTACACACCAATCGTTTTTGGCTGATTTCCTATCTTGCTGCTGTGTAGTGGTTGTTGTCTGTGCCCTGACTGCAGTATACACCACTATATTCACCTCACCTATATAGCTAGTGATCTAGCTTTAACCACTTAACAACTGCCCATTGCCGATTAACGGCTTCAGGGCGGTTGTTTAACTCAGAGAGGCCGTTAATTAACGGCCTCCCAGAATTCTGCTCTCGCGTGCCCCGAGGTGTGCGCACTCGAGAGCATCCGTGACCGCCGGGTCCATAGGACCCGGCGCATCACGGTAAACGGCCGCTCATAGCGGCCGTTTACCACGTGATTGCTCCGTCAAATGACGGAGTGATCACTTGGAAACAAACCGGCGTCATGTTATGACGCCTGTTCCTCCCTCCCCTTTCTGTACCGATCGGTACAGCGGAGGGGAAAGAGATCGGTGTCAGCAGCGATGTGGGCTGCATCTGCAGTGCCCACATCGCTGCTCACCGAATTTAACCCCTCAATTCCCTGCCAATACTCTGCAATACCAGTGCATACTCTGCAGTACCCTGCCATTACTCTGCAGTACCCCGCCATTACTCTGCAGTACCCCGCCATTACTCTGCAGTGCAGTACCCCGCCATTACTCTGCAGTGCAGTACCCTGCCATTACTCTGCAGTGCAGTACCCTGCCATTACTCTGTAGTACCCCGCCATTACTCTGCAGTGCAGTACCCCGCCATTACTCTGCAGTGCAGTACCCTGCCATTACTCTGCAGTGCAGTACCCCGCCATTACTCTGCAGTGCAGTACCCCGCCATTACTCTGCAGTGCAGTACCCCGCCATTACTCTGCAGTGCAGTACCCCGCCATTACTCTGCAGTGCAGTACCCTGCCATTACTCTGCAGTGCAGTACCCTGCTATTACTCTGTAGTACCCCGCCAATACCCCGCCAATACTCTGTAATACCCTGCCATAAATTGCCATACCCAGCCATACTCAGAGATACCCAGCCATACTCGGTGATACCCTGAAATACCCAGCCATAGACGCCCCCCACCCCTCACCGCCCTCCGGTGCTTCTACCAACTCGCCAGTACGATCAAAGCCGGAATCTTTTTTTTATTTTTTATTTCAGGCTTCCCAGCCTAGAGGTGAGATGTGGGGTCATATTGACCCCCCAGATTTCACTGTAAAGAGGACCTGTCACCCCATATTCCTATTACAAGGGATGTTTACATTTCTTGTAATAGGAATAAAAGTGATCAAAAATATATTTTTGGGAAAAAAAATGTCAAACTAAAATAAATAAAGTAAAATGAACAATAAAAAAATAAAATAAAAATTAAAGCGCCCATGTCCCCATGTGCTCGCATGTGCCACACATGTGAGGTATCGCCGAGAATGTTAGAGCGAGAGCAATAATTCTAGTCCTAGACCTCCTCTGCAACTCAAAGCATGTAACCAGTAAAAAAATATTTAAAGCGTCGCCTATGGGGATTTTTTAAGTAGCGACGTTTGGCGCCATTCCACGGGCATGTGCAATTTTGAAGAGTGACATGTTTGATATCTATTTACTCAGCATAACTTCATCTTTCACTTTATGCAAACATTGGGCTAACAAGTGGTTAATAATAGAGCTTGCAGTCAGTAGTGTTAGGAGAAGTGCGTGCTGTCTGCGTGCTCTGTACCCAGTACATACCGCTTTAATATAGGGCAGGCCCCTACTTTCAAACATCCAACTTACAAACATCTCCTACTTGCAAACGCAAGGAGACAGCAGCAAGTGAGATGAAAAAAGATGGACGACAAAACAAATTATACAGGGGTGATAACCCTTCCCTATGTTTTCCAAAAAGCTTAAAGATAGTTTTTTTGACTGGAGCTACACTTTAAAAATGTACCGGTTGAAAATGACAAACAGATTCAACTTAACACAACAAACCTACACAGTCCCTGTCTTGTTTGCACCGCCTGTATACTGCTGTTCTGAGTATATAGGGCCTGGGGGCCACACGCATTTCCTTTTTTTAATATGGGTACGGGGTTCCCCTTAATATGCGTACAAGACCCAAATAGGCTGGTAATGGGCAGGGAGGGCTACCCATGCCATGTTTCTCAATGATTTTCAACCATATTGCAGGAACCAGATATAACATTAAAACCGCAAGCAGTTTTAAATGGTGTTATTTCCGTTTAATGTCATTTTGTGCAGGGACTGTTCTAAACATGGGAAACACGTGGCACTTCACAGGCATACTACAGACACCCCGCAGGCACCATATTTAAAGGAATATTTCACTTTTTTTTTCACTTTAATCGTCATTAAAATCAGTGCTCCCGCCAAAACGGTAGTTTTTAAAACTTTTTTTTGCAGTGACCCATGTCCCCTGAGGCAGGAGGCAGGTCGCCAAACCCTTTTTAGGACACTATCTTGCATATTAGCCGTTAAAATGAGCACTTTCCAATTCGAACGTTCGAGTCCCATAGACTTCAATGGGGTTCTAACGTTCGTACCGAACGCGGGGGTCGTTCGCAAGTTCTGGTGCGAACCGAACCGGGGGGTGTTCGGCTCATCCCTAATCTCTATGACGGCACCAATCAATAATTCTACCAAGCTGAGTAGCCTGGTAGTATTTATATAGGTCTGGTGCCGCTATTCCACCCGCCTCTTTAGGTAATGTTAACAACTTCTTGTTAATCCTTGGACGCTTACTTGCCCAAATAAACTTTGTAAAAACTGTTCGGATTTTATTAAAAAAGGCCAGTGGAATCGGGATAGGTAGCGCCTGGAACAAATAGAGAAATTTAGGAACTATATTCATTTTCAAAATATTACTTCTCCCAAACCAGGAGTGTGAGGATTTACTCCATTCATCTAACAATATACAAATTTCCCTTAATAAAGGTGGAAAATTGAATGCATATGCATCTGTTCGGTTAGGTGGGATCTGTATCCCTAAGTAGTTCAGCACCGTAACTGTCCATTTGAACTTGAAATTATTCTCCAGATTCTTTTGAGTGGAGCACTCCAGTGATATCCCCATTGCCTCCGACTTGCTATAGTTTATTTTGAAATTAGACAGAGCTCCGTAACACTCTACTTCCCTTTAATAAATTGGGTAATGATATTTGTGGGCTAGAGAGTGAAAATAATAGATCGTCCGTGTATGCTGAGAGTTTGTATTCCTGATCCCCTAAGGGGATGCCTTTAATATCGGGGTTCTGTCTAATTCTATTTAATAAAGGTTCCAGTGACAGCGCAAATAAAAGAGGCCACAAAGGGCATCCCTGATGCGTCCCATTGGATATTAGGACGTTTTCAGAGTTTATCCCATTAACCTTCACCAGGCCCGGACTGGGACAAAAAATAGGCCCGGGCAATTTAGACTGAGCAGCCAATTTTCCAGCAACCGCCCGTTCGCGAGGCCAGTTGGTGACGGGATAATCACGGAGTCAGTCCTCTGCACTGTAATGTGGGCACTGTGATATAAAGGGGACTGCACTGTAAATGAAACTGTAATGATTAACAGTGCAGTTCCCTTTTCATCACAGTGCCCATACCAATCACAGTCACAGCCTTCCATTACAGTGCCCCTTGCAGTTATGCCCCCTCATTTTTCTCTGTAATCACAGTGGCCCCTTTTACTCTCTGCCTACCTTTGGCAGGGCAGAGGCAGGATTCAGCCTGTGTGTCCTCTACCGTCTCTCCCACCCCTCCAACGATGTCATCCTATAAGCAGAGTAGGGGGCAGGAGGAGCTGTAGATCAGGATTATATTAACGGGTGATTACCTGCTTGTTTATATTAAGACTCCCACTTTATTGAACCTGTATTACCATTGATTAGGTCTTTCTTCACCAAGGCTTTGTTCTCTTCTTTTTTCACCTATAATATTTTAGGTTTTCCCATTTTCCATTTTTCTTTTTTTCCTTATTTCGGTTTCTTACTCTTCGTGTTCTTTCATTTTTATCCTTTGTTATTTTATCCTTTATTATAATTTTTTTCTCCTTTTTTTTTTTCCTTTTCTTTTATTATTATTTATATTTATTTTTATATTTATGTTTTATTATTTTTTTTCCACACTTTATTGATATATTTATTTTTTATTACTTAGTTAATTGTCTTTACTTGTTTTTTTAAGTGTATTTTCATCCATTTTTCTCAGTTGCACCTTATTCTCTTTAATTGTCTCCTTTGCCCACTCATTTTTTCCTTTTTTCCTATTTTAATTTCTCTACCATCTTTATCCTTTTTTATTTTTCACTCGTATTTTTCTCTCATTTTCCTCTCCTTTTTCTGTTTCTTTTTTCCTTGTTTTTCTCTTTCTCTTTATATATCCCCCCTTTTTTTCTATCTGTTCTTCTTCCTTCCTTCCTTCCCCTCTTCTTCTTCCTTTCTTATCTCCTTTTTGCCGCCATTAATTTGTATCTATTTACACTTTCTTGTGTCCTCCATTACTCCTTTTCTCGTTTACCTGTTTTCCTTCTGTGTCTCCTTTCCTTGTCTCCTGATCTGATGGCTTCACTTCTCTCTATGCACTTACACTTCTCACATTTATTGTCTTCTCACTCCTGTTGGTTTTTGAATGGATGTAATCTGCCTGGGTGGGCGGGGTCTCCAGACGTTGCATGAGCGGCCCCAGCCCTGGCAGCGTCCCCGTTGCCTAGCTATTTCCGGAAGCAGCGCGCGTGCGCGGACAGCAAGCGCTGTTTTGATTGGATCCGACCTGCTGCCTAGCAACCACGGATCCCTGCACTCATGCTGTTCAGTGTCTCCGGCTCCTCCCGCCCCTGCTCTGCTGATAGATTACATTGTTGGCAGGGCAGGAGAGCCTGGAGAGGAGACACAGGCACAGCCGCACAGCGGGAGGTGATCGCAGCTTGTGTTAACCCTCTCCAGGCCGTGGTCAGCTCTTACCTACCGCTGTGCGGCCCGGTCATCACCAGGTATCGTACTGCGGCCCCAAGGTTGATCCCGGTGTGCCCTATGGCCAGTCCGGGCCTGACCTTCACCAAGGCTTGTGGCTTTGAATATATCCCTGCTATCCAGTCCAACATTCAATCCCCAAGGCCCATTTGTCTTAAAACTCCTAACATAAAGGGCCAATTGACCCTATCAAAGGCCTTTTCTGCATCTGTATTCACAAAGATACTCGGCAGCTTCCTTTGGTTTGCATATTGGATTAAATTCAGAACTTTAATAGTACTATCCCTAGCTTCCCGTGTGGGGATAAACCCCACTTGGTCCAAGTGAACCAGCTGCGTCATAAACGGCTGTAGGCGAGATGCGAGTATCTTTGTGAATATTTTATAATCCGTATTTAGTAATGATATTGGACGATAGCTACTACATATTGACTGATCCTTTCCTTCTTTTGGAATAAGTACAATATGTGCCCTCAATGCTTCTACAGGGGGAGGCGATTCTTGTCCTTGTACATTAAATGTTTTAACCATGTAAGGGGCTAAGAGTGAACAGACATTTTTAAAATATTGCAGAGTGAATCCATCTGGGCCAGGAGCCCTTCCATGCTTCAACATCTTTATTGCCAAAGTTACCTCTTCTGTTGTTATTGGTAACTCGAGTTTTCTTCGCGCCGGAGATGGCAATCTCGCTAAGTGTAAGGATTCAAGATATTCTTCTAGCGATGAAGAAGGATGGAAGGGTGCCGGAAGATTATACAATGAAGTCTAAATTCCTCTGCAATATCTTTCGGTATTAAACATTTTCTTTCAATCTGAAGATATCGAAAGAGCTCTGAATTAAGACGTTTCTGACTTTCACATAAGTCAGGGAAAGTTTTGAATGAAGTAGAGGATGCTAGTTCACAGAGTTGAGTTAAATTAGTGGAGGTCCATATTTTAAAAGATTTAGGGGAAGACCAAGCAGGATATAAAAGTGGATTTTTAAGAAATGATAAAAGAGGTAAATAGGGAGATTGTAGTCCATTTACTAATTTACATTTATCCCAAATGGCTAGTGTATGTTTAGTTATAGGATTATTGAGTTTTTTACGGTCGGAGGAATTAGACCATACAGGGTTGGTTATTGCAACTGGGTCGCAATCTATTTATTCCAGTACAACCTAAAGCAGAATTTCACATTTTGCATGATATTTAGGGATATGGGATAATTGAGCTGCATGGTAATAGGTGGTAAAATTAGGAAACCCTAGTCCCCCTTTGGGCTTTGGAAGGTAAAGAGTTAGTTTGGGCAGATGGGGTTTCAAGGAGCCCCAAATGAAAGTTAATGCCTTACATTCTAGTATTCTGAGCAAGTATGCTGGAACAGGGATAGGTAAAACTCCAAAAAAGCTAAAGAATTTTGTGCAGTATAGCCATCTTTATTACGTTAATTTTACCTATCCAAGATAATGGTAGAGGGGACCATTGTGTCAGAAGATTAGATATTTGACCCAAAATTGGAGGATAATTGTCAATAAAAATGTCAGAAAGATTGGGTGTGAGAGTTATCCCTAGCTAAAGAAGGCGTGAAGTGGACCATGAGAAAGGGAGGGATCTTTGTTGTAAAATATGAGGAGGTAAAGATATATTTAAGGCTATAGATTTTTGATAGTTAATAATTAGACCAGATATGTGGGCAAATGGATTAAGTTTACTTATAAGATTAGGAGTAGGGATGAGCCGAACACCCCCCCGGTTCGGTTCGTACCAGAACTTTCGAACGGACCGAAAATTCATGCGAACTTTAGAGCCCCATTAAAGTCTATGGGACTCGAACGTTCGAAATAAAAAGTGCTAATTTTAATGGCTAATATGCAAGATATTGTCCTAAAAAGGGTTTGGGGACCCGGCTCCTGCCCCAGGAAACATGGATCAATGGCAAAAAAATTTTTTAAAACGTCAGTTTTTTCGGGAGCACTGATTTTAACCACTTCCCGCCCAAGGCCATCATATGACGTCCTGGACTTTCAGTGGGAATATCCTTGTTTTCAGCCAGCGATTCTGTGCACCATAAGAATGATCATAGCGTCAGTTCTGCTGCTTGGTCATTCTTACAGGCGACGGGAGGGGACTACCCCCCCCTGCCGCCATCCGGTGCTTCTCCGGGCTCTCCCGTGCCATCGGGGACCCGGAGAAAGAATCGTCCGGTGCCGGATGATGATGATAGAGATTTCCGGTGACCAGATGGTTACCAGTCCTCTCTATGACCATCGGAGGCCCAGGTGCAACTTTATGATGTCAGGCCCGGGTTCCCGGAAGTAAACAAAGCCGCGATCGCGGCTGTCAGCATGGGATCGGTGAAATTTTTTTCACGATATCATGCTTTCCAGCCTTATTGACCCCACATCAAAGTTGTAAAAATAAAAAAAATAAAGTAAAATAAAAAATAAAATATTTTTTTTTTTTTTTTAAAACGCCCCTGTCCCCGGAAGCTCGCGCTCAGAAGTGAACGCACACGTTAGTCCTGCCCACATATGTAAATGGCATTCAAACTACACATGTGAGGTATCACCACGTGCGTTAGAGAACAAGCAACAATTCTAGCTCTAGACCTCCTATGTAACTCTCAATATATAATCTGTAAAAAAAAATTAAATCGTTGCCTATGGAGATTTTTAGGTACTGAAGTTTGGCGTCATTCCATGAGTGTGCGCAATTTTAAAGTGTGACATGTTAGGTATCTATTTACTCGGCGTAACATCATCTTTCACATTATACAAAAAAATTGGGCTAACTTTACTGTTTTGTTATTTTTTAAATCATGAAACTTTTTTTTTCCCCAAAAAATACGTTCGAAAAATTGTTGCGCAAATACTGTGCGAGATAAAAAGTAGCAATGACCGCCATTTTATTCCCTAGGCAGTCTGCTAAAAAAAATATATAATATTTGGGGGTTCTGAGTAATTTTCTAGCAAACAAATTATGATTTTTACGTGTAGGAGAGGAGTGCCAGAATAAGCCCGGTATTGAAGTGGTTATTGACGATTAAAGTGAAAAAAAAAAGTTTAAATATCGTGCCTGGGGGGTGTCTATAGTATGGCTGTGAAGTGGCACGTGTTTTCCATGTTTAGAACAGTCCCTGCACAAAATGACATTTAACGAAAAAAAAAGTAATTTTAAACTGCTTGAGGTTTTAATGTCATGTCTGGTTTCGGGAATACGGATGAAAATCATTGAGAAAAAAACAGCATGGGTAGCCCCCCCTGCCCATTACCAGCCCCTTTGGGTCTTGATATTAAGGGGAACCCTGTACCCAAATTAAAAAAAGGAAAGGCGTGGGGCCTCCAGGCCCTATATACTCAGAACAGCAGTATACAGGCGGTGCAAACAAGACAGGGACTGTGTAGGTTTGTTGTGTTAAGTAGAATCTGTTTGTAATTTTGAACTGGTACATTTTTAAAGTGTAGTTCCAGTCAAAAAATCTATTTTTAAGCTTTTTGGAAAACATAGGGAAGGTTTATCACCCCTGTATAATTTTTTGGGCCGTCCATCTTTTTTCATCTCACTTCCTGTTTTCTCCTTCCACTTGCAAGTAGAAGACGTTTGTAAGTTTTATGTTTGAAAGTAGGGGCCTGCCCTATATGCTCTACAGAAATGGGGGCCTAAGGTGTGGGTGTTGCCACAACACTGTAAGCCCTCAAAGTGACTCTTGGTGGGCGCTGGAGTGCCCTGGTGTGAACAATTATATCAAGAATTGTAATTGCATGCCATTGTTGAACAGTGGTAGAAAAATTGGGCCTTTGGTGGTTGTGGTGGTGGTGCTGGTGCCACAACACTATAAGTCCTCACAGTTACTCTTGGTGGGCACAGGAACAGGATCTGCTGTGAAATATTATAACAAGAATTGTAATTTCCTGCCCCTGTTAAACAGGGGCTGAAAAATTGGGCCTTAGGCACTGGTGCTGGTGCCACGACACTGCAACCTCTCCCAGATACTCTAGTTGGAGTGCAAGAATGAGCCCTGCTGCAAAGCATTGCATCAAAAATTTTAATTACATGCCCCTGTTTAACAGGGGCTGAAAAATTGGGCCTTAGGCATTGGGGCTGGTGCCACAACACTGCAACCTCTCCCATATACTCTAGTTGGAGTGCAGGAATGAGCCCTGCTGCAAAGCATTGCATCCAAAATTGTAATTGCACACCCCTGTTAAACAGGGGCTGAAAAATTGGGCTGGTGGCGTCACCCAGAACCAAAAATGTTCTTCCAAGCTATCAGCAGGATCATTGAGAAGGAAGAGGATAGTCAGTCAACATAACAGGACAGTCACTCAGCATCAGCATAGGCAGTCTTGAAGGGATGTGACATTTCAAAAAAAATTATTCGGTTACATCAACTTCAGGTGCTTGGTAGCTGGTGTTGATCCAAGACTGATTCATCTTTATGAAGGTCAGTCAATCAACCGAGTTGTTGGATAGGTGATTGGTTACAAAGCCTCCAGCAGCACTGAAGGTGCGTTCCGAAAGAACGCTGGATGCAGGACAGGCCAATAGCTCAATTGCATACTGTGCAAGCTCTGGCCAGTGATCCATCCTCAAGACCCAGTAAGACAGAGGATTTTCAGTGGGAAAGGTGTCCAAGTCTGACTTTGCTCCTAGGTATTCCTGCACCATGTAAATCAGACGCTGGCGATGGTTGCTGGAACCAATCATACCTTGGGGCTGCGGACTAAAAAATTGTCTGAACGCATCGGTCAGACGTCCACCTTCTCCACCGCTCCTTCTGACCGATGCCTCAGCAACACGTTGTCCAGGACCAGGAGTTTGTAACCTCCCAGTCTCTGGGAACACGTTGCACAGACCTTTCTGCAAGGCCTCCCTTTCTCCATCTCTCATCTTCTGCTCCCTCTGCAACGGCAAGATAAGAAATTACAACAAGAATGGGTAGGGACTTTGGGATTTTAGAGGCACCAGTATAAATTCAAAAGAAAAAATGTAATCAATAAGTATTCTTTATATATAAATTTATTCCAAAATAGAAAAACATACAAGAAAGAAAGAGTTAAAAAGATTTTTTGACACAAGGAATATGTCCACACATATGGAAATCTACATCAGATACACATCGCAATCCAGAAAATACAAAATTTCAAGATCTATACAGGAGAACTAGTCACCCAACAGTAGTTTCTGGCAAGAAAGTCCTCCTGTTCCTGCCTCTGTTCTGCCTCAAGTGCCCTGTCCATTATTCCACGCAGCGTATGCTCCAACAGGTGGACAAGAGGTGCAGTGTCACTGATGCATGCACTGTCACTGCGCACCATCCTCATGGCCTCCTCAAATGGTGACAAGACAGTGCATATATCCCTATCATGCCCCACTGGCGTGGTGAAAAAAAAAAACAAGTTCCCCTGACCCTGTCCTGGTGCCATAGTCGCACAGGTACTCATTGATGGCCCTCTGCTGCGTGTGCAGCTGCTGCAGCATGGCCAACGTTGAGTTCCACCTGGTGGGCATATCACATATAGTGAATTAGTAAAGTAGTCCTGCGAACATTATCTGCTGCCTGGTGCAGTGGCATAAAGCCAATCTGGTCTTTATTTATTAAAGAACCTATTACACTATTTAAGCGGGTGGCTAAGACTTTCACTAGTAGCTTAATGTCAATGTAGCGGATGACATTTTGGATCAAATGTCATATGCATGTAAATGTAGTTTTTGCCTCAGAACAGTAGGGGTTCTGAGGGTTAATTGTATAGACTAGGCCTTAACACCAGTCTGGCCAGGCTGTGTTTGAAGTTCTGCCTAGTCTTGTGAACGGTGAGGTGCACATGACAGGCCAGAACCAGGTCTGGTTGGATGTTTAAGTATCAGCCTTCGCGGAACCAATCAGTGGGAGTTCCGGGGCCCGCTGAGGAGTCTGGGAAGGGGTACTTAAGGGGTGTGGGTCACGTGTTCGAGAGAGAGGAGTTCGTGAGACCCGTGGGGTCTAGTCGGGTTTCAGGACCGGGGTAGCCCCATGAGGGGTCCCAGTCACGGGGGGTTTAATACCCCGCAACATGTTCCTGTGGAAGGCCCCTGATAGACCCGTCTGGTCTGGGGTAGGGATCCGTCTGTTCCCGAGTCTCGGACCTGGCTGGTCCGAGGCACAGTAACTGAGGGAGGATTTAAGGTGTGCGGGTGTGCTCTTGCCTTGGAGAGGCACCGTAGCTCGTGGAAGTGTCCGGGGGAGGACTCTTCAGAGGAGGGCTGGCAAGTGTCATCCTGGGAAGTGCCTGGTTACTGAGTTGGGAAGGACATTGACAAATTCATGCTTTTCCAGTATCATTGAGGAGACGGGAAACGTTCCAGGTACTGAGAAAAAGGATCCTGTTCGCCTTTGATTACAACTTGTCCACGTTCACAGGACTGTTTCAAGTTTTGAGTCAATGTGCTGACTGCCATGATCTCTGGCTAGAGATCTGTTCAGCCTTGAAGTACCCATCTGCAAGTGGCTACTCTCTGGGTGGAATTGGAGACTTTGCTAGACCTGCAGTTCAAGGTGCCTGAGTTCTTCACCCGTGCCCTCTGTTCCCAAAGAGACTGTGTTGTTTGGAAGTTAATATTGCAAAATAAAACCTTTGAAAGAGGACTTCATCTGTGTCAGTGTTCAAGTCGTTGGGTATCAAACCTGGGAACCCCTAGACGTGGAAGAGCAGGCCGAGAGAAGGTAACTGGTAAGCCCAACTAGTCAAGGCCGCACAGCAAAGGTTGTGGCCGCTACATCAAGATTGAGTAATGATATGGGTCTATAGTTAGAACAAGATGTATCGTCTCACTGAGGTTTGAGGATCATTGAAATTATAACCGTTAATGTTTCGGGGCGAAAGGATTGATCGTTAAGGAGAGAATTAAATCTGTCTGTTAACATTGAAGCAAGGATATGAGAGAATTTCTTATAGTATAGGGCAGAGAAGCCATCTGGGCCTGGATGTTTATTTGGTTTAAGAAAGTTAGTTACTTGCTAATTTAATTTTGATAGATGTAATGGGGCTTTCAAGACAATCGCATTGGGCTAAAGGAATAGTAGGAAGTTTGATTTGTGAAAAAAAAGGATTCTGCTAAAGTTTGATCAAAAGATCCTCCCTTTTTATATAAGGAGGTAAGGTGTTTTTGAAAGGTGTGAAGGGTCTTTACTGGATTACTAGTAAATGTATCATGAGATAATTTCAGTTGAATTAATTTAAAGTGGTGATTTCGTTTTTTAAGTGCTCACTCTAAAAGAGTGTCTGGTTTATTCACTTTAAGATCAAATTTATGTTTAGATGTACATAACATTTTATCTACAGATTCTGATAAAAAAAAGTCAAGGTTTAAACATGCTTTATCAAGCTGTAATTTAGTCACAGGGGTAGGATCGAATTGAAAGATTGTGTGGCAGGTATTCAATTCTGCTTCAAATTTTTGGGTTAGTTGTAATTTTTTTCTTTTTAGAAATGAGGCTTGGCATATACAAACACCATGGAGAACAGGTTCATGAGTTTCCCATAGGGTCGGTGGGAATATATCAGGTATCTCACTATTGGGCAGGTAATCTTTTATGGCTGTTTCTAGATTAGAGGAGTGTGATAGATGAGATAGGATTAAGTCATTAATATGCCATGTAGAATCTTGTGTTTTGGGTATTGGGTGAAGAAAGGAGTTCAGGGGTCATGCCTATTGAGATCAAAATGTGATCAATGAATTAAAATGAATTATGGGGATGAGGATAAAAAGTAAATTAGCACCTAGCAAGATTGATTTCACGCCAAGGATCTAATAAAGAGTGTTGTTGAAGAAGTTGTTGTAATTTACGAGATTGAGAACTAGATGCAATAGGAGTTGGGGATTTATCTAAAAAATGATTAAGGACTTAATTCGAATTCGAATCTCCACAGATTAAAAGTCTGCCCACTTTATGAGTATCAATTACCTGTAATAAACGGGAGAGGAATGAGGATGGAGTTTAGTTAGGAGCATAGTAGGATACCACTGTGATTAGAGAATCGAATAGATATCCCGTGAGTATAAGATAGCGACCGATAGAGGGAGAAAGGGGGTAAATAGATAAAATCTAAAATATGTTTATCTGAGGCTGTGGGATTAACCACTTGCCCACCACCGCATGCCGTTGTACATCCCTACTTTGGGGACTGGTGTAAGGCTGACCGCAGGTCAAGCCTGTATTTGTAGGAGGAGTCAGGCTGCATAAAGCCTGCCCTCCTCTGCCTCCTCCTCGTGGACGTCGGGTCTCGTGTGGCTGACGTCACTTCCGGCGGGTCGGTGGAGGACTTCTTGCTGGCGCTCGTGGACTGGGGTGCTCTGGGCCCCGCCGGCTCCGTTTGCGGGCATTTTTTTTGGGGGGGGGGGCGCTTCACCCGCCGGCGGCTGTCTGCACGGGGGAGGCTTTCTCCCTCCTGCCTCGGCTGGAGGGGAGGGAGGTTTTCTGTCCCAAGCTTCCCCAGTTCTGCCGTAGCGCTTGTCCACTGGGGGGGCTTGCACCTGCCGATTCTCCTGGCGGGGGAGGGGGAGGTATTCGGCCACGCCGGCTCCCCCTCCCCCCCTCACATATGCAGTGCACCCGCCGTTTCTCCTGGGGGGAGGGGGAGGTGATCGGCCGCCGGCTCCCCCTCTCCCCTCACTTGCAGGGTGCCCGCTGGTTCTCCTGGCGAGGGGGAGGTGAGCGGCCGTCGCCGACTCCCCTTCCCCCCTCACATGTGCAGAGTACCGGCCGGTTCTCCTGGTGGGAGGGGGGGATCGGCCGCCGCCGGCTCCCCCTCTCCCCCCACACGTGTACCAGCCTGGCAGGGGTTGAAAGGGAAAGTTTGTGCCACTGCGGATCGTAGACCGGAAGGGGGTTTAAAGTAAACCTGCTGTTCTGCCTTAAATGGGCAAACACATTTAAGATGTCAAAATTATGACAGTGGAGGTCTGCCGGGGGGAGGGGGTGCATGCTTCGCCTGCCGAGGGGGGGGGTTTTGTCTGTAGGGGAGCCGTTTCTCCTGCCTGCCCCCTTCTCCCAGTATTCCGCCGGGGGGAGGGGGGAGTATGCTTCGCCTGGAGAGGGGGTGGTTTGTCTGCAGGGGAGCCACTTCTCCTGCCTGCCCCCTTCTCCCGGTGTTCCGCCGGGGGGAGGGGGGTTGTCTGCGGGTCGGTCGCCACAAGGGAGCCCTTCTCCTGCCCGCCTCCCTCTGGCTGCCGGGCCGTGGGGGAGGGGGGTGTCAGCTGCGGGCTCTCCCGCCTGCCCTTTCTTCTTGTGTTTTGCCAGGGGTGGGGGGTTTGATCACCGCCCTGACTTGGTCTGGAGGCTTTGGCATATTTACATGATTTGGTTCTCCTGCATAAGAAAAAAAAATAAAAAGACAGCTCTAATGCTCCTATCATGGATATTAGCCAATATGACATGTAATAAACTGGTGCAGATTGTATAAAACAGCCCTTCTCCCGCCCGCCTCCCTCTGGCTGCCCCGTGCCGTGGGGGAGGGGGGTGTCTGCTGCGCCCCGCTTGGGCTCCACGTGGGAGGGGGAGAATGCTTCACCTGCCAAGGGGGGGTTTGTCCGCAGGTGGCTGCGGGGGAGACACTTCTGCCGCCCACCCCCTTCTCCCGGTATTCCGCCAGGGGGAGGACGCGTTAGCCTGCCAGGGGGCTGTGGGGGAACCGTTCCACCGGGGGGGGGACGCATCATGAAATTCAGCCCCCCCTGCCTGGGCTCCTCGTGGCGGTTCCCCCCGCCTGAGCTCCTCGTGGCAGGCCTCCCCCCCGCCTGAGCTCCTCGTGGGGGGCCTCCCCCCGCCTGAGCTCCACGTGGCGTGCCCAACCCCCGCCTGAGCTCCACGTGGCGTGCCCAACCCCCGCCTGAGCTCCACGTGGCGTGCCCCCCCTGCTTGAGCTCCACGTGGCGTGCCCCCCCGCCTAAGCTCCACGTGGCGTGCCCCCCCGCCTGAGCTCCACGTGGCGTGCCCCCCCACCTGAGCTCCATGTGGCGTGCCCCCCCCTGAGCTCCACGTACTATGTGCTGGTTGCGTTCTTGGGCAATTTGCGTTTTTGTGCTATCAATATTCGCGTGCCATTCATGTTCTCATGCTATTTACGGTTTTCTCATGCAATTTTACGTTCTTGTGCATTTTATGGTGGTCTCAGGCGATTTCGGTCTCAGGCGATTTCGGTCTCAGGCGATTTAGCTCTTAGGCCATTCACGTTCTTACACGATTGCGTTCTCAAAGCGATTACGTTTTCGTGTATTTGCATGTTCATGCGTTTTGCGTTTCATGCATTTTGCGTTTCATGCACTTTACGTTTCATGCATTTTGCGTTTCATGTTTTTGCGTTCTCATGCAGTTATGTCCTCGTTTCGTTTTACGTTCTCATGCACTCATGTTCTCGTTTTGTTTTACGTTCTAATGCACTCATGTTCTCGTTTCGTTTACGTTCTCATACAATCATGTTCTCGTTTCGTTTTACGTTCTCATGCATTTTATGTTCTCGTTTCGTTTTACGTTCTCATGCAATTATGTTCTCATTCGATTTGACGTTCTCATGCTTTGTTTTCACGCACGGTTCTCACTCGTTTTACGGTTTCACATGCAATTGCCGTTTCACATGCAATTCACAGTGGATGCAATTCACGGTTTCCATGCAGTTGGTGTTTCATGAAGTTACGGTTCTTACGCAATTTTGTTTTTTCATGCGATTTAGGTCTCTCATGTGATTTACTCATGAAGTTGGTGTTTCTCATACATTTGATGGTTTTCCATGCAATTTTACGGTTTCTCATACAAATTGCGTTCTCGTGCGTTTTGCTGGCAGTTGACGGTTTTTAAACGATTTACAGTTCTTACGCTTTTATGGTTATCAGGTTTTTTGTTTTTTTTACGTTTCTCATGCAATTCACGTATCAGATGTAATGTTCGTGGCTGTTATTTACGTGATGCAACTTCTTGCGTTTCCCTTGTTTCTGACGTTTCCCCATGTTTTTCTAGCATTTTCTGACGTATTTCCATGGTTTTGACGTATTCACGTGTTTCCTTACGTGTTGTCCTGTGTTTCCTTCCGTATTTCCCATGTGCCGCACGTTTCATGTCTTATGCCTTTCATGTCATTACCCTTGTGTAATTTTATGATTCTCAGGCATTTTACGTTCCTCATGCTTGTTAGTGTCGGATGTATTGTACGTGTCTGATGCTATTTACGTGTCTCATGCATCTTCTCGCGTTTCCCATGTTTCTTTTGTTTCTCGTGTTTTCTTGCCTTTTCTCGTGTTTCTTACATATTCCTATATGCCGCACGTTTCGTGTCTTAGGCCGCGTACACACGGGCGGACTGTTCGCCCAACTTTGTCCGTCCAACAGTTTCGGCAAACAGTCCGCTCAAAATTAGCATGGACGGACATGGCCACACACGACGAACGAACAGTTTGCTGAAACCGTGCGCGATGACGTATGTCACGTACGACGGGACTAGAAATAGGAGGTCCAAGACACAGCAAAGCACCCTTTGGGCTCCTTCTGCTGACTTTGCGTTAGTAGAAGTTTGGTTAGAGACGATTCGCGCTTTTCAGACTTCAGCTTAATTTGTCCGTTCACTGCGGCGCAGTCTACCTGTGAGGTTTGTATCTGTCTTTCAGTACGCGTGGATCAGTTGTACTTGTTATTAGGCGCTTCTGGTCTGCTCGTTTCTGGGTTTCAGGTCGTTCTTCATAGGTCTGGCTGTTCTTCAGTGCGTTCAGTTGAGCTTGTCTGTCCAGCCGACCGTTTCAAAGCCATGGAGTGTGGACGTACTCGGGAACGAGTTCGTGCTATATGGGGGCTTGGTGTTGGGGTTAATACTTTGACCCGAGCCCAGTCTGTGAACAGGGTGAGGAGGAGTTCATGGACAAAGAATTGGTTGCGCCAGCGTGACCAATTCTCTCATATGTCTTTACTCCGTGAGATCCGTGAGAATAATCCTGATGATTTCAGGAATTATCTCAGGATGACGGACCCCGTTTTTCACCGTCTGCTGGCTTTGCTGACCCCTTATATCAGCAGGCAGGATACCTGCATACGGCAAGCCATCACTCCGGAGCAGAGGCTCGTCGCCACGTTGCGCTACTTGGCGACAGGGAGAAGCCTTCAGGACCTCAAGTTCTCGACAGGCATCTCCCCCCAGGCTCTGGGGATCATTATTCCAGAGACCTGTTCTGCCATTATTCGGGTCCTGCAGAAGGACTATATTAAGGTAAGTTTGTTATTTTAATATTGCATTGTATGTTTGTATTAATTTCATCATGACTTTTAATATCCATGACAGGAATATGATGTGAATGTCCCCTTTATATGAATGCATGCACTTTTTTTTATATTTTTTTTTTGGTGTCATTTTTTTTTCGTTAAATGTATTTTTTTTTTTTTTTTTCTTTAAATGTTTTTTTTTTTTTTTTTTGTGTCATTTTTTTAAGCATTTTACCTTTTTTTGTGTATACATCCTGTGTGTGGAGAGAGAGAGAGATAGATAGATAGATAGATAGATAGATAGATAGAGATAGATAGATAGATAGAGATAGATAGATAGATATAGATAGATAGATATAGATAGATATAGAGAGAGAGAGAGATATAGATAGATAGATATAGATAGATAGATATAGATAGATATAGAGAGAGAGATAGATATAGAGAGAGAGAGAGAGATATAGATAGAGATAGAGAGATAGAGAGATAGATAGATAGATAGAGAGAGAGATAGATATAGAGAGAGAGATAGATATAGAGAGATAGATATAGAGAGAGAGATAGATGGATATAGATAGAGAGATAGAAATATGGATTGTCAACTCATTAATTTAATTATTCCCCCCACTCAAATTTGTTTCATGTGTTGTATACTTAGTAATTAGTCCCCCCCCCCCCCACCCCACTTACCCACCTAATTTATGTCCCCTGGTCCATCAGAGGGCTGATTAATCTGTGAATTGGTCCGCCTATTTATATATTTTTTTTTTTTTGGTGTCTTTATTTTTTTCTTTAAATGTTTTTTTGTTTTGTGTCACTTTTTTTTTTTCTTTAAATGTGTTTTTTTTTTTTTTTTTTTTTTTTTAGCTTTTTACCTTTTTTGTGTATACATCCTGTGTGGAGAGAGAGAGAGATATATAGAGAGAGATATATAGAGAGAGATATATAGAGAGAGATATATAGAGAGAGATATGGATTGTCAACTCATTAATTATTCCCCCCACTCAAATTATGTTCATGTGTTGTATACTTAGTAATTAGTCCCCACCCCACTCAAATTATGTTCATGTGTTGTATACTTAGTAATTAGTCCCCACCCCACTCAAATTATGTTCATGTGTTGTATACTTAGTAATTAGTCCCCACCCCACTCAAATTATGTTCATGTGTTGTATACTTAGTAATTAGTCCCCACCCCACTCAAATTATGTTCATGTGTTGTATACTTAGTAATTAGTCCCCACCCCACTCAAATTAGGTTCATGTGTTGTATACTTAGTAATTAGTCCCCCCCCCACCCCACTTACCCACCTAATTTATGTCCCCTGGTCCATCAGAGGGCTGATTAATCTGTGAATTGGTCCGCCTACTTTTTTTTTTTCTTGGCAGAAAACAAATTAGCAAGATTTCTGTTTAACTGTTGTTCCAAAATGTTTTTGAATTTTCTTTGTTATGAATTGTTTTTATTTAATGACTAATTTTTTTTTTTTTTTTTGTTTCAGCTTCCTTCAACGCCACAGGAATGGCAGACTGTGGCTTCCCAGTTCGCTGCCCGTTGGGACTTCCCCAACTGCGGAGGGGCCATCGACGGGAAACATGTGAGGATTGTGCCCCCACCCCATTCGGGGTCCTACTATTGGAATTATAAGGGGTTCCATAGTGTGGTGCTAATGGCGGTGGTGTCGGCACAATGTGACTTCCTTTATGTGGATGTGGGGAAGAACGGCCGGATGTCTGACGGAGGAGTCTTTAGGCAGACCGAGTTCTGCCACCGTCTTACCACTGGTGGCCTGGACTTGCCACCAGATGCCGAAAATGTGGAGGGGCTCCCGTTTGTTTTTCTGGCTGACGAAGCGTTTGGTCTGAGTGAACATCTCATGAGACCCTTCCCCCAAAGGACCCTCACCCCGGAGAGGAGGATTTTTAATTACCGGCTGGCCAGAGCAAGAAGGGTTGTGGAGAGTGCCTTTGGCATTATGGCCAGCCGGTTCCGTCTGTTGCTGACAGCCATCAACCTGGCAGAATATAAACTCAACTATGTTGTTCTGTGCTGCTGCATTCTTCACAATTTTTTAAGGAAATTTTCTGGTAACCAGTACCTGCAGCCTATTGGGCCTGAGGCCGGACTCAGGCTTCCAGAACTGACAGGGCTGGATCATGCCCTTCCTGGCTTAGCCCCCCAAACAGCACGTGAGGTGCGTGACCGCTATGTCAGCTATTTTAATGGTAGGGGGGCTATTCCAATGCCAGCTGACCAATAAAAAAAAATCTTTTTCTTGAAATATGTCTTGTCTGTTCAAATTTTTAAGTTTGGTTCTTGTTTGCTTTTCACGTTGCTTGTATCCTACATTGACCTAATTCAGGGATATGCAATTGGCCAACCTCCGGCTGGTGCAAAACTACAAGTCAATCATGCCTCTGGGTCTCATGCTTGTGGCTGCCAGTCTTGCTATGCTTCATGGGACTTGTAGTTCTGCAACAGCTGGATTTCCACTAATTGCATATTCCTGTCCTAGTGCATTTGTATAGCAAAGTGGTTTTTGACAATAGGAAATAAGGCCCTTTGTGACAGAAAACACAAAATGACTTTACAAACTGGTATTGAGTATTGAAAGAAGTAGACACACACATTTTTTTTTTTTTTTTGATTTTTTAATAGTGCACATTTCAACCAGTGCCTCTTATTTAGATCTTTTTTTTGTGTTTTTTTTTTTAAATTATTTTTATTTTTTTTTTGTGAAATTGGTTGTTAAAAAATAATTTTTTTTAATATTTTTTTTTTGTTTTTAAATTTTTTTTTTTTTTTTTTTTTGTTAAACATAGAAATATAAAAATCTTGTAAAAACCTTAAAAACTTTTGGGCAAGGAAATGAAGGACATGATCGATTGTGGTTTAGGGGAAAAGGGGCTTATATTCTCCCTAAAACATCGATCATGTCCTTCATTTCCTGCCTCATAGGGACCAGCTGTTGCTGAATGCCCAGGATTTGTTGTTGCATGGCCTGGATGTTGCTCTCCATTATGTCGATCCTGGCATTCCAGGCCATGATCTGCCCTATCAGCCTCTGGGCAGTGTCCGCTGAAAAGGGCTCCGCAGCTTCTCCTACCACCACCAGATCATCACCTAAAAACATGTGTAGATAAAAAATTGGTTAAAATATACAGCCATTAATTGTTTACCTTAAGCTGGGTTGTCAGACACTCACTTTCACTTTGTGGGGTGTGTAACTCCACCTGCTCTTCCTCCTCCATCTATCCCTGGGCTCGGCTCATCCAGTGGAGCTACGGAGCTTGGTCCAGCGGAGGATACCGAGCTCCGTAGCTCCCTCGCAGATACAGGACTGGGCAGCTCCAATACCGACGCAGGGCTGGGGTTGGGGCTGGGGCTGGGGCTAATTGCCCAATCAGGCTGGCGAGGTCGGGGGGTCCTGGGCTGCTCCGCCTCTTGTCTGAGTCTTTGTTTCCCTATGGGAATGAAAAAATAAATAAATAAATAAAATACTTTTAAGCATAGTGATATTTGAGTTCAGAAATTTGAATATGAAACATTGGTTTGAAGTGGTGTAAAATTATTAGCTGGTTATTACAAGATCCTAGTTTAATACATCCTTAAAATTACTTTTTTTTTAGTTAGGCTGTGTTCAGACTGCTGCGATGTGTGAACGCTGCAAATCTACTGTGGTTTCACGCATCGCATGCAGAGTTCGCACTGCCCTATGTGACCTGCTGGGAGTATCAGTGTAAAGTTTTATTGACACCTCCAAATTAGTTATCACTTCACAGTGCAATCTTTAAACTCGGACAGGAATCGGACCACATGGTGTGAACACCCATGTGATCCGATTTGGCTGTGGACTAAAAAAAGGGCCATGTACAAGTTTGGTCCGGATGCGATGTAAATTCAGCCATACTATATGTATGGCTGAAATCGCATCACACAGAGATCACATGTGATTTGCACTGCAGTGCGGTGCAAATCACATTTGATCTCGTACATTGCAGCAATGTGAACCTAGCCTTTAACCAAACTGTGATACTGTATATCTTTTTTCAAAGTTTCACAGACGGACACACTCGAATCAACGCCTGGAGTACCTGTGTGTGATTATGTCAAAAATGTTCTATGAAGGCCCAAACTACACTTATAAAAGTTTCCTAGTCCAGATGTTGAACCAGCATTTTATCTATCTATCTATCTATCTCATTTTTTTAATTGAGTCTACATTGCACTGAATAAATTTATGAAACTTTATTAAAAATTTATATCCTATAAACTGAGCGTGACAATTCAGTTTATCATGAACAATACAACAAAAAAAAAAAATAACTAATTAAAATCTAATCCAACACCAGATAAATTTACACCATACACAAATTCATGCTATTTACGCCCACATATACGAACAACCATATGCGCCATATTTTCAGAAACAACCTACACGAACGATTACGATCCGCCAGAGGTTCAGTCACTATCTACATGAACGATTACGATCAAATCCGCCAGTTTACATACACTATCTATACGTACGGTTACGATCAAATTCGCCAGTTTTACATACACTATCTATACGTACGATTACGATCAAATCCGCCAGTTTTACATACACTAGCTACACGAACGATTACGATCAAATCAAACGATTATGTCCGACAGTCACGAGAAACGCGGTGTTTACTCACTTTTTTTCAGGACCTTTTTGATGCGGTCATATTGGTCCGGCTCCCTGGACTTGATGTCCGACCATCTTTTCCGCAGCTGGTCCTTTCCTCTCCGTACCCCGAATTTTGACTCCAAGGCTGTGACCACCTCGTCCAAGATGGCGCTTTTCCTTATATTTGGTTTTGGGTAAGGGCCATGTTCCCCATCATAATCCTCCCTTTGAAGGATAGCTACCATCTCCACCATCTCTTCGAACGCCATATTGGTGGCCTTATATCTCCTCCTTGCTTGGGGCCCACGGCTTTCCTCCGCGCTGCTCACGCTGCTAATTGAGCTTGCATCCGCCATTTTCCACTCTCATACACCCACAGCGGAAGGAGGGTAAAAGGGGCGGGGAAACACGGTCGCAAGGAACGTCAGGGGCGGGCGACGCAGGCGGAGCCTGAGCGCATGCGCCGTGTATAAAGCGGTACCACGAGGCCGTACGCTTGTCCGAACGGGAGCAGCGAGTGCTACACGCGACGGTAAGATAGTTATCATTTTATTTTCGGTTAATTTAAAGCCTGCGTTAGGGATATCCATATTGAATTTTATTCTTATTGATGTTTAATTGATTTCTATGTGGGTTGGTGGTTGAGTGGGCTTGGTGTTTTGTGTGGTAGTGTGGGGGTGGGTGTATAGGGGGTGGGGCTTGTGTGTGTGTGTGTGTGTGTGTGTGTGTGTGTGTGTGTGTGTGTGTGTGGGGTGTGTGTGTGTGTGTGTGTGTGTGTGTGTTTGTGTGTGTGTGGGGGGGGCAGTAGTGTGTGTAGAGTGTGTGTGTGTGTGTGGGAGTGTTTGTGTGTGTGTGGGAGGGGTAGTGTGTGTGTGTGTGTGTGTGTGTGTGTGTGTGTGTGGGGGGGGGGGAGTGTTTGTGTGTGTGGGAGGGGTAGTGTGTGTGTGTGTGTGTGTGTGTGTGTGTGTGTGTGTGTGTGTGTGTAGTAGTGTGTGTCTCGCCTACATTGTCACAATATAGTGTGCATTTGGTCTGACTTTTTTTTTTTTTTTTTTTTTCTTTTCAGAAAATGAAAAAGTATAGTGCAGACCCCTTTAAAGAGGAGGCCTTCCTCTCCACCTTTATAGATCTAGTGGAGTCCCACAGCAATCTGTGGGATACAAAACACCCCCAATACCCAATCCGTGCTGCCCGGAAGAAGACACTGGAGACAGTTTTGGCGTTTGTGAGAACCCGAGTCCCCCAGGCAGACACTACCTTTGTGAACGCCAAAATTCAGAACCTGCATAGCGCGTATAGGCGGGAGCAAAGAAAGATCCTAGAGTCCCAAACATCAGGATCAGCAGCAGGTCAGGTCTATGTACCTAGGCTGTGGTATTATGACAGGCTGCGTTTTCTGGATGACACGTCAGAAGCCAGGCAGTCACTTTCGACTCTTCCGTCTACCCGTCCCTCCACCCTTCCCTCCGCCTCAGGTGAGCCATCCCTGGAAGATCCAGACCCTTCCTTGCTGGACGAGGTTGATGCGCCCAGCTGGAGCCAGGTATATTTTAGTTTCTAACGTTTGGATTGCTCAAATATTAATGATGTCAAGTTCAATGTTTGAATTGCTTCCAAATCTAGGATTTCATCACAAATTAAATTAGATAGAAGGATACAGTAGTTTCCACAAATGTGGCTCAAATCTTAATGAACTGATGGAAAAATGATGGTGTCAAAATGATAGCCTTTTGTATTTCAAGACAAATGTATTTGCAAGTGAGAACTGTAAAATTGTTAGTGATTGATGATTTCTAAATATAGACATATTTTAGTTATTGATTGCTTTGTTTTTTTACACAGGATGAGCTCACCCAGGAGGAGGCCGGGACCAGTGGTATGGAGGAGGAGGCCGGGACCAGCCACACGCAGGAGCTAGCTGGGCCCAGCAGGAGTAGGACTGAGAGCCAGGTCCCTCCCCTCCGCCTAGCCAGCAAAAGGCCCAGGAGGATGGGCCGTACAGAGGAGGAGTCCTTGGTGCTGATACGGCAAGCCACCCAGATTTTGTCAAAACCCCCCAATCCGCAGGAGGCCTATGCCACTTATCTGGCTAGCAAGCTCCAAGAAATGGACAAACCCCAAAGAGACATGTGTGAGGCACTCTTCTTTGATGCCATACAACTGGGTCTGAAGGGTGAGCTCACACCCACCACGAAGCTCTACAAAACAGACCCTACTCCTCCTCCTCCTACCACAACTCCACCACCAGAGGCACAGCCTCCAGCGAAGCGTGGAAGGAAGGCTAGACGGAAGAGTCACAAGTGACTGCCTGGCTTCAGTCTGCTCTGAAAGAAGACGCAGGCTGTTGTAGTACCACAGTCTGGGGACATAGATCTCATCTGCTGCTGTTCCTGGTCTTTGGGATTCTAGGACCTGGTTGTGCTCCCTATGTACATGCTACGCAGGTTCGGAATTTTGGTGTCCACTCACTTGATGTGTGCCTGGGGGACAAAAGGCTTCACAAACGTCAAAATTGTCTCCAGTGTTGCCTCCCTCTTGATTTATTTTGGTTATGAGGAAAAATAAAAATTTTTGATTTAAAAAAAAAATTGTATGTTTTCTTTTTTTTTCTTTTTTTTTATCAATATTTTTGTATAATTTTGGGTTAAAAAAAACAAAGTTTATTTGTGAGTAGGCAGATACATGTCAAAAGACTCTGGGGGTTATTTACAAAACACATGTTCATGTAAATATGCTAACTTCAAGTGCAATTTTTAAAGCACTGCAAGTGCACTTGGAAGTGCAGTCGCTGTAAATTTGAGGCTTAACATTTGAAATGAGGGGAAGCTCTGCTGATTTTGAACATGCAATCATGTGTAGGCTAAAATGATGGTTTGGGTATCTATCTATCTATCTATCTATCTATCTATCTATCTCTACTTGCATAGTCCTGCTTGGCCCAAAAAAATGAAAGTCCATCTTGTTTCAAACCCCCCACCCAAAAAAAAACAAAAAAAACAAAAAAAAAAAAAAAAACAATAGTAGTTCCAAAAATATATAGTAATAGATTTTTTTTTCTGAAATAAATAAATAAATATATATATATATATATATATATATATATATATATATATATATATTTTTTTTTTTTTTATTTTTTTTTTTTTTTATATAAATTGGGAATATATTTTTGCTATAATTGGAAGATTAATCATAGGATGAGGATGAATAAAAACATGTAGTATAACTCTGTGTGAATATAAGCAGCAAAGCTACTTCACTTTTCTTGCATTACGAAGAAGAAAAGAACGGGCTATATTAAAAAAACCACAAAATTAGCAGCATGACGAATATGCTAGCTTCAATACGAACACTAGTTTTACAAGACCGAGCGCTTCCGCCCTGTAAATTCTTTCTGAGTATGCGCGGAACTTAGTTTGTCGAACAAGCCTACACACGGGCGGACTGTTCGCTGAAACAAGGTTTCAGCGGACAGTTTTTCGGAATTTCCGAAAAACCTTGTTCGTCCAACTGTCCGCTGAAACTGTCCGCTGAAAGCCCACACACGAGCGGACTGTCCGCCCAAACACTGTTCAGCGGACAAGGTTGGGCGAACAGTCCGCCCGTGTGTACGCAGCCTAATGCTTTTCTTTTCTCTTGTGTACCCCCTGGGGTTTTCTCTTGTGTACCCCCCAGGGTTTTCTCTTGTGTACCCCCCAGGGTTTTCTCTTGTGTTTTTCATCAATTCGCGTTTCTCGTGCAACCTGCTTTTCCTAGGCAGGTCGTGTTTTCTAGCAGCCGCGGTTCTTATGCCGCTCACGGTGATCAGATCACGCTACTCATGTTTTCGTTCAGTCACGTTTCCTTATCGCAGGTTTCATTCTTGTCGCAGGTATTCTTTGTCTGATCACGATTCTCTCGCTAGTTGTGTTCCTGATCAGTTGGGTGCCATTCCTCACTATTTTTAAATTTCCTAGCTGCATCCGGCCAGGAGTTGCCCTGGGGTATAGAACGTTTGGTTAGTCAGTCTTTCGCTGGTCCGCAGTTTCTACTGGCTCAGGGGCTTTCGTGGATCACGGGGCTCGGGCCAGTATCTGTAGGCTCGGGGCTCAGAAGCAGGTTCCAGTGACGCACTTTCTTTTCAGTTCCAGTTGTGGTAGATTGGTTTTCCATTTGGTTGGCACTGCAGCCTTGATCGCTGGGTTTTGTTTTAAATTCCAGGAAGGCCCATGACACTGCTTGGCATGTTTCCAGGTTAGGTTTCCAGTCCTGATGTTGAAACATCTAGTTCCTTTTTTGCTTTTCTGTTTTGTTTTGTTTTAGTTTCCTTTTTTGCCTCCTCCAGCTTGTATCAGACCTCAGCACTTTCTGGGCGTATCGCGTTAAGTCCCAGCATTTCATGCTGTATGATCTGTCAGGTTGTTTATTTTCTGCATTTTCGTTTGAAGCCATCCAGGTTTCCAGCGGTGGGGACTCCCTGCTGTGCTCAGTTGACTTTCCGTTGTGGGTTTTATTTTATGACGTTCACGTACTCTCAGGTTTTATCTTGCGTTGGTCACTGGGTTGGGGCTCAAGGGGGTGCTATAGCTGGCTTTGTGGTTCCTGAAGCCAGGGGAGTGGCTACTGCCTTTCCTAGCATTTCCTTCTCTGCGGCAAATGCATAACTCATTTGCCGCCACTCCAGGTTAGACATTATTCACTGTGTCATCTGGTTGTTGAGCTTTCTTACTACTATGTTATTTTTTGCCCCCTTTTAGGCATACTGACCACGTGACCCTGGCACACTTCAGGTCTTTGTTTCCTTGTTGCTCTTTGTTCCTTTCCTCACTATCCACAGAGTGACTCTGAGTACAAGTGTAATGCCCCGTACACACGAGAGGGATTAAGTCTGACAGACTTCCGACGGAGTTCTAGCGGAGTTCCGCCGGAGTTCTGGCGGACTTTTCGACCGAACGGACTTGACCACACACCATCACACCAAACTCCGACGGAGTCGAACGTGATGACGTACGACTGGATTCGACGTAGGAAGTTCATAGACAGTAGCCAATAGCTGCCCTAGCGTCGGTTTTAGACCGTCGGAGTAGCACACACACGAGCGAATTTTTCGAAGGGGACCGGGTCCGGCGGAGTTCCGTCGGGAAAATTTGAAGCATGCTTCATTTCTAAAGTCCGTCAGACTTTTGCGAAGCTAAAGTCTGTTGCAGCCCACACACGAGCGGATAGTCCGCCGGACTCAGTCCGTCGGAGTTTGGATGTCGAAAAGTCCGCTCGTGTGTACGGGGCATAAGGCTGACCGCAGGTCAAGCCTGTATTTGTAGGAGGAGTCAGGCTGCATAAAGCCTGCCCTCCTCTGCCTCCTCCTCGTGGACGTCGGGTCTCGTGTCCCACCCACCCATTCCCTTTTTTCTTTTAATTTCATTCATTACATTTCATACTTGGGTATGCCCCCTTTTAGGCATACTGACCACGTGAACCTGACACACTTCAGGTCTTTGTTTCCTTGTTGCTCTTTGTTCCTTTCCTCACTATCCACAGAGTGACTCTGAATACAAATATCATTGTTATGGCAGAAGCTAGCTGCCATAACCCAGGTATGCCCGTGTTCGGCCGGTGGTCGGCTACAAGATAAAAGTGGCCTCTGTGGTTGATTCGCCGCAAGATCACTTTTATTGGTGGTGGGAGAGGGGCCCCCTTCCCGCCGTGATCCAGTGCCCGCCGCCACTTACCAGAGCCATAGGCAGCGGTGGAGATGAACGCATATGTGCCCTGGGCTGACATGGAGATGAGTGAGGGGAAGATGGCCCCACCCTTCTCCATGACACTGCAGGGAGGAAGCAACGTCAAAACGTCACTTCTGCCCATAGCTCTTAAAGGGTCAATTTAGTATTTTTTATTTATTTTTGTAAATGATAATTTTTTTTTATTGCATTTTAGTGTAAATATGAGATCTGAGGTCGTTTTGGTCCTGTTATGCCTTTTTTCTATTACAAGGGAATAATAAGTGACACTTTTTTTTTTTTTAAACAGTGTAAAAATAAAAAGTAAAAGGTAAAATAAATAATAATAATTTTTTTTTAAATCTCCCTGTCCTGCCGAGTTTGCGTGCAAAAGTGAACGCATACGTGAGTAGCGCCCACATATGAAAACAGTGTTCAAACCACACGTGTGAGGTATCGCCATGATCGGTAGCCCTAGACCTCCTCTGTAATGCAAAACATGCAATCGGTAGAATTTTTTAAATGTCGCCTATGAGATTTTTAAAGGTAAAAGTTTGTCGCCATTCCACGAGCAGGCGCAATTTTGAAAAGTGACATGTTGGTTATCAATTTACTCAGTGTAACATTATCTTTTACAATATAAAAAATATTGGGCTAACTTCACTGTTGTCTTATTTTTTTATTTAAAAAAGTAGATTTTTTTTAAAAAACTGCGCAAATACGGTGTGACATAAAGTATTGCAACGGCCGGCATTTTATTCTCTAGGATGTTAGAACCCCCAAACATTATACATTTTTTTCTAAGTCATTTTCTAGCAAAAAAAACTGTGTTTAACCTGGAAACACCACATCTAAAAAGAGGCCCGGTCTTAAAGTGGTTAAAAGGGGAAGTTCAAAAAAATAGAAGAGTATTATTATTTCAAATAAATTTAGAGATTAGATCAGATTGTACTGAAGGTGGTAAATTACTTAGTTGCCAAAGAAAGGCAAAGCCTTAAAAGGGTTGTAAAGGTAAATGTTTTTTCACCTTAATGCATTCTATGCATTAACCAGTTGCCGACCAGCGCGCGCCGATGTACGTCGGCAGAATGGCATGGGCAGGCAAATGGGCGTACCTGTACGTCCCTTTAAATTTGCCGCCCTGCCATCGGGAGCGCGCCGCCGGCGGCGTGCTCCAGCGCTGGTCGGGACCCCCGTGAGTCCGGTCGCGGGACCTGTGGACTCGATCGCCGCGGACATACCCGTGATCGTCTCACGGAGCGGCTGAATGAAGAAATGCCGTTGTAAACAGCATTTCTCCATTCTGCCTAGCAACTAGTGACGCTGATCTCTGCTCCATGTGATTGGAGCAGAGATCAGTGTTCACTAAATTAAAGCCCAGCCGCCAACAGTTAGTAACACACCCCTAGGAACACTTAACTCCTACACTGCCACCCACTGGTTAACCCCTTCACTGCCAGTGTCATTTACACAGGAATCGCTGCATTTATATAGCAGTGATTGCGGTATAAATGACAATGGTCCCAAAAATGTATCAAAAATGTCCGATATGTCCGCTATAATGTCGCAGTCACAATAAAAATCGCTGATTGCCGCCATTACTAGTAAAAAAAAAAATTAATAAAAATGCCATAAAACTATCCCCTATTTTGTAAACGCTATAACTTTTGCGCAAACCAATCAATAATCGCTTATTGCGATTTTTTTTTTACCAAAAATATGTAGAAGAATACGTAAACTGAGGGAAAAAAATGTTTTTTTTATATATTTTTGGGGGATATTTATTATAACATAAAGTAAAAAATAATGCGTTTATTTCAAAATTGTCGCTCTATTTTTGTTTATAGCGCAAAAAAATAAAAACCGCAGAGGTCATCAAATACCACCAAAAGAAAGCTCTATTTGTGGGAAAAAAAGGACGTCAATTTTGTTTGGGAGCCATGTCGCACGACCGCGCAATTGTCAGTTAAAGCGACGCAGTGCCGAATCGCAAAAAGTGGTCTGGTCTTTGACCAGCAAAATGGTCCGGTCTGTAAGTGGTTAAGGTGAAAAAACATCTGACAGTTCTGGCCCCCCCAGCCCCCCGTTTTACTTACCTGACCCCTCGAAAGTCCCGCTCTCGTCCCCCGATGTCCTTTCCACCGTTCAGCCTGGCCGCTGATTGGCTGGAGTGGATGGATGGAAAGCAGCGCAGCCATTGGCTCGCGCTGCTGTCAATCACATCCACTGACGCGGAGCGCCGGGGGCGGGGCCGTGTGATACAGCGAGCGGCTATAGCCGCCGGCTGTATCACGGGAGCGCGCCCGCAGATGCTTCTCACCATGCGAGGGAGCTCGCATGAACGTGAGAAGCATCTGAGGGAGGAAGCTGAGACAGCCGCCGAGGGACCCCAGAAGAGCAGGTTCGGGGCCACTCTGTGCAAAACGAGCTGCACAGTGGAGGTAAGTATAACATGTTTGTTATTTTAAAAAAATAAAAATAATTCTCCTTACAATCCCTTTAAGATTGAAGATGCTTCAAGATGAGGAATGAAAGTCATTCAGCCCATTGTGTCTACAGGATCTATATCAGGGGAATTTTGTGCATCGACGAGGGCTAGTTGAAGACCTTTCGTTAAGATGTAGTTCTTGTGGAGTGTTTTGTAGTTCATCTGAGGATCTACAAGAAGGTTTGACACCTTGATAGGTAAAGCGGATAAAAATGGTAATCCCCATTGATAAGGGATCTAGCGTTGCTGTAGATTATAAGTAATGCCACGTACACATGACCGGACTTTTCAACAGCAAAGGTCTGACGGAACGAATCCGTCTGACAATTCGATTGTGTGTGGGCTCCATCGGACCTTTGCTGTCTAAAAATCTGATGGACTTTAAAAATATAACATGTTTCAAATTTTCCCCCCGAACCCTGCCAGACCCAGTTCCTATGGAGAAATACGCTCATCTGTATGCTAGTCCGACGGACAAAAACTGACGCTAGGGCAGCTATTGGCTACTGGCTATGAACTTCCTTATTCTACTCTGGTCTTACGTCATCACGTTCGAATCCGTCTGACTTTTGTGTGATTGTGTGTGGCCAAGTCCGTTCATTCAGAAATTCCGTCGGGAAGACCATCTGACCTAGTCTGCCGGAAAGTCCGGTCGTGTGTACACAGCATGAGGGTTTCAGTGCACGTCGATTAGACACAGTAATTGGGGAAAGGTCGGCAAAAAGCTGATAAGGATGATCTTGAAAGATGAGGGAATATTTTCCTCTAGCTGCAGCCATCAGTTGTTCTTTGGTTCGATAGAAGTGGAATTTCGCAATAATATCACAAGTGGGGCCTTCTGGTTTGCGTAGTGTTAAAGCTCTGTGAATCCTATCCATTTCCAAATGATCAACCAAGATTGACAGTAGTAGTTCTTGGAAAAGTAGTCATAGTAGAATGAAGGTCAACAATAGTCTCAGGTATTCCTCATATACAAAGATTTGATCAACGTGCTCTATTTTCAAAGTCCCCTAATGACGCGTACACACGATCAAACAATCCGGTGGAAAAGTCCGGCGGACTCATCCCCCCGTGTGTAGCCTCCGGCGGACTTTTTATACCCAAAAGTACGGCGGACTTAGAAAGTAGTTTTGCACTCCAATCTTTCCGTCGGACTCGCATTTCTGCAGACAATCCGGCCATGTGTGTGCCAGTCCGCCATACTTTCGAAATGAACAGACTTTTCCCACCCGGAGAAAAGTCTGCTCATTTTGAGGTTCCCCTTTAACTCCATACCAGGTGACGGGGCCAGCAACGCCTCCTTCGCTGGCCCCGGCTACCTGGAGACGCGCTCAAAATGAACGGACTTTCCTCCGCGTGTGTGGGCAACTCCGTTTATTTCAAAAGTACGGCGGATAGTCCGGCGGACTTAGTACACCATATTAGTCCGCTGAAAAAGTGCCGTGTGTGGGCAAGTAGCCCGTTCGGAAAGTCCGGCGGACAGTCCAGCGGAAAGTCCGGCGGTAAGTCCGCCGGATAGTCGGCTACGTGTGTACGCGGCATAAGCGTGTTTGCAGAATAAGGTTTTCTTTTTCTAATTCATTATCATGGGACTTTACATTCGTTTCCATGTCATCCACTTTGATTTCTAGGTCAGAAGTGTGCTGGCCTAACTCACCGATATCTTTTGTGAGACTTTCAGTTATATAGTCTGAGGTTTGCTTTAAGGCTTTCTGTAACATTTCTTCTATTTGTCTCAAAATATTTGGATGTTGGGAATCTGTTTGTTTTTCTTGTGAGGCGGCACTGTATTCACAGTCAGAGTTATTATAGGCATCCTGAGGTAACTGCAATGGCTTAGCAGCATGAGATGTGTGTGAGGAAGGAGGCTGGACCATTTTACAGGACCTCTTGAAGGTGTATCCTCAGCACTCTTTAGTTTATTTTTACCTCGAGCGGCACCAAAGACCATTTTATTTATCCCAGGGTCACTGAGGAGGCTTATGGTAAGATTATTTTCAGTTTACCATGCATGGCAGGTGTCTTTATCAGCCGAGGAGTCCTGAGCCCTTGTACACACGGTCGGAGAATCTGTCGGAATGAGTCTTATCGGACCGTGTTGTCAGATAATCCGACTGTGTGTGGTATGCATCGGACTGATTCCGTCCGAATCTCCGTCCGACCCAATTTTCCAACATGTTGGAAATATTTCCCGACCAACTGGGCCGGACGGACCTAATCCGATCATGTGTAGAGCATTTTCATCGGACCAAGTGCCACGCATGCTCAGATCAAATTCCTACATCAAAGCTATTGGCTACTAGCCTGAATGTAGTCCCATCGTAACGAAATTACGTCATCACGTTCTGAAAGATCGGATTTTTCGCCAACTTGGCCCGACCATGTGTATGCAACAGTTTCGGACACAATCCGTCGGACTAAATCCGACGGGCAAAATCCGACGGATTTGGTTGGCAAAATCTCTGACCGTGTGTACGTGGGCTGAGAGATGTGGAGCTTCAGCTGGACATGTCTGTCGCCGGTGACTCTGCCTCCTCCCCTCCTATCTATGGTGTTTTTATGTGAATTGTTTTACAATTAAATTAAAACCAATAATAAAGGCAGCGGGCAATTTTTGTTCCAAAAGATTGTGAGTGGTCTATTTATTTAACATGTCTGGTGATTGTTTGATATATTTGCTGCTTGTGATCCCATGATAGTGTAGAAAGGAAATGAGAAAGGAAGTAAGAAGAACATCTTCACACGATTAGGCCAGAGGTTGGCCGGGAGTATTTAGGTGGATGGAATGACAGGCTGGAAATTGCACTTAAGCAACATCCTTTGATGGTCCTAATTGTTAAAGTGGTTGTAAAACCTAAACATTTTTTACCTTAAAGCGGAGTTCCACCCAAAAGTGGAACTTTCGTTCATTGTACTCCTTTCCCTCTCAGGTGCCACATTTGGCACCTTTGGGGGTTGGGGGCAGGATACCTGTCTTTCACAGGTATCCTGTTCCCACTTCCAGGAGCCTCAGCCACATCACCGTCCGGGCTCCCACCTTCTCCTTCCCCTGGGCGGCCAGGCCAGTAAGACAGAGGAGCAGAGGCTCACGCATGCGCAGTAGGGTTTACAACTTAATGCCGGGTTCCCTTACTCGCAATGGAGGCGGCATGCACCCAACAGCTAATCATTGCTGGACTCCAGGACATGTAAGTGTCTGATTATTAACCCCCCCTGGCAGTATTCCCGAGTCTGGCTCGGGGTGAAAATTCAGTACCATTAGCGGTAACCCCGAGCCAGACTCGGGATCGCATCGCTGGATCCAGGATGAGTTTACTTACCTTGTCCCCTGGATCCAGCAATGTCCCCCCACTGTGTGAGCAGCTCGTCCTCTGCTTGATTCATCACATTGCTGGGCTCCATTCCCTGCAAGCGTTGCGACGCACGGGGACGGAGAAACGGCGCCAAATTCAAAAAGTAAAACACACACATTACATACAGTATAATGTAATCTTACAGATTACGCTGCTGTATGTAATTATTTCACATCCCCTTTGTCCCTAGTCGTTTCTCCAGTGCCCTGCATGCAGTTTTATATTATAAAAAACTTCTTTCTGCCTGGAAACTGGAGATTGTCCATAGCAACCAAAACTGTCCCTTTACATCAAAAATGGTTTTAGACCAGCTAGAAAACAGGGATAATAAATTATCATTGGACATGAATCTATCTATGGCCACCGCTGCCACCCCCTATTCAGGCCCCTGGCCCCTTTTCGGGCACCTGAATTACAGTGGCGGGGGGGCGGGGGGGTTTGAAGCACCTAATTAGAACCATAGTCTCTAATATGCGTCAAAAAAAGGGTCCTGTGAGCACCATGCTGGGCGCTTGCAGGTCACTCAGCTGTGTTAGAAAAGCGAATGAATATTCGCTTTCCTAACACTAAACCACCTCTCCACCAATCAAGTGCTCGGGTCTGTTACCTGTCAACTGATTGGCTGAAATTACAGGGCGCTATTGGACACCTATCTGTAGGAGAGGATGGGAGATGAGGATGTCAGGAGACGCATTAAGGACCCCGCTTGTCGCTGTCACCCACTGCCCCACCAAGACAGAGTAAGTGCCGGGCAGAGGGGGGGTCACACTGGTGGCATTCAAGGGCACACTGGCAGCATTTAATGAGCACACTGGCAGCATATGATGAGCACACTGGCAGCATTTGATGGGCATGGTGGCAGCATTTGATGGGCATGGTGGCAGCATTTAATGAGCACACTGGCAGCATATGATGGGCACAGTGGCAGCATTTGATGGGCATGGTGGCAGCATTTGATGGGCATGGTGGCAGCGTTTGATGGCACTGTGGCAGCGTTTGATGGCACAGTGGCAGTGTTTGATGGGCACAGTGGCAGAGTTTGATGGGCACAGGGGCTGCAATTGATTTTGTTTCAAAAATCTTTTGTGCCCCCCCAAAAATTTTGAGCACCAGCCGCCACTGTTCCCAGCATTCTCAGCACTCTGCATAGAAGCCTATGGGTTTTCTTGGCTTTAGCTTTCACCCCCTGTTGGCCGGAGGAGATTAGTGCAGTATACCTTCAGTATCTCAGTGGAGGAAGAGAAGAATAAAAGGTAATGGGGGTTATTTACGAAAGGCAAATCCCCTTTGCACTACAAGTGCACTTCACGTGCACTTGAAAGTGCACTTGGAAGTGCAAGCGCTCTAAATCTGTGGGGTAGAGCTCAAATGAGAGGAAGCTCTGCTGATTTTATCATCCAATCATTTGCAAGCTAAAATGCTGTTTTGTGTTTTGCTTGCATGTCCCCCTTGGATCTACAGGGACTGCACTTCCAAGTGCAATTTCAGTGCACTTTCATGTGTACTTGCACTGCAAAGTGGATTTGCCTTTAGTAAATAACCCCCAATGTCTTCTACTTATTGTTGTAGCTCAGCACCTGGCTACAATGGTATTGACATTTAATGGGAAGTGCCCATTTCACCAGGAAGCTCTCTATTCAACCTTTTGTGATTTGTCACGATTCAGCTGGCCTGTCGCATGAAAAAAAATGGGCCTTTTAAGTTAAATTTCATGAAATATTAACTATGGGTTTCCTAACAGTAGATAGAGTGGGAAAGAAAAATGTGTTTGCTATGACTTGAGTTAAGCTTAAAAATAATCTGAAATAAAATCAACAGATAGTTTCAAATGTGCTGATTTGAATTAATTCTAACGTGCAGACACAGAACTGGTAGATTGCGATTAAAAATGTATACTTACCCTTAAAACGAATGAGTCTGTGGTAAACAGACGCATGCAAATATCATTAAAAAATAACAAGTTTCACCCTAATGGTAAACAGAAGTGGGGAAAGAAGAGACATTTGGCGACACTGCCTGGGCTGTCTGTAAAAAGACCCATTAGTGTTTGGGCAACTAATAGCCCCTAATTTGTGCTGTAATGATCAGCCACACAAATGTGGATCTAGACAAGTGTGCTTTCTAGCTAATGAGATAATCAAAGGAACTGTTGACTGCAACCCAAGTGTCCTCAGTGGAGTCATAATTTTTTTTCCTGTTTTCATACATATGTTGGTGATGTTTAAAAAAAGGAAAACAATTTCTTTAGATGTCTTGGATCTAAGCCTATAATCTATTGCATATATTGTAGCAAGGCTACAGTTTTCCAGAATTCCTTGAAGGAACAATTTCAGATTGGCTGATCCCTCCCTTCAATAGAGTTCAGTTGGCCTGATGCCTAGGCTTTTGATCACATGACCAATACTAAACAGAGCTTGGAGGGACAATTTCTGCAAAAAAGTTGATAATTCAGCTCTTCTTTGACCCTTCTGTTTGTATACCTTAAATGATGTAGACCTATGTAGATACAGCATTGATCCGATGCTGCTGCTGTCCCCCGTCAACACTACACCAAGAACTGAGCATCAGTTGCCAGTCGAGAATGTGGGTGGATCCCGACATTGTTTTTGGGATCCCTGCAGAGCCTGGATAGGCTCTGTTACATCAGCTGACAGTGGGCTTCATCCCATTGTTGGCTGAATCTGAGTCACAAGAGCACAGAACTAAATGTGCTCCTGTGACACACAGGAGAAGTATAGCTAAAAGAGTTTTGGCCATAGATCTCCTTTAACAGTGAATTTCTCTCATTTTCATCATTAAGGTCCACTAAATATACCATATAAAGCATTTGTTTTCTTTGTTCAACAAGTGCAAAAGAATTACATTTGATCCTGCCAGAAATCTAGTGCCACCATGTGCATTCTGCAGTCAGTGTCGGAGTTACCCATAGGCCACATAGGCCATGGCCTCGGATGGCATAACTGCCGGGGGGGATGGGGGGAAATACTTAGGGATTGCCACGGCGATCTTACCCAAATATGGCAGTGAAGGGTGCAAACAAGCGGAGCTTCCCCTTTTGCAGCTCTACTTTAATCTGCTGTCTGTGGGATTGCATGTGGTTGATTATGTCTACCAAGACTTAACAGTAATGGGGAAACGTTTATTATCAGGCAGTTACAGTTTGCTACTGTATTACCTTACCCGGGGTGAACAATTTAGGAAATAACCTGATGTAAACAGTGCAGTCATTGTTTATATAGCAAATAACATCATCCTCTTTCCTGTGTACTGTCCTAATACACAATAGGTTTGTTCTAAACCCAATAGAAATCTGGGGATCTTCCATGCAGCAACAATGAATAAAAAACAAAACACTAAACATCACCTTTACCGATGCAGTTGCCTTAGCAGAAAAAAGTTACCACTAAGCTACAATCGATCAGTTTATCCTAATCTGAATTTTATATAATGTTTGTGGCTGCCATCAGGTATTTTATAGGTCGTATTTTGGGACTTTGTCTTCTTATGATATATTTATGTGTTGTGCAGGCAGACGTCTTCCCATTTTACTTGGTATTTTGACAATGCTGCAATAGGGTGATAAATTGTCCTGAGATTAAAATGGCCCGCATGTTATACAGGCATTTCACTTTCCTTATGTTTCAGTGTTAGAACCTAGAATAGATTTTTTTTTTTCTTTCTTTCTCTTTTTTTCTCTCTCTCTTTTCTTCTATCGATTTTCCCCGACCCCTCCCCTCTGTCAAATTTTTATTTTCTTTTGAGTACGTAGCAGGGAGAGAGTGGTTATTAAGGTTAATATGGCTTTTTTAGAAGCCTCATACACCAAGTGTAGGTATGGGGACACGTTTTCTTTTTTTTTTGATGGAGGAGACGGAGGGAGGGAATGGGTAACCAAGGTTAATATGTTTTTTTAGAAGCCTCATACATTAACCACTTGCTTACTGGGCACTTAAACACCCTTCCTGCCCAGAGCAATTTTCAGCTTTCAGTGCTCTCACACTTTGAATGACAATTACTCAGTCATGCGACACTGTACCCAAATGAATTTTTTGTCCTTTTTTCCCACAAATAGAGCTTTCTTTTGGTGGTATTTGATCACCTCTGGGGGTTTTTTTTTTTTTGCGCTATAAATGAAAAAAGACAGAAAATTTGGAAAAAAAACACATATTTCTTTTTTTCTGTGACAAAATTATACAAATTATTAAGCAAAAAGGGGGGGAATTTTTTGCTTATCTAATTTAGGGATGGAAGCAATTGTATAAAAGGGATTGGCAGTGTTCCCCTGCCTTCCCTGGGTCTAGTTTTTTGTCCTTATTCTTTGGATATTCTTTAAGCCGCTTATTTTTTATTTTCATTGTTTCTATATTTTTGTATTAACATAAATTGGCCGTGTATATGGCATATACAATCTTGACAGACAGTATTCCTGACGCTGGCCCATTGCCCCCACAGGTTAGGTAGGCTCCCTTTTAGACATCTTATGCAGGCTCTCCGCCTGACTGGTGATACGCTTCGTGTGGTTACTTTGGCGCAGGGATTTGGCTTTGGTTCTGTTCGCGGGAGTTGCAAAGAGATCAGTGGGTCCTCCCTCTTCTCCTAAGTTTGGGAGATCTGGGCGGACACCCCTCCTCGCATCGGCGCCACGCCCGTCAAGCTATTCAGCTGTGGCGGTGGGTACGCCGCGTGTGTGATGCCTGGGATGACGTCACACGCCGGCGCCCAGCTGTAATATCCGGTTGTCTCCACGGGGGAGTTTCAGTGCCGGCTATGGATTGATCATTCAGTCCTGGTGAGGTCTCGCCCCCCCCATTGGTTCACCGTGTGGCGCTGGCGGCATATATAGATACCCCCCACTCAGAGCTGGCCGTCCATCGGACCGGTCCCTGTCTGGGGGTACTGCACACCTGGTGTATCTTTATGCCGGTGGTGCTTTGGTGCAGCATCATGGTATGTTTTTCCCTCTTTCTTTAGGTTGGTGCTTTGTCTTTTTTCTATGGTTCACTTTTTGATTTTTTCTGCTTGTTCCTTTCTTCACTGGTGGGCTTTTTTCATGCTGTCATAATCAATCATACACTCTTACTATTCATTTGTCACATTCACATAATTCCTCACTTATTATTCATTCATTTAATCACACACATCATTAATATTTTTTCTTTTCCAATTCTTATATCATGGTAATCACCCTTTTATAATCATACTATGCTCACAACACAATATAATTTATATATTACACACCGTTTTATGCTAACACACATACTCAACATAAATTATTATTATTTTTTTTTTTTATATTCCCCAGATATACCTCCTTCACTCATTACACCATTATCACGTCCGGTCACACTGAAATTGGCTGTTCACTTTGTACACATCCTCTGTTCGTCAGATGTTGCACCTTCATATTATGCCGCCCCAGCTCCCGTGGTGGGGTCTATTTCCGTGGCTCATCCTGCGCCGGTCACCATGCGCTGCGTGCGCTATCTGGGTTGGTGAGTTTGTTCAGTGAGCCCTCTATTGGCATACAACATTATGTATAATTCTATTTTAAATATTGACATATTTTATATACCTTTACAGGAATCTCTGGTGCATCTGCTCCTGATGAGTGGAAGAATCCACGAAACGCGCCGAGCTATACTAAATGACACAGTTTTATTCCATGTGGATTGATCCCTACCTAGTTATTATCAATACTCTATGATATTGTTTTTATATTAGCCAATAGACTTATATATACCGTGTGGGTACACATGCCAGTCTTGGGTCTGTCGCTGTGGCATTTTTGTGCCATAGCATTTATATCTTTTTGTCTATTTTTTTATTTTTATTTCCATTATTATTATTTTTATTTTACTTCATTTTTATTTTTAAATCATTCTCTCCTTTTTATATATTTATTTATTTGACATTGATCATGCGCCATTTTGACTGTATTATTCTACTTATGTCTATGCTTTATGTGCATTATGTATATATATGAAATAAATTTATACTCTTTATGATTGTAGATGAATGTCATCAATTAAATATTTAAATATTACTTATTTATTGTTTATTTTTACTATACAATTGCTTCATTTAAAGTCCCAACCCTCCTTCAATTTTTATACAAATTATAAATTTTTCGTGATACATTTTGGCCACAATTTATACTGCTACATGTCTTTGGTAAAAATAACCCAAATTAGTGGATATTATTTGGTCTTTGTGAAAGTTAGAGAGTCTACAAGCTGTGGTGCGAATCGCACAAAATTGATCACATCTGATGTACTGGTGGCCTATCTCACTTCTTGTGACCCGAACAAGCCAGGAAAGTACAAATACCCCCCAAATGACCCCTTTTTGGAAAGTAGACATTCCAAGGTATTAAGTAAGAGGCATGGTGAGCTTTTTGATGTTGTCATTTTTTCCCCACAATTCTTAGAAAAATTAAGATTTTCATTTTTTTTTTCACAAAATTGTCATTGTAATAGGTTATTTCTCTCACATGGCATGTGTATACCACAAATGACACCCCCAAAAAAATTCTGCTACTCCTCCTGAGTATTACAATACCACATGTGTGGGACTTTTTCACAGCCTGGCCACATAGAGAGGCCCAACATGCAGCGAGTGCCATCACGTGTTCTAGGAGCATAAATTACACATCTAACTTGTTGACTACCTATTACACTTTTGAAGGCCCTGGAGCACCAGGAAAATGACACGTGGCACTGATGACAGATGGCACTGATACGTGGCAATGATAACACTTATACGTGGCACTGATAACACGTGGCACTGATGACAGATGGCACTAATATGTGGCACTGATGACAGATGGCACTTATACGTGGCACTGATGACACGTGGCACTAATGCATGGAACTGATGACAGGTGGCACTAATACGTGGCACTGATGACAGATGGCACTAATATGTGGCACTAATACGTGGCACCGATGACAGATGGCACTAATACGTGGCACCGATGGCGCGTGACACTGATGACAGATGGCACTGATAAGTGACATTGATGACACTGACAACAGATGGCACGTGACACTGACAGGTGGCACTGATGACAAATGGCACTGATACGTGGCACTGATGACAGATGGCACTAATATGTGGCACTGATGACAGATGGCACTATGTGGCACTGATGACATGTGGCACTGATGACAGATGGCACTTATACGTGGCACGGATGACAGATGGCACTGGGGACAAATGGCACTGACAATAGGTGGCACTGGGGACAGATAGCACTAACAGGTGGCACTGGGGACAGATAGCACTAACAGGTGGCACTGGGGTGGATGGCACTGGGGCAGGATGGCACTGGGGGAGCATGGCACTAGGGCGGATGGCACTTTTTTTATTTTTTTCACACTTACGGCCGCTGCAGCCGTTCATCTCTCCCTCCTCACACGCTGTCTGTGTGAGGAGGGAGAGCGGCGCTGCGAGATGATCTCATATGTTTACATATGAGATCATCTCACATTGGACACGATGATCGCGCTGTAAACGGTCGCTGTGATTGGCCGTTTACAGCGATCTGTGTTTGCCTGTCTCCGGGGGACACGGCAAACACAGAACTTCCCCGATGCGCGCCCGCGGTGGCTCGTATTGCGGAAGTAAACATCAGGACATCCAGGGACGGCCTCCTGGACGAAAGCGCCTGCTCTACGGCAGTCATTCGGCTATAGGGCGGGCGGGAGGAGGTTAACTTAAGTTTAGGGTGGGTGGTTTTTTTTTTTTTCCTTTTAGAAAGTGAGGGGGAGGGAGATGGGAAATGTGGAGGGAGGCAGGAGAGGAAGAGCCCCCTTTTTTTTTATTTTACATTTTTTTGGGCAGGGGGTGGATATGGTATATTTGTAAAAGGATTTTATATTTGAAAGTGTTGGAAATGTGATATATTGTGGAATATTAATGGAATTGTTATAAAATCAATAACATTTTGAAAATAAAAAAAGAACCTAGAATTGTGTACACATTGCTCTAGCTCTATTTGGATGGAGATTGTTGGCATATAGCAAATTTCAAGTCATACCATAGAATCTCAGTTGGATTGAGAACTGGGCTATTTTAAGAAATGTAGGGGTTATTTACTAAAGGAAAACCCACTTTGCACTACAAGTGCACTTGAAATATAAAAAGCTTGCACATGATTGGATGATAAAAAAAGCAGAGCTTCCACTCATTTCAGATGTATCCCTTAGGCCGCGTACACACGGGCGGACTGTATGGCCTACTTAGTCCGTCGAAACACATTTCAGCGGACAGTCCGCTCGTGTGTGGGCTTCAGCGGACTTTTTCAGCATGCAGTCTGGCGTACTAAGTATTTCGGATTTTCCGTAATTCTGTCCATCATACTTTGGTTTCAGCGGACAATCCGCTCGTCAGTAGGCTAGTTCGACGGACTAAGAATGGCGTATGCTCAGAAAGGATTTACACGGCGGAAGGGTGCATTGCTGTGTATTGGACTTCCTATTTCTAGTCCCGTCGTACGTGCTGTACACGTCATCGCGCAAGCTTTCGTCGGACTGTTTGGCTATCCGTGTGTGGTCAAGTCCGTTCATTCGAAAGTATGACGGACTGTCCGTCGGATTGTATGACGGACTAAGTAGGCCATACAGTCTGCCCGTGTGTACGCGGCCTTAGACTTAGAGCGACTGCACTTCCAAGTGCACTTGCAGTGCAAAGTGGATCTGCCTTTTGTAAATAACTCCCATAATGTCTTAATTTTAAAGGGTCGGTTCACCTTTACCATAAAACTGTCTACGCAGGTAAGGGGCACCTGTAGAAAAAAAAATGTGCAGTTTTATAATTCCAATGCTATAGGTGTAGGCCATTCACGTACCTCCCAAAGCTTGCTAGAAAACCCCTAGCTGTTTCCCGACCGGCACACGCTGATGTACATTAGCAGAATGGCACGGCTGGGCAAATGGGCATACCTGTACGTCCCCTTAAATTTGCCACCATGCCATGGTGTGTGCGCTGCCGGCGGTGAGCGCGTGGGCCTGCCGGGACCCCCGTGAGTTGGGTCGCGGGTCCCGCAGACTCGATCACCTCGGGGATACCCGCGATCGCCTTGCGGAGAGGAAGAACTGGGAGATTCTAATGTAAACAAGCATCTCCCTGTTCTGCTTAGTGATAGTGTCACTGATCTCTGCTCCCTGTGATCGGGAGCAGAGATCAGTGACGTGTCACACGTAGCCACACCCCCCTCCCACAGTTAGAAACACTCCCTTGGACACACTTAACCCTTACACTGCCCCCTAGTGGTTAACCCCTTTACTGCCAGTGTCATTTACACAGGAATCAGTGCATTTGTATAGCACTGATTGCTGTATAAATGACAATGGTCCCAAAAATGTGTCAAAAATGTCCGATGTGTCCGCCATAATGTCGCAGTCACAATAAAAATCGCTGATCACCGCCATTACTAGTAAAAAAAAAATTCATAAAAATGGCATAAAACTATCCCCTATTTGTAAACGCTATAACTTTTGTGCAAACCAATCAATAAATGCTTATTGTGATTTTTTAAAACATTTTTTACCAAAAATATGTAGAAGAATACCTATTGGCCTAAACTGAGGAAAAAAATCTATATTAATATATTTTTGGGGGATATTTATTATAGCAAAATGTAAAAAATAATGATTTTATTTCAAACTTGTCAGGGGTGATCAAATACCACCAAAAGAAAGCTCTATTTGTAGGAAAAAAGGACGTTGTTTGGGAGCCACGTTGCATAACCGCGCAATTGTCAGTTAAAGCGACGCAGTGCCGAATTGCAAAAAAGTGCTCTGGTCAGGAAGGGGGTAAAATCTTCCGGGGCTGAAGTGGCTAGAGAAGGCATCCTCCCAATCCTGCATTGTTGCTAGAACATTGCTAAGACACTCCAAGCCTTTTCAACCCCCTTCCTTTGCATGTATTCCCTCTCAAGTCAGCAATGCTGTGACAGAGGAGACAGCAGACCACACACATATTGGCTGAGAGTGTCTTAGCAACATCCTAGCAACAAGACAGGATAGGATGAGTCCATCTGTGGGAATTGCTGAATTCATCTGACAATGTGGAGGGACAGTATTGATAACATAATGAAAGAGGTGGCCACTAATGTTTCAAAGGAGTTAAAAAGTCTAATTTATTAAACCCAATGAAATAGATTAATAAATAATAATTAACACATACAATAGTGTTGTAAAGAAGATCTATAGGGGGCTTCCAGATTCTGATGAGCTCCCCGTCTACAGTCTCCCACAACCATCAGAGTTGTGGAGAAGAGGCCCTTCAGAGTTATCATCAAGGGGGCAATGTACCCTCTTCATGTTGAGAACATGGGGCCTGGTATGGTTCACAGGATGGGAGAGGCTGCTTGCTTAGGTAGATCTATTTTTCGTTTTTCCTGTGGAAACCCCATGGCGTTTTTTGTTGGGGTCCCCCATTAACATCTATACCAGACACTCTTCTAAGACAATTATCTATTAAAGATGACGGGAATTCCTGGATACTTTTTTTTTTTTTTTTAAGAAAAAAGCAAGTAGACCATTTACCAGCAATTTAAATGGCAAATCTGTCCTTGTAAATATCAGTTTTGCTGTAGTCGGTTTTATACATTGTACAGATATGCTACTTCACAGGCAGGTTCATTTTGAAATTTTACGTTGCCCTTTAAGCTTTATTAAAATTACGGCTAGCTGCCAAATAATTTTTATTTTTTTTAATTGTTCGCCCAACTTTCCAAGCCATTTCATTGACAATCCCTTGCGTATTGGCCTAGAGCAGGGGTCTCCAACTGGCGGTCTTCTGGCTGTTGCGAAACGACAAGTCCCATGAGGCATTGCAAGGCTGGCAGTTACAAGCATGACTCCCACAGGCAGATGCATGATGGGACTTGTAGTTTTGCAACAGCTGGAGGACCGCCAGGTTGAGACCCATAGCCTAGAAAATGTCCATGACTGATTTCCAGCATTCTTCTCCCATTGACTTCAGTGAAGTTCAGATTCAGCACACAAACTTGTTAGTGGTTGGCGAGCCCACCCCAAACCAAACTCAAGTACATCCGGTTCATCAATTACAATGAAGACTCTAAAGTTTGTTTAGAGTAGACAGTACTTATAATTACCTGTTGTGTCTTTACATTTGAAGGTTGACAGCCTGCCAAGATTCTTCTTTCCATAGAAAGTAAAAGGGAAGTTCAAAATTTTAGTACCTCTTTTGTTGATTTGAAAATAAAATTTCTTCATAGTGCCTATATCTAGAGACATGAATAAAGGCTTGTTTTCTGCTTGTTCAGAATATGTAAAATACCTGTTTGTATAGTTTTGGCACAGATTCACTTAAAGAACATCAGGTCTTGTGATGCAAGGCGTTCCTTGCTTGGGAGGCCAAGTGTACAAACAGAACTGCCGGTTTGTACAATCCAAATATTGAAACAACTTGCATTGCATACAGCTATTTAACCACATCAGCTCTGGAAGGTTTTACCCCCTTCATGACCAGGCCATTTTTTTCTATATAACACTGCTCTATTTTAACTGGTAATTGCACGGTCATGCAACGCTGTTTCCAAACAAATTTTTTTTCACAGCTTTCTTTTGGTGGTATATGATCATCACTGGGTTTTTTACTTTTTTATTATTTAAACTAGTTGTGTACTGAAATTAAAACTGTGGTGCCGAAACCTAAAACTCAGGATGCACTTGACCGAAAGCGAAAATTACATTTTTAAATATATATATATATATATATAGTATTATATTCAACTTTTTAATTAGTATCATGAATTTAAATGAATATGAATTTATTATCGGCCATTATCGACACCCTTTAAAAACGGTGTTAAAAACCCTGCTTGCTGCATTTTTGCTGCATATTTGGTCAGTTAAAGAAACCCCCCCCCCCCCCTATTGAAACGCATTGAAAAAGCATCAAGAACAAAAAATGCACCTGTGTTGTGTTTGTGATGCATTTTTTGAGTCGCATGCCCTTTAAAAAAACACACCATAAGCACAGTAAAATTCGCAGCAAAATCACGGTAAAATCCCAGCAAAATTGGAGCAAAATCACAGGCGTTTTTGGCAGCTACCTTTTTTTTTCTTTAGCCACAATGCTGAAAACCCTATTTTCGGGAGCTGAAATTTTGGGGCATATATAAAATCTAATTTCTTCATACATTTTGTCCAAAATGTATTCTGCTACATGTCTTTAGTAAAAAAAATCCAAATAAATGTGTATTAATTGCTTTGCGTGAAAGTTATAACGTCTACAAACTATGGTATATACTGGAATTTGGTTGTGATCAGCCACTTATAATGAGACTGCGATATTGCAGAGGGCAATCTGACACTTATGCCGCGTACACACAATCGGACTATCCTGCGGACAATTCGATTGTGTGTGGGCTCCAGCAGACTTTTTCTTCCCAAAAGTCTTAGAAATAAGACTTGCTTCAAAATTGTCCGCCGGACTCGGCTTTTAGCGGACAATCCGTTGGTCTGTGTGCTAGTCTGGCGGACTAAAACCGCTAGGGCAGCTATTGGCTACTGGCTATGAACTTCCTTATCCTACGTCATCACGTTTGAATCCGCTGGACTTTTGGAGTGATCGTGTGTGGTCAAGTCCGTTCGCTTGAATGTCCGGCGGACCTTAGCTGCAAAGTCCGTCGGATTGTCCGCCGGACTAAGTCTGCCGGATAGTCCGATCCTGTGTACGCAGCATAACTGACACTGGGTGGGAACAGACTAACTGACACTGAAACATACCTACCAACATTTTGAGATGGGAATGAGGGACACCTACTAGCAAATGTATGTAGGCATAGGACACGCTTCCTCCTACACCCCCTTAAAGGAGAATTAACCAAAAAAAAGGTTAATTAAAGGCACAAGGGACTTTTTTTTACCTCTACTATTCGTTTATATTGGCTATTCAAATTTATAAATGCAGTCATTTATAATTTGGATGAAAGCTTTAGCAATGGGAAACTTTTTAAAAGATAAAAAAGTGCATTTTAAATACAACTGTATAGATCAGACCAAAATGAGGGACAAATGAGGGGGGAAAGAGGAACAGAGGGGCATTGCTCCAAATCAGGGACAGTCCCTCGAAACAGGGATAGTTGGGAGCTATGGTGAAATCACGAGTGAAACTAATACAGTGATTAGTGATAATACTATACACTGTCACTGTACTAATGACACTAGCAGGGAAGGGGTTAACACCCGGGGCGATCAAGGGGTTAAATGTGTGCCTAACAAGTTTCATTTTGTGTAATATCTGCTGCTTTTTTTTTATTAAAGATCTCTTTGTTTCTTTTATAATTTTTACAGGGATAAGAAACAGAGAGATTGTTCCCTCTGTACAGAGCCCTGTGTTGATTGTCAACGCAAGACTCAGGGCTGTGATTGGCCAGAGCCAATCAAGAAGGCCCAGCTTTGAATCATTGGCTGGGACCTGCTGTCAAACTCTTGCTGTGTACGATCACAGCGGGAGCTGGCAGAAAGGGGATGGAAGTAGGGGGGCATGTATGCGCAGGCTCTAAACCCAGAAACGTGCAGTGACTTATCAGTATGTTTCTATGTTTGTACGGACCACCCGTCCACAGTACATTGTAGGCGGATGGTCCAGGAGATATTATCAATCAAAAGTACGGAAACCATTGCTTATAAACCACTGCGTCATTAGTAAGAAGTTACAGTAACCACCCATGTTAGGCCGCGTACACACGGGCGGACTGTTCGCCCAACTTAGTTTGTCAAACAATCCGACAAACAGTCCGCTCAAAATTTGCATGAGCGGACTTGACCACACACGATGAACGAACAGTCCGCTGAAACTTAGCATGCGCGAAACTTAGTTTGTCGAACAAGCCTACACACGAGCGGACTGTCCGCTCAAACCAAGTTTCAGCGGACTGTCTTACGGGAATTCCGAAAAACTTTGTTCGTCAGACTGTCCGCTGAAACTGTCCGCTGAAGCCCACACACGAGCGGACTGTCCGCTGAAACACTGTTCAGCGGACAAAGTTGGGCGAACAGTCCGCCCGTGTGTACGCGGCCTTATGGTGTGGGATCTAAAAAAAAAACCTCCCTAAAATACTGAGAAGTACAGCCTGGTCTTCCTAAAACAAAATGATTTCATCACTTTCTTCACACATTTAAAAATAAAGGATTCACTCAATTGTATATTTAGGAATAGTTGGAGGGGGGTCAAAAACGTGGCACACTATTCACTTACAAAAGCCGATTCACAGCAAAGAAATGGCTTAAAACCTGCATGCAGTAGTTTCCGACTTCTTGAATAATGAGATCACTTCCATTGGAAAGAACTTTCTGCTGAAAGAGTCTGCACAGTGTCAGGATGCCTACAAATGTAGTCTACAACTTTAGCACTAAAACTACCCCCTTTCTGACCAGGCCATTTATTGTGCGGTCGTGCAACACTGTACCCAAATAAAATTTATGTTCTTTTTTTTCCCATAAATAGAGCTTTCTTTTGGTGATATTTGATCACCTCTGCGGTTTTTATTTTTTGAGTTATAAACAAAAAAAAAATAACGACAATTTTGAAAATTGTTTTTTTTTTTACTTTCTGCTATAAAAAACATCCAATAAAAAATATAATTTCTTTATCAATTTAGGGCAATATGTATTCTGCTACATATTTTTGGTAAAAAAAAATCCCACTAAGTGTATATTGATTGGTTTGCGCAAAACTTTTAGCGTCTACAAACTGTGGGATATTTTTATGGACTTTTTTTTATTGTTTTTACTAGTAATGGCAGCGATCAGCAATTTTTAGTGGGACTGCAACATTGCGGCAGACAGATCTGACACTAATTTACACTTTTTGGGGATCAATGACACCAATACAGTGATCAGTGTTAAAAAAAATGCACTGTCACTGTATAAATGACACTGGCAGGGAAGCGGTTAACATCAGAGGCAATCAAATCGTTAAGTGTGCTCCTAGGGAGTGCGTTCAAACTGTGGGGGGAATCCTGTGACTAGAGGAAAACTTAGCAGAAACACAAGATCTCAAATTTCCTTCCTCAAAGAACGGCAATCTGCCTTGTTTACATAGGCAGACCATCGTTCCGCTTTTCCTCTGAACAGTCGTGGGTGGCTGGTGATCCAATCCCAGCAGAAGGTGCGCATGCATGCCCCAGACCTTGTGCACAAAATCACGTACAGGTACCTGATTTCACGTTGCCAGGCCACCCTGCCCCACTATATATGCGGTGGGCAGTCCAGAAGCGGTTAATAGATTCAAAAGCATACAGCATTGCTCGCTCCTGACTTTGCTTTTTTTTTTTTAAATAATAACCAGGGCCAGATTTACAACTCAAACATTCTAAAAACATGTGCAGTTAGCTTGTCTGCCACTAGATGGCTCTGTTCCCAGATAGTGTGGTAAAGGGAAAGTTGTAATTCAGTGTTAGCTTGCCTTTTAGAGAAATCCTTCCTCTACTGTATTGGATGAGGTTAGTGACCACATAAATACCAGTGATGGGTGGAGCCCAAGTTAGACGGGGCATGGGAGTTACTCTGAAGCTGCTAAGATAAAGTCTCCTGCAGTACTGACCTAAAGGGCCCTTTGCAGGGCTGAAGTCCCAGACGAGGTGGAACAGCATTTGTGAATAGAGGTGGAAGCCAGAGAGAGTATGTGCCATCTGGGAGCATACCTGGATGGGCAGAACTGTAGAAGGGACAAGGAGAGAGACACTAAAGAGAGTGCCTTGATCCCCAGACTCTCAGCTGTGGGTCCTATAACAAGGTGATGGAAGGTAATGTTGTGGTCGTAGTATACAAGGGGAAGTGGCCCAACTCTGTGGTGCTCCCTAAGAGAAGAATGGAGGTGCAAAGGGAAAATGGCTTAAAAGATATGTGCTTGCGTTCTGCACAAACGTGATGGCTACAGAATGTCTATTTCTATGTGTGGCATTCCACACCAAAGAATTCTGCTAGTATCAGCTATGATGTTGGATGTCATGGAAATCTTTGCGAAATTACAGTAAAATACAGAAAATACTTTTGTGTGTGGACATTCCTTTATTCTTAGAGTAAAATTCCAGTCAAATCCTATCCGGAAAGTATTCACAGCACTCCACTTTTTCCACATTGTGTTATGTTACAGCCTTATTCCAAAATGGATTTAATTCATAATTTTCCTCAAAATTCTACAAACAATACCCCATAATGACAACTTGAAAGAAGTTTGTTGGAAATCTTTGAAAATGTATTAAAAATAAAAATGAAAAAAATCCCATGTACATAAGTATTCCCAGCCTTTGCTCAATACTTTTGTGAAGCACCGTTGGCACCAATTACAGCCTCAAGTCTTTTTAAGTATGATGCTACAAGCTTGGCACACTTATATTTGGGCAGTTTCTCCCATTTTTCTTTGCAGGACCTCTCAAGTTCTATCAGGTTGGAATGTAGAGCATCAGTGTACAGCCATTTTCAGATCTCTCCAGAGATGTTCAATTGGATTCAAGTCTGGGTTCTGGTTGGGCCATTCAAGGGCATTCACAGATTTGTCCCATAGCCACTCCTTTGTTATCTTGGCTGTGTGCTTAGGGTCGTTGTCCTGTTGGAAGATGAACCTTCGCCCCCATTATGTGGTCTACAGCACTCTGGAGCAGATTTTTATAAGGGATGTCTGTACATTGCTGCATTCATATTTCCCTTGATCCTGACTAGTCTCCCAGTTCCTGCTGCTGAAAAATATCCCAACAGCATTATGCTGCCACCACCATGCTTCACTGTAGGGATTGTATTGGCCAGGTGATGAGCAGTGTCTGGTTTCCTCCAGGCATGACACTTGCCATTCAGGCCAAAGAATTCAATCTTTGTTTTATCAGAAGAGAGAATTTTGTTACTCATGGTCATTGAGTCCTTCTGGTGCTATTTGGCAAACTCCAGGTGGGCTGTCATGTACCTTTTACTGAGGAGTGGCTTCTGTCTGGCCACACTATCATACAGGTCTGGTTCTTGGTCACTTCCCTGACTAAGGCCCCCGACCACTCAGTTTGGCCAGAAGGCCCGCTCTAGGAAGAGTCCTGGTGGCACCAAACTGCGCCACTGTGCTGTTTGGGACTTTCAATGCTGCAGAAATTTTTCTATACCCTTCCCCAGATCTGTGCCTTATTACAATCCTGTCTCGTAGGTCTACAGACCATTCCTTGGACTTCATGGCTTGGTTTGTGCTCTGACATGCACTGCTAATTGTGGGACTGTATATAGACAGGTGCGTGCCTTTCCAAATCATGCCCAATCAACTGAATTTACTACAAGTGGATTCCAATCAAGTTGTATAAACATCTCAAAGATGATCAGTGGAAACAGGATGCACCTGTGCTCATTTTTGAGCGTTATGGCCAAGGCTGTGAATACATATGTACATGTGTTTTTTTTTTAAATAAATTTGCAAAGATTTTATACAAACTTCTTTCACGTTGTCATTATGGGGTGTAGTTTGTAGCATTTTGAGGAAAATAATGAATTTAATCCATTTTGGAATAAGGCTGTAACATAACAAAATGTGGAAAAAGTGAAGCACTGTGAATACTTTCTGGATGGACGGTACTTAAATCTGCTCCCATCCCATTCTGAGTATGTTCTAACTACCCTATAAAGCAGTGATTCTCAACTAGAGTTCCTCCAGAGGTTGCTAGGGGTTCCTTCAGCATTGGGCAATGTCTGCCTCTCAGATAAGTTACTACTCACACCATTGATCTTTTTAGCTATCTGTAAGGAGGAAATTCTTCCCAATGACCACAAGTGTAAGGACCATTCTTCCCACCGACCATCACATTGATGGATCATGAGTTGTAGAGTTCTAATTTTTAGAAGGGGTTCCCCCGAGACCGGAGAACTATTTCAAGGGCTCCTCTATGTTGAAAAGGTTGAGAAAGGCTTCTATAAAGGAAAGATGTCTATACTTACTTATTTTGAGGGTGCTCCAGTCTGGTCACATGATCTCTCTAGCGGCGGCTTCAGTTAAAAGGAGAGATTGATAACAATGGCTGCAAAGCCTGGGTGATGATGTTACCCATAGGCTTACTACAGGGCATCTGTTGTTGGCTGTCCCTCCTCTACACTGAAGCTGGTGCTAGGAGCCTACCGTGGGACCAGAGCTCTTTGAGAATAGGTAAGTATGGACATGTTTCCTGTACAGGGTAGTTAGAATAGGCTTAGAATAGGGCTGGGAGCAGGTTTCGATGTAGTTAGTATTTGACTGGAATGCTACATTAGATATGAAAGCCTTAGGCCAAGGATGTTGGGAGTGAACCTATGGTCAGGAGAATGACACAATATAGCAGAGGGTTCCATCAACCACAGGTGGGGGGTTGTTCTATCCTTGTAGAATCAGGGTCGGAACTTATACATTTTGGTGCCAACACCTGCCCAATGGTAGTGCCCCTTACACACAGAAAATGTGGTGCTTTAAGCACCACCTACAAGTAGCCATGGCTTTATTGGATTGCCTAAAAAAATGTATTTCCTCACTGCTTCCAGAAAAAAAAAATATCATTTGACTGTAACACTGTTTATGGGCACATTTTAGTTGTGGGCCTAATGATTTGGCAATCTATAAATAAAAAAGTTGTAATAAAAAAACCCCACAAATTTCTAATTAAGCATGGGATTGTTTTAAAACAAAGAGTGTTTTCCCATTTATAGTGACATTGAAATTGTGTTCCTGGTACAGAGCATGGATATGTTATTGATTCATGATATTATTAGATACATTGTTATAGTAATATTGGTAAAATGTATTTAAACACAAAGCTTGCAAACTGTTTATAAAGAAGTCACTGTCAGTGGTTCTGCAAGAGAAACTGTGACCCAGCTGTCAAAATGACAGCTAGGTTACCAGCCAGGTCTTAGACTGTGATGGATGAGCTCTGACGGCAACTCTTGTATAAACAAAGCCAGCAAACCGAATTTGCGGGTGATTATACAAAAAGTTTACAGGTCCAGATGTCTTAGAATTTGATTATAAATGCATTAAGGAAGCCAATTTTGCATATCAAAGATTAATCATACTATACGGAATGTCAGTTGTAGTACAAACCCCTGGCTCTCCGCTTCCAACATATGCTTCTTGTCTTCTAAATGAATGTTTCTGGGATAATTTGGGAGAGAATATTGGTTTCTAACTATCTAGAATGCTGCATAACTTCACTCACTTGTGAAGGAGCAGTAATGGAATGACGCCTCATTGGTCAGGCCAGCGAGGGAGCAACAATTATGTTCTTATTATTATCATAATTCTTAAATCATAATGTATTTCTATATCATAATGTCCTATTGAGAAGTGTGGTATGTAAATTATCACGGAATGGTTTCATGCTATTATCAACAGCTTCACCACATAAAAATATGTTGTATAAAATAAAAGACTATACTTACCACATGATAACATTATCTAGTTAGAACACATTTGGCCAATTTAACCTCTTGCTTACTGGGCACTTAAACCCCCCTCCTGACCAGACCAATTTTCAGCTTTCAGCGCTGTCGCACCTTGAATGACAATTGCGCGGTCATGCTACACTGTACTCAAATTACATTTTTCTCTTTTTTTCACACAAATGGAGCTTTCTTTTGGTGGTATTTAATCACAGCTGGGTTTTTTTTATTTTTTGCTAAACAAACAAAAATAGACAAAAAATTTTGAAGAAAAAAAAACCACGTTTAATAGTTTGTTATAAAATTTTACAAACAGGTAATTTTTCTCCTTCATTGATATTCGCTGATGAGGCTGCACATATTGCCACTGATAGGCTGCCTTGATGGGCACTGATAGGCTGCACTGATGGGCACAGATAAGGAGACACTGATGGGCACTGATAAAACGGCACTGATAGGCACAGATAAGACGACACTGATATGCACTAAGAAGGCATTGGGTGGCACTGATGGGTGGCACTGATAGGTGGCACTGATGGGCATTGATAGCTGGAACTGATGGGCACTTTTAGGTGGCACTGATGGGCACTTGTAGGTGGCACTGGTAGGTGGCACTGATGGGCACTGGTAGGTGGCACTGGTAGGTAACACTAATGGGTGGCACTGTGGGCACTGGTAGCTGATACTGATAGGCAGCACTAGTGATGACACACTGTGGGCACTAATAGGTGGCACTGATGGGTGGTACTGTGGGCACTAACAGGTGGCACTGTAGGCACTGATGGATGGCACTGTGGGCACTGATGGGTGGCGCTGGTAGGCACTGGTAGGTGGCGCTGGTGGTCACTGGTAGGTGAGGCTAGTGGGCACAAAAGCCTCTCCATTTTCGGAACAGATGTCCCTCTCGCAGCTGCCAGCGATCAGCTTTTTTTTCTCCTCACGCTATCAGCTCAGGGATGAGCTCAGGCGTGTTCACATGGACCACGTGCTAAGCCCATCAGGAAGTTGGCACAGTCCTGCACTAATCACAGGCAGTGAGACATTGCCCGATCTCTGCAGCTGCACATCGGTGGGAATGTCTCACTGCCTGTGATTAGCGCAGCGCCGTGCCGACTTCCTGGTGGGCTCTGCACGTGGTCCATGCGAACACCCCTGAGCTCATCCTTAATTACCGGCTCTGTTTAGGTCACATGCTCAGCTGTCATTGATTGGCAGCTGATCGCATGGCAAGGGGTCAGGATCGACCCCTTACTCAGATCTGTGATCAGGCGAGTCTCATAGCTGATCACAGAGCAGGCTGCTCATGGACATCCTCCCGGCAAATTAAGTCTGCGCTGTAGCCGTCTTTCAGCTATAGCACGGACGGCAAGGGAAAAAATGTGTATCCTTTTAGTAAGCAGGGGCAATGTAGACCTAAAGGTATATCTTTTTTTTTTTTCATTTTGGATAGAGTAAAGGAGGTTTTTAACGCCTGTCAGGGTTTTCTTTTCTTTTTTTTTTTTTGTCATGTTTTGGGGAGATTTCCCCTCACTTCCTGTCCCATAGCCAAAGCAGGAAGTGAGGGGAAATTCCTCCAAAGTGAAGGGATCCCTGACTGTGACCAGGGTCTCTAATTCAAAGATGGCCCTTCTATTCCATGTTCTAGGGACAACATAAAATTTGACATTTTCTTTTACTTTCACTGTAAATAGAGGGTGAATCTACCTAGAGGGGGCAGAGACAGCAATAAAAACCTTTTGACTTAAGTTGTACTTCAAAGCGGATTTTTTTTAATTTTTTTTTGTAATATGATATAATTAAAGCTGTGAAATATATCTTTAAATATTTCTAATATAAAATGTGTTGTTGTGTTAGAGTCTTCACAACTCCCTGCACACCAAGTTCATACCAAGTTCATACTAAGAGAGAGTGGGACCGGAACTGTGAGCCAATCAGGTTCCATTGCACTGGTAATGTTTTCAGGAACTGGGAGGGAAGGGTACTTACAAAAGGGGAAGTAAATGGATATCCTGTCTAGAGTGGCAATGATGATAGCTTAGTCAGCAGGCTATGGACATGGTGGGGACCAAGCTGTACAGAATAATGGTAGCACTAAAAGGAGGGTCACTCTCCTGACTGCGGTGTGTGGCAGAGATGTGTGGATCATAGATGGCCAAAAATAATTCGAAATTTTAGCAGTGAAATCATGTAACTTATGTATATTCAGTTGTTTAACCAGAGTTCAGCTGTAAAGGGTGGGCCTAGCCCTTAACCTCCTAACTAATGGTAAGGCACATAATATTTGCGTGGCATTTAGCTGTAACTATGATATTACCATTTGAAACCTCATATATGTAAAGTTCCAGGAAAGAAGAACTATTTAGTATTGAATTTCACTAAGTGATAAGTGTGATAGTTCAAAACATGAGCATTCATGCACCAACCAACCGACCACAAACCAATCAACCACAACATGGTTAATGTAAAGTAGAAGGTAGTATAAGATTTGATGTAACGGAAATAACATTACAAACAAACAGTAGTTACAAAGGAAGTAAAATTCATGTTTCTGAAGTGTTAAAGAGAACTGAAAGTACACTATATTACCAAAAGTATTGGAGCACCTGCCTTTACACGCACATGAACTTTAATGGCATCCCAGTCTTAGCCCTTGTACACGCGGTCTGAGAATCCGTCGGAATGTGTCCTATCGGACCGTGTTGTCGGATATTCCGACTGTGTGTGGTATGCATCGGACTGATTCCGTCTGAATACCGTATATACTCGAGTATAAGCCGAGATTTTCAGCCTCTTTTTTGAGGCTGAAAGTGCCCCCCTCGGCTTATACTCGAGTCATCGCCGTCTGCCTGCCCGATCAGCGTGTCGAGCAGACAGACGGCAGCCATTCTACAATTCAAAAGCCACGCCTCCCTGTCTGTGATAGGCGGAACACTCAATTTCCCAGCAGTCAGTGGTCCGCCTATCACGGACATCCGCTCATCCTCATACTACGGACGAGGATGAGAGGATGTCCGTGATAGGCGGAACACAGACTGCTGGGAAATTGAGTGTTCCGCCTATCACAGACGGAGGCGCGGCTTTTGAACAGTGGCATGGCCGCCGAGGCGCCGACGCCGTCTGTCAGACGAGAAGAGCGGCGATCCGGGCATCAAGGAGAAGATCCCAGGCACCGTCTGTGGAAAGGTCAGCAAGATGTCATTTTCTGTTTCCCCCCCTCACCACCTCTGCCCTTGTAGCTGACCCGCCTTGTGAACAACCCACTGCCTGGCACTAGCAGGGTGTTTTGACCCCCCCCAATGGCGGAACTTCCTACACTGTGCATGGACGCCTGCTGCAGGAGGACCCAAGCACCATCCTGTCTTTTGACTACCTGACCCTCAGATGTGCACATATATCCCACATCCACTGTGAAGTGATCTATTGGGGGCTTTTTCGTTTACTGGCGAGCGTTTTAGCAAAACATTGCTACTAGCTCGTTTAGTCTAAGGCTGCTATCTCTTATTGCAGCCTCCTAATTACTTGGTCTAACCTGAACTTGCCTACTACTGGACACACACACACAGGGATGGATGGACACACACACACAGGGATGGATGGACACACACACAGGGATGGATGGACACACACACACAGGGATGGATGGACACACACACACAGGGATGGATGGACACACACACAGGGATGGATGGACACACAGGGATGGACAGGCATGTCTCACCCTCGGCTTATACACGAGTCAATAAGTTTCCCAGTTTTTTGGGGGTAAATTGGGGGCCTCGGCTTATATTCGGGTCGGCCTATACTCGAGTATATACGGTATCCGTCGGACCAAATTTTCCAACTTGCTGGAAATATTTTCCGACAAACTGGTCCGATAGGACATACTCCGATCATGTGTAGAGAATTCCGATCGGACAAAGTGCCACGCATGCTCAGATCAAATTCCTACATCAAAGCTATTGGCTACTAGCATGAACGTAGTCCCATCGTAACGAAATTACGTCATCACGTTCTGAAAGATCGGATTTTTCGACAACTTTGTCCGTCCGTGTGTATGCAACAGTTTCGGACAAAATCCGATGGACAAAATCCGACGGATTTGGTTGTCGGAATCTCCGACCGTGCGTACGGGGGCTTAGTCCGTAGAGTTCAATATTTGCTTGGCCCCAGAGGCGGACTGACAACTCATGGGCAATAGGAGAAGATTATGGGGCCCCCAGGCAATAGGAGATTATGGGGACCCCAGGCAATAGATTATGGGACCACACAGTATACACACACACACACATACAGTATACACACACAGACACACAATATACACACATAGTATACTCACACAGCATACACATACACACACTGAAAAGGTACTGGAGAGGCAGGACAGCTATAATCTTGGGATTTTACATACTGTCCCTGGTTTTATTGAGGCTGGCAACCCTGATGGGGCCCCTTAGTGGCATGGGGCCCTCGGGCAGTGCCCCAGTGCCCGAATGGTCAGTCCGCCCCTGGTTGGCCCACCCTTTGCAGCTTCAACTCTTCTGGGAAGGCTGTCCATTAGGTTTAGGAGTGTGTGTATATGGGAATGTTTGATCATTCTTCCAGAAGCACATTTGTGAGGTTGGGCATTGATGTGGATGAGAAGGCCTGTCTCACAGTCTCTGCTCTAATTCATCCCAAAGGCGTTTTATTATGTTGAGGTCAGGACTCTATGCCGGTCAGTCAAGTTCCTCCACCCCAAACTCTCCTATCCATGTCTTTATGGACCTTGATTTGTGCACTGGTCCAAATCATTTGGTGGAGGGGAGATTATGGTGTCAGGTTGTTTTTCCGGGGTTGGGCTTGGCCCCTTATGCCGCGTACACACGACTGGACTTTTCAATGGACTAGGTTCGATGGTCATCCTGACGAACTTTCGGCGGAGGTCCGATGGACTTTCTGAACGGAACAGACTTGGCCACACACAACAACTAAGTCCGTTTGAAAGTCCGTTCATTTTGAACGTGATGACGTAAACAGGACTAAACAAGACAGATGTCCCCATTAACATGGGGACATGGTGCTTTGAGGGGTCACAGACCCCCAAAGCATCCTCCCAATGTTGAGGGCATGTTGCTTGGTACGGTTCAGGAGAGGATGGGCTCTCTCTCGTTCCCCCCTCTTTTCCTGCGGCCTGACAGGTTGCGTGCTTGGATAAAGGGTCTGGTATGCATTTTTAGGGGGAACTCCATGCCATTTTTATTTTAAAATTTGACGTGGAGTTCGCTTTAAAATCCATACCAGACCCTATTTTAGGGGAACCCTACGTCATTTTTTTTAAACTGAAGGGCCTGGTAATTGAATTTGGGGGAAACCCACATTTTTTTTTTTTATCTCTGACTTTCAATGATTGTTCTCTGTAGTACGGGGAGCCGACAATTCATTATAGCCGCGAGCGATTTTAAATGACTTTTTTTCCTGCAGAAATGACACTGTGTGCAGGGAGAGTTTTAAGCACGGGAAACATGCGCCCCTTTACAGGCATACTATAGACACCCCCCAGTTGCGAAATTTAAAGGAATATTACACTTTTATTGTTTCACTTTAATCATTATTAAAATCACTGCTGCTGAAAAAACTTCAGTTTTTAAACCTTTTTTTTGCATTGATACATATCCCCTGGGGCAGGACCCAGGTCCCCAAGCACTTTTTAGGACAATAACTTGCATATTAGCCTTTAAAATGAGCACTTTTGATTTTGAACGTTCGAGTCCCAGGGTTCCAAAGTTCACGCGAATTTTAGGTCTGTTCGCAGTTTCTGGTGTGAACCGAACTGGGGGGTGTTCGGCTCATGGTTAGCTGGCAGCATCTGTCTTGAGGGGCAGAACGCAGCCTGGCCAGTCCGTACCCAAATGGGGAGATCTCCAGGAAGGATGGCGTGCCCCTATCCTTTCCCTACTCATCTGGAACCTCTCTTACTACTAATCACTGTCCCTACCAGATGGGACCTGTTCCTACACTACCCACATGCAAAATGCACACCAAGTCTGGAAGCCAGGGCCTTTCAGGTGTTACCAAGCCAACAACAGTAAAATCAGTCTGTATATACAGTAAAGCATGCTTGTTATACTCACTGTGGAACCTAAGGGGTTAATCCTCTTCATTGTGTAAAAAGGCTGTTTGATCCTATCTTCTCTGATCCTCCCCTTCTTCCACAGTCCCCAAACCATCTCCTAATGGAACAGAGCCTTGGGAGCAAGCTGCACATGTTCTTTTTGGTGTGTATTGCTAGAGAGGTTTTTTTTCTTGGAAGAGTGCATGTGATCAGCACAGGGCCAATCAGCACTGTACAAACGAAGTGTCAAGGGTCCTGCAGACTCATAGAACAATCAAGGGAGAATGAAAACTCCTCCTACAAGCTTTAACCAGTGCTTTGCTGGACACTGATAGAAGTCACAAGACTGCTCTAAGACCTCTTTCACACAGCTGTGCTTTTCAGGTGCTTTAACACCTTGTTAACACCTTCTTTGGGGTTAAAAGCGCTCCGCTTTCGCCCGCACGGCGCCGCTAAAACGAGTGACGCTTTACCGCTAGCGCGGGCCACTCTTCTCTATGAAAGGGGTCTAACTGCTGATAAGAACATTTATTTAGCAGTTTATATTTATTAAAACTATTGCATTTCTATGTTCTGTGTACTGTGGGTGGCCAGATATGATGAATGCAGGCTCCAGGGTTTAGTAACACTTTAAATATGTTCTGTCTGACCCAGGATGGCTGTTAGAGTCACATGGGGTGGCAGCACCCAATAGGATAGCTTCCCCAGTGACCCAGGAAACCATAGAGGAACCAAGTTCCTCTTCAACTGCAATGCTGCTGTGGTCGAGCGCCACCTACAGTGGAGAAAATACACTGCACCTGCCTACATAGTAGTTTCTTATATCTCTCTGGAACTTTGGTGGTAAGATTTCTGATCCTGAATTTCTAGTTCCATTCTCTTTCCTTGGTTATTAAAAGGGCTCATTTCTTACTTCAATTTCTTCATTCAATATTTTATTATACTGCACAAAGCTGTGGAACCCCTGTTTTTTTTTAAAGAACATAAAACTTGAGTCCCGCAGAGAAAAAAGCCAGTTGGTAACTCAATCTGCCAAAATCTGAAATATCGCTTTGGGGCTGGCAGGCACTTTAAAGGAACCATGCAAACACATGAAGAATTCCTTGTCGCATTATTTCACAGGAAGGGAATTCCTTCCACGTTCTAAAGCCAAACACTGTATTTATTATTACAATGCCATAGATAAAGTGAAGGAAATACCCAGGAAAAAATCCATCTGGTTGTATACAGTATATGGTGAGTAATCATTTCGTAGCTCCATTCTCAGAATAGCTCATCTGTAGGGAAAACACTGACTTATTTGTGCAAAAATAAAGTGTTGCTAAGGAAACCGAGGTCAGGTTAAAGAACACATTGCAACATTTAAAACATTTTGTTATTGGTTACCATGGCAACTATCTCTCAGGATGGACATTTACAAGTCAGGTCTCTGCGGTTTCACGTCTCCTTTTTATTTCTCATTGTGAGCAGAGCCTTGTGTATTGTCAGATCCAGTACAAATCCTCTGTCACAAAGGCAGAAGAATATGGACAGTTTATGGCATCCTCATAGATTTGTATCACCACACAGGGAAAGCAAATATTTCTCTTTTTTTAACTCTTTCAGCTGAAAAGTAAATCTCTCATCAGAAAAATACAAAGGCGGCCATTGCTGACGTCTGTGAATATTGTTTGACTTGTCGATTTGTGGATCTCAATAGCATGAACAATGATGCAGAGCGGGTGAGAAAGGTTGAAAACCCTTTCCTGCTTATTTTTTGTAGTAGTAAGAAATTGCCAGCTACATGTCTTCCTCTGGTTTAGATAACTGAAGTTAAAGGGAAACTATAGCGTGTAGCACAACCCCTCCATGAGTTGCTGAAGTTAGGGTTCCCCAGGTCCACCGCATTTCCTTCTTTCATCCGGACACAGAAAATAAGTCTTTGGCTTGTTTTGTTATTTTATTAGGGAATGATAACTTGGATGGGGTAAGGGATTATGGCATTCCCAGTGTGACAACAAGCATAACTTCAGGGACAACTTCCTCCCTATATACAGACTCTTCTTCTTACTTCCTCCTGCACACACTTGGTTCCTCTATGTACAGCTCCTGCTGGCTCACTCTTGGTGGAACTAATGCCGCGTACACACGATCGGAATTCTCGTCGGAAAAAGTTCTGATGGTATTCCTGTCGGAATTCTAATGGAATTCTGCTCAAACTGTCTTGGCTACACACGGTCACAACAAATTCCAACCGCCGAGAACACGGTGACGTACAACGGGACTAGAAAAAGGAAGTTCAATACCTAGTAGCCAATAGCTTCCATCTCGTAGTTGAATCTGAACATGCGTGAGTTTTTGCACATCGGAATTGCATACACATGATCGGAATTTCCGATAGAAAGTTTTTCCATCGGGAAAATTGAGAACATGCTATCACATTTTTGCTGGCGGGAATTCGGCCAGCTAAATTCTGATGGAGCATACACACGGTCGCATTTTACAATGAAAAGCTCTCATCTGTCTTTTGCTGGCCGAAATTCCGATCGTGTGTACGTGGCATAACAATATATCACTAGTTCAGCAAAGGCCCATTACAGGCAGGAACGCTCAGTCCCTTTGGCAAAAAATAGAGTGAACAGCATCTCCTTCTGCTTTTTTGTGAGCACTGATCCCAGCTCCGCTTGCTTGCAGAATGCTAGCCCACCTGGCTGCCACCAGCCTCACCTCGCTGTTTTTATTTCCAGTCTTTCTGACTGACTCTCTGCACCAGTCCTGTCCGAATGACACATACACACATGAAGATTTCCCAGAGCAAGGTTGGATGAAGGCTTGGCACAATGCTGTCTTAAAGAGAGCACTGGCTGTCTCTTCCCTTGTATGCCCCCTGTGACCTCACTAACCTGCTGTCTAACATCTATGCCTGATCTGTCCGACTGTTACTGACCCAGCTTGACATACCCTGCATCTTGCTCAATCAGCCTGCTACAGCTCATAGCCCAGCAAGCTCTCATCTGGCTCCTGTTTCCAGCTGTCTACCACAGCCTGCCACCAGCCAAGCTACCAGCTCATCTGCCATCAGCCTGCTCTGCTGCCACATCAAACTGCTGACTGCTACAACGCAGACTACTGGACTGATTACATGCACACATACCTTGTGTGCTCCTGTGGCTGCTGTCTCACTACCAGTGGCCCGAGCTGGAGCTGTATGAGAGGCCTTCCTCTGCACGTCAGGCTCACTGGCCAGGTACATGACACTCACTTCTAGTAGCATAAACTAGAAGGTGCTACAAGTGCATTCTTGGTAATCACATGTAGGTAGGTGCAGTCTATTTTCTCCACTGTAGGTGGTGCTTGACTGCAGAGGCATTGCAGTTGGAGGGGAAGTCAAGAGGAACATGGTTCCTCTATGGGTCACTGGGGAAGCTATAGGTTTGAATGCTGCCACCTCATGTGACTTTCGTGGCAATCTTGGGTCAGGTAGAATTTATTAAAGTATTTCATGACTTCTGCTACCATTTATTTGTTTAAAAGGAAACCGTGGTCATATTCTGCTTAAGTCCTGTAGAATATGTAATATCTATTTTCTCCTATTTTTTGTTTATGTATGTGTGAGGACCTGGGGTGGGAACAGGATGTAGGAAGTTATGAAGTGAAACTAAGAAAAGGTTCGCATGCTGTTCAATGCTGGCTGGGAATAAACAAGTTCTCTACAACAGTGGTTCTCAACCCTGTCCTCAAGTACCCCCAACAGGCCATGTTTGCAGGTTTTCCTTCATCTTGCACAGGTGCTTTAAATCAGAGTCAATGGCTTGGTAGTTTGAACAGCTATTTTATCTAAGAGAAATTACCATAACATTTCCTGTTGGAGGTACTTGAGGGCAGGGTTGAGAACCACTGCTTTACAAGATTCATCTGACTATTCATTACACAAAATCTACATGGTGACAGAAGTGAGGTTCCTGAAACACCATGGCTCAGAATCTACATGGCATACAAGCAGGGCTGGTGCAAAGATTTTTGATACCTTAGGTGAAAAACCTAATTTCTCTTATATTCACCGACCGACACAGCTCCTCTCTGTAACAAAATGGGTTGTCAGCCCTATCACTGGAGATTACTAGGCAAGTTGTAATACAACACTTCAGAACTTTTAGTTCCACCCAGGGGGCGGTCCCTAGGCTACACCCCGCAGCCTGCCCTAGCAGACTCAGTTTTATTTTGCCTAGTGAAGGAGATGCACCTAGGAACCCTGCGGGCCCACAGGTCCGTGTTTTTTGATGCAGAAGCTTTGCTTTTTGCGCAAGATGAATGATCCTGTGATCTTCTATCAACAGCCGGCTGGGTGACAGGCTAATTTCACTTATCCTTGTAGTCTCCCCAGTCCGGCCATCGAGCGTGTGCAGGTTGCAGCTACGGCTCAGCAGGCCATGACATACCTCAGCTCCAGAGGTAGTCGGTGAGCTTTTATGCTCCGGGGCATACATATGACCGGGCTATTGATGTCTGGCTCACAGTATGCTGAGGCCAACAGCCACCCTGTACTGATCAGTGAGTGGGTCTGTAATGGAATGTCTCCCAGCTCTTCAGGACTGGTAAGTACAGCTCTCTCTGCTTCGGTGGGGCTGAGCAGCTGGGCATTCCCTGGGAGATCGATTTGGGGGCCACCTCACCTCCCTCTCCTTCTCCCCTGTCCCTATCTTCCCTCTATCCCCCCTCCGGGGGGGGGGTCGCTGCATGTGTCTGCTGAGCGGTGTGTGTAACCTATGCAGGGGCTCTCTGTGGACTCTCACCTGTCATGGGGGGGGGGGGGCTGAATGGATAGCGGTGGTCCTGGGTCCTGTGTGGGCGTCCCTGGAAGGTGCCTGTGAGTTTTTACTGTGTTGGGCCAGCGCTGTGACTCTGCAGAGGGTGTTTTATTTTCACCTCATGGCAATGTCTGGCAGCCATTTTAGGTATGGGCAGAGCAAGTTGTCTATGTGGGCTTTAGCGGCCATTTTCTCTGAGTTTTCCTATTCAGGGCACTGGTGGCCATTTTCCAGAAGCCTAAGCACGTTTGTTCAGTGTTCTCTAGAAGCAGCATGACATGTGCTTTCACAGCCTTGCTTCCTGTGTTTCCTGTCTGTGTACAGGACGCCGGGCGGGCATTTTCCTAAACCCTGAGCACGCTGTACAGATCGCTTCAATGCTCATTTCCATGGCTGCTGCCGACACTGTTTTTTGTCCCTCTGCGCTTGAGAACCCCTGGGGGGGTGCAGGCATCGCTTTGTAGTCAGCACAGAACTCCTCAGGGTGGTGAGTCCGGCAGGTAGGAGCCCCCCAGTCAGCGGCAGCAGGAGGGTGGGACTTTTCACTGTCCTAAGTCCCCTTCAGGTGGCAGACAGGGTAGGGTCAGCATGGCTTCAGAAACTGGTGTTTCTTCCCCTGAAATCCAGACAATGGCAACCGGGTAAACTGCGGACACCCATGGACACCCTGACAGCGGTCCTCAATGCGTTTGTTGCCAAGATGGAGGCGGTACGCGGGTAGAAAGGTGCATTGAAGAGGCCCCTGCCCCCCCGTTCTCTGTGGAGAGCTCTGATGCAGACTTGGGCCCTGCTGCGGCTGGTGACCCCGGCTCTATCCTATCAGATGACGCTGACCAGGACCGTTCGGACAGTGAGGATGAGTCCCCGTCCGGGTCCGCGTGCAAAACAAATCGCTAGTTGGAGCACTTATCACAGCTGTGTGTGATACCCTGAAGATTCAGGAGCCAGCGGATCCCTCTGCTGATGTACCAATCCCTTTTGGGTCCTGCAAGCCAGCACGTTCACCTAAGGTATCCCGTATCTGACTTATTTTGACAAGTTAATTTACAAGGAATTGGGTCACTCGCAACGGACCTTTACGGTCCCCAAATACATGGCGGTGCGTTACCCCTTTAAGGAAAGCCTTCTCAAGAATTGGTCGGCTCTTCCGGTCACGGACCCCCTAGTATCCAGGTTAAATAAAGTAACCACGATCCCGGTTGAGGGGACTCCTTTATTCAAGGATCCCACGGACAGGAAGGCCGAGGCGGTGGCTCGTTGCTAGTTTATGGTTGTGGGGCCAGCCGTGCGACCTGTACTGGCATCCGCACTGGTGTCGCAGACACTGACTGAGTGCCAAAACTTTTGCACCACGAATTGAGAGAGCAACAGGCCTCCCCTGTCTGCGTGGAACTAGCAGACCAACTAGTGCAAGGCCTTAAGTACGTCTGTGACGTGGCCCTGGATACTCTCCCTCTGTTATCCAGAGCTTCAGTGTCAGCTGTGGTGCTGAGACGCCTGATTTGGCTAAATGCTTGTCTGCTGACCAGGCATCCAAAAAAGCCCTGACGGATCTTCCTTTCCTTGGCGACTGGCTCTTTGGAGCCTCGTTAGATGAAATTATTAAAAATGCCACTGGTGGTAAGAGTACACTACTCCCACAGGCCAGGAAAGCTAAGGAGCCATGCCGCAGGCAAGGGCCCTCTTTTTCCGCTCACAAACGGCTTTTTCGTCCGCCCAGTGCCTCGACAAATGTCCCCAGCCCGACAAGACTCCCACGGACAGTCGAAAAAATATCCCTGGAGCTGCAAGCCTAACAAGCCTGCGAATAAAAGTGCTACTGCATGAAGGTTTGCCCCCACCCATGTCTCGGGTAGGGGGTCGACTTTAGGGGTTTGCAGCTCGGTGTTCCTCCCAGTTATCCAACCAATGGGTCTGCGATCTGATTTCCACAGGCTACAAGATAGAGTTTTTCTCTTGGCCGCCAAACAGATTCTTCCCCTCCTGCATGCCCATATCCCCGGCTCGCCAGGAGGCCCTGTTGGGCAAGGTAAGGGACTTGCTGAATCATGGGGTGATGGTATCAGTTCCGGAATCGGAAAGCTTCCAGGGATTCTACTCAAATCTGTTTGTAGTTCCCAAGAAGGAAGGGGTTCGTCCAATCTTGGACTTAAAAGCCCTCAATCACTTTGTAAAAGTGCAGAGGTTCAGAATGGAATCAGTTCGCTCAGTAGTCACTGCGCTCCATCAAGGGGACTCCCTGGCGTCCTTAGACATCCAGGATGCGTACCTGCACATACCCTTATGCCTTCGGCATCAAAAGTTTCTGTGTTTTGCAGTCGGGGAAGCTCATTATCAATTTGTGGCTCTTCCTTTTGGTCTGGCATCAGCCCCCGAGTCCTTACCAAGGTACTGGTTCCAGTATTGGCGTTGCCGAGACAACGTGGGATCACGATCGTGGGCTACCTGGACGATCTCCTCCTAAGAGCATCTTCTGCCTCAGAATTAGAGGAGGATATGGCGATCACCATGCAGACCCTGCAAGAATTTGGGTGGCTGTTGAACCTAAAGAAGACGGTGATTGTGCCGACCCAGCGTCTGGAGTACCTAGGTTTACTTTTGGACTCCAGGGAAGCAAGAGTTTTTCTCCCTTCAGATAAATTGCAGACTCTCAGGTCCGAGGTAAAACTTCTCATGAACCGCAAGTGGTCGTCGCTCCGGTTTTGCATGCGAGTACTGGGACTCATGGTGGCCTCCTCGAGGCAGTACCCTACGCCCAGTTCCGCACCAGAGTACTGCAGAAGGAGATCTTGTTAAAATGGGACAAATCTCAGTTGTCCCTAGATCGACAGATCCAGGTGAGCCAACCAGTCAGGGACTCTCTGATCTGGTGGTTGAGGTCCCCGGTGATTCAGTCCGGAAGATTGTTCTTTCCTCTGAAGTGGACGGTGATCACTACGGACGCCATTCTATCCAGCTGGGGTGGAGTGATGGGGCTTCTGGTCAATGAAAGAATCAGAGTTGCCGATCAATCTGCTCGAATTGAGAGCGATCAGGCTGTGCCTCCACACATGGTCGGTGAGTCTTCAAGGGCGTCCGATCAGGATACAGTCGGACAACGCCACGGCTGTGGCATACATAAATCCCCAAGGGGGAACATGAAGCTCAGCCGCTACTCGGGAGGTCATTCACATACTTCGGTGGGCAGAGTGGCACGTACCGGCCCTGTCGGCCATTTACATCCTGGGATTGGAAAACTGGCAGGCAGACTATCTGAGTTGACAGATGCTGGACCCAGGAGAATGGGTATTGCATCCGGACACATTCAGGCTGCTGTGCCTGAAGTGGGGAACACCAGATGTGGATCTACTGTCCTCCCTTCTCAATTGGAAGGTGCCAAGATTCGTGTCCAGGACAAGAGATCCGTGGGCAGACACATCAGACGCGCTGGTGGCTCCGTGGCATCAGTACGGGCTGATCTACGCCTTTCCTCCACTGATATTGTTGCCATGTCTGCTTCGCAGAGTGGAAGCCGAGGGGATCCCAGTAATACTGGTTGCCCCAGATTGGCCTCAGCGTCTCTGGTACGCAGATCTGGTGCACCTAGTGGCAGATGCTCCCTGGCGACTGCCGTTACTAGAGGACCTGCTATTTCAAGGTCCAATTTTCCATCCTGCTTTACCATCACTGGCTTTAACGACATGGCTATTGAGAGCCAGGTGTTGAAGAACCGGGGTTTGTCGGACTTGGTGATTCCAACTATGTTGAGGGCACGGAAATCTTCTTCTCAGAAGATATACCATAGTACCTGGAAGGCCTACATCTCCCTGTGTGAAGAGAAAGGATGGCATCCGCGTTCCTTTTCCATAGCAAGGATCCTGTTTCTCCAGCAAGGAGTAGACCAGAGATTGGCATTGAGCGCCATCAAGGGGCAAATCTCAGCCTTGGCTGTCTTTTTTTCAACAACCCCTGGCATCGCACTCCTTAGTGGGTACCTTCGTTCAGGGGGTACGACATGTAGTCTCTCCGGTGCGCCCACCGTTACCTCCATGGGATTTAAACCTGGTGTTGTCTGGTCTTTCTAGTGGCCATCGCATCGGCCAGGAGGGTTTTGGAATTGGCGGCCTTGTCTTGCAAGTTGTCCTATCTGGTCATTCACAGGGATATGGTCTTGTTGGGTCCGCAACCATCTTTTCTACCGAAGGTGGTCTCTGCTTTTCATATCAATGAGGACATTGTATTACCATCGCTGTGTCCTAAGCCGAGGCAACCCAAGGAGATGGCCCTTCACGCTCTGGACGGGGTTAGGGCCCTGAAAGTATATTTGGCTGCCACGGCTCCCTTTCGGAAGTCAGACTCACTGTTTGTTTCGGTGGCTGGTCCAAAGAAGAACATGTAGGTCTCGTCGGTCACCATTTCCAGGTGGATCAGACAGATTGTAGTACAAGTCTATGTCTTGAAGGGGCAGGGGCAGTTTTTCGATAAAAACACAGTACTGTTATGTTAATGCACTGTTGCATTACTTCTGCAGTTTGCTGCTGTCTTGGGGATCACTCCTGTTGAGGATACCCTGTTATTTCATGGTGGTTTTCCTTGCACTGCTGTTTTCTTGTGGGCTTAGTTTCACTAGTTCCCACTTGCCATGGTGGTTGAAGTTTTTATGCTGTTTTTCCCACCCCTCATTTGGCTCTGCTTGGGGACGTCTCATTTTGTTACAGAGAGGAGCTGTGTCGGTCAGTAAATATAAGAGAAAATAGGATTTTTTGTACTCGTAAAATCCTTTTCTCTGTAATTCACCGACCGACACAGCACCCGCCCCTCATTTTTCTCTTTACGTTATGCTGCTTGTTGATGTACTGAGTCTGCTAGGGCAGTCTGTGGGGGTTGTAGCCTAGGGACTGTCCCCTGGGCGGAACTAAAATTTCTGAAGTGTTGTATTACAACTTGCCTAGTAATCTCCAGTGATAGGGCTGACAATCCATGTTGTTACAGAGAGAAGCTGTGTCGGTCAGTGAATTACAGAGAAAAGGATTTTACGGTGAGTACAAAAATCCTATTTTTGCGCCCCCCTTGGCTCCACCCCTAAATCCACCCCCTTTGCTCTGCCCATGTATACCCCACATTTTTAATGAAGCACCCATCAAATGCAGCATCACCAGCATCCATCAATGCAGCCTACCAGCGCCGATCAAATGCAGCCTCACCAGCACACATCAAATGCAGCCTCACCAGTGCACATCGATGAATGTTTACTTGCTTCCATTCATTCAGGGAGTCGGGACACAGGCACAGTCCTCCGCCGCCGCTTCACCTCTGACACTATGTGCGAATGGAGCAGCGGCTGCCTGCTGATTCTGAAACTTATTTGCTTGCTGCAGAGAGAAGAGAATAGGAACACCAGTGGCTCGGCGCCCCAGGCATCAGTGCGCCCTAGGCGGCTGCCTATTTTGCCTAGTGGTAGCACCGGCCCTGCATACAACCCCTAATCTTTGATAATGGCATTGCTATCAACTTGCTGAAATTCAAAAGAGAATAGGATGTGTACAGCAAAGCAGGACTCTCAGACAAGTCAAAAAATTTACAAGATTACACTCTTCTCAATTTTGCTGGTTCAGATGCACTATATAAATATGAGCCATTTCATTTTCATGACAATGAGGACAGAGAGGATCCTGATGTCTTAATCAAGAAATTTGATGAGATATGCTTACCACAACATAATGTGATAATAGACAGAAATGCATTTAACATGATGGCTCAGAAACCTGATAAAGGAGTACAATCCTATGCAGTCACACTAAGACTGCTAGCTAAAAATGTGATTTTTGTGCACTAACAGGTGAACTTATACGTGACAGGATTGTATGTGATAACTACAATCATGCAGTTCGTGTTCAGCTGTTCAGAGAGAAAGATTCAACAGTGGAATCAACCATTAGAATATGTATGTTTACACATTCCGAAAGGTCCACTAAGGAATTAAAAAGAGAGGCAGAAGTGTTTGTGGTGCAACAGAACAAACGGCAATGCATCGACTATGGTAGTGAACATGCTACTGAGCGCAATAAGTGTCCAGCTTTTAACAAAAGGTGTAACTCATGCAACAAATGGAATACTTTAGCAAAATGTTGTAGGCCTCAAAATAGAGGTGCGTGGATTACACCATCTAGTGACACTAAACAACAAAATGTGCACAGAATTAATGAAGTTGAATGCATACCTCCCAACTTTTTGAGATGGGAATGATGGACACCTATCAGCAAAAGTATGCAGGCTTAGGACACACCCCCTACCATGCCCCCGTAAAGGAGAATTTTACAAAAAAACAAGATTGGTTAAACCCCCAAGTGCTTTTTTTTACCACTACTATTCCTTTATATTGGCTTTTGGAATTTACAAATGCAGCAATTTAGAAATCAGATGAAAGGTTTAGTGCTGGAAAACACTTTTTGATAGATAAAAAGTACATTTTATATACATCTAATATAGATCAGACCAAAATGAGGGACAAATGAGGAAGAATGAGGGACAGAGGGACATTGCTCCAAATCAGGGACAGTCCCTCAAAATCAGGGACAGTTGGGATCTATGGGAAAGTGATGATCACCAAAACTGTTTTCATTGTGAAAGTGTGGACCTAATTGCAAATAAAGGATAAATATTCACTTCCTTCTCAACTGCATCCACAAATATGTCAAGTTAAAAATTGACAGTGGTGCCAAATGCAAGGTCATGTCCTTATCCACATTGCACAGCACTGACCCCAAAGCTGAAATTGATCAGTCAAATAAAGTAAACCTGATAGCTTATGGCAGTCAAACAATTCAAACACTGGGCACTTCTACCTTGGATCTATTAGGGAACAAGCTGCTATTCCACATTGTAGATAGAAATGTTAAGAGCCTGCTAGGCTTACCAGACAGCATGCATTTAAATCTAATCTAACTCAGTCCAGAAGTACATGCAGTACAACAACAGGCTCCCGAGATGACCACTTATGTGGACTTATTTTGAACTGACACTGTTGGTAAACTTCCAGTCATGTATCTCGAGCGCTTAGATGAAACGGTACAGCCTATTGTGTCTGCCCCTCGAAGGATACCACTGGCTATAAAAGACAGTCCTGCAAGAGTTGAAAAGGATAACTAGACTGGGCATCATTGCACCAGTGCAGGAGGCTACTCCCTGGGTGTCTGCTATGGCAGCAGAAGTGAATAAGGATGGCACTGTCTGCATATGCATTGATCCTGTGCACCTCAGTATAAGGCTGAGGCTCTACTGAGGCCTTATCACCCATTAAAAACCGTAGAACAAGTGATTGCTGAAATTCCACAGGCAAAAGTCTTCAGCATTCTAGATGCAAAATGTGGATTCTGGCAAATCCCTCCAGATGAGGAATCATCATTACTCACAACATTTATGACCCCATGTTTGAGATACAAATGCTTACGGATGCCATATGGAATTTCAGCTGGAAGCAAAGTCTTTCAGAGATGTATGGCACAGCTCTTTGCTGGACAGCCATGTGAAATAGACATGGATGATATCTTGATTTGGAGATCCTCTGTTGAGGAACATGACAAATGGCTTAAATGTATACTAAACCGTGTCAGAGCCATCAATATGCAGCTCAACCCTACCAAATGTTGCTTTAGAGTCTCAGAGGTGCCATATGTTGGACACCCAAATACAATGCATTACATTAAAGATGGTGCTGCTATAAGACAATACAAACAGAACAAAAGAATATAGGAATATATGGGAGGCAATAATTTTACAATTTGTGTGCCACATCCAAAATTTGAAACAAGACTTTTAAGATACCCCTAGTGGTGAACTTTTAAGGCATGTACAATAATTATCCAAAACATTTTTTTCAAAGATTCAAACAACAATTTTATTGAAAAAGGTAAAAAACAAAAGTAGAAAAGTATATATAAAACAAGGAATGCATAGATACACTGAAAGTCTGTACATATATGAGGTACTTCAAGTATCCTACGCGTTTCGGAGAAATTAAATCTCCTTCTTCAGTGAATATGTACAACTGTAAGATATAATCTATTAAAACAGAGAATCAAGTATATATTAAACAGGAGAATTAAAATTTTATAGAGAAATACATAGAATGCTTCACTATTGTAATTATCACTTACATTTTCAAAACAGTGTGTTGTAAATAGGGATGAGCTTCGAGTTCGAGTCGAACTCATGTTCGGCGAACAGTGAACAATTTGGGGTGTTCGCGGAAAATTTGAAAAGCCTGGAACACCCTGTACAAGTCTATGGGAGAAATCTAAAGTGCTAATTTTAAAGGCTAATATGCAAGTTATTGTCCTAAAAAGTGTTTGGGGACCTGGGTCCTGTCTCAAGGGACATGGATCAATGCAAAAAAAAGTTTTAAAAACAGCCGTTTTTTCGGGAGCAGTGATTTTAATAATGATTAAAGTGAAACAATAAAAGTGTAATATTCCTTTAAATTTCATACCTGGGGGGTGTCTATAGTATTCCTGTGAAGGGGCGCATGTTTCCCATGCTTAGAACTGTCCCTACGCAAAGTGTAACTTCTGCAGGAAAAAAAGTCTTTTAAAATCACTCGCTGGTATAATGAATTGTCGGCTCCCATAATACAGAGAACACTCATTGAAAGTCATTGATAAAAAAATCTGATAAGCCCCCCACCCACAGACCCCCACAACCACCGGCCAGGGTTGTGGGAATGGGGCCCTTGTCACAGACCCCCAAAGCATCCTCCCAATGTTGAGGGCATGTGGCCTGGTACGGTTCAAGATGGTGCGGCCTGCCAGGTTGCATGCTCGGATAAAGGGTCTGGTATGGATTTTTAGGGGGACCCCCACGTCAATTTTCTTTTTAAATTTGACGCGCCTTTTAAAGTGGTTCCTGCCCAATCAACTGATGCTGCTAATTGCAGCAGCTGACGGGCAGGAAGGAGGACCGAGGTTAGACTGCTCCCTGAGTGGGGTGCGTGCCCCCCCATCCATGGCGCGCATGCATATGAGTACCCAGCGGGAGGACGGTCGCTGATGACGTGTGCGGCCGTCCTTTCCCTGTAACGCCGCCACAGCTTAAGAAGCCTGGGGGGCTTAGTGTGCCGGGCGCTATCCCGGGAATAAAACCCCAAAACTCCATAGGGGAAGCGGTCATAGAGCAAGTGCTCTATTGGCGGAGAGAATTGTCAAAGGGGCAGAAGAATTTTTATACACATGAAAACATTCCCACAATTCATGAGCATAGATCGCAAATACAGACACAGAAATTCATACACTTTACATAGAGAGGCATTACATACAAGTCAACATTGATCAAAATATATAGAGAGCACAGTATACATGTCAATAAACGGGGCAAATACATCATATTAATACAGGGGCAAGTACATCAAATATTAAAAATTAAAAAATACAGAAAATACATGGGACCAACATGTTACAAAAAATAATAATAATAATTATATATATACTTGATCCTGTAATAGCCGTCCCAAAATGACAAAAGTTTATTTCTCCCTTTCCCCCGACGAAAACCCTTCCAAGAAGGGTTTAAACCAGATCGTTTCATTGAGTCCTGGAAATTGTGTATCCTTCAATCTATGAATCCAACGGGATTCTAATTGTAAGAGGGCCTTGTTTCCAGTCCCCCCCACGGGGGTCTGGATGTACCCGATCTAAGATTAGAAATTTAATTTTGGGAAACTTCCCATTATGCACTATACTCGTATGTCTTCCAAGAGGGAGATCGGGGTCACAAGTCTGCATACTCAGGACATGTCTATATGCTCTGAGCCAGAATTCTACTTTTGTTTTGCCGATGTAGAAGCATGTACAGTCGCATATTAATAAATAAACCACCCCAGATGTTTTGCAATTAGCAAAGTGTCTGGGGCGGAAGACTTGACCATTGGGCAGTCAAGGTTTTTTTTGAACATACATAGAACGACAATAGTGGCATTTGCCACAAATAAATGTTCCTTTGTATTTACAATGCATTTTGTCAGAATTTCCTCGAAATTCACTGCTCACCAACCTGTCTCTGATGAAAGCAGCACGTTTAAAGGTAAAGAGGGGTTTACTAGGGACAAATTGTCCCAAAGTAGAATCCAACGACAACAAATGCCAATATTTTTCTATAATCATTTGAATTTTCTTCTGCTGATTATTGTATTTCATAATGATTCTGGTCGTCTCCACATCTTTTTTAGGCCTATTTGAATAAAGAAGATCTCTTGTTTTTAAAGAGGCTTTCTTAAATGCACGTTTCAGAGAGGTATGAGAATAACTCCGTGAGAGAAGTCTATCACAGAGTTTGTCTGCCTCTAATTTGTAGATGCTAGCGTCCGTACAATTTCGCCTTATTTTACAGTTGTACATATTCCCTGAAGAAGGAGATTTAAAGAACAAAAGATTATAGTGCACACATACAAAAATTACATTTAAATCCTGCAAGGCTGTTTAAAGCACCCAAACAAATTAAGCAAATAAGCAAAAGTATGGGGATTTGGTCACACCATATGGGCATATAGTGCTTAAGCCCACTATTGCATCAATGTACCCCATTTTAAGTGGGTCCTACACTATTCATAGAATGAAAGATGCCACTCAACCATTAGAGAAATACACTCCTCTTTATGGGAGAACTAAAAGGACTCCTCCTATTATTCAGGTGTACATTGATTAGAAGTACTGGTGGGAGAGGATTGGGTGTTCCATCCCATGGGGTCCCACTGAAAATGGGATACTTTGACACAGTAGTGGGCTTGGCACTTCCAACAATGGATGTAACAAGCAACCACAACAAAATTTTGCTTCCACAAAATCTACCAGTATTTATCTCCAGGTGATATCTGTGAGCTTGGATATTTTTTAGTGTACCCCAGAAAAGTGTGTGTGTTCTGATAACAAAAGAGCAACCAGCTTCTCTAGTTGCTGGCATGGATCTGCCTTATACAAATTTGCATGGTAATTTAGTTATGTAGTCAGGCTTGCAGAGCAAGGAGCAGAAAAACACATTTTTTAAAAAAAGTTCAATTTAAAGACAAAATTAAGTAGCTGGAAAACCACTCTGCTAGCTATCAAAAGGCAAACTGCTTAATCATCCAGCAGATGCAACAGTTCAGTTAACTGTTGCCCATCAAGCCTCCACCACCAGGAAAGATTAATACTAGAGATGACTTCTACACTTCATTACCTGGTGCAGATCACTTTATGGAAATTGTCCCTGGAGGTTTATGTTTAAACCTTAATTTTGAGAGACTTGCCAAACATGAGAAGCTACCTGTGGAGCAGTGGGTTGATGTGCTAGCACCCTTTATAATGTTCAAGCCCCAAAAGTCCTACTTTGTTTTACAACCTCTGGATTGAAAGAAGCATCCTAAACCTAAAGAACAGGATGTGTTTACATGGGAATATGACCTTGGAAACCCTGCAAACAAGTGATACCAGAGGTGCTCAGGCTTTCTTAGATTATGGAGCATGTATCCTGAGACTGTTATATAAGAGCCTTGCCTGTTAAGATATGGCAGCGCCTCAGGCATACGGTCCCCAAGAGTGTGGATAAGCTGGTGCTTCTTGAGGAGTGACAAACCAAGGACTATCTCAAGGATCTGCTCTTCAAGACAAAATCCTTTGAAAACAGGAATACATTATCCTCAGGTAACACTGTACCTTTTTTATCAAAGAGGTAAATAGGTTAATAGGAAGAGGGGCAAGGCACCCATGGGCTCCTAAGAAGAGGGGTGAGGCACCCATGGGTGCCACATATGAAAGGCCTCCTAGCCCAAATGGAGTCTCTTCCTTCAGAAAGACACGGCACATTAAGTGCCGGTGGTGCCGGGGCGTGATAAAGCCTCCATTCATAGGTCCACATCTTACATCTAAAAGCCAGGTTTCAAAATAAGTCTCAGCTGTCCACAGGCCTCTATATTTTCAAGCTTACTGATGTTCATGGCTTTCTCTCTCTGCTGTGGAAGCCATAACCTGAGTGCTTACAGAATGCTAAAAAGGTACAAGTATTGCCTGTTTGTTTGGGGGATCCAATTGATGAGCAGATGTTTTGGTTGTTTTTTTTTTTTGCTATGGACGTGCAATACAAAGCCATTTTGCATTAAAATGTTGTTTGCTACCTTGCTAAATAAAAATTCAGCGCAAACCCTCTTAAACAGTTCTTGGGTATCCCTGCCTCAAACATGGTTTACTGCTGCCAATTAAGCCTACCCTGCTTACAATATCTATATATACACGTATTGTAGCTATACACAGCATACAGTTTATTGTAAATATACATGCTTTTTTTTTTTTTCTTTTACGGTTGCCAGGAATTTTTTAACCGCTTTTGGAATCATGCGTGGAAAATACCTAATACACACAGAAAGTCTGTTCCCAGTGTGGATGAATTCCAGCAGATTTATTTTCCAGGCATGATATTTCTGGTCTGCTGATCGTACTAATGCAGGAAATAATTGGTCAGGATCACAAGGGAAAATCAGGGCTATTCAATGCAAGCTCTCTTCTCTGTGACTCAGACCTGCTGCTTTAAACTACAATTACGTATATTTGGCTTTATTAGTTTAAGACAAATCACATAAAGCATAACAAATGATTGTATGTGCTTTGTTTAATGTCTTTCTTCCATATCATATGAATTATGCTATTTCCATTGTCGAGAAAAGATCTGCAGCTCAGCTTCCACTGCACTGAAAAATGTTTAATTCAATTATCAAACAGGCCAAAGACCAGTTGCATTGATAAGCGTGCTTTAATGTGTAATACGATATAGAAATAAAAATAGCAGCATGTAAAAAAAAGAAAAAAAATATGTAGCGACGCACAGTGATGGATTTTTACTGCCTGCCTCCTGAGCGAACTGCAATGAGCTGCTCCCTATTACTACAGTGACTGGCTTGGTATCACACAAACAGGATGAGGCATCATTGTATCTTGAATTTGCAGATTTTTCTCCCCCTGGACCAGCTATTTTAGGCCTCCTTGCAAACAGCCTACAGAACCAAAACAAACTTTCCAAGATTGACACCAGTGGTGGCGCTTATGTAATCCCCACTGACACCAACAAAAGTTTTTGTTAACCTAAAAAAAAAACAGATCCTGGTTCCTTAAAGCAGATTAAACAGCAGAGTACCTGTGCTGTGTAATCCACCCCTCTCTAAACTGTAAAAAACCTGTCTGATCCTGTCACATCCTGTAGCCCCCCTCTCTGCGCTGACCACGATAATCAGGGCTGCTGAGCCCTGACCACCGTGGTCAGCGTTCATCCCTCTGTCATCCGCAGCTGCCCTCTCTGCTCTCCCCTCTTCCCCTCCCTCCCTGCCTGTCAGCTCCATGTTTTGTGTCTCTGTCTCCGCCGCCCCACCCCCTGTCACTATTATTATAATCAATAACGTAAAATGGTCATTGCCAGCCCCTCTATTATAGCCAGGCATACCACACTATGTAAGTCTTTTATTAAAATGGGGAATGTAAATATATTTTTAGAGCTATCTTCAGGCCGGTTACGTGACTCATGCCCACTTTACATCTCCAAGACAGGGTTTCTGCAGGAGGGGCTGAGTGGCCACGTGACCTCCCCGGATGATGTCAGAGGGAGATCTTGGCCCTTCCTGCAGGAGCCATGTATCAGAGCTGTAAAAAAAACACGAGTCATGGGACCGGCCTGAAGATCCCCCTAAAAAGGTATTTACATGCCTCATTTTTAGAAAAGCCTTACACAGTGTGCCAATGTCTGCCAATAATAGAGAGACTAGCAGTGTTTTAATATTTTGCCTTGACAAACACTATAATATCCTCCCACTAACACCAATGTTGGGATTTATTTATATCCCACTGTCTCCAACAATGAGACTTTTTTTTATTCCCACTGACACCAACGATGAGACTTATTTTACCCACACAATGACACCAACAATTATTTTACTCATACTGACTAATAATGGAACTTAATCTCTTTCCACCCAAGTGCATGTGGCTTATTTGATTTCACTGACAACAACAGAATTGGGTTTATATTATTTTTTTTAACATCAATGATGGGGCTTATTCCCTTCCATTGATACCAAAATGGCACTTTTGTCCTTCTACTGACAATGATATGGGACTTATTTTACTCCCAGGGACACCACTGAATTGGGGCCCATTTTACTCCCACTACCACCAGCAGTATGGATGTTATCAGTGACATGTGACTAAGTGTTTTTTAGAGCGTTTGTATGTATTTTTTTCAACGTTTCTGTACAGCGTTTAATAAAGCATTTTTAAGCTTTGGTAGTTTAATTAGCCAGTAGAGAAAAATATAATTTGTTTTATTATTTGTTGCTATGTTTTTTCAGCCTTCGTATCCACTTTTCCACAGTGTTGAAAGGTTTTTTTATGCATGAGGGTAAAAAACCTGCAGTGTGCAGCTCCCCCCTCAGCCCCCCACTACCAAGCCCAATCTCAATCCAGCAATGTGCCTGAGAGCAAAGGCTCTCCCAGATCTCTCCCTCCTCATTGACAGAGACACAGCAGCAGGAGCCATTAGCTCCCACTACTGTCAATCACAGGCAGTATGGAAAGAGCGGGGGGGGGGGGGGCAGGACTGAGTTGCACTCTGTGTGTCTCTTATGGACACACAGAGGGGGCTCGGGAGCAAGTACGCTCAAGTGTCCCCAGAACAAGCAGCCGAGTAAATAAGTAGATAACCCGTGTAAAAAATGCAGGGCTGGGTGCGCTTTGCGCATGCGAGAGCTGAGATGCGCGCTGTGATTGTCCGGGAAATCTTTTGGGACCTGTGACGTGCCCCTGAAGATTGCAGGGAGGGAGGAGGGAGAGGTGCATCTCGGGAGCCTGGGGAGGAAGTGGGAGCTGGGTGCCCATAGAAACTGGGTATCCACTCCCCCCCCAAAAAGAAGACATACCAAATGTGGCATGTCAGGGGGTCACCATCACTTAAAGTGGAAGTTCAATATTTGGGTGGAACTCCGCTTGAAGCCAAAAAAATCTATCTAAACCTGCCTGGCTTTATGTGAAAAAGTAATTACCCCCTAAACCTAATACCTGGTTGTGCCACCCTTGGCCGCAAAAACTGCAATCAAGTGTTTGCGATAACTGGCAATGAGTCTTTTACATTGCTGTGGAGCAATTTTGGCCCACTCAGAATTGTTTTAATTCAGCTACACTGAAGGGTTTTCCAGCATGAACGACCTGTGTAAGGTCATAATACAGCATCTCAATTGCATTTAAGCCTAAGCTTTGACTAGGCCACTCATACATTTTGCTTTGTATTTGAACCATTTGGAGATGGACTTGCTGTTGTGTTACAGGTCATTGTCCTGCTGCATAACCCAAGTGCACTTGAACTTGAGGTCACAAACTGATGGCAGGACATTCTCCTGTAAGATTTCCTAGTAGAGCTCAGAATTCATGGTTCCATTTGGTTCCAATTATGGTTCCAATTATGGCAAGTCGTCCAAGTCCTGAAGCTGCAAAGACCATCACTCTACCCCCACCATGTCTGACTGTTGGTATGATGTGAAATGCTGTCATAGTTTAATGCAGGATGTAACGGGACGCACACCTTCCAAAAAGTTTAATTTTTGTCTCATCAGTCCACAGAATATTTACCTAAAAGTCTAATAATCAAGATGTTTTTTGGTAAATGTGAGATGAGCCTTTGTGTTCTTTTTGGTCAGCAGTGGCTTTGGCCAACTTTCACAGGGATGCCATTTTTGCCCAGTCTCTTTCTTATTGTTGAATCATAATCTCTGATCTTGCAATTGAGGCCTGCAGTTCTTTAGATGGTGTTCTGGGTTCTTTTATGACCTCCTGGATGAGTCGCCGTCATGCTCTTGGAGTACTTTTTGTACTGGGAAGATGCACCACTGTTTCAAGCTATCACCATTTGTGGATAATGGCTCTCCTTGTGGTTCACTGGAGTTCTGAATCCTTAGAAATGTCTTTGAAAACCTTCCTAGATGGATACATGTACATTAATTTGTTTCTAATCTACCCTGGATCCCAGTCTCACATTCACTAGTTTCAGGTAACCTTGTCATTTACAACCACCCTATTTATCTATATGCACATTAAGCCTGTATTTTCTTCTCTCCTGCTGGCTTCTATTTTTCACCACTCCATCATCTCTTAATTCCACCTGTTTGGACTTCACTCACACTTATCATCACTCTTATTGTCCTGCCCTTTACCAAGCACGGGACATATAACACACACCTTATATATTATTATATTCCTAGAAGTCCCTCTTTGTTTAAAGGTTTCAGCACTTAGCCACTCATGACTACCTCTACTTCCTGGAAATCTGCCCTCCCTGGATGTTATCCTTGCTGGGCTTCAGGCTGTCTGCACCACCTCAGCTCCCGGTGGTGATGCCCTTTTTGGGGTCTCGGATCATTAGTGCTACTCTCTCACCATATAGTTATGTGTGTAAGTATCTCAGAGAGTGGGGGCTTCTATAGCCCAATTTATATTTTTATTTTTTCCTTTTCTTTCTCCTTGATAGGGTCAAACCATACAGAAATCTCTTTTATTCTATTACCTTATATACCCAACCCACATGCATGCTCCCGAAGAGTGAATCAATTCACAAAACGCATAGATCTATCAATGCCATATCTCCAATCATCATGGGTCCTACTAGATCAATTTCAATACAGGTTTTTGAAACAGGCTGGGTACACATACAGGCTGGGTATACAGAGAGGCTGGGTATAAATAGAGGCTAGGTATACAGAGAGGTTGAAAGAGGCTGGGCATACAGAGGTATAATGAGAGACTGGGTATACAGAGAGGCTGGGCATACAGAGAGGCTATGTATATAGAGAGGCTGGGTATATAGAGAGGCTAGGCATAAAGAGAGGCTGGGTATACAGAGAGGCTGATAGAAGCTGGGTGTACAGAGAGGCTAGGTATACAGGGAGGCTGGGTATACAGACAAGCTGGGTATACAGACAAGCTGGGTATACAGACAGCTTGGGTATACAGACAGCTTGGGTATACAGTGAGTCTGGTTATACAGACAGGCTGGGTATACAGAGAGGTTGGGTATACAGATAAGATGGGTATACAGATAGGCTGGGTATACAGAGTGGCTGAGAGAGGCTAGGTATAGAGAGAGGCTGGGATACAGACAGGCTGGGTATACAGAGAGGCTAGGTATACAGACAAGCTGGGTATACTGAGAGGCTGGGTATACAGACTGGTTGGGTATACAGGGAGGCTGAATATACAGAGAGGCAGGCTATACGGAGAGGCTAGGTATACAGAAAGTCTGGTTATACAGATAGGCTGGGTATACAGAGAGGCTGGCTATACAGAGAAGCTGGATATACAGACAGGCTGGCTATACAGAAAGGCTGGGTATACAGAGAGGCTGGGTATGCAGAGAGGCTGAGAGAGGCTAGGTATACAGAGAGGCTAGTGTATACAGAGAGGCTGAGTATACAGAGAGGCTAGGTATACAGACAGGCTGGGTATACAGACAGGTTGGGTATACAGACAGGTTGGGTATACAGAAAGGCTGGGTATACAGAGAGGCTGGGTAAACAGACAGGCTTGGTTTACAAAGAAGCTAGGTATACTGACAGGCTTAGTATAGAGAGAGGCTGGGTATATAGACAGGCTGGGTATACAGAGAGGCTGGGTATACAGAGAGGCTGGGTATGCAGAGAGGCTGAGAGAGGCTAGGTATACAGAGAGGCTAGGTATACAGAGAGGTGGGGTATACAGAAAGGCTAGGTATACAGAGAGGCTGGGTATACAGACAGACTGGGTATACAGAGAGGCTAGTGTATACAGAGAGGCTGAGTATACAGAGAGGCTAGGTATACAGACAGGTTGGGTATACAGACAGGTTGGGTATACAGAAAGGCTGGGTATACAGAGAGGCTGGGTAAACAGACAGGCTTGGTTTACAAAGAAGCTAGGTATACCGACAGGCTTGGTATAGAGAGAGGCTGGGTATATAGACAGGCTGGGTATACAGAGAGGCTGGATATACAGACAGGTTGGGTATACAGAGAGGCTGGGTATAAAGACAGGCTGGGTATACAGAGAAGCAGAGCATACAGAGTGGCTGGGTATACAAACAGGATGGGTGTACAGAGAGGCTAGGTATACATAGAGGCTGGCTATACAGAGAAGCTGGATATACAGACAGGCTGGCTATACAGAAAGGCTGGGTATACAGAGAGGCTGGGTATGCAGAGAGGCTGAGAGAGGCTAGGTATACAGAGAGGCTAGTGTATACAGAGAGGCTGAGTATACAGAGAGGCTAGGTATACATAGAGGCTGGGTATACAGACAGGCTAGGTATATAGAGAGGTTGGGTATACAGAGAGTCTGGGTATACAGAGAGGCTAGGTATACAGAGAGACTGGGTATACAGAGAGGTTAGGTATATAGAGAGGCTGGAGATAAAGAGAGAGGCTGCGTATACAGAGAAGCTGAGAGAGGCTGTATATACAGAGAGGCTGGGTATACAGACAGGCTAGTGTAATACACAGTTTCCCACTTCCCCCTCCTCCATGGTATACACTCTCCTGCCGCCTCTCCAGGTCAGGAGATAGTGTGAGAAAGTTCCTGCTGACTCTATGATATGGGCGGAGCAAGGGAGGAGACTCTCTCACACTGATCTCTCTTCTCTGGCTGTCAGTGAAGCACGGAGTGCCGCAGTTTTGTGTCAAGCAGCCCGTGACACTCTCATGGTAGGGCCGGCCCTGGACTCGGGGTTATGGGCCCCAGATTTGGGGTGCTAGCCCCAATAGTCACTATTGATGCCACTATCAAGGGGGAAGAGAGTAATTGTAACACTCACTATAGCAATTTATATCTCAATAAATCTTCAATTTTCCTTAATTTTTAATAAATGGAAAATTCAGATAGAAGTATGAAAAAAAACTTCATGATCGCTAGGGTATCTTACCACTGGAGTTCCAAGATTGTAAGATGCCTGTGAGTCACTCAATTTCAATGAGCCATCTTCCTGAAACTGAAATATCACTTATGGGTATCTTAAAATTATTTCCAGAGTATGCCTGGAATGGACTGAACTTGAGACTAGAAGAAAGAAAGAGGTTTGCAGTTTAGCAGAGTTGAAGATATTTTTGTGTTGAGATTCATAGCTTGCAGTTCTGACTCAGGCGTGGGCAGTTATGGGACTTCTACTGGAGATTTAGTTTTAACATAAACTAAACATGGATAGAATCAAATGACACTGTCTTTGTGGAATGTGCTATTGTGAATATGTGATCCTTTCCCACCCAATTCATTTAATATATGTCTTGAATTTTCTTACATCTCGCTTGTACATAGCTGGGATAACTGCCTTCTGTCTTCTGTCTACTGACTGAAGAGCTGTTGGAATTTAGTTACTAGTTCAAGGCTGAAATGCTGTCACAGTCTCACTTCTCTATTCAACTGTGCATAATTGATGATGGAAAAAAGCACATTTTACTCCTCTCTCTGATTTCTTGTACAAAAGAAAATAAAAAAGCTACTCCAGAAAGTGAGTGAAACCAATTACTGAAGTGCTATTTTTATATAGATAAAAAAACAAAACAAAACAAAAAAAGGAACACAGCACTACATCAAGTGTATACCCTGACCATATGAGTAGACTGATGTGGGCAAGGCCTCATGCACATGGATAGTGAAAGGCAGAAAATATGCTAGGAGGTGTCCGCTAAAGTGATTCTACAACTTATTGAAAAATGATTACAAAAATGATATAGCACACAATAAGAACAAACCATTAAAATATGTATAATTCTTTTAATTGCATTATTTTACCTTGTGACAATTTTCTCAGAATTCACAAACAAGAATATCACATATGTAGCGGATGGCATTTTGGACAAAATGTCATACGCATGTAAATGTAGTTTTTGGTCTCAGAACAATAAAGGTTCTGAGGGTTAATTGTGTAGGTAAGCCTTAACACCAGTCTGGCCAGGCGGCGTTTGGACGTTCTGTCTGGTCATGTGAACGGTGAGGTGCACATGACAGGCCAGAACCAGGTCTGGTTAGATGTTTAGGTATTGGCCTTCTCGGAGCCAATCAGTGGGAGTGCCGGGGCCCCGCTGAGGAGTCTGGGAAGGGGTACTTAAGGGGGTGTGGGTCACATGTTCGAGGTTCCGGAGTTGTTCGAGAGACCCATGTGGTCTGTTCTGGTTCCAGGACCGGGGTAGCCCCGTGAGGGGTCCCGGTCACGGGGTGTTCGACACCCCGCAACATGTTCCTGTCAGTGGCCCCTGATAGACCTGGCTGGTCTGGGGTAGGGATCCGTCCGTTCCCGAGTCTCGGAACCTGCTGGTCCAAGGCGCAGTAACTGAGGGAGGATTCAAAGTGTCCGGGTGTGCTCTCGGCTTGGAGAGACACCGCAGCTCGTGGAAGTGACCGGGGAGGACTCTTCGGAGGAGGGCCGGCAAGTGGCATCCTGAGAAGTGCCTGGTTACTGAGTTGAGAAGGACATTTGCGAATTCACACTTTTTCAGTACCATTGAGGAGACGGGAAACGTTCCAGTTATGGAGGAAAAAGGTTCCTGTTCACCCTTAGTTGATTGTTCAAGTTTAAATCGACGTGCTGACTGCCATGATCTCTGGCTAGAGATCTGTTCAGCCTTGAAGTACCCAGCTGCGAGTGGCTACTCTCTGGGTGGAAATAGAGACTTTGCTAGACCTGCAGCTCAAGGTGCCTGAGTTCTTCACCCGTGCCCTTCATATCCGTAATTTATGCCTCCAGAAAGCCTGAAGGTGCTCTTTAGATTTTGTGTCTAGGCCTTGAAAAAGTCTCACACGTGTGGTATCGCCACATTCGGGATAAGTAGCAGAATGTCTTTTGGAATGTATATCTAAGTATGGCCTTGCTGTTTGGTAAAAATATATTTTAAATTGATCACTTTATGTAAGATAAACACATTTTCATTTTTTCTTAAATTTTCCAAAAACTTGTGACAAAAAATGAAAGTGCTTGTAAAGGCAGAACGTTTTTTATCTTAAAGCGGGAGTAAACCCACTGACACTTTTTTTTTTGCACCGCATACTAGCTCATTATGAAATACTTATCTTACAACGAGCCCCCGACATCTCGCCCGATCCACGCCGAGGAAGCTGACATGTTCCCTCTGTGTGTCTTCCGGGTATCGCAGCTCCGGCGCTTAGTGGCCAGAGCCGCGATATCGTCACTCCCACGCATGCGCGCAGGAGATTTCTTTCCGGCGAAGTCCAGCGTCTGAAATCCCCTGTGCGCATGCGCCGCTGCAGTCAGTGGCTCATTGCGAGGGGAATATCTCCTCAGGTTTTGGAGTTTTTTTTTACCTACAGGTAAGCTTTATTATAGGCTTACCTGTAGGTAAAAGTAAGAAAAAACCCTATAAATCCGCTTTAATGCATTGTATGCATTAATATAAAAAAACCTTCTGTGTACAGCAGCCCCCCTTAGCCCCCTAATACTTACCTAAGCTCCATCTTAATCCAGCAATGTTGCACAAGACACTCGGCTGTACGAACTCTCCCTCCTCATTGGCCATTGGTACTCGGTGCTGTCAATCAAAGTCAGTGAGCCAATGAGGAGAGAGAGCAGGTGGAGCTGGCCATGACTCCATGTCTGAATGGGCACATGGAGCTGCGGCTCAGCTTGGGTGCCCCTATAGCAAGCTGCTTGCTGTGGGGGCACCCAGCAGGAGGGAGAGGCCAGGTGTGCAAAACCAGTATCGCTTCAAATTTTCTAAAGACTCATGTCTTTCAGAAAATACCTTGGAGTATTTGCTTTCCAAAATGGTGTCTTTTTGTGGTTGTTTCCACTGTCCTGGTGCTCCAGGTTCCCCCTAAAATATGATAGGTAGTCAGGACTTTATGCCCCTGGAATGACTGAAGGTGCTCCTTGGATTTCAAACCCTTCTATGCATCTACAAATATGCAAAAAAAGCCGCGCTTATGGGATAGGCCACAGTCGAACAGTGATGTGTGTGAATATTTATATGCCCCCAAATCCTTTTTCTCTTAATAGTTTGTTATTAATTACTCAAAATATAGAATTTTAATTATTTCTATGAGGTTGCTGCCTACCTAAAAACCACAGGCTGCATTAAACAACCTGGGTTTGAGAATTGAATGATTGTTATGGGCTGCTGGCGCTACCTCAAACTGGTATTAAATCTGAACCTGCTTTAGCCGTTTAATTATCCCTAAAGGCTATACATATATGTGTTTTTTGCACCCGTGTTAATATTATATCCCTATTATTGTGATTAAACCAAAAGACAAAAAAAACCCCAAAAAAACAACAAAAAAACCCCAAAAAAACAAAAAAGAGGGTTTTTTTTTTCTTTATATCCTTAATCCACCCATATGTGACTATATAGTATTTATGTTAATTGTCATAGACTGGGTTCATCACTTATTTCAGTAAAGAGCTAAAACAAGAACCATAGCCAAAACAGAAAAATCAAAAAAAGAATAAAAAAAAACAGATAATGTTCAAATTATTCTGTGATAATGAAAAAATTCCCATATATGGGAAGTATAACATCTATACCTCTACTACGCGTGCACAGTCCTTGTGCTAGTTATTATTTTTACTGTAAAGGCCCCCAAGCCTTAATAATTAAATTTAGATGTACCACCAAAATAAGTTGTGAAAAATGCAACCTTATTCACAATTTTTTTTTTTTTTTAAATAAACAGAAGATGTGTAAAAATAAATATGAATAGAAACATATAAAAAACATATATATAGTCCAAAAAAATATATATAGTCTTTTTTTCAGGTATTCCCAGATGTACAATTATTTCGCTTCAGGAACCAAAATAGGTGACTTTTGTGATTATGCCTGCTTATTGGTGACTTCCGTGCTCTTTCCCCCTCAAGGGTCCCCACTCACCGAATCCACGCACCCCCTAGGGGGTTACACGCCTGTAATCCGTATTCCACTGTTTTGAGGATCTCACTGCTTGGCTCTGTCTTCAACAGGTCCTCTCCAGGTTTTTTGGAGGAGATGGGAGAAAAATACTCTTTTGTCCGCCGGTAGTTCCGAATCCACGCACCCCCTAGGGCAGTGATGGCGAACCTTGGCACCCCAGATGTTTTGGAACTACATTTCCCATGATGCTCCACTACACCGCAGAGTGCATGAGCATCATGGGAAATGTAGTTCCAAAACATCTGGAGTGCCAAGGTTCGCCATCACTGCCCTAGGGGGTTACACGCCTGTAATCCGTATTCCACTTTTTTGAGGATCTCACTGCTTGGCTCTGTCTTCAACAGGTCCTCTCCAGGTTTTTTGGAGGAGATGGGAGAAAAAGACTCTTTTGTCCGCCGGTTCTCCCATCTCCTCCAAAAAACCTGGAGAGGACCTGTTGAAGACAGAGCCAAGCAGTGAGATCCTCAAAAAAGTGGAATACGGATTACAGGCGTGTAACCCCCTAGGGGGTGCGTGGATTCGGAACTACCGGCGGACAAAAGAGTATTTTTCTCCCATCTCCTCCAAAAAACCTGGAGAGGACCTGTTGAAGACAGAGCCAAGCAGTGAGATCCTCAAAAAAGTGGAATACGAATTACAGGCGTGTAACCCCCTAGGGGGTGCGTGGATTCGGTGAGTGGGGACCCTTGAGGGGGAAAGAGCACGGAAGTCACCAATAAGCAGGCATAATCACAAAAGTCACCTATTTTGGTTCCTGAAGCGAAATAATTGTACATCTGGGAATACCTGAAAAAAAGACTATATATATTTTTTTGGACTATATATATGTTTTTTATATGTTTCTATTCATATTTATTTTTACACATCTTCTGTTTATTTAAAAAAAAAATTTTTTTGTGAATAAGGTTGCATTTTTCACAACTTATTTTGGTGGTACATCTAAATTTAATTATTAAGGCTTGGGGGCCTTTACAGTAAAAATAATAACTAGCACAAGGACTGTGCACGCGTAGTAGAGGTATAGATGTTATACTTCCCATATATGGGAATTTTTTCATTATCACAGAATAATTTGAACATTATCTGTTTTTTTTTATTCTTTTTTTTATTTTTCTGTTTTGGCTATGGTTCTTGTTTTAGCTCTTTACTGAAATAAGTGATGAACCCAGTCTATGACAATTAACATAAATACTATATAGTCACATATGGGTGGATTAAGGATATAAAGAAAAAAAAAACCCTCTTTTTTGTTTTTTTTGGGTTTTTTTGTTGGTTTTTTTGGGTTTTTTTTTGTCTTTTGGTTTAATCACAATAATAGGGATATAATATTAACACGGGTGCAAAAAACACATATATGTATAGCCTTTAGGGATAATTAAACGGTTAAAGCAGGTTCAGATTTAATACCAGTTTGAGGTAGCGCCAGCAGCCCATAACTTCTATGCATCTAGGCTGTAAAAAAGTCTCACACATGTGGTATCCCTATACTCAGGAGGCGTAGCAGAATGTGTTTTGTGAATGTAATTGCAAGTATGCTTATTCTTTATGTGAGAAAAATGTATTAAAATGAAAATTTGTAAAACAAAGAAAAATACATTTTATTTAATGTCTTCATTTTCCAAAAAATGATGACAAAAAAATGACAACTTCAATAACTCACCATGCCTCTTACTCAATACCGTGGACTGTCTACATTCCAAAAAAGGGGTAATTTGGGGGGTATTTGTACTGTCCTGGCATTTTAGGGTCTCAAGAAATGAGAGTACAGTACATCAGGACTGATTCATTTTCAAATACAGTATATAGCCCATCGATTGTAGACTCTATAACTTTCATATAGAATAAATAATAACATTCTTCTATAGAAACCATCTTGAATAATGCCATTTCTAAGATCATTGAAATATAAATCCTAAAGTGTCTCTGCTTTATCCATAAAGGGTAAACCAATATGTTTGCTTTAAAACCAGCCCCCACTGAATTTTTATACTTATTTTCCTGTAATATGGATCAATCACCACTGCTCTCTCTCCTTGTGTAGAGTGACTGGTCTTGTCTCCAACCCCAGTAGTTTTCTATAGGCAGCCTACAGTGGGAGAACTTGCTGGATCCCACACCAAGTTCTGCTATCTATGCAGGTCATGTACAGCACACTGATAAAGTCATAACTACTTTTAAAAAGTATTATCTGGGCCTACAAAGCCTTGCTTTGTGCACTGGTCTAAATCATTTGGTGGAGGGGGGATTATGGTGTGGGGTTGTTTTTCAGGGGTTGGGCTTGGCCCCTTAGTTCCAGTGAACGGAACTCTTTAAGCCTCAGCATACCAAGACATTTTGGACAATTTCATGCTTCCAACTTTGTGGGAACACTTTGGGGATGGCCCCTTCCTATTCCAACATGACTGTACACCACTACACCAAGCAATGTTCATAAAGACAGAGCGTGAAACTAGTCAAGCATGTTTGAACATTTTTCCTGAACAATAAGCAGAATTGATATATCCTGGTTTGTCCTTTGTTAACCCCTTATATACCATCTCAGCGTGACATCTGTTTAGGTCACTTTATATATTTAGATATAGAGAAATAATGTTCTTAGTGTATATAGTGAATTAATAAAATTAAATGATAAAAATATTAAATTGACAGCAGCACTCACAATATAGTACACAGCAACATCCAAATTATTATATAAAAAACGTGTTGCGCTGTCACGATTGGATATAAATCAAAATTTAAATAACAATCACAAATAAATATAAATATATGAGACACCAAAGTCCATAAAATGATAATGTACCACGGGCAGGGCAGGAAATAGCAGTGACATCGGGATGCTCATGAGAGTGTTAGGATGGTTATATTTCCAAATACCTGTGATTACAATTTTGTTGTAAGTAGATTTTTAATACATTTCCTGTTTTTAATCTGGATGCTGTGCAATGAGGTTTCCTTTTCTCATATGATTAATGGTTGGATCGGCTTCTGTGGATATTCTGTAGTACTTTGATTCGTTTTCACCAACAGTCCCCTACGAGGAGGTTGGATAAGCTAAGATGACCTGCACCTAATGTGAGGAGTAATAAAGCTCACAGATGCGAATGTAAACCTTGATAGGCCTTTAGATCTGGTAAGTAGACATTTTTGCACTGAATTCAAGGACTTTGTACATTATCACTTTATGGACTTTGGTGTCTCATATATTTATTTGTGATTGTTATTCAATTTTGGTTTATATCCGATCGTGACAGCGCAACATTTTTTTATATAACACTGTATATATCTGTATATATGTAACATTTATATGTTATGATATTGGGGATATTGTCAAGACTAGGAATTTCCAGGCACACCAGCCCAGTTCACAGAGTTTGATTTAACTCTGGACTGATTGGTTGGTCACTTATGCCACGTACACGAGCAGAAAAAGTCAGAAAAAGTCAGACGGAAGCTTTCATCGTCTATTGCGATTGTCTGTCTTTTTTTTTTTGAAAATTCTAAGGGACCTAGAAATGGAACATGTTCTAAATATTTCCGAAGGAACCAATTCCTATCGGGAAAACCGCTCTTCTGTATGCTGTTCCGACCAAAAACAACGCATGCTCTGAAGTAAGATACAAGACAGAAGCGATCGGTGTGGTAAAATTAGCGTTCCTATTGGAGCTAGCACATTCCTCATGCTGCAAATTCTGTGATCTTTTTATGCGGCACAATCTTTTCTTCTTTATAATGCTAGAAGAATGAAGTTGTTTTGCTGCTCATATTCACACAGAGTTCTCACAAACTTCTTTCTTCATTATTTCTTCTGATCTCATGAATAATATTGTATTTTTTAAAAGCCAGATCTCCAGAATAATGTTTACAATTATTTTTATAGTCATCTTTTATTATTTTTTATTTCATCATTATTTAGGATTATTTAAAAATGGTTTTCTTGTGATCTCCATATATATATAAGCCTTTTGCCCCCTAGAACACACATCAAGTCTGTGTAAAAGAAAATTGGGAGTCCATATAATAGGGAGCACAATCTGGTCTAGGAATCCCAGAGATCAGGACCAGCAGCAGATGACATATATGTCCCCAGGCTGTGGTACTACACCAGCGTGCATCTTCTGTCAGACCAGACTGAAGCCAGGTTATCACTTTCGTCTCTTCCCTGCAGCTATCCCTCCACGCTTCCCTGCAGCCTTCCCTGTAGGCTGTGGCTCTGGTAGTGAACGTGTGGCAGGAGGAAGAGGAGGAGGATGGGCAAGCTCACATATGTGGCTGTTGTCAGTCAGCTGGCCCTTAACCCCTTCTGAAGGACCTGTGCAAAAATACCCTCACAGATGAAGCGTTAGCCCCCCTCCAATTGTAGCAACCTGGTGTCTAGATAGCAGTCATAGGCCTTTTCAGCATTGGGGGGGGGGGGGGCTCCTGGGGACCTTGCTGGCTTCCCTAATGAGGCTCAGTGCTGCCTCATCGTCCCCTTCCTGGGCCTTTTGGTTGTAAGGCGGAGGGGAGGCACCTTGGATTGGGTGAGGCTCCTACTGGGCCCAGCCACCTCCTAGCTGCCACTGGGCATGTTCTCCTCCTGGCTGACCCTGGGCATGGCCTCCTCCTGCCTGCCACTTTCCAGATCTTCTTCCTGGTTGAGCTCATCCTGTGTATAAAAAAGGAGCATAGTTTTAGTTTTTGCTTCATCAACCACACACAATTTTGACCTCATGACTTGCAAATTCAATGTTAATAAATATAAAAGACTATCATTCTGACCCCAGCATTTTTCAAGCTGGTCACAAACATGTTTGGCCACTACTGTCAATTGAAATGTATACATCATTTTTTTGATAAATCATTCATTTGTAATCAATTATGAGATGTAGTTTACATCATTAATATTAGGACAAAGAAATATGTCTAAAAATAACTGGATGGTTGCATCTGGGACCCGAGTCTTCACAAATTCCAGAAGTTTCTCCAGCGTTACCTTCCTTGCTTGTTTATTATAATATAAACTGTGTTTCACCTCCCACAGATTCCTCATCTCTCTGTACTTGTCAGTGAAACTGGCCATAAATTCTGGGTCCTTAAACTGGGTCCTTAAAATTATTCAATACACAAGACAAAAACAATAATGTTAGCCTAAAATTTCTTAATCGTATCCCAATATAGGCCTCAATCTTTAAGCAGCATAGACCACTGATGTTCCAAAGTTAAAAATGTTCTACCTTCGTCATAGCACGTTCGTCCTCCTTTCTCAGCACACCAAATGTACGTACGACACACGTGTGTACTTTCTATACACTGTGCATGTATCACCCGCGTCGCCCGGCCCTGACGTTGTTTCTAGTGTATTCCCTACCCCTTCTCTTTGGCGCACAGTAGGAGCGTCATGGCAGAGACAGAGCAGGTGTCTGTTATCAGTAATTCCAGTAACGAGGAGAAAAGCCCGCAGCCAGAAACATCCCAATTCTGGAGGAGATTTAAGGCCTCAAATATGTCCTTAGTAGAGATGTTGGAGATGGTGGACATCTTGAGGACGACCAACTATGATGGGAAGCATGGACTGTACCCAAACCCTAATGTGAGAAAGGCCAAGATCATGACTAAAGTTGTGAAGAGTATGCACAGAAATTTTGGGGTACGACGATCCAAGGAGCAATTGAGGAAATTATGGTCAAACCTGAAACTGAGGGAGCACGATCAGTACAGAAGGATCAAGAAAGTGCTTCGAAAAAGTAAGTACTTATTGTGTGTTCTTCATATTAATATTATTACTTGCATGCTGCGCCATGTGATTTTCTTTACTGTAGGACATTTTAAAATGGCAAGTTTCAGGTTATTGGACACAGTAATCGTTCGTAGATAACATTGTTCTTAGTAAACATTGTTCACTCATTATAAAAGAAAAAAGTGCAGTGCTTAACCAATAAATATTACTGTGACCATTGAAAAAGTACAAAGATACAAAGTAAAGGATACCAAAAAAATTGTGGAAACTAATACACAAAAATTATTAAAGCTGAATCAAAAAATATAAGTTCAAGTGTCCATATATGAAATGATACAAAAAAATATATAAAATGTCCAGTGTATGTATAATAATAATTGAAACTTGATTGTTCAATCAAATTATATTTGACCACGTGGACCTGTCACCTCTAAACACCACTATTAGATGGAGGCTTACCAGATCCCCAGTGACCCCCCCCCCCTATTAGGGCAGGGTCAAACTGCGCGAATTCGATCTCAGGTCCCATAGACGTCCAGATACCCAGATGCCGGAGATTATCCCAATCTTTCGGATGTCTTGCAACCTTCGGATTCACACAACTGCTCTCAGCAGGCCTTCAAACGAAGTGTCACCATAAGAAAACAAAAATGCGCCAAATCGTGTGATATGGTTTCAACAAAAATTTATTAGAGCCGAATGCTCAAGCGCACATAAAACTACTCCACCGAGTCAAAGGAAAAATGTACAAGTGCCGTTTAAAAACAAACAGAAATGCTAGCAAAAATAAACAAAAATAAAAAACCCTCAACAAGAGTTTGTATTGCGATCGCATATGTGCAATGGGTGTGAGCGTGGCTATCTGACGTCATCAGGGTGTTGTCTTAAAAACACAATTTTTTTTTGTAATTAGTAAAAGCCAAATTTTGAAGATGCACACAGTGTGTCAACATGTGCTATCTGCCATCAGGGGAGATCAATGTAAGCGCTTGGTGGGCAACCCTTTCCTCCTAAATGAAGTAGGTGAGAGGAAGGGGTTGCCCCCCCCAAAAACATTGTTCCCCCTATGATGGGAGATAGCACATGTTGACATTAGGCATGGGATCAGGAGGGAAATCTCCTCTTTGACTCCCAATTTGTGTGCATCTTCACAATTTGGCTTTTACAGAGGTGACATCACCCCATCTGATGAAGGCAATATCAAGACACTTTGGACACTAGACTGTCTGATATTGCCTTCTGTTTTTCTATGTTGAACTTTGTAAGTTCCAGAGTTTTGTATGTTATGTTATTAAACATGCCTATTTAGAACAAAAAAAGAAATAAATAAATTGTTGTCAACAAAAAATTTATAACGCACATGTGTGAATGTGCACATAGTAAAAAATGTGATAATCAACAATGTGTGGCTTCTTCTTTCAATGCTCATTACCAGTTTTTTAAGTAATTTTGTGTTCATAGTGACAATGAGCCTTATTTACTAAAGGAAAATCTACTTGGCACTACAAGTGCACTAGGAGAACCCAGGATACAGCCAAAAACAAACACAAGCAATAAAGAAAATTTGAGATTTTAACAGATTTTGTTTTGGTTTTATTATAAAACGTTTTACACATTGTTTCGCATAGCAATGGCCCCCCTACCCATAAATTATTTTATTTATTTATTTACATATTTCTCCCGAACTTCACGGCACTTTGGGGGACCAAGCCAGGAGGACCAGTATCCAGGCCCATCAGAGTATTATCGGTAATAAATCGGTAATCGGTAAATCGGTAATAAATCTGGCCTCAGGCCCAACTGAAGCTATATCATTTGGGGATTTTTTTCTTAAATAATTGTTCAGTATGCAGCAGGATCGGATGATATTTTAGATTTTGTAGTCCGCCATATTTATTGCTGTCAGAAACAGGAGGAACCGGCTGGCCTTTATCCCGAAGGTATTCTCAACGACTCATCTCTATCTGGCCTCTCCGGGCTGAGGGGCCTTTGGGGGAATGGCCTCATCAGGTGCTCGCCCAGACCGAAGGCTTCACCTACAATAAAGATGAAGGGGAGTCCTTCCACGTTATCTGCATCAGATGGCAATGCCAAGCCACCACTCTGGAGATGCTGGTAAAACTTTGTCTGGAACATACTGGAACTCAATTTTGTGTCGACACCACTGCCATTAACACTACACTATTAAACCCCTTATAGTTATAATAGTAAGACCCCGAATGGGGTGGTGGCATGATGTGGACATGCTTCCCATATATAGCCCCTCCACAGTTGGGAAAGTCCCAACAGTCGGCAAAATGGGAGGCCACAGTCTGCCATTCCTGTGGCGTTGAAGGAAACTGTGGAGTCAAACAAGAAAAAAAAAGTACTTTTGCACATAACATTGCAAGCAGATTACACAAAAAACATTCTTGCCCAGCATCAGTATAACATTTATTTTAAGGAGTATTTAAAGACAAAAATATAAGGCCCACTTATCAGATTCCTCACCCCCTCTGATGGCCCATTGATAAAATTTAAGGGGGGGGGGGGTTTGAGGTGACTTTGGGAGCCAACAAAAAAAAGCCTCCAGCACTCTGCCTGAATTTAAGTACACACAGAACATTTGTCCACAGTTTTTTTTTTTGGGGGGGGGGCGGTTTGAGGTGACTTTGGGAGCCCAAAAAAAATCCTCTGGCAATATGCATTGTTTAGTGACTAGGCTATTGGTGTGTATGGGCCCATGATAGCATGCTGGGGAGATTATTGAAGGCAAATATGCATGAAGGACAATAAAGAAGCAGTAAAAGATTACAGCATGCATGAGGATAAAAGGGACATTCACAGCATATTCCAATCATGGTAGTTAGGGAATGATGAAATAAATACAATACATTAGCAAACATTAAATACATACAATGTGATGTTAAAGGAGAAAACTTACCCTAATATAGTCCCTCTGCAGGACCTGGATGATAGCAGAACAGGTCTCTGGAATAATGATCCCCAGAGCCTGGGGGAGTGCCTGTCGGGAACTTGAGGTCCTGCAGGCTTCTCCCAGTCACCAAGTACCGCAACGTGGCGACTAGCCTCTGCTCCGGAGTGATGGCTTGCCTCATGCAGGTATCCTGCCTGCTGATATAGGGGTCAACAAAGCCAACAGATGGTGAAAAACGGGGTCCGTCATCCTGAGAAAGTTCCTGAAATCATCAGGATTATTCTCCTGGGTCTCACGAAGCAAAGGCATGTGCGAGAATTGGTCACGCCTGAGTAACCAATTCTTGGTCCATGAACTCCTCCTCGCCCTGTTCCTGGACTGCACTTGGGTCAAAGTATAAACCCCAACACCAAGCCTCCAAACAGCACGAACTCTACGAAGAGTATGTACACGCAACATGGCTTCAAAATGGTCAGCTGGTCAGAACGAACTTAACAAAACGCACTGAAGAACAGCAAGGCCTGTCAAGAGCGAGCTGAAAATCAGCAACGAGCGGACAAGAACGCACTGAAAAACAGATACGAACTGACTGCATGCACTGAAAACCAGATACAAACCCAAAAGCACAAACTGAACAGCAGTAAAACGACCTGAAAAAGCACAATTAAAAGTGCAAATCGTCTCTAACCAAACTTCGACTAACACAAGATAAACACGAGATTAGTAGACTTGTGAACAACGGAAAATTTTGTTTAGTTTCGGTTCCTTGTCATTCGTAAAATACATAATTTCGTTCTGTTATATTCGTTATGTTACGTTAATATGTTTTCGGATAATTCGTTATTATTCGTAGAGTGTCGAATTCATTCGTTCGTATTCGTTGAAATTCGCTATTTATGTATGTATAGACATTCGTGATAATGATTTGTGGTTTGGAAAGTCGTTTGTTTATTGAATCTTTTAACACACACAATGACAACGTCTCTTCTCCTCGGCTCAAATACAATACAACACCCTTCTAACTCAGTTCTTAGGAATGCACTTTGCCAGTAATCCATCCTCCAGCACAAAATTAATTAGCTGATTGGACTATAAGATTTACTTTGAGCTGACCTTTTGTTTCATTACATCTTTAAAGAATTACTGAATCATGTCGAATTGATTCAAATTAATTTGTTATATTTCTTTCGTATTCGTTGTTATTCGTTATTTTTTATTCGGACATTAGGATGCATCCGAATGTCCGAAAGATGCAAAATTTGGTCTAATTTCGATTCGTTACGAAACGAATTGCACAAGCCGAGAGATTAGCAGAAGGAGCCCAAAGGGTGGCGCAGTGGCTATTGAACTTCCTTTTTACAGTCCCAGTATATGTGTTGTACGTCACTGAATTCTTGATAGTCAGACTTTGGTGTGATGGTGTGTACACAAGACAGTTTCAGCGGAATTCTTTTGTAACTCCGTCAGAAAACCTTTCAGAGTTTATTCCGATGGGAAAACCGGTCGTGTGTACAGGGCATAAGATATGTTTTAAACCACACTCACTAATATAAATGTTTTTTATTTTTGTCCTAGTCTTGAATTTTTGTTCTTGATTTACAAAATAAATTTTTTTAAAGTATGCCTAAAAAGTCAATTTTTCCCAATCCTCCAATCGCTGTAGAAATTTGGGGTAGAGGAACTCGACTGGCCTGCACAACTTGAGTTCGGACCTCAACCCGATCTAGAGCACCTTTGGGATGAATTAGAGCGGAGACTGCGAGCCAGACCTTCACCTCCATATCAGTACCTGACCTCACAAATGCGCTTCTGGAAGAATGGTCAAACTTTCCCATAGACACACTCCTAAACCTTGTGGACAGCCTTCCCAGAAGAGTTAAAGCTGTTATAGCTGCAAAGCTGTTATAGCTGCAAAGGGTGGGCCAACCCAATATTGAACCCTACGGACTAAGACTGGGATGCCATTTAGACTGGATTCACACCTATGCGAATTGGATGCAGCTTTCCCCCTGCATCCAATTTGCATAGCAGGAAAATGTGACCAGCTCTCTATTGAGCTGATTCACATATCTCCTGGCAGCTGCGGAGCGCACTGCACAAAAACACTGTGTGTCTTTGGCTCCGTTTCAAGGCTGAATTCAGGCAGGGATTCTGCCCTGATTCGTCCCTGAAGTGGAGAATGGGGATGCACAGCATTCCTGTGTGATCTGCAACCGGTTCCAGTGTTAACCCAGCCTAAAGTTAATGTTCGTATAAAGGCAGGCGTCACAATACATTTGACAATATAGTGTATACCTGTCATGTTTAATTCTCTCTCTCCAAAGCCCTGAGGGTCGTTTCCCCCTGGTGCTTCGTACCTCTGTTATCAGCATGAGTCACTTCTGAGAAGTTTTATTGGAGCATGATATAAAATTTGTGTTGGGGAAGGAGCTCAGCGCGCAGCTTGTCTATGCACAACACAGTTTTTCTGCTGTGTGAAGGGGTGTGTTACTTTCCTCCAATCAGCTCTCGCAAACAGTAACTGCAGCCTCTTTTCCCCCTCCTCTGTGATACTAACAGATGAAGGATTTTAACATGTTTCTGCCCTTTTGAAGAAGTGTAGGGAAGAGTGGATTGCAGATAAACAAGTAAAACCTATGTAGGGAGATTTGTTTCACCACTGTGTATCTGAGGCTGTTCAATTCACTTAGTATATGTGAGGGTTTACATCCACTTTAAATACTATAAAGGATAGTGAGATGTGAAACGTCACTAAAATTAATGTAACAGAAACATAAGTCCCAGGCCTGTGGCCCTTGGTCAGGTGTAGGGCCACAGTCCCTAATTGTGCAGCGGTGTTATACCTGATCGTGGAATGCTGGAATTGCTCCGGATAGCCTTTTTGTGTGATGGAGTTGAGCCCATAAAATTCTCACACAGTCATGGAAAGTACACACAAACTCAGAGTTTTCAGCTGAGGAATCTAAAACATAAAGACTACATTGATTACCACTAAACCTCAAAGCATAAACTCAGCACGATAAAATATAACTTACTCGGGCCAGTGTACATACAACATAAAAAAACACAGCTCTGTGATTTCCTACATAATGATTTAGAAAAGTATGTTTCTGAAAAATCTCCTGGCAGGTTTAGTTATAATAATTGTTTTTCAAAAAGGCAAGGTTGTGAGTGACGTTGTGTTTTAATGTGTAGCTAGCTAATTAGAAATCCTGATATAACCTTTTCTGTGCTCACCGTACAAAGTTAAATTTAGCAGATTAAGTATTTTTCTCCAGAAGGAAAGCATGCAGAACAACCATAAATAGCACACTGAAATGTATTAGGAAAGGCTTCATGAAATAAGGGATTCTTCTAATACTAAATTCTTTGAATATAAACATTTTTGTGGCTGCAGTTATGTTGTTCTCACAAGCAGAGGGTAAAATTATTTTAGCAAAGCCTATAAAAATTCCTTATAGGGTCCACTCCATAGTTTTCAGTGAAAAGGGGGAGATGATCTGTATTGGGAATCTAAATCACTGAAATATCCCGATTCCCATCAGAGCAATGTTCTGGGGCAGGAACTTCTAAGGTTGAAATGTGTGGGGTCATTATCTATCTAGATTCTCGAATCTAAGACTATTTATTCCCACAGTAACAGTTTTCATGGGATTGTCCCAAATCTTGGGTTCCAAAAATGCAGGGCTTTTTGAAATTTAGTACAACATATTCAGGTATTAAGAGATTGAGGGATGGATGGCTAAAATAATAACTGGGTTTGTGTTAAGCACCTTGTACAATCCTTCATGTGATTTATGGTGTCATTCATTGTGGTCCATCAGGTGGATCCAACAAACACACCAATAGTGATACATTAGTTATTTTAAAACAGAGATAAGCCCTGTAGAAAAGCACTGGTTAAGCAGGGATGACAATAGTAAAGACAACAGATCGATAACAGTAGAATTATACAATGGTACAATGAGGTAAACAGGGCTAACGTTCATCTCTTCACTCTTGAAAGAGAAAGACTTTGCCTCAAAGGCACTAGGTGAATGGAGAGAGAAACTGAATACAATAATAAACAGCCAATAGTGCAACCAATATTGCCAAGTGAGGAGAATGTATATATTTATAAAGGCCTAAAAGGAATTTACTAGAACCTAGCTAACTACTGGCCATGGAATAATGTGTATAAGGTCTGCTCTCAATGAAGGATTGCTTAAAACTAAGACATTTGTAATCCACAGGGCATGGAAATGTTCCCCTAGTGTCCTAAGGTAACTGAAGACGGGGATCTCCCTAAAATAGAGTTCCCTTGGTGGCAATGAGGTCCCAGCAATAGTAGACAAATTCAACACATTCAGAGGGCTCTCAGGTGAGAGGCAGATGAGAGGCCAGATGGCAAGTGAGAGGTAGGCCCCTCTGCTTCTGGCTGCAGGTATCTCTCTGGTAGCCTCTGGACTGCTGGCATGTCTCTGGGGGTAAGAGGAGGCTGGTTTGCCCTGGGCCTCCCCTTTCTGTCCTGCACCCTCTTTCCTGGTGGCCTTATGGGTGGCTACCTTATTGGATCTCTAATACAAAGGGAAAATGGCTAATCGACTGCCACCAATCTAGAGGGAGCACAGAATCCAGCACTTTGAGGATCCCCCTCATAATCAACATGTCTATACTTCCATCCTTGAAAAGAGGACCAGTGGTGGCAAAGTATGTCTCAGAGTTTTTAAGAGTTTTTTTAACCATGGCTGGCAGGCAACACTCGAAGGTATCACCATAAACCTGTGACATCTGACTACATCAGGTCCAATGCCAATACAGACACTGTTACTAGTAAAGACCTCATAAACTAATAGGTGTCCAGGCTGGATGACCACTGTCTGAAGTTTGCACAGTATGGGCTGGATCTTCAGGCTTGTCCTGCAGGCCATGCGCTACCTGTGAGGCACAGCAGGAAATGTTGTCACTGATATCCATCAGTCCCTTGATACTGTAGACCAGCTCATTTTCATTCAAATAAACCAGTCCTGATTAGCAACGTGTAAAATCTCCTTTCGGCTGAAGCTACAGGCTAACAATTTCAGTGGCATCTGGCCTCAGAAATAGTTCCTGTCACATTTGCTTGACCTGTTCCAAAGGTCCGGCATTGTAAAAGTACTACTCATAATATTTCCATAGCTGAACTTCATCTACCAAACTTGTAATGTTTAAAGTTTGATGCTTTCTGGTGCTCTAGTACTGTAAAGGTGTGACACATTGCCTCCTCAGGTGGACCTCAGCTGCCAAATTTCTAATGTTGCTGCAGGGTAACAGCCTAACCATGCTGCTTACATTATGTCCAGCCACTGTATATTATTTGTGGCTACTGTTTTTTAGATAATACCCTCTAATGTTTGTCTCACGTTAAAGCCTGCCTTGTCGGTTCCTATTATATTGCGACCTCAAGGCAGTTGGAAGATGTTGGTGATGGCGAGGGAGATCACAGACAGCGTATCGCTCGAACAGACGTGCATATAGATTTGTTTAAATGCAAATCTCCCTATCAACTGTATAGAAACAGGATCCACCAATATTTAAAAAAGGCCCAAAATACATCACTGAGAATTACAGACCAGTTAGCCTAACATCAATAGTATGCAAGCTCTTAGAGAGGATGATAAGGGACTAGATACAAGATTTTAGGAATGAGAACGGTATCATTAGCAGTAATCACCATAGATTCTTGAAGAATCGTTCTTGCCAAACCAAAATATTCACTGTCTATGAGGAGGTGAGTTGCCATCTAGTTAGAAGACCCGTAGATGTGGTGTATCTGGATTTTTCCAAAGCCTTTGACACAGTTCCCCATAAACATTTACTGTACAAAATAAGGTCTGTTGGCATGGACCATAGGGTGAGTACATGAATTGAAAACTGGATACAAGGGAGATTTCAGAGGATGGTGATAAATGGGGAGTACTCAGAATGGTCAGGGGTGGGTAGTGGGGTCCCCCAGGGTTCTGTGCTGGGATCAATCCTATTTAATTTGTTCATAAATGACCTGGAGGATGGGGTAAACAGTTCAATCTCTGTATTTGCGGACAATACGAAGCTAAGCAGGGCAATAACTTCTACGCAGGATGTGGAAACCTTGCAAAAAGATCTGAACAAATTAATGGGATGGGCAACTACATGGCAAATGAGGTTTAATGTGGAAAAATGTAAAATAATGCAAAAATATGAATGCAGTCTATACACTGGGGGAGAACCTCTGGGGGAACCTAGGATGGAAAAGGACCTGGGGGTCCTAGTAGATGATAGGCTCAAGCAATGGCATGCAATAAGCTGCTACTAACAAAGCAAGCAGAATATTGGCATGCATTAAAAAAGGGATCAACTCCAGAGATAAAACCATAATTCTCCCGCTCCACAAGACTCTAGTCTGGTCACACTAAGGCTGCGTACACACGGGCGGACTGTCTGCCCAACTAAGTTCGTCAGACAATCCGACAGACAGTCCGTCCAAACTTTTGAATGAACGGACTTGCCCACACACGGCACTTTTTGAGCAGACTAATTACAGCGGACTAAGTCCGCCAAACAATCCGCTCAACTTTTGAAATGAACGGACTCGCCCACACACGCGGAGGAAAGTCCGCTCATTTCGAGCGCGTCTCCAGGTAGGCAGGGCCCGCGAAGGAAACGTCGCTGGCCCCGCCACCTGGTATGGACTTAAAGGGGATGCGCGCCCCCCCTCCTGAGCCGTACCAGGCCGCGTGCCCTCAACATGGGGGGTGCCTTGGGGAAGGGGGGGCCGCGCGGCCCCCCCCACCCCAAAGCACCTTGTCCCCATGTTGATGAGGACAAGGGCCTCTTCCCGACAACCCTGGCCGTTGGTTGTCGGGGTCTGCGGGCGGGGGGCTTATCGGAATCCGTGAGCCCCCTTTAATAAGGGGGCCCCCGGATACCGGCCCCCCACCCTATGTGAATGAGTATGGGGTACAATGTACCCCTACCCATTCACCTGTGAAAAAAAGTACAAAAAAAAACACAACACAGGGTTAAAATATTTTATTGCACAGCTCCGGGGGTCTTCCGTCTTCGGGGGTCTTCTCGCCGGACTCCTCCGCTATCTTCTTGTAGCTCTTTTGCTAGCGGAGGAGTCCGGCTTTCTTCCTCCCCGCCGGCCTCTTCTCCCGACTTCGGGGGTCTTGTCCCCCTCTTCGGTTCTTCTGCCGGGCCACCGCGCCTTCTTATAACTCTTTTAGAGGCGGTGGCCCGGTCTTCTGTCGTCGCTGTCGCTGCCTTCCGTTCTTCTTCTTCTTCTTCTTCTCCAGGAGATGTTGACACGACGCTCTCTCCGGCCGGAATGCCAGAGCCGCGCTGCGCGGCCACTTATATAGTGACAATGGGGCGGTGTCACATGGTATATGTCACATGGGTTGGTCACATGGTTTGATGTCACATGGGGACTATGACATCGTAAGGGGGCCATGTGACCATGTCACCATGTGACCAACCCATGTGACATATACCATGTGACACCGCCCCATTGTCACTATATAAGTGGCCGCGCAGCGCAGCTCTGGCATTCCGGCCGGAGAGAGCGTTGTGTCAACATCTCCTGGAGAAGAAGAAGAAGAAGAAGAACGGAAGGCGGCGACAGAAGACCGGGCCACCGCCTCTAAAAGAGCTATAAGAAGGCGCGGTGGCCCGGCAGAAGAACCGAAGAGGGGGACAAGACCCCCGAAGTCGGGAGAAGAGGCCAGCGGCGGGGAGGAAGAAAGCCGGACTCCTCCGCTAGCAAAAGAGCTACAAGAAGATAGCGGAGGAGTCCGGCGAGAAGACCCCCGAAGACGGAAGACCCCCGGAGCTGTGCAATAAAATATTTTAACCCTGTGTTGTGTTTTTTTTGTACTTTTTTTCACAGGTGAATGGGTAGGGGTACATTGTACCCCATACTCATTCACATAGGGTGGGGGGCCGGCATCCGGGGGCCCCCTTATTAAAGGGGGCTCACGGATTCCGATAAGCCCCCCGCCCGCAGACCCCGACAACCAACGGCCAGGGTTGTCGGGAAGAGGCCCTTGTCCTCATCAACATGGGGACAAGGTGCTTTGGGGTGGGGGGCCGCGCGGCCCCCCTTCCCCAAGGCACCCCCCATGTTGAGGGCACGCGGCCTGGTACGGCTCAGGAGGGGGGGGCGCGCTCGCTCGCCCCCCTTTCCTGGCCGGCCGGGTAGCGTGCTCAGACAAGGGTCTGTTGTGGACTTGGGGGGGACCCCCACGCCGATTTTTTTCGGCGTTGGGGTTCCCCTTTAAGTCCATACCAGGCGGCGGGGCCAGCGACGTCTCCTTCGCGGGCCCCGCCTACCTGGAGACACGCTCGAAATGAGCAGACTTTTCTCCGGGCGGGAAAAGTCCACTCATTTCGAAAGTACAGCGGACTGGCACACACACGGGCGGACTGTCCGCTCAAACCAAGTTTGGACGGACAGTTTTACGGAAATTCCGTAAGACTTTGTTCGTCAGACAGTCCGCTGAAAAAGTCCGCTGAAGCCCACACACGAGCGGACTGTCCGCTCAAATGTGTTTCGGCGGACTAAGTTGGGCAGACCGGTCCTCAGGAAGGATGCACTAGAAATGGAGCGAGTGCAAAGAAGGGCAACAAAGCCAATAAATGGTCTGGAGGATATTAGTTATGAGGAAAGGTTGCGAGCACTGAACTTATTATCTCTAGAGAAGAGACGTTTGAGAGGGGATATGATTACCATACTGGTGACCCCACAATAGGGATAAAACTTTTTTACAGAAGAGAGTTTAACAAAACACGTGGCCCCTCATTAAAATGAGAAGAAAAGAGGTTTAACCTTAAACTATGTAGAGGGTTATTTACTGTAAGAGCGGCAAGGATGTGTAATTCCCTTCCTCGGGTGGTGGTCTCAGCAAGGTGCATCAAAAGTTTCAAAAAACTATTAGATAAGCACCTGAACGACCAAAACATACAGGGACATACAATGTAAAACTGACATATAATCACACACACATAGGTTGGACTTGATGAACTTGTGTCTTTTTTCAACCTCACCTACTATGTAACTATGTAGGATGAAAAAGAATGAAGTAGTTTGGGCTGAGAGGGGAATGGAAGGGATCTTTAGGGTAAATAATGGGAGATAGTAGGGTTTTGCAGTCAGGGCACTGCAGTATTCTATAACTCATCATAGGGTTTAAAGTGTAAGCCCTTATACACACAGTCGGACATTCCGACAACAAAATCCGTGTGATTTTTTTTCGACGGATTTTGTCCGAAACTGGTGTTGCATACATCCGATAAATCTGATCGTTCGTAACGTGATGACGTTATTTAGTTACAATGGGACTACGTTCAGGCTAGTAGCCAATAGCTTTGGTCTAGGAATTTGATCTGAGCATGTGTGGCACTTTGTCCGATCGGAATTCTCTGCAAACGATCGGATTCTGTCCGATCGGATCATGTTGCCGGACAATTTTTATATCCAGCTCTCAAACTTTCTTGGTCAGACATTCCGACGGAAAAAGTCAGATGGAGCCCACACACGGTCGGATTATCCGACAACACGGTCCGATTCGACATTTTCAGTCGGAATGTCTGACCGTGTATACAAGGGCAAAAAGATGCATTAACAACCCATAAGCAAGCTTTACACTCCAGAAGTTCATATGCACTGTTTTAAAAAATAAAATAAAAATGTGAATCATTTGGAGCATGCTGCTTTAGTTGCAGCTAGTGCAGAAAATCAATAATATTAAATTTCACTCTGTATTTAGGCTGGCTGGTCATAACAGGTATGACAATGCACACATCACTGCTAAAACTATCTGCAAAAACATTTTGTTGAACTGCTGCCTAAAACTGGATTGGATATTCAAAATGAGGTCCTACTAAAGCTTTGTGGGGGGCAAAATTGTGTCGCTGGTGTCTATACCGCTTTTGTTTTTATTTATTTAAGAGTATTCTGTGTTAGAAATGGCCACACATTTCTGATTCGCCAAAGTTGTGCTTTACTTGCCAATCACCGTGTGAATTGGATTTGTTTGCAAAAAACAAGATGAAAGAATAGAAAATCATAGGCCAGTATTGTAACATATAGAATCTTGTTTTTTCCAAGAGACACACTGACACCTACAGGACATAATATGTAGTTAACATTAGATAACAAAATGATAGTGGCTAGTAAAAGTATTGAAGCCAGAGGGTGAGCATAATGGCCAGGTAACCAGAAGTTTTCAGAAACAGGTCAGGAATTGCCGGCTTGTATTTGTCTTAAAAAAAAAGTGTATTTTACATTGAAGTATGTATTTTAAAACAAAACTGAACCCAAATTATATGTCATCAATAACAGAAGCAGAAAACCTGAAAGAATTTGTGAAAATTTTAATATTCCACTTAAATACATTTTCAAAGCCTGACACTTGTGTTGCTATCACTTAAAATAGTTTGTTTGGGCTACTTTCAGCGTGATATAAACTGCATGGAGCCTCAGCTACATTGAGTATACAGCACTAAGTTCCAACAACATTATGGGGACTTTCCATCCCATTTGAGTCGAGCTGAGTGCTGCTCTGCCATTCACAGGAAGTCTTATATTTTTATGAATGAATACTTGGCTTCCTCTGAATGGCTGATGTAGGGTTTAAGAGGTGCCAGAACACAGCACTGTATGCAGCAGTATATACAGAGCTGACAGCTGCCACATACAGTATCCCACAAATGTGAGTAAATATGTTATTATATCTTTTCATGTGACAACACTGAAGAAATGACACTTTGCTACAATGTAAAGTAATGAGTGTACAGCTTGTAAAAGGGCACCTTCACACGGACGTGTCAATGTACGGAGCCCACTCTGCTCAGCGGGGGATCGCTCCGTCGATCCTCGCTGAGCAGAAAGGTGACAGGTCCATCTCTGCACACTGTGCTGGGGTGGACCTGTCATAGCGCCGCTCTCCCCTATGGGGGGTCAGATGAGGATGGCCCGTAGAGTCCTTTGTCACCCGATCCGATCCTAAGACGGATGGAAAAGTACGTTTTTCCTCCGTCACACTTTTTCGGATCGGAGCGGGTCGGATGTCAGCGGACATGTCACCGCTGACATCCGATGCTCCATAGAGGTCTATGGAGCGTCCAATCAGGTCCGCCTAAAAAACTGACAGGTGGACCTGAATGGATCGTTCGCGTGAAAGAGGCCTAACAGTGTAAATTTGCTGTCCCCTCAAAATAACTAGGGATGAGTCGAACACCCTCAGGTTTGGTTCGCAGCAGAACATGCGAACAGGCAAAAAATTTGTTCGAACACACGAACACCATTAAAGTCTATGGGACACGTACATGAAAAATCAAAAGTGCTAATTTTAAAGGCGTATATGCAAGTTATTGCCATAAAAAGTGTTTGGGGACCTGGGTCTGGACCCAAGAGACATGTATCAATGCAAAAAAAAGTTTTAAAAATTGCTGTTTTTTCGGGAGCAGTGATTTTAATAATGCTTAAAGTGAAACAATAAAAAATAGGATTTTTAATACAGCTTACCTGTAAAATCCTTTTCTTTGATGTACAGGGGAAACAGAGCCGTAGTACTTACTACGTGGGTTATATCGGTGTATCAGGTGCTGGACACTGGCACGCCCCTTAAGGCGTGAACTTCCCCATATAACCCCTCCCACTACTGGGAGTCCTCAGTTTTGTAGTCAAGCAATCAAAGTGTATAAGGAGAAGAAGGGAGGGACCTTTGTGTCCCCTGATGTACATCAAAGAAAAGGATTTTACAGGTAAGCTGTTTCAAAAATCCTACTTTCTTTTCTTACATCAGGGGACACAGCGCCGTAGTACTTACTACGGTGGATGTCCCATAACAATGGCAATTGAATCGATTTGATAACATCTGGTAAATGTATGAACTGAAGACCATGTCGCAGTATTACAGATCTAAACAGCAGAGGCCTGATGATACACCGCCCAGGAGGTACTAATCGCCCTGGTTGAGTGTGCCTTAATATGAAAAGGAGGAATCTTCCTCTTTAAACCATAAGCCTGCACAATGACTTATAGTGGATCTAGATGCTGCCTGTCCTCTCCTTGGACCATCCAGCAAAATAAACTAAATATCTGTCTTACAAACCTGAGCGGTCACCTTTATATACACTCTGACCGCCCTTGCTTCATCAAGGGAATGTAGCAACCTCTCTTCCCTAGATTGAGGCTCTGGGAAGAATGAAGGAAGAACAATAACTTGGTTTAAGTGAAACCCTGTCACTACCTTTGGCAGGAATTCAGGATGAGGGCGTAAAACCACCTTATCCTTATGCATAATCAGATATGGCTCCTTACAAAATAGTTCAGAAACTCTTCTGGCAGAAGAAATGGCAACCAGAAAGACTATCTTTCTGGTCAACAGAACCAAGGGAATTTCCCATAAGGGTTCAAAAGGCTGCTTTTGTAAAGCTGACAAGACCAAAGTCAAATCCCAAGGATTTAGGGGTGTCTTAATCTGAGGACTGATCCGTGTTACCCCCTGCACAAAGCTACGCACTAAAGAGTGAGAAGCTAAAGGCCGCTGAAAGAACAATGAAAAAGTCGAGATCTGGCCCTTGATGGTATTCAAGGCCAGATTCATCTCTAATTCCATCTGTAGGAATTCAAGGATTCTACCTATAACATATTTCCGCACCAGGCAACATATGCCTTCCAGACTTGATCCTGGAAGCTGGCTTCCTGGCATTAATCAAGGTAGATATGACTGAAGGAGATAACCCACAATCCCTTAGGATGTTTTAGCATCTGTAAGGTAGGATGGAATACCGGACCCTGCAAAAGAAAGTCCGGCCGTAATGGCAGATTCCAGGGAACTCCTACTGCCATCCTTATGATATCGGTGAACCAAGGCCTTCTGGGCCATGCTGGGGCCATGAGAATCACCTCCTTTTGTTCCTGCCCTATCCTGCGAAGAAGACACGGATGTAGCAGAACTGGAGGAAATGTATAGCTCAGAGAAAACTGATCCCATGGGAAGACTAATGCGTCTGTTCCGCAAGCTAGCGGATCCCTTGTCCTTGACACAAAGTTGTTGACTTTGTTATTGAATCTGGATGCAAACAGGTCCACGTCCGGAGTACCCCATCTCTGACATATCGCAGGAAAGATGTCGGGTTGAAGAGACCACTCTCCTGGAAACAATTATTGGTGGCTCAAGTAGTCCGCCTACCAATTCTTTATCCAGGGAATGAAAATTGCCGATAGGCAAGGGATGTTGTGTTCTGCCCAAGACAGAACGTGATTCACCTCTCTCTGGGCTGCACGACTACTCGTGCCCCCCTGGTGATTGATGTAAGCCACAGCTGTGGCGTTGTAGGACTGAATCCTGACAGGACAGCCCTTCAGTCTGACCGTCCAGGCTCCTAAAGCCAGACGAATTGCCCAAATTTCCAAAATATTGATAGGCAAGGTCCTTTCCAACCTGGACCACTTTCCCTGGACAGAATCCTCTTCCAGGACCGCTCCCCAGCCTAAAAGACTGGCATCCGTAGTTACTACCTTACAGGTGGCAGGTAGAAATGACCTTCCCTTTTGAAGGTTGCTGGATATCAGCCACCAATTTAAGCTCTAACGTACGTTGGGAGCAAGCTGAATTGGAAAATCTAGGGCCTGAACCTTCTTGTTCCAGGCTGACAGGATTGCGCTTTGTAGCAATCTTGAATGAAACTATGCGTAAGGGGCGGCCTTGAAGGAGGCCACCATCTTCCCCAACAATCTCATGCACAACCGAATGGAAGGCTTTTTCTTTGCCTTGATGAGATGGATTAGTTCTACAATGGAACTGATTCTCTTTGGAGGTAGAAATACCTTTCCCTGCCTGGTATCTATGATTAGTCCCAGGTACTGTACTCTGATTCCCGGTAGTTTACCGTTGTCACCAGACCGTGGTCTAACTCGGAAACTGAATGATCTACTAAGAGTAGATCGTCCAAATAGGCTAGGACCATTATGCCCTGAGCCCTTAATCTGGCTAATGCAGGAGCCAGAATCTTTGAGAATACTTGAGGAGCTGTTGCTAGACCGAATGGCAGGGCCACAAACTGAAAGTGATGGTTTTCTACTTCAAAGCGTAGAAACCTCTGGTGAATGGGAAATATTGGCACATGAAGATAGGCATCCTTGATATCGATTGAAGCCAAAAATTCTCCTCCTTGGAGGATGGCTACTACCGACCAAATTGACTCCATGCGGAAGGATGCTCAAGTGCTGATTTAGATCTCTGAGATCTAAAATAGGTCTTACTTCCCCGTTTGGTTTCGGGACCGTGAAGAGGTTTGAATAAAAGCCTGTGCCCTGTTCCTCTAAGGGAACCTCTGATATGACCGCCTTGGCTAGCAGATGGTCCAGTGCTAGAAGGAGAGCCTTCTTCTTTTCTTGGTCCTTGGGAACCGCTGACCTTAGAAACCGGGGAGATGGCAAAACTCGGAACTCTAGTTTGTAACCTAGAGACACCGCAAAAGCCACACATTTGTCCTGACATTGTTCCTGCCAGATCTTTGAAAATTGCAGGAGCCTTCCCCCCACCAGAGCGAGCGGGGGCACCACTTCATAAGGAGGCTTTAGTACTCTGCTTGGGGGGCTTCTTTCCCCAAGATCTTTTCTGACCTTGGTGCTGTCCCTGGGGTTTCCCCCTTGAACCTGACGGCTGAGGCCGTTGAGACTGCCTAGAGGCTGATGTCCCTGATACAGGAGAAGAGGCCCGCTTAAAGGAGAAATGTCTCAATTTCTTCTTTACTGGCAACAGAGAGCTTTTGCCATTGGACATCTTTTGTAAGTATTTATCCAAATCTTCTACGAATAGCTGTTCACCATGAAAAGTGAAACTGGCTAGGTGCTTCGGCTGACCAAATCTTAAGTCAAAGAACTCTGCGAGAAAGGCACTAGTCTCAACATCAGACGTGAAATCTGAATGGACGCATCTCTCATAGCATCTACTGTGAAACACAGTGCGTCTGCTAAATCAGCGTACTGCTGAACCTGTTCAACAGGTAAAAATTTTAGCATCTCCTCATACTATTGCTTAATGGCCTGGGATACACCCATTGTGGCCAGAACCGGCTGCACTGCTGAACCTGCTAAAGCCACCTGGTTCTAAAGGCCCATACACACGATCAGACTTTTTGACAACAAACATGCAAATTCGCTGTTTTGGAGCAACATCCTGCCGTGTGTACACTCCATCGGACAAACTTTTTCGGTTTTCATCGGACTTTTGTTGGCTCTGCGAACGGACAAACTTTCTGGCAACAAAAGTCTGATGGAGCAAAGTCTGATCGTGTGTACAGAAAACCATAGGACTTTTGTACAAAGTACAAACAGGCATGCTCAGAACCAATGCAAAAGATCAGACAACAATACAGAAGTTGACCAAAGGTGGCGGTAAAGAGCAGAAAAACCACGTGGTTTGGTGAAAGTTGGCTGAAAAAGTCCTGCTGTGTGTATGCAATACAAGTTCAGGGCCGACGCCCTTTGTACAAAAATCCAAGGGAAAGTTTGTACAAAGTCCTATCGTGTGTATGAGGCTTTAGAAAGGTGCTCCAGCTTCTTAAGGCCCGTACACACGGTCGGACTTTTTTAAAACAAACATGCAAATGAGCTGTTTTGGAGCAACATCCTACTGTGTGTACGCTCCATCGGACAAACTTTTTCTGTTTTCATCGGACTTTTGTTGGCTGTGCGAACGGACAAACTTTCTGGCAACAAAAGTCCGATGGAGCAAAGTCCGACCGTGTGTACGCAAAAGCATCGGACTTTTGTACAAGGTACAAACACGCATGCTCAGAACCAATGCAAAAGATCAGACTACAATACAGAAGTTGACCAAAGGTGGCGCTGGAGTCATTGAATGTCCTCTTTTGAAGTGGCGTCAGTACGTTGTGACGTCACTACGTTCGTGTTTGTTGTCAAAAAGTCCGACCGTGTGTATGCAATACAAACTTGTGGACCACGCCCTTTGTACAAAAGTCCACGGAAAAGTTTGTACAAAGTCCGACCGTGTGTGTGAGGCTTTAGCCGCTGAGTCCTTCAACATGAGTGCATTATCAACCGGACATGTGAGGATCTTTTTTAAAGAGGTAATCGCAGCATCAACCGTTAGAATCCCCCATTTCTTATAGAAATCCTCTTCCATAGGATACAGTTTGGCAAATCTCTTAGGAGGATAAAACTATTTATCCGGATGCTCCCACTCTGCTTACATAAGCATTCTTAGCCACGCATGGATAGGAAAGGCATCCCAAGCCAGAGGGTTTTTTAATGATCCTAACTTAGAGATGGGATCATCAGTAGCCTGCGCTGCAGGTAGCAAAAAAGTTGAAAGAACCAACTTAGTGAGAGCATGCACAAGCAAGCTCTCCTGCGGTGATACTCCTTCCGTGTTAGGATCCTCAGAAGAGGATAAGCCAGTATCTTCCATATCTCTAGGAAGATCTGCCTGATCCCCGGCATCCTGAACCTCTAGAGGAGGATCTTGAGCACTTGATGGGGATCTACTGGGTTTAACCCCGCTCTGAAGGGATAAAATCGCATCAAGCTTTTTCTCTAAGCCAGCGATGGTAGAGGATAACACTTCACGTGTAACATACTCAGGGGCTGAAGCGTCCTGAGCGACTGCAATAACAGCTTCCCCTGACGGCTCGATCTGACTGGCCGCAACACTCTCAGAGGAGCATGACATTCTTTTGGACAGGGTCTTAGTTTGTTATGACCCCTTAGAACCCTTAGAGGAGTTCCAGGCCCCCTTGCCACTCATAGATTTCAGTACAAAGCAGAGGCACTACCAGCAAAAGAATGTTACACTTGCTACGCTATAGTACAGTACAAAGATGCTATTAATCCTTGCTATACAGTACAATGTTGTCAACAAAAGGGGGATGCCTGTCTCACCAAACCTGACCAGCAACCACTCTGCTCTGTCCCTCCACTGCCAGACTGCAGCTCTTCCTGTGTAGCTTAAATTACTTCCTCCACATGTGCCCGGCATCTGACACCATTGAGCCACACCCCCGTGCGAAAACAGCCCCCTTTCCTCTTTCAACAGGGAAGTGTGTGAGCACCGGCACCATGGCGGGCGGCAGCCCTGGGGGGGTAAATCCTCAGCCTGACGAGCAGCTGTGACTTGCCAAAAATGCTGTCTGGCATTCAAGGGATCAAAAACCGTCAATCTGGGGGCCCAGGAAGTGATCAGAACCCTCCTTCATACCTGAGGGTCAGAGCTGGCTTGAACGGAGAGGAGAGTGGAGCTTCTGCTGTTTCCAGTGTCAGAATTGTGAGTGCTCAATACAGCCTCCAGTGGTGACACATAGACATAACATGACAACACAATACATGGAAGGAGAGATTCCTGAGAAAATCTCCCCTACATTTCCTTGCAGCAGGGTTTATCAGAGATAAAAAAAATCAATCTTCGCCCTTCACTGTAGGCTCCGTGACCTTGAAAGGAAACCTTCAGGAACAGGGGTACACTCAGGTAATCCCGCAATCCTGGACCTGTGAGAAGACCCTGGCAGTAAACTTTTATTTGCCTTATTACCAAAAAGTACTGGATCCCAGGGCCCAGCTTTAAAAGCATTCGCAAGCAAAACCTTGTGTCTTCAGATGACACCTTAGACACTGGCGAAACAAACTGAGGACCCCCAGTAGTGGGAGGGATTATATGGGGGAAGTTCATGCCTTAAGGGGCGTGCCAGTGTCCACCACCTGATACGCCGATATAACCCACGTAGTAAGTACTACGGCTCTGTGTCACCTGATGTAAGAAAATAAATAAAATATTCCTTTAAATATCATGCCTGGTGGGTGTCTATAATATGCCTGTAGTGGTGCAGTTTCCCCATGTTTAGAACAATACCACACCAAAATGGAAATGACCAAAGTCATTTAAAACTGATTTTTGTATTGTTGGGTCCCGACCCTTTGGGTCTGGTATTATTATACAGGTTGGTATGGATATTAAGGGGAACCCCGCGCCCAATTTTTTTTTTAAATGGTGTGGGGTCCCCCAGGCCCCCAGGCACTATATACTCTGAACAGCAGTATATATACTATATGGTTCTCCCTATATATATTGCAGAAAATTGGGCCTTCGGTGTTGGTGGTACCAGAACACTGTAAGCCCTCACAGTTAATTTTGTTGGGCACAGGAACAGGCCCTGCAGCAAAATATTATATCAAGAATCGTAATTACATGCCCTTGTTAAACAGGGGCAGAAAAAATGGGCCTTTGGTAGTGGTGGTGATGGTGCCACAACACTGTAAGCCCTCACAGTTACTCTTGGTGGGCACAGGAACGGACCCTGCTGTGAAATATTAGATCAAAAATTGTAATTACATGCCCCTATTAAACAGGGGCAGAAAAATTGGGCCTTGGGTGGTGGTGCCACAACACTGTAACCCCTCACAGTTACTCTTGTTGGGCGCAGGAACGAGCCCTGCTGTGAAATACTAGATCAATAATTGTAATTACATGCCCCCAAACCAAAAATATTGTTTGAAGCTAGCATCAGCAAGATTAAGGAGGAATAGGATAGTCATTCAGCATAGGCAGTCTTCAAGAGATCCCACATCCATAGAAAATTCAATCAGTTACATCAGCATCAGGTGCTTGAGAGCTGTTGATCCAAGACTGATTCATTTTTATGAATGTGAGCCTATCAACGGAGTCTGTGGACAGGCACACTCTAAGATCCTGGTTGGCCAAGGGACAGTTCGCTGTCACTCACATTGCTGGGGTCAAGGACTCAGACGGGACACTGTTGAAAACCCCGCAAGATGTAAACCAGAGATTCGCTCAGTACTACCTGCACCTGTACTTCACCAGGGTGGAATATACCCCCCGCGAGTTGTCCGGGTACCTGGCTGGGATTCCTCTACCGACTCTTACTGACGAGACACGTGAGGCCCTAGAAACCGACATTACACTGGAGGAGGTCCAGACTGCGCTCTCTCAGCTCCAGGCGGGAAAGACCAACGGGGCAGATGGGCTGTCCAGGGAGTTCTACTCACAACACAAAGACCTGTTGGCGCCGTGGCTCGTGTCCCTGTACGCTCAGTTTTTCCAGCTTGAGGCACTCCCCGAGTCAATGTATTAGGCGGTGGTGGTGTTGATACCAAAGCCAGGGAAAGATCCGGAGGACTGCTCCTCCTACCGACCGATTTCCCTCCTAAACGTAGATGCCAAGATTTTGGCCAAAATCCTGGCAAATAGGATGTCCATGGTTCTGGGGGAGGTGATTCACCCAGATCAAACCGGATTCATGCCCGGGAAGGGCACCGACATCAACCTCCGCTGCCTCTTTCTTAATATTCAGTTACACATAAAAACAGTGGTAAGCGAGTCATCACCTCACTGGATGGCTAAAAGGCGTTTGACTCTTGTGGGAGGTGCTGGGCCGGTTTGGATTCGGGACCCGGTTACTCAGGTGAATCCGTATGCTCTATCAGGCCCCCCGGGCGCGTATCGAGTAAAGGTTATTACATTGGGACCTAATAGTCATATAGACTACCACCCGGGATGAATGATTGTTCAATCTCTCTCCATAAAGAAGTAGTTGTGCTAATAGTGCTGCAATGTGGTAATCAGCTAGAACTGGTAGACTCGTTCCTCCAGCCCTCTTTGTTTTGCTAAGCTTAGCAAAGGTGCTTCTCTCTTTTTTACCCTCCCAGAGGAATTTGGATAATAGTGTTTGGAAGGTTAGAAGAAATTTTTTGTGTACAGGTATTGGTACAGAGCGATATATGTAAAGTAGTTGGGGTAATAGTTGCATTTTAAAAGCTGCTAACCTTCCTGACCATGACGATGTGTATTTGCTTAAAATTCATAGTTCTGTTCGTAATTTGTTTTAAAATTTAAGATTTTAAAGAGTTGTTTAGGGTAGGGTTAAGAGTTATCCCTAAATATAAGACTCCAGAATCGTTCCATTTGTATGGGTATCTGGGTCACTTTTAGATAACACTTGTCTTGCTGGGATATTCCTAGGTCAAGAATAAAGGACGTAGTATCCTTGACCTTGTAGTATGATGCTAAACTATAATGTTTTAATAGGCAATATACATGTTCTAGGGAAGACACCGGATTCGTAAGTATTAGTATCACATCGTCTCCAAAAAGGCTTATAACATGTTTTTGACCATTTGTGATCCCGAAAGGTCTGAATAACATGCCAGATGTATGCACTCGGCCCAGTGGAGAGGTATAAAGGGCAAGTATGGCAGAAAGTCCATGTCCTGAAAAGTTGAACCTCTCCAATACTTTTGTTAAGTATTGCCAGTGCACTCTGTAGCAATGCCTTCTCCGCATTCAGAGTCCACTTTTTCCTAGCTAAATGAGCTATGTCAAAAAAAGTCACCCAGTGGTGTCTGAGGTTTACCTGCCTTTAGTAAAGCTAGACTGATCAGAGTCAATTAATGTAGACAGAATGTCCGTCAACCTCAGTGCTAACATCTTGGTATATATCTCCAGATCATTATTTAATAAAGAGATAGGCCTGAAATTGTGGGGTACATCCGGTGTCTTACCTGGTTTAGGTAGTATTACAATTAATGCTTCCAACATTTCAGAAGGGAAGAATGCTGAGGCAGCTGCAGTATCAAATACTCTATGAAGGTGTGGTCCCAGAATCAGTTTGAAAGTCCTATAGTACTCCCCTGTTAATCCATCTGGTTCAGGGGATTTGTTAGTGGGTAGAGTATCTATTACTTTAGAATTTCAGGTAGAGAAAAGGGTGCGTTTAATTCATGTAGTAGATAAAAGTTAGGGTAATTTATTGTCCGCTAGGAAATTTTCTATATCTTTGAGAGATGGTTGAGGAGTAGAGTTATCGCGGCTCAGATTGTATAGAGACTCATAGTATCATAGTAGTGTCAGCAATTTTTTGTGAATCAAGTATCTTATGTTTCGATACAGGATTTATCAAATGTGGGATTCTAGTTTTAAAATGTCCTTGTAATCTATGCTCTACAGCTTTCCCTGCTTTATTACTGATGAACTAAAAGGACATTTTCGTCCTTCTCTCTTTCTGCTTATAATTTTGAAGCAGAATAATTCTAAGGTCATGACGCAACCTAAAAAGTTATGTACCAATGAGAGGGGTGGGATTTGCTTTGTTTTGAGTTTCTAGGGAACCAAATTTCTAATAACAGAGTATTGATTTGCCAGTGCCACTGCCTCTACTTTTTAATTATTACACCTTGTTGGATGAATATACCCCGCATATACGCCTTGTGGGCATTTCACAGCATAAATGGGTTAACTGTAGAACAGGAAATGACCTGGAAATATTCGGAGAGGTGGTCCTCCAAAACTTGTTTGGTGGATGTATTTTGTATAATTTGGGAGTTAGATCGCCACACATAGGCGTTGTTATTTGTGTAGTTGTCCCCAAGCTCAATAGAAACAGAGGCATGATCTGACCATGGTATGTTGTTGAATTTAGTTTGAATAACCTTTTGGAGAAGCCACCTATCCATCAGAAACAGGTCAATTCTAGTGTAGGTGCAATGCCTATGAGAATAAAAGGAGTAGTCCTTTTCATTAGCATGGGTAAAGCGCCATGCATCAGAAAGATTGTGTGATCGTGGAAAGGATCCCAAGTATAGAGATCTCTTAGAGGGTACTGCTGTAGAATCCATTTGTAGGTCAGGTGTAATATTAAAATCCCCACAGATCAGTAAAGATCCTTGTTGGATCTATTGTATTTTCTTCATTAGTCTATTCAGGAAGCGAACTTGGTGCTTATTAGGAACATACACATTGACGAGTGTGTATCGGGTGGTATTGATATCACACACTACAATGAGGAATCGGCCAGTGGGATCTGACAGTTTTAGATATAGTTGGACAGATATTGAGCCCTTAATGGCAATCATGACTCCTCATTTTTTGTAAGTAGTGTTGGAAACCTTTGTGCGAGCATTGAGGGGTGCATTTTTATGGAAGTGTGTCTCTTGGATGCATAAGATATCACAATGAAGAGAGTCTACCTCTTGCCAAAGGGAGGATCTTTTGGTTGGTTCTACTCCTTGGATGGTTTAATCCATGTGCGTTTACTGAAAGTATTTTAAACAGCATTGTAGATATTCAATAGGATGCTAATGTTCAAATAATGAATATACTTAGAAATGATCTGAATGAAGATTATGCACTGATAAGTAAGTTGATATGATCCTGAAGTGAAGATATCCATAGAAATAGATTGATATGAAAGTTTTTATAGTAATTTACGGTTTAAAGTTCTTGAGTAGGATGGTGATAGCAGCAGTGTCAACCATAAAATATATTCATTTTGAGAGGAGGATTGACGTAACCTCTGGATTCTGAAAGCCATCCATGGGGGTATTCTGGACGAAAAGCTGGGATGTTATTTTGCGAAGCAAGATTCCTTAGTGTGAAAAAAACAACAGTTTCTGGGAAAAAAAACATATATAAACAAGATAAACTGAAGAGATTTAAAAGGAGCTTATTGGTAACCCAAGTGCAGATCATGTGTGCTCAAGTTTACAGGAGCTGATTTCCTGTGTGGAGCTCCAAACGACGGGGCCTCATTTTGAGGTTACTGGATTCTGCGGTAAGGCACCTATGTGACATATTAAAGAAAGTCAGTCATTATTTACTTGTTGTTGTTCTCTCAGAATGCTGTCAGGACTCCTAGCTGGAGAAGAGGAATGTGGTTCCTCAGGAAGAATCTTCCAGGTCTGCATGAGTTGGAAGCCTTTTAGGGGAGGTGATCACATGGCCAGGTCCTTCCCTGGTTACTATCAGTTTGGTTGGAAACCCCCACTTTTAACGTATGTCGTGGTTTCTTAAGGCTTTGGTGATGGTGTTCAGGTTTCTTCAGAGTTGTAAGGTGTTTTGTGATAGATCTGCATAGAATTGCAGGCTAGAGTAATCAGTAGTGTGGTGTTCCCCTTTACGGTAAGTTGCATGAAGCGATCTCTGGTTTGATAAAAGTGCATATGAAACAGAACGTCTTTAGGGACATGTTCTGGAATATCTAAAGGCTTTGAAATACCAGAACAGGCCATTATGAGTACCTCGTAATGCCATTTGGCCTTTGTAACGCTCTGGCAGTTTTCCAGGAATTTATGAATGATGTCCTCCGAGATTTGTTGCAGTTATGTGTGGTGGTTTATCTCAACAATATCCTCATATTTTCCTAGTCCCTGGAGAGCCACCACACAGATGTCTGTCGTGTGCTTCAAAACTAAAAGAGAACAATCCCTATTATAAATTGGAAAAAATTGCGAATTCCATTGTGAAAAGGTTAAATTCCTGGGTTATGTCATTTCCACTGCTGTTTTTTTCGATGGACCCAGAGAAACTTTCAGCAGTCCTACAGTGGCCCTGACCCATGGGTTTAAGTCTTCTGCAGCGTTTTCTTGGCTTTGCCAACTATTATCGGAAGTTTATTTGTAACTTCTTGTCTCTGGTCAAGCCCCTGACTGATATGACCAGAAAGGACGGTAACCCACAGAGTTGGTCTCCGGAGTCCATTAAGGCCTTAAAGAGTCTCAAGGCTGCCTTTGTTTCTGCTCCTGTGTTGGCATATTCTGATCCTACAATACCTTTTATCCTTGAGGTAGATACTTCTGAGACTGGAGTTGGCACCCTTCTGTCTCATCGCCCTACCTCTGAGAGCGCTATGCATCCTTGTGGCTACTTTTCCAAGAAATTGTCACCTGTGGAATGCAACTATGAGATTGGTGACAGAGAGCTGTTAGCGATCATTTTAGCCCTGAAAGAATGGAGATATCTCCTTGAAGGTACCACTATGCCGGTTCTAATTCTTACTGACCATAAGAATCTCACATTCTTATCTGAGGCTAAATGCCTGTCTCCCAGAAGGGCACAATGGGCTCTTTCTTGTCAAGTTTCAATTACATTGTCTCATTTTTATCCAGTACTAAGAATATAAGGGCTGTCACAACAATTTTCCTCCACTTCCAAGATGGAGTCGGTTCTGGTTCCTGTGATTCCTCTTGATCGTATTCTGGCTACGGTTCACACCAGTCTCACTTCTCCTTTGGGTGACAACATTCTTGCTGCTCAGGTCCATGCTCCTCCTGAGAAACCTTGTGACCGCTGCTTTGTCCCAGAGAGTCTCCATACTGCTGTGCTCCAGACTTACCATTCTCCCAAGGCTGCTGGCCACCCTGGGAAGAATCAACTCTTTTGGGCCATTTCCCAACAATTCTGGTGGCCTAGTCTACGTGCTGATGTAACCTTCTTCGTAGCTGCCTGTTCCGTATGTGCTCAGAGTAAGACTCCACGACACCTTCCAGTGGGCCTCCTACAACCCATACCCAATGGAGAGAGGCCCTGGACCCACCTGTCTATGGATTTCATTGTGGCGTTACCCAACTCCCAGAGCAACACAGTTATCCTTATGGTGGTTGACCGGTTCTCGAAAATGCCTCATTGTACTCCACTTAAGAAGTTGCCCACTTCTAAGGAACTGGCTTCTATTTTTCCTCGGGAGATCATTCTCTTACATGGGCTACCCAAGGTGATTGTCTCGGACAGGGGTAGTCAGTTTGTGTCCTGGTTCTGGTGAGCCTTTTGTGCACAGTTGCGAATTCAGCTTGCTTTCTCCTCTGTGTATCACCCGCAGTTTAATGGGGCCACAGAATGAGCCAATCAGTCCTTGGAACAATTCCTACAATGCTATATTTCTGACCATCATAACAACTGATCAGACCTCTTACCGTGGGCGGAGAAGGCTCACAATAGTGCCTTGAATTCTGCTTCCCGATTGTCCCCATTTATGGCAAACTATGGTTTCCAATCTTCCATGTTGCCCGACTCATTTGTTCTGCAGAGTATTCCTGCATTAGAAGAGCATCTCCGTAGTCTTCGTTCCACTTGGGTTAAAGTCCAGGAGGCTTTGCGACATGCTAATGATGGGTACGGACTCCATGCTGACCGCAGACGCCTGCCTGCGCCTTCCTACCAGGTTGGAGACAGGGTTTAGCTGTCATATCGCAATCTCCGACTTCATTTTCCCCCTCTGAAGTTTGCACCTCGGTTTATTGGGCCTTTCCATATTCTTCACAGGATTAACCCAGTGGCTTACGCGTTAGACCTTCCTTCTAATATGCGTATCTCAAATGTATTTCACGTCTCCTTAATAAAACCTTTGGTCCTCAATCGCTTTACCAGGTACAGGTTGAGTACCATGAGGAGTATGAAGTACAGTCCATTGTTGACTTCCGTAGGTTCGATGGGCGCATACAGTACCTGGTGCATTGGAAAGGGTACGGTCCGGAGGAACGCTCTTCGGTCTCATCCCCGGACGTACATGCCCCTGTCCTCCTCTGTGATTTGCATAGATGTTTTCCCCTCAATTCTGGTGGTCCCCTCAAGTCCTTTCTTCTCTGAGCTGGTCACTCAGCTGTTGACTAATTGCCAGCTCCTATCTCTTCACAGTGACTCACCTGTTGATCATATCCTCCTCATCAATCCTGCCTACTTAAGCCGTTCAGCCCAGATGATCTCTGCCTTTGCATTGGTCAACATTACAGAGACTAAATCCTGCTTTCCTTTAAAGACTTGTCTGGCTTACATTCCTTCTGGCTCCAGATCCTGCTTGATGTTCCACTAAGCTGAACCCTGGCTTCCTGACTTTCTGGTGTGTCTGATTATCCGCTCCGTTTACTGAACTTTGGTTATGTTTTGACTACATTTGTTCTATTTACTTTTATTATTAAACAAGTGTGATTGAACTGTACTTCTGTCTCGGTCTGATTCATGGAGACAATTGGCCATCCAAGCTTCCCTGGTGGCAGCCAATGAACTCTGCCTCCAACCAACACACCAGCCATGCAGCCTGTTCATATTGTGCCTTGGTTTTTTGTTTAATGGCATTAACCTCAGCTAGAAATATGCCTCTCAGAAATGCTTTAAAAAGCATCCCAGGCGCTAAGTGGATCTGGGTACTCATTGGCTCTGCCAATAAGTAGAGATCTTGGCTGTAATCCTATCATGGGAGGTAATGAGGTTTAATTAGAAGGAGTTTAGCTTCCACTCCCCCTCGGTAGAGTCGTAGATGGCCTAACGTTCAGGTGCACTATTAGGGAGGAGTGATCTGAGACGTCTCTGACTAGGTATTGAAGATTCTGAACTAGAAGTGAGGCAGCAGGAGTACATAAACATAGATCAATCCTGGACAGGGAGGAGTGCGCTTTGGAAAAGCACAAAAATTGTTTCTGCTGTGGGTTTCAGCAGCACCATGGATCTATCCGCCCCACTTGCTCTATGAGTTTTAATAACGTAGTTTGGGGGAGTTTACCTCCCACCATGGGGGGGGGGATGTTTGTCCAGAACAGGATCCCCAAAAAATTAAGATCTCCCACTAGGATCAAAGGAATTTCAGGGTTGCCCAGCTGGTTTGTCATGAGAACTCTAAGCACTGTGGAATTAAAGGGAGGAGGTATATACACCACTACAAGAATACATTTGACTTGGTACAATCTGTGTAACAAGATTACATATCTCCCCTCTAAGTCAATAATTTTGTCAAATAGCTGTAAATCTATGGATCAAAAGACTCACACCCCTTGAGTAGGTGATGTGAGTGGAATGGCACGCCCATCCCACCCACGAAAAATGCACACAAGATACAGTATCTGCTACCAGATGGGTCTCCTGTAGGGCACAAATAGCAGGTAGATGTTTATGGAGGGCTGTAGACACCATGGTGCATTTAAGGGGATCCTGGATGCCTTAATATTCCAAGATAACACAGGAACAGTTGCCATTCTGGATTGTCATAATAATATAGACATTGGAGATTGGAGCAGTGGACATTCACATCCAAGCCCTTAATAGCTCATCTGAGCCGGTGAGTACTAAGGATTCCACAGGCACTGAAGACAAGGCCATATTGGGGGGACAGCTTAATATAGTCATGGTGGAGTGATCTGAAACAAGAGGTGCTGGATTGATAGCTACATACTGAGTCAACAGAAACCAATAACAATAAAATGTTAACTTTGGTGTTACCATTGCCTCAGATGAAGTGAGCCAACCCTTGTGTCCCAAAAGTTGCCCCTAAGGGCATGATGGTAGGTGGTGTACCAGCTCGATGTACATTAACATGCTTCATGGGGGGGGGTATCAACTTGAGATCATTTAAAGTACCCCATCTTACCCTCCACAGAAGAAGCAAACATGTTCTGAATTTGTAATCTAATGGCAATTTAAGCTCATAAGAAATATTTGCTCACTTTGCTGACAGGATAACTATTTTTTCTCAGCCAAATTCACAACATCACTAAGGACTGTGATATGGAAGTGTTTCCTCTTTGTCAAAAACATGCTACCTATCTAGAAACATAGGTAGCATGACCTGAAGACTGGTGTCACTCCTCCTCCACCGTCTCTCTTCTTGCTTGCCGAAGCGTTGGTTCATTTGCATCCAGCCAGTCTGAGGCCTCCGTAGCCGGCTCAAAGAAATGGGCTTGTCCCCTTGCCGGTATGCGGAGACTAGCAGGAAACAGCATTGCGTAGTTGACCTGAAGAAAATTTAGCCTTTTCTTGACCTCAGCGAATTTAGCCCTACAACATTGACCTTGCCTAATAGTCAGGGTAGAATGAGATACAGGTGCCATTAAACTGAATGTTACGGTGTTCCCTGGCCAGACGCAGCACATTCTCCTTGTCCTTGAAGTTGAGGGCCAGGCCAGAAGAGTGTGTGGTGGGTAATCCAGTGGGAGGGGCTTAGATGGAACCCTTTACGCCTGTTCAACAGAATAGAGAGTGGTAAATGCCTCCTTTCCAAAGACTTCTAGTAGCCATCTTTCAACAAAATCCATGGGGTCCCTACCCTCCGTCTTCTCTGGGAACACCACAATCCAGATGTTATCCCACCGAAGGCGGTTTTCAATAACATAATTTTTAAGTTCATTAGCTCTGGCAATTGTAGCAGTAGCCTGTGTCATGTATAAGTGGAGCCAGCTTGTCCTCCACATCATTGATGCGGCCCTCCGCCACTGTAGTGCGCTCTCTGATTTTTTGTAAATCATGGCGGATCAGCCCTATTTCTTCTTTCATACCTGTTCAGTAGCAGCAGATGGGCCTTCTGTGGACTGTTCTCCCTCCCTGTCTGTATGGAAGATAGCAGAGGTGGCCCCTAAGGCCTGCTTCAGAGATCTTCAAGGGCATAATATAAAATATCCTGTGGGGGAGGGGGTTTCCCATTAGCTTTAGGAGTTTTAGGAAGCTTGCCAACTTCCTTCTGCTTCTCTCCGCATAGGCGCTGTGAGGGAGCTGCAGCAGCGCCATGTCGGGAGACAGACTGCACTGTCCGCCTTCTGCTTGCGGGTCACCATACCGCCCATGTGAGTGTACAAGGAAGCCAGGGGTGCTCCGGGTAGAGGAGGAAGAGTTTGGAAGCGAAAAAGAGCAGGTTCTCTGGCTGGGAACAGGATCTGGTACGAAAGCTCTGTAAGACACGTCTTCTTAGATGCCGCTATTGGCTACGCCCCCATATCAATTCTTGTCCCCTAGACAGGTTTATAGGAGAATGGCATGGAGGAGGCGAGGGTGGAGCTGACAGATCTTGCATCATCACCACTAGCTGTATGGAGACGTGGTGGCAAAACACGCTCCAGCACTGAGCCCTGTCCTGCATTCTTCCTAGTTGCAAGCAAAGTTAAAGCGGGATTCCACCCTAAAGTGGAACCTCCGCTGATCGGATCCCTCCCCCCCTCCGGTGTCACAATTGACACCTTTCAGGGGGGAGGGGGGTGGAGATACCTGTCAAAGACAGGTATTTTCACCCACTTCCGGGCATAGACTCCCGTGGGAGTCTAGGCCATTTCCTGCCCTGCCGCGCTGTCTGCTGGGACACACACGGGTCCCAGTGACAGCGCGGAGATTTCCTATTGCGCGGCGCGGCTCGCGCATGCGCAGTAGGGAACCGGGAAGTGAAGCCGATTCGCTTCACTTCCTGATTCCCTCACCTAGAATGGTGACTACAGCAGCCGAGAGCCGAGCGATCGATCGGCCTCGGCTGCCGGCATCGCTGGAACCCGGGACAGGTGAGTGTCCATTTATTAAAAGTCAGCAGCAGTAGTATTTATAGCTGCTGGCTTTTAATATTTTTTTTTTTGGTGGAATCCCTCTTTAAGTTGTGGCTGAGGGAATATGACTACCAATTTGTTGTTTATCAGTGCTCTCTCTGTAGGCTCATGCTAGTCTCTTCTTCTACTTCAAAACCAACATCAGAATCAAGTAATGTCTGTGCTTCCTCAAGCAGCAAGTGGCTGACACTGTGTTTAAATAATTCAGCTGACTCCTCCATGCATGCAGCTGGGGCTATGGCAGGAATAGTTGTGGACAAGAAGGCAGAATAAGCTACTCTGGCAGCTGCAGTGGACTGCACACTAGTGCTAGCTTGGGTCATAGAGGATGAGGAGGAGGATGTTTTAGTAAGGCAGTCCACCACCTCCTCTGCATGCTGTGGCTGAATAGCATGGGCAACATCACTAAACAGAGACAAATGTGCCCTGCCTGAGGATGGACCACGTCCATATTTGCCTGTGGACACAGACACTGTGCCCCACTCATATTGGCATGGGAACGTCTGCCTCTCCTTGTTGGCCTCCCAGACATGACGGTACGGCTTATTACTCAAATTATATAGATACTCGGAAATGTGTAATTGGATGCACTGTATTCAATGAAGAGTGGCGTTTGGTGCACTGTAAATTGAGGACTGGCGCTGACAGAAATGTAAAAAACAAAAAATAAATAAAAAACAGGGAACACAACGTCACATTTAGAAAAACTGCAGCTGACAAAATCTCAAAGCAGAATGTGAAAAAACATGTGGATAAATGACTTTTCATTGGTGGTCTCCTTTATTTAAAAACATAAAAAGAAAAAAAAAAGTACACAATAGTGTTTTTTTTTTTTTTTTTAACAGGAATAGATATTTTTCAGGACTGTGATATATTCTTTATTTCCTCAGGGTGTCACTGTTGCTCTACACATGGCAGCAGTAAGCAACCCTTGTTTTTACTGTTTACAGATAATCGCAGATATAAAATGCACGTCAAAAAAATACAGCAGGGATTATATTTGTAGAATAAATCAAATTCTAAGAGTGCGCCAAGATTTTATTCATTTAAGTCAAAGCAGTTGCCTGATCTTCTAATTCAGTGGATGCATAAACACCTGTATTTAAATAAATAAATAAAAAGCTTTTTTTTTTCAGTTTTTACTATTAAATGTCTGATGCTTAGAGCCTGCTTTATTATGTGTAACATGTGTGGTCATATAGGGCTTCATCCTATGTGGGCCCCCACAGCTGCATTTTCACTTCATCAAGTCATAAACAGTTTTAAAAATGAAATATAACATACAGCTGGCACGCTTCTAGAAGCCTCTCTGACTGTTAATAGGGATTGTTGCCACACATACCCTATTGTTTAATTAAACTGTCTCAGTGCCTCAGAAGTTTGTATCTTTCTCGTTTGTGGGGTACAGAGGATTGAGTTGCTGTAGGTTTCTGTATCTCTTATCACATTTACTGAATGTGAAAGGGCCCTTGACATAATATGTCTATTTGCAGGTGCAATCAGCTTGCCTGCCACTAGATGGCTCTGTTGCCATTAGGAAATTTCAGGGGGAAAGTTATAAGCAGGTGTTATCTCCAAGTTTAGAGAAACCCCTCCTCTAGTATTGTAATGGGTGCAATTAGTGTCCATATAAATGCCAGCTGTAGGTGGAGCCAAGTCCAGAGTTCGAGGTATGGGAACAGGACACCCCAGAGCTGCAAAGATGTGATCCTATACTGAGCTGGTCCAAGGGCCCTGTGCAGGGCTGAATTCCAAGTGGAATATCCTGATTCTTGCTGCAGCTGGCACATAAATACCGCATTAATGAGGCTTAAGGTGCCCGAACAGAGAAGATTACATTTTTGGTTATATTCTGTCCAGTGATTCTGGAAGGATCCTGTGCTTCTTCTTCTTCTTCTTGGAATAGTTCCTATGGGGAGAATGCATACTGAAGTCCCTCCAGCTGAGAGGCAGGATAACGAGGTGTTGGCAGTGAGCCAGAGCTGCCAATTGTAGCGGTCTCCTCAGTTCTCTCAAAGCTGTTTAATGCAGAACCAAAATGCAAGGTCTTCTAATTTTGCAGCCCTCACCCACAAATAAAAAATGCTTGGTGAAAGCACTATACAAAAATGCTATTATAGTTATGATTGACTGCATAGAGGTCAAGATAGACTGCATAGAGGCTGATATAGTCTACTTTTTGGTAACTTTTAATTGGTTGCCCCCCACTTGGATTCCTCATCTTTGAGTTTTAACTTAGTTACTCTGTGGGGTCTTCCTTTTTTTCCCCCCTTTTTTTCTTCACTTTTTCTTTTTTTTATATTCCAGGTATTATATTAAGGGCATGCACAAGGTCCTCTCTACTTTATATATAGTTTCCAACTAGAGATTGGTTGGACACCCCTGGCTTGGTACTCTTGATGAAAGCAAGAATTGGCCTTGCTGTAAAAAATGTTTAATGAAATGCACCCATCAAACAGGTGTGGAAAAATTGGCCCTTGGGTGTGAATTGGGCCCATAAAACCTATACCAAAAAATTTGTTCCTGATAAAATCAACACCCACAAAACTAGGCAGCCAAGGCAGTCTTGCACAGACTCCACATCTCATAAACATTTAAAGTGTTTGTTAACCCAAAAAGAAAAAAATATATAAGTGACCAGACTATTTTTGCAATTTTTCCTTTGCTTTTTTTATTTTTCACATGATCAGTAAAATAAAAAGAAGGTGGTACTGATTTTTTAGACCACCCGGTATTCGCGCAAATGTTTATCAAACCAATGTATTTGCAAAAAACACACTAAAACCATTAGCAGATAAAAACACAGCAACTTTTACAAAATTCCTACTAAATATAAAAGCTTAACCTGTATTGAGTTAATAAATATTTGTAACTTTTAAATTCCACTTTTTTGTGAAATGCTGAAAATTGAGCAGACACAAAAGTGTAAATATTCAATTTTCTCTAAAAATCTGAAGTTATTAATTTTTCCCTTACAGCTTTCAGAATTTGTGAAAGATCCCCAAAAGCATATATTTCCTGAATGCATATGAACTCTAGAATAAAAAGAAGGTCCTACTGATTTTTTAAACCCTGTGGTATTTGCACAAACGTTTATCGAACCACTATATTGGCAAAAAATACACTAAAACCATTATTAGCAGATAAAAACACAGCTAAGTTTACAAAAGTTCTGCTAAAGCCCTACTAAATATAAAATCTTAACCCGTATGGAGTTAATAAATAACAACAAAAATGTAATTTTTACATTGCGCCTTTTTGCAAAATGGTGAAAATCGATTTTGTTTGCAAAAATTTAACTATCCAAAATTCTCAAAATCTGAAGATTTTCATTTTTCTCTTATAGCTTTCAGAATTTGTGAAAGACCTCCAAAACCATATATTTTTGGAAAGTATATGACCTCTAGAATAAAAAGAAGGTGCTACTGATTTTTTGGAAATCAAACATACCCAAAATTTTCTCCAAAAATCTGGATGTTTTCATTATTCACTCACAGCTTTCAGAATTTGAAAAGACCCCTCAAACTAGACATTTTCATCATATCGCTATTTTCACTAAAAATACACTAAAATTATTAATATTGCACATAAACACAACGTAACTTACAAAATTCCTGCTAAATTAGTACTAAAGCATCGTTCACATGTGGCATACTAAAGTGTATGCCTGTGGAGGGCCATGTTTACCCGCACAGGGATGCACAGGTGTTCCATGCATCCCCGTGCAGGCTGTCCCATTTATGTAAATTGGGATACAATGGCTGCACAGGCATACCAATCTGACATACGTGTGAGTGTGGGTACATGACCCGAACGCAAACAGTGTGAGCTCAGGGACATGCATGCGGACTTACATGGATGCAAAATTGGGAGCAACAGCTCTATTCGTGCTACGTCCAAAATTACATCAATGGGACTGCCTGCACAGAGATGCATGGAACACCTGTGCATCCCTGTAAAGGTACGCTGTGTATGCCCTGTGTGAACAAGGCCTCTTTCACACAATCAGGCCGATCGGGTCTGCCTGTCCGTTTTTAAGATGGGCCCAATCGAACCACCCATTGTTCTCTATGGAGAGACTGACGTAAATGGACATGTGTCCGCTTACACCTGCCTGCATCTGATCCAGTCCACTAAAAACAGATGGATGGGGATTCCATTCCCCATCCATCTAGCAGATTGGATCAGATGGCATCCGATGGAAATGGACAGGTGGTCCGTTTCCATCCAAATTCCCCATAAAGAAGATTGCGCTGTGTCCGTGCCCACTCTGCATCAGTGGAGCGGACACGGACCTGTTATTCGCCTGTTCAGTGGGGATCAGCAGACAGATCCCTCGTTGAGCAGACAGATCTGCTTGACAGAGTCCACTCCATGTGAAAGGGGTCTTACCAGGAGCAACCGGTCCTGCGGGTCACCAGACTCATACGTTTGTATGAATTTTTTTTTCAAGCCACATGATTAGTGGGGCTCGGGGCGAAGAGCTTTGCACCCTGAACCCACCCACTTGTGACAATAGCAAATTAATATTTTCTATTGTCTTCTGGCTTCTCCTCCTGGCCAATCAGGATGGATCTGATTGGCCGGGAGGAGAAGTTGAGGGTTATTAACTCTGATCAGTGGGTTGTGATCCACTGATCAGAGTTATAGAATTGTTCAACAGAGTCTACTGAATAATTCTGATATAAGCTTATGGTCATTGAAGTCACTAAAGCTTATAGAGTTAAGGGGAGAAAGGAGGTCTGTATGCCTTACTGACTAGGCCACCTGCGGTCCCTTCTGTAGGTCTGTACGGCGTATGGACTTGGCAGTGAAAGGGTTAAAGTATGTTATATAGCACAGTACTTGTCCTGTGTCATTTGGCCCCCTGAAATACCTGGCTGATCCTGACAGTTTCTACCTTCTCCTCTGTATATCAGGGCTGCTGAGCCCTGACACAGAGGTCAGCATACCTGCCTCTGTCATATGCTGCTATCTGCAGCTTTCCTGTGTCTCCCTCTGTCCTCCTCCCACGATCAATCCCATGATCAATCGTGAGGGAAACACCCCAGGTACAGTCTGGTGTCAGACAGCTCTGTCAGGAGGGATCTATTGTGCCAGTTAAACTCCACCGCTGGCCCACACAGCTACTCCAAATGGCAGCTGCTACAGCATGATGGAGAGACACAGAGGCAGAGGACTCCATAGCCGACCAGGATGCACCACAGGGCACAGTGAGTCTCCCACATATGTTGGCACCTATGAGTGACCCCTCAGCCTACCTGAACACAGATGACAGAGAGGCCTACGACTGTGCAGGGGTTTAGCACAAAATGTGTCTCAAATCATCTCTTCCATACACGCTGACCTGCAGCAACTGGGTATGAGGATTGAGCTCATAGAAAAGAAGGCTGATCAATCCGTAGCCAAGATCAGTCAAAATTCTGCCAGGATTCAGGATGTCCAGGACCAACCAAAAAATGCTAATTTTCTAAATTGATGACCTGGAAAACAGATCCAGATGTTATAACTTTAGGATCAGAGGACTTCCAGAATCAGTGAAAGAAGTCCAGCCAACAGTTTGGGCCCTCATCAAAGATCTCATTCCAAACATACACCAACACCGCCTCAAACTCGACAGGGCTCATAGAGCTTTGCAACCCCCTCCGCTCAGACGGCCTTCCCAGGGACATTATAGTCAAACCTAATTTTTATTCTGTTAAAGAAGAAGTGATGAAAAGGTCTAGAGCAACTGAGCACCTTTCTACACAGGTCCATGCAATATATATTTTTGCTGACCTCTCGCCCTATACTGTTCAGAAACGAAGATCGCTTAAACCACTTCTCCAAGTTCTGAAACAAAAAGAGATTTCCTACAGATGGTCTTTCCCACTCCGCCTGAACTTTTCCTATTGAAACAAAGGCTTTGGTTTCTTTTCTTTAATGGGGGAGAGCATCTCTTTCTTGACCTGGGGCTGATTTCACAGGAAATCCAACCACCTTCCTTCAACAAGGGTCCCCCTTCATCATCAACCAAACGCCTACCTCCTGCAAGCCCTCTACAACCTGCCTGGTTGACGCAACATTCCAAGAGGTCTTAGCAGTCACAACTGTCATGAGTAAACTACTTATACGACCATGCCAGACACTTGGTCTGGCCTTTCTCCTTCTTTTTCTTTCCCTGAACTAACTCCCCAGGGTCCTCAACCCAGTATGAACAGATCCCATTCCTCTTCCGTAATAAGAGGGATGATCTTTTGGGGACCTTCCTGGGGGTGAGTAAGGGAGAAAGGGCTTGATTTGAAGCCAAATTGTCTGCCACAAGTTCATAGTTTTATGGTCAGATTGTTTATTTTTTTATTTTTTTTCTCCCTCTCACTGAAGTATGTTATAGTCTCTCCACTATGGGGTATAGCAATGACTAGTCTGCGTCAGTCTGCTATTTTTATAACAGTATCCCTAGGACCCTATTCCACATTTAGGGCATAAGCGGTCTGCTGTTAAGCCTCATTTAGTATAATTTCCTGCAGTTTTAGGTTTGGATGGGATCTCCTCAGAGGTTCTGATTCCTCTCGGGGGGTTCCTGAATTTCTCGGGGACCCCTGATGACGGGATCTGGTTCTGAAGGGGGATCTCTGTCTAAACTTGATATTTCTAACATAATAGTCTGTCAAGTGTTCTGTTAATTTTACACTGTTACTGTTTATTACCAGCGGGTGGACCGTAGTGTATGCAGTGCGCCTCCATGAGTCTCTGTGGTAAAAGTGTTCACCTTCCAGAGATGGATCGAGGATCCTAGTCTTAGGGTTCTTCAGATCTCTTTGATTATGGGATGGGAATTGGCAGGTTTATTCCTATCCTGGGTGGGGTTAGGGGCTTATGGCCTGCTTTAACAGATATTTGTCTGTCTTTGCTTAAACTTATTTTTCCCTCCTTCTCTCTTTCTCTTCTTCCGCTTTGACTTTGTTTACCTTTAGGTTCATCAGGCGTTTCCATATTGCCTGCTCCCAGGCCCAGGCGGTGGATTGTGGACTTGACTGGCCGCTTTGCCAGGAAACATCTCTCTGTTGGGTGAGATATATAATTTCTTCAAGATATTCCGACTTCTGATCCATGGCTAACTCGAAATCCCCTAAACCCACATTAAAACTAATTTCCCATAATACACAGGGGCTTAACTCCCCGATCAAATGTTGGAAGCTGTTCCAATTATACCATACTATGAGTTCTGATATTTTACTCCTACAGGAAACATACTTCCCCTCTACATTTAACCCCACATTTTACACCAACGCTACCCACAATTCTTGGCTGCTTCTCCACACACATAAACTTTTCCCAGACAAAAGTAATCACGGATACTCCAGGCAGCTACATCCTGTTGACAGGCACTATAGATGGTGAGACCTACACTTTTATCTCCTACTACACCCCCAACAAGGGCCAAGTAAAGTTCTTTGAATCGCTAATAAGTACACTGAAACATTTATTATTGGGGGTGACTCAAACATTGCCTTTGTCTTGCTGGACAAAACATCTAAAGGGATAACCAGATCCAAATGCCCCTCTAGGCAGAGCTTAAAAATTGCACACTTACTACACTCGGCGGGACTGGTTGATATCTGGAGGAAACTCAACCCCCATAAACAGGATTATACGCACTTTACAGCGCCGCACAACAATTACGCCAGAATAGACCACATCTTTATGCAATCTTCATCCATCCCAATAGCCCTAACATCCAAAATTAGGGATACACATCTATCGGACCATTCTTTTATGACATTCGTCCCCCAATGATCATCAGGAGCAGAGAGCCCATTCAAAGGTGACTCAATGAATGTGACCCGGCACAATGTACAATCTTAGAAAAATCCTTGAAAGACTACTTTCTGGACAATGACTCAGTTACCCCCGCTACTCTGTGGGCTGCCCACAAAACAGTTATAAGAGGTAGGCTATTCAGCTCTCCTCCAAGCTGAAGCTGGAACATAGAGCAGATCTGCAGTGGCCCACAGAGAAATTTCGCTTCCTAGTCAAGACTCACAAACGTAACCCCCCCCTTACAACCTTAGCCCAGTTGGATATAGCCCGAACTAACCTGAATCTGGTCTTTACCACAGCCGCTGAGAAACATCTCAGATGGACGGGAGATAGATTTTACTCCCAAAAAAAATAGAATCGGCTCCAAACTTGCCATGAAACTGAGCCCTAAGCAACGCACTCTAGCTTTCCTGAAAATTCGAACCCCAGCAGGTGACCTGACCCAGAACCCGACCTTCCAAATACCAAAAACTCTTTTATCACTGACCTTCCTATACCTACGATTGCTCAATGCCACAGAGACCTTCTAGAAGGTCCCTTTTCCTCTGAGGAGGTCTTAGAGACGATTAGGCTCGTCCTCAGGTCCAGACGGATTCTTGACTGGTTATTACAAAATGTTTTCCCCCTCTCTATCCCCCCTATTTTACACGGTTCTTCAACTCTTTCAGGGATGGAGCCCCTCTAGGTAGAGACTTCAACTCTGTGCATATTTCTGTTTTGCCAAAACCAGGGAAAGTCAGCAACTATCGCCCTATCTCTCTTATCAATAATGATCTTAAGATTATGACAAAAGTCTTAGCAATCAGACTAGCGAGTTTAAGTGCAACATACATTCACAAAGACCAGGTGGGCTTCACCCCAGGGAGACAGGGCCCGGACCAGATAAGCAATCAACGTTATCTCATTGCTCAACTCCCAATGGGATGGTGGACCTCCCCAGAGGGGTTTCCTTCTCTCGATAGACTTACAAAAAGCTTTTGACTCGGTCTCTTGGACATATCGGCAGATATTCTGAAACCCGCTACATTAGAAAAGGAACTAGACAAAGGTGCCCCCTTATCCCATTAATTTTTGTGATAGCCATCAAAATGCTGCCTATTACGATCAGATCTGACACTGCTATCAAAGGAGTCCTCTGCTCAGGAACACAAATGTGTGTTGTTTGCAGATGATTTACTTTTGTTCCTTACCTCTTCCTTAACTTCCACCCCTAACATTTACAAAGTACACCGGGAGTTTGGCTTAAGCCCCATACACACTATCAGATTTTCTGTTGATTTTTTTCCTTCAGATTTACCAAAACCATGTAGTGCAAAGACCTGTCTGATTGCATACAAATTTAAACTCCTAAGGTTTGACCTCATATTATATGGTTTTGGTAAATCTGAAGGAAAAAATCAGCAGAAAATCTGATTGTGTATGGGGCTTCAGTATCGGGTCTAACGTCGCCAAATCAGTAGTCTTAAATGTCTCAGTACTTCCAGAAATGGTTGCACAACTGAAGCATCATTTTAAATTAACTTGGGCAACTGACTCAATACCATATCTGGTCATTAAACTTATGCCACACAAACACAATCGGAATTTTGGACGGAAAAAGCTCTGATGGTTTTACCAATGGAATGCTGATGGGATTTTGCTCAAGCTGTCTTGCATACACACGGTCACACCAAATTCTGACCTCCAAGAAGGCGGTGACGTACAATATGTACAACGTGACTAGAAAAAGGAAGTTCAATACCTAGTAGCCAATAGCTTCTGTCTTGTAGTTGAATCTGAGCATGCGTGAGTTTTTGTGCGTCGGAATTGCATACACACAAACACATTTTCAGATAGGAACTTTTTTCCTACCGAAAAATTGAGAACTTGCTCTCAATATTTTGATGGCCGAACTTCCGCCAGCAAAAGTCCGATGGAGCATATACACAATCGCATTTTCCGACCAAAAGCTCTCACCGGTCTTTTGCTGGCCGAATTTCCGATCGTGTGTACGGACGGGGCATTACACATAACTTAAGCAAAGTCTTCCCTACCAATTATCCCCCCATGTTTCATAAATGTGGTGAGGACATGGCAAGCTGGTCAAGGTGTGGTCTGTCCTGGCTGGGGAGAATTAATGCTGCAAAAATTACCCTTTTACCACGCATGTTATACTTATTTAGGTTCCTCCTGATACCTATTAAGAAGAATCATTGTCTTGGAGTACAGCCACAAATAATACGATACATCTGGGGGAAAAAGTCTATAGATGTACTAAGGAAGTCCTTCAGTTAAAATCACAAGGGGGCTTAGACCTTCCTAACCTATGGTGGTATTACCAGGCGGTCCAACTAACCCAAATCTCAATAGTTTACTCTAGGGGACCTAAACCCAATTGAGTATTCATGAAAAGTACCCTGAAACACACTTGACTACCTCCTGTGGAGCAACCTGAAATCCAGACCCCCTATTATGTCCCCTATTTTCTCACTCGGTAGCACACATTACTCAAACAACATTCACTGGTTTCTTACATACATCCACTTTTACACTTCTTCCACAATTCATCCTTTACTCCTGGCATGAACATCCAAGCGTTTCACAGGTGGCTGAACAAAGGTCTATTTCGCATCGGACATGTCTTTATTTATACAGGTCCTATTACACTGGAATACTGCGTAAATACTCTAGAAATGCCCAACTCAGAGAAATTCAGACTCTCACAAATTAGACACTTCCTTAACTCTATTTGGTCAGTTGAGAAAGAGCCCCCCCAAAGCCACTCATATATATATATATATATATATATATATATATATATATATATATATATATATATATTAGGGGTGCACCGAATGGGTTTTTTGGTGTCGAAACCGATACCGAAAATAAAAAATACACTAGGCCGAAAACCGAAACCGATACCGAAACAGCACCGATACCGAAAATGACTGTTTTTAAAAAATATTTTTATACAGCAGATGGTCAGACTGGGGACATATTACAGGAGATGGTCAGACTGCGGGCATGGTACAGGAGATGGTCAGAGACTGCAGGCATGGTACAGGAGATGGTCAGAGACTGCAGGCATGGTACAGGAGATGGTCAGAGACTGCAGGCATGGTACAGGAGATAAATGCAGCCTCACCAGTTCCCCTCAGATGCAGCCTGCCTGATAAAAATACATGCACAGTGTTTTCCATGTATTCCAATGGCTTTAGTTTACACCATGCAGTCAGTTTCCGGTGCGGAAACTGACTGCATGGTGTGAACTGGAGCCATTGGAATACATGGAAAACACTGTGCATGCATTTTGTGCAAAAAAAAAAGCACATGGAACTGCATCTGGTGTGAACTGGCCCCAAGCAAGCTACCTGGTTCCGTTCCAACAGACTTCTATTGGGAATGCTCATATCGTTACCTCTACTAGCAATAACTTAACCCTTCACCCATTCTATCACATGGCGATAAAAACCTAGCTGGGTCAAAATCAAGATTATTATAATTTTTTTTTATATGGCCAATAAAGGGAGTACAGCCTTTGTCCTGTGACCTGGTTTATATAGCATGGCTCCATTCACACAAGTGGCCAGAGGTAGATAGTTTCAGAGGCAAACAAATGACTTTTGGATGCAGCAGCACTGTGGGCACAAAAAACTTGATTTAGCTGCGGACAAAACTCTGCAATGCTTGCCCTGGGCACACTCTTTCCCCCTCATGCAGCTTGCCAGTGTCTAAATGCAGCCTTACCCATGTCCGGATCAGAGCAGTGATCTCCGTGTGTCATGGAGCTGTGCATTGAATTGCCTGGGTGGCTGCAGTAACAATGTCCCACCTCCTGTAATCACGTCACTCTGATTCAATGTCCCGCCATTGGATCAGTGTACCGTCTGTCACAGGAGGCGGGACATTGTTACTGCAGCCGCCAAGGCAATTCAATGCACAGCTCCGTGACACACGGAGATCACCACACTGTCGGGCGGGAGGAAAGGAGGAGGGAGGATGGAGGAGGGAAGACAGAGGACTGGGGACGAGCCAGGAAAACACCCATGCAATGGGCGGCACCAGGGGGCGGAGCCCTACAAGGCCCCGTCCCCATTTTCATCCCCATTATCGGCAAGATTTTCCTTTCGGCAATTTGCCGAAAACACAATTTTTCGGCCGAAATTTCGGTGCATCCCTTATATATATATATATATATATATATATATATATATACAGTATCTCACAAAAGTGAGTACACCCCTCACATTTTTGTAAATATTTTTTATATCTTTTCATGTGACAACACTGAAGAAATTACACTTTGCTACAATGTGAAGTAGTGAGTGAGTATACAGCTTGTACAGCAGTGTAAATTTGCTGTTCACTTAAGCCCCATACACACTATCAGATTGTCTGCTGATTTTTTCCATCAGATTTACCAAAACCATATAATATGAGGTCAAACCTTAGGGGTTTCAATGTGTATGCAATCAGGCAGGCCCTTGTACTACATGGTTTTGGTAAACCTGAAGGAAAAAATCAGCAGACAATCTGATAGTGTTAGGCCCCTTTCACACTGAGGCGCTTCTAAACTGCCAGTAAAACATTTGAGTGCTTTTGAAGAGCTTTTCAGGCACCTTTGAAGAGCTTTCCATTCATTTCAATGGAGAGGGGTGTATTTTCACCACCCTGCCAGCGCACTGCTCCAGTGTGAAAGCATTAATTGATTTGAATGGAAATAGGTTTTCATGAGCTTTTCAGGCGCTCTTTTTTTGGCGTAAAAGCACCTGAAAAGCGCCTCAGTGTGAAAGGGGTCTGAGGCTTAATATACACGGGATGTTTTTACAACCTCTCCTGAACTATTTAACTTAACAGATAGTAACCCACGTTTAAAAAAGACATTTTGCCATGTTTACATGCCGCATTTGTGTTTAGGAAAAAAGAAAAAAACAGGTATACGAAATGATGCTAAACGCGTGTTAGCGCTTGAAATGCCTCTAAACTCAGCGTCTGAACTCATTTTTTTGCTTTCCAAAAAAGGCCTCTGAACGAGGCGTCCGCTCGTGTGTGGGCTTCAGCGGACTTTTTCAGCGTGCAGTCTGGCGGACTAAGTATTTCGGAATTTCCGTAATACTGTCCGTCATACTTTGGTTTCAGCGGACAATCCGCTCGTGAGTAGGCTAGTTCGACGGACTAAGTATGGCGCATGCTCAGAAAGGATTTACACGGCGAAAGGTTGCATTGCTGTGTATTGGACTTCCTATTTCTAGTCCCGTCGTACGTGCTGTACACGTCATCGCGCAAGCTTTCGACGGACTGTTTGTGCATCCGTGTGTGGTCAAGTCCGTTCATTCGAAAGTAGGACGGACTGTCCGTCGGATTGTCTGATGGACTAAGTTGACCATACAGTCCGCCCGTGTGTACGCGGCTTAAGGCTCCATGCACACTGGACTTAAAAAACGTCCGTTCTACAGGCGTTTGATGTTTTTTTCTACTGCCTCTAGAAGCACTTCTATTGTGTTTTATGTGTCTTTGCGCATTATGACTACTACAGGCATTTTCTGTTGGGGACGTTCAGAGGCAGGAAAAAAACCCTTCTCTATCGTGTTTTCTGGAGAAGTTTAGGAGCTGTAAAAACATCAGTCTCTTCTAAACTCCTCTTCTGAACGTCAAGTTTCAAAAAATTTTTAGTAAAAAAAAAAAGGTGTGTTGTCACTGTACATGATTTCCTGGCTTTTGCAGAGGGGCGTGTAGTGCAAAAAACGCCTATAAAGGAAATGCTCTTAAACTCTTTTCAATTTGCATCATTTATGCCACGTTTTTAAGCTAAAAACTTTGACGTTTTCTATGCTCCCAGTGTGCATGAAGCCTAAACGAACCTGTGTACATGTATTGATAAGATAACATTGGATGAGTTCAGGGGTAGCTGAAAAAGCAGCCAACTGCCTCTGAAGGTCCGTTTACCAGCAGCAGTGTACATGAGGCCTTAAAATAACTCAACACACAGCCATTAATTTCTAAACCACTGGCAACAAAAGTGAGTACACCCATAAGTGAAAATGTCCAAATTGGGCCCAATTAGCCATTTTCCCTCTCCTGTGTCATGTGACTCGTTAGTGTTACAAGATCTGAGGTGTAAATGGGGAGCAGGTGTGTTAAATTTGGTGTTATCACTCTCACTCTCTCTTCCTGGTCACAGGAAGTTCAACATGACACCTCATGGCAAAGAACTCTCTGAGGATCTGAAAAAAAAAGAATTGTTTCCAAGACCCTAAAACTGAGCTGTAGCACGGTGGCCAAGACCATACAGCAGTTTAACAGGACAGGTTCCACTCAGAACAGGCCTTGCCATGGTCAAGGAAAGAAGTTGAGTGCACGTGCTCAGTGTCATATCCAGAGGTTGTCTTTAGGAAATAGACATATGAGTGCTGCCCGCATTGATGCAGAGGTTGAAGGGGTGGGGAGGTCAGCCTGTCAGTGCTCAGACCATACGCCACACACTGCGTCAAATAGGTCTGCATGGCTGTCGCCCCAGAAGGAAGCCTCCTATAAAGATGATACACAAGAAAGCCTGAAAACAGTTTGCTGAACACAAGCAGACTGGAACCATTTTCTGTGGTCTGATGAGACCAAGAGAAACTTACGGTATTTGGTTCCCTCTTCCTTCCCTGTGATAGCTCCTCTATATGTGATCCTGTGACCCGTTAAGTCATTTCCCTGCGCTCCACACTGGTTCCGGTTTCTCTCCTGTGGCCACAGGACCTGCTATCAACACAACCACGTACCAGGAACCCCTTCCAGACATGAGGAGCCTCCGGGACTACTAATGTGTACTTGTATGCCTGGCCATTAAAATCAGCTTTTATTACTGCACATAGGTGGTGCTTCCGGTGTTCTCCCTTTCTATTTCTGTGTACAGAGTCAGCTCTCTAAGGACAGCAGCCACCCTAGTCATCTCATCACTACCTTTATCCTTGGACTAATGTTTTTCCTATGGACTAATGATCTTCCTATGGACTAATGATCACCTATTAATAGTGATTTTAATATTACTATTATTCCCCTTTCTACTACGATGTACCTTGCGCTCACAGTTACTGTTACCATTGACAAAAACAGACGTATGGGGATCTGTTTTGATCAGATCGGATGGCAGGCGGGTGTAAAATGACAGACAGTCCATACAGGAGAGCGGCTGTGTCTGCTTTCCATAAGTGGAGAAATCATGGACCCGTTATCTGCCTGCTTAGTGGGGATCAGCAGACAGATTCCCTGCTGAACAGGTGGATTCCAACGGAGCCCGCCCCGTGTGGAAGGGGCCTTAAAAAAATGATTGGACTACCTAGTTCCTTCAAGGAGAATATGGGGAATAAAATAAACATTTAGGGTCCATTCACACTGAAGTAAACGCATGTGCGCTGACATAAGTTGGCATGCTGCGTTGCGTTTTAACATGCACCTTTCTCCTAACTTCCTGAAACAAGCAAATAGTTTATAGCACGGCAGAGGAGCCAGACTTATGCTGGCCTGCTGTTCTTACTGTGCCTTGATGCGCATTGCACTGACATGCATTAATGTGCTATATTGCATTGTGCTGAAAAAAGTAGGGCTTGTTCTACTTTTTTTCCACTGCAAACTAGCACATATCAGCGCAATGCACCAGTGTGAACTGCTTCCATTAACATACCTTATTTTTTATAGGTCCTTGTGTGGGCATACAGTGAAAAAAATTGTGCCAACGCATCTGGTTTGAATGGACCCTAAATCACGTTTAGAATAGACTTTTGAATTTAACTTCGCTTGTATACAACTGTGCAGTGGCAAACATCTGTGGGCATAGAGGGCTGCACAAAGAAGTGGCCACAGAGATGCCAAACTGAAGTTTAGGCTGCTAATAAATGGAGTGAAATCCCCATCATTTGTGTGTCTATCGACTCCATGTGCTGCACTACATTGGCACCACTGACCAACCTCATTGGAAGGTACATTTAGTAGGTGAAGCCATAAAGCACTGTTCTGTTTGTACTATTGGGCTGCAATGAAGATGAGCTTGGCTCCTCCAAGGGTTTGTTAGTAGTTCTAGCAATTTACCTTCTTGATGCTTTGCAGAAATTGTCTTTCATTTGCAGCCTGTGTTAAAGGTCATGTCATTATGATGGACGAGTGAATGATAAAGCAGTTTAATAAAAAAGTACTTCTCTTCCTGCAGTTCTTTTCTTCTATTAAAGCATAGCTATCAAGCATTGTTTAAAACGGTCTCATTCCTACAGCCTGAGGAAAGGGCAGACGTAGGGTAAGAGGCACTCAAGTCTTAAAGAGAAAAATCTGTTTATATGCAGCTATTATGCCAACTCCATGTTGTAAACTCTTGTCCAGTACATGGTACAGGTCCATGGTACTATAATAATATCCACCTTGCAGTATGGCTATTTTATTTTGAAGTCAGAGACTCCTATTATCTGAGGCCACATGTCATTTGAGCTCTAAGCACATATAAAAACATGCATTAATGCAGTTTTATAGAAGTTTTTACATCATTAAATGTATTTTTAATGCAAGCAGTGTAAATACCTGGTAATAGTCCCTATACAGCAGGACTAGAGTGTGGGAGATAGAAGCAGCACAAGGAGCTAATCATTTCATGTGCTGACATGAAGCATGCTGATAGGGGGAACAAGCAGAGTGACAGAGAGAGACAAACTCATCACTATGCTGTTTCTGTCTTAATGTACATGCATTTGCATGCAATTAGACGCATCCAGAGCCTCTAATCTGGCCTAGGACCCACAGATTTCTATTTTTTCTAAACACATCTAAACTGAATGAACATGTTTGTGAATGTTTTTATTTTCAAATATGATAGTGTCGCTAAGAATAGCAAATCAATGTTTGTAGTAGTGACTCCACTACAGGTGACACTCCCTTCTCCAATGGAGAAACTGTAAAAGCAAGTTAAAATGTAGGAAAATAACTATATGTAGCAAAAAACAATGTCTATATAACAAAAGATTGTCTGATGTAAAGAAAAGTAGTGTAAACAATATGTTTATCTACATAAAAAATTGAATAAAAAAAACACAAGAATACATACAGTATCTCACAAAAGTGAGTACATCCCTCATATTTTTTTTGTAAATACCGTATATACTCGAGTATAGGCCGACCCGAATATAAGCCGAGGCCCCCAATTTACCCCCAAAAAAACTGGCAAACTTATTGACTCGTGTATAAGCCGAGGGTGAGACATGCCTGTCCATCCCTGTGTGTGTGTCCGTCCATCCCTGTGTGTCCGTCCATCCCTGTGTGTCCGTCCATCCCTGTGTGTCCGTCCATCCCTGTGTGTCCGTCCATCCATCCCTGTGTGTGTGTGTGTCCATCCATCCATCCATCCCTGTGTGTGTGTGTCTCCATCCATCCATCCATCCCTGTGTGTGTGTGTCTCCATCCATCCATCCATCCATCCCTGTGTGTGTGTGTCTCCATCCATCCATCCATCCATCCCTGTGTGTGTCTCCATCCATGTGTGTGTGTGTGTGTGTGTGTGTGTGTGTGTGTGTGTGTGTGTGTGTGTGTGTGTGTGTGTGTGTGTCCAGCCTACCTTTGTCCCGAGCCTCCGTCCCGTGCCTTGCCTCCTTGCCTCCGTCCCGTGCCGTGCCTTGCCTCCTTGCATCCGTCCCGTGTCGTGCCTTGCCTTGCCTTGCCCCCGTCCCGTCCCGTCCCGTGCCGTGCCGTCCCGTGCCCTCTTCGTCGGCGGCCATTGTAAAGTTCAAAAGCTGCGCCGCCGCCTTCGCCTGTGATAGGCGGAACACTGAATTTCCCAGCAGCCTGTGTTCCGCCTATCACAGACGTCGTATCATCCTCGTCCGTAGTACAAGGATGATACGATGTCCGTGATAGGCGGAACACAGGCTGCTGGGAAATTCAGTGTTCCGCCTATCACAGGCGAAGGCGGAGCCGGAGGCGCGGCTTTTGAATAGAATGGCCGCTGTCTGTCTGCTCGACACGCTGATCGAGCGGGCAGACAGCGATGACTCGAGTATAAGCCGAGGGGGGCACTTTCAGCCTCAAAAAAGAGGCTGAAAATCTCGGCTTATACTCGAGTATATACGGTACTTTATTCTATCTTTTCATGTGACAACACTGAAGAGATGACAATTTGCTACAATGTAAAGTAGTGAGTGTACAGCTTGTATAACTGTAAATTTGCTGTCCCCTCAAAATAACTCAACACACAGCCATTAATGTCTAAACCGCTGGCAACAAAAGTGAGTACACCCCTAAGTGAAAATATCCAAATTGTGCCCAAAGTGTCAAGATTTAGTGTGGCCACTATTATTTTTCTGAACTGCCTTAACCCTCTTGGGCATGGAGTTCACCAGAGCTTCACAGGTTGCCACTGGAGGCCTCTTCCACTTCTCCATGACAACATCACGGAGCTGATGGATGTTAGAGACCTTCCGTTCGAGGATGTTCCACAGATGCTCAATAGGGTTTAGGTCTGGAGACATGCTTGGCCAGTCCATCACCTTTGTAAAAAAGGAGTGCATAAGGAATACTGATTTTGAGCTGGCTGCACACCCCGAATAGAATTATACAAAAAATACAATAGATTCCCCTTGGGGTTTTTAAGCAGCAATGAGAGACAATGTTAGATAAAAAATATTTATTTTACTGACCCCAAAAAGCATTGTAATCACAATGATTTTAAAATTCAAGCTCTGGTGTACATGTATTGAAGCAGCTAAGTAAATAGAAATACATACGACATTGAATACAAAGTTCATATGAAGAGATTACAAAAATCTTCAGAATTTTTTCATAAATTTTAGATCATACAGAATAATGCACCCTGCTACCCTAATGCATTTCGACCCTCTAAAAATTACGGTCTTCTTCAGGGGGGACAGTATTGTAAAAGGGCGACTTTTATCACATTTCTGTGGGATATCAAAAGAAAAAAAGAAATCAAAATATATAAAGAAATCTGTTTAGTTTAATAGTTATTGTTTATATGAATCTCATACAGTATTTACCGTTTGCACCAATCGCATGCGCTTGAACCAGAGACTTTGATTATGACGAATTAAAAAGACTATATTTTCTCCCTGAGGGTGATCCTATTTCCTCCCGCTCATCTCTCCCACCAAAATGGGGGGAAGGGGGAGAGGGGGAAGGAAAAAAGGAAAGGGGGACTTCACAGAGGCATATAAGAAACACAGGAAATAATGAATATAAATTTGTTTGTCTAAATATGTTACGTAATCGTATTTAATCAATGTATATACAAATTTACACAAACAAATTTATATTCATTATTTCCTATAGAAAAAGTGTTGAATATATGACTTAAAGGTAATTTTGACATATTACTACTTTCAGGTGCAGCTATAAAGTGGGCGGTGCATTATTCTGTATGATCTAAAATTTATGAAAAAATTCTGAAGATTTTTGTAATCTCTTCATATGAACTTTGTATTCAATGTTGTATGTATTTCTATTTACTTAGCTGCTTCAATACATGTACACCAGAGCTTGGATTTTAAAATCATTGTAATTACAATGCTTTTTGGGTCAATAAAATAAATATTTTTTATCTAACATTGTTTCTCATTGCTGCTTAAAAAACCCCAAGGGGAATCTGTATTTTTTGTATAGTCCATCACCTTTACCCTCAGCGCCTTGGAGGTGTGTTTGGTATTGTTATCATGTTGGAATACTGCCCTGCAGCCCAGTTTCCAAAGGGAGGAGATCATGCTCTGCTTCAGTATGTCACAGTACATGTTGCCATTCATGGTCCCCTCACTGAACTGTAGCTCCTCAGTGCCGGTGTCTCGCCAAGAAAGTTCCCCCAGCGGAGAAGTACTGCCCTGTACTGCACATGTGCTCAGCTTGCGCAGTACGAACGACTACGGAGCCGCCGAAAGTCTCTGAAGATGAACAGCTGATCATCAGCTCTACACGACGCCTGCGCACTACATTCTGTCCTGAGTCCAGGTTCAAGCCCCACCATCCAAGTGGACATAGAGTTAGAATAGTTAGAATATTAATATGCCGAGCGAAGCGTGGCTGTGCCCAAAGCGTGGCGAGCAAAGCGAGCCCCCGAGGGGCCCTGTTACAGGCGCCATGTACAGCTGACTCACAGGTGTTCAGCTTTGGCTATTTTCGGTGGCTCCGTTGTGGTTCCTACTGTGCAAGCGCTGCATCTGCGCAGTACAGGGTGGCGGGGGAACTTTCTCGGCAGAACACCAGCAGCACTCATGCAGCTCCAGACCATGACACTTCCACCACCACACTTGACTGTAGGCAAGATACACTTGTCTTTGTACTCCTCACATGGTTGCCGCCACACGTGCTTGACATCATCTGAACCATATAAGTTTATCTTGGTCTCATCAGACCACACGACATGGTTCCAGTAATCCCTGTCCTTAGTCTGCTTGTCTTCAGAAAACTATTTGCTGGCTTTTTTGTGCATCCTCTTTAGGAGAGGCTTCCTTCTGGGATGACAGCCATACAGAGCAATTTGATGCAGTCTGAGCACTGACAGGCTGACCCCCCACCCCTTCAACCTCTGCAGCAATGCTGGCAACACACTGGCTCCCCAGCTGTTGCTGAGAAAAATAAAAGCAGCTTGCAGGGAAAATGTCATTTTTTCTGGCTTTATAAATGCAATTATTGCTGCAGCAGATTCTAGACATAGTACCGATCTGCCACTTTACATGTAGACTAAAGGGACCCCCAGGCACTATATTGGAAGGACTTTTTCATTTTTAGATTTTCAGTCTAAAAATTTACAAAAACACTTCTCATTTAAAAATTACATTTTTCACAAACTTTTTTTTATTGATACATGTCCCCCAGGGCAGGACCTGGACCCTTATAACCATTACTTGCATATAAGCCTTCAAAATGGGCACTTTTGATTTTTGACGTTCGGGTCCCATTGACTTTAATGGGGTTTGTTATTTGGGTCCGAACTTTCACATTATTCGAAAGTTTTGGTGCGAACCGAACAGAGATGCAGCATGGTGGCCAAGACCATACATCGGTTTAACAGGACAGGTTCCACTCAGAACAGGTCAACCAAAGAAGTTCAGTGCACATGCTCTACATCAAGAGGTTGTCTTTGGGAAATAGATGTATGTTTTTATGTAGATAAATGCATTGTTTATACTACTTTTCAATACATCAGGCAATCTTTTGGTGTATAAACATTGCTTTTGCTACATACAGTATAGTTATTTTTCTACATTTTAACTTGCTTTTACTGTATGTAAGGTAGTTCTTAGTATAATATAATACACCCTGAGGATAAGTGTGACTGACCCTGCTTATATACTGTAGATTAGTAGAGATTAGGGATGGGCAGAACGGACCTCTGTTCGGTTCGCACCAAAACTTTCGAATAATGTGAAAGTTCGGACCCAAATAACAAACCCCATTAAAGTCAATGGGACCCGAACGTCAAAAATCAAAAGTGCCCATTTTGAAGGCTTATATGCAAGTAATGGTTATAAGGGTCCAGGTCCTGCCCTGGGGGACATGTATCAATAAAAAAAGTTTGTGAAAAATGTAATTTTAAAATGAGAAGTGTTTTTGTAAATTTTTAGACTGAAAATCTAAAAATGAAAAAGTCCTTCCAATATAGCGCCTGGGGGTCCCTTTAGTCTACATGTAAAGTGGCAGATCTGTACTATGTCTAGAATCTGCTGCAGCAATAATTGCATTTATAAAGCCAGAAAAAATGACATTTTCCCTGCAAGCTGCTTTTATTTTTCTCAGCAACAGCTGGGGAGCCAGTGTGTATGATGAGCCCACAATGTCGTGCACTGGGAACAAGATTAGAGATTTTTGGATACATTCCAGTGTCACTTTGACTTTGTATAGAAGTGACGGGTGCGTAAAAATTGGCCTTTGGGTGTCGGTGGCGCCCTCCCACTGTAACCCTATAGAGGCACTCTTGATGAAAGCAAGAATTGGCCTTGCTGTAAAAAATTGCAATGATATGTACTTGTCAAACAATTGCAGAAAAATCACTCTTAGGGTGTTGGGGGCGCCTTACCTATAACCCTATAGAGGTGCTCTCGATGAAGGCAAAAAAATTGCAATGATATGCATATGGTTGGTGTTTTTGCCACGTTTGTTGTGCCTGAGACACAGTTTGCAGATAGCAACAGTGTGATTTGCTGCAGATGTGCTGAAAAAGCGGGCTGGGAGATAACAGCTGCAGAATGTGATGGAATAGGGTGGCTGCTCTCTACACTTTCTTGATGTCGGCCTTCTTGGGGTTGTGCCACCTCTCCCTCAGTTTCCTCCTCTGCTCTATCTGGCACCCAAGTCGCATCAGTGACCTCATTATCATCATCTCCATCTCCTCCATCTTCAACATTACCACTGGAGACAACTTGGCAATGCGCTGTGGTTTGGGGAACATGAATGCCAATTTGTCTACCAGTGTTCCTCCCTCTCTCTAGGCTCATGTTCCTGTCATCCTCAACCTCAGAACTAATATCTGAATCCAGTAATGGCTGGGCATCATCAAGGAGCAAGTGGCTGATGCTGTGGTCAATTAACTCAGCTGAATCATCAATGGCTGATATTGGGGCTATGGCAGGAATAGATGTGGACAAGGAGGCAGGTTTATCCACTCTGGCAACTGCAGGGGACTGCACACTTGTCTCTGCTTGCATCACAGAGGATGAGGAAGGTTTAGTAAGCTGGTCCACCACCTCCTCTGCATGCTGTGGCTGGATAGCACAGGCAAATGCACTAAACAGAGGAAATGATGCCCTGTCTGAGGACTGTCCATCATATCCATCTTTGCCTGTGGACACATTTGTTCCTAGCCCCCTTACTGTGCCAAGGGAACATCTGCCTCTCCTTGTCCTCCTAGACATTATTGGGAGAGAGGGAGGGGGCAGTGCTTATAAGCAAATGTAAAGAAGAAGTTGAAATCTCCACATAGATGCACTTTAATCAATGTAAAGAGATGTTTGGTGCACTTTCATTTGTGTACTCACACTACACAGATACACTTTAATATACTGCAATATAAGGCGCCAAACGTACAGTGACACACAGACGTATATGGTTTTAAACTGTCCCCTCAAAATAACTCAACACACAGCCATTAATGTCTAAACTGCTGGCAACAAAAGTGATTACGCCCCTAAGTGAAAATGTCCAAATTGGGCTCAAAGTGTCAATATTTTGCGTGGCCACTCTTATTTTTCTGCCCCCTCTCTGGATGCGTCCAAGCTGTACACTCACTACTTTACATTGTAGCAAAGTATAATTTCTTCAGTGTTGTCATATGAAAAGATATACAAATATTTACAAAAATGTGTGGGGTGTACTTACTTTTGTGAGATACTGTATATGTATAATTGTAAGCTTCATAAACAGTGAACACCGATCATATAATCAATAACTATATATTAAGGTGTCTAGTTAAAAAAAATGCCTTGCAAAAAAAATATTTGCACAGCAATCATGAATAACCCCTGTATTTTGCCTAATACATTAATTTCCTATGACTGTCAGCGCCATCCAGTGGCCAAAATTGGGTATTTTCTCAATCACTAGATGGAGCTGATGATCAAAAGAAACAAGTGTAACAGACAAATTATAGGGATTATTTGTGATGGCATAGCACATTATTTTTATAAATAGACCCCTAAGTTTCATAAAAGTTCTGCTATAAAGACAAAATTTACTAATAAAACAGTTCAAATCAAATTTAACATTTAACAAATTTAACATTTTATTTTTAGTTTTTTTTGGCCTCTCAAATTATGACTGACATCAATCATTTCTTTGCATTTGTTGTTGTTTTGGTGAGATTGTTTTCACTGAGATTTCCTTTTCTGATGGCCTTCTCTTCTTTCTTCAAGACCTACAAAAATTCATAAGAATGAATTAGTTGGTGGCATTGCTGTTAGATGTACTGTAGGTTTTCTTAAGTTATGTATTTATTTAAAAAGTTTTAAATGTAGTTTTAAAAAATGCTTTTATCATTAAAAGCTAAGTTAATGTACCACCAGTGAACGACATGTACCATACAAGAGGCTGGTCTCTCCAACCTGAGGACATGGTTTTCTAACCCAGAGACTTGGTTATCTAATATATTACCTTTAGAAGCTTCAATGTATGGTTCCCTCCCCCCAATAACGGGACTTTGTTTCAGCATTGCACTTTGGTTATGTATAAATCCTATGGTTGGATCTTTGTTGGGCGAATTCTGCAATGGTCTGCTTTCCATATATTGCAGGGTGTCTCCTATATAGCTAGGTACCCCCAGTCAGGTGCTCCTGTCCCCTCTTGCCTTTTATTATCGACCACATACACCTACACATGGGTTAGTGTGCCATCAATAATCCTAAGCAACACTTTCCACTAGGGGGGCCTCTCCTCCTATTATTCTACACTATTATTATTACTTTGCCACCTTGGTATAAGACACTATCTTATAATACACACTTTGGAATGTATATCCCACCTCATTGGAAAATTCAATATACTCTCAGTCATGAGTTTGGTTATTGGTCATTACATTTTTGCTCATTCTTACCTAGCTTTTTTGTTGTTGGTTATTTCCTCTTTTATTTCTTGTACAAATATTTAATAAAATATATATAAAAAAAAATAGAAGAAATAGAAATAGAAAAATAATAAATGCACATACACTATAATACCAAAAGTATTGGGACAACTGCCTTTACATGCACATGAACATTAATGGCATCTCAGTCTTAGCTCATCCATGTCTTTATGGACCTTGCTTTGTGCACTGGTACACAGTCATGTTGGAACAGAAAAAGGCCACCCCCCAAACTGTCCCAAGTTGGGAGCATAAAATTGTCCAAATTGTCTTGGTATGTTGACGCCTTAAGAGTTCCCTTCACTGGAACTAAGGGGCCAAGCCCAACCCCTAAAAAACAACCCCACACCATAATCCCCCCTCCACCAAATGATTTGGATCAGTGCAAAAAGTAGGGTCTACCTTTATTGATCTCCACAGATTTGTCCAAAAGATCAATATCAAAAGGTATATGATCACCAATCTTTTAAGGTCTACCAGGATGGCATCCACTGAGATAAAACATACCCCATTGTCGATTGCGTCTTTGTTCAACCCACCAGGGAATTTCTAATGAGTTGGTGAGCAATGATTTAGAACAATTACACATTAGAAATGGTAGAAGTGATTATATGTTCAGGAAAGGACTTGATTGTCTAAAAAAGTGGAATGACATTGCGGTGCAACCCACTGACAAGGGTGGAGGAAATGTGACCTTAGCTAGGGCAGCCTAGTCAGGCAGAGATGCTTAGATTATTATTGGATAATGAGACTTACTGTATATTCCACTAAAGGGAAATCCTATCAAATTTAAGAAAGAACTAGTAAGTTTGGTTAATGAAGGTTTTAGCAGAAATTTGGTTACCAAAAATAAAAACAGTTTTTGATTCCTGTGGCTCCAAGGGTGCCTGTGATCTATTACCTGCCAAAGGTTCACAAGGATCCAGTGCCCCTTCCTGGAAGGGCTGTTGTGAGTGGTATCGACTCTATTACCTCTAGAGTCGGTCGATATATAGAATATTCCTTGCAGCTCTTGGTAGCCCATACACCTTCTTTTCTTAGAGATTCCACTCAGGTTTTAAATATCCTAAAGACTGTTAAATGGAAGGAGAGTTACATACTGGTCACGGCAGATGTAACATCTCTATACACCATCATCTCACATCAACATGGCTGTGAGGCTGTGGATCATTTGTTCAGAGAGAATTTTTATTAAAGCTTGGATTTTGCAATGAGCCATAATTATTTTTGGTCGGTGGCACTTATTATTTACAGAACAGAGGTGTGGCCATGGGTGCTAAGTTTGCTCCAAGCATGGACAACCTCTTTATGCCCAAGTGGAAAGAGGATGTCATCTATCAGAGGCCTAGACCAGAGCTGATTCTCTGGAAAAAGTATATAGACAACATCCTCCTCCTATGGGATGGCGACTTTGAATGGCTTGACCTGTATATGGCCGAACTGAATGATAAGGGTATAATCTTAAAACACGAGGCCAGTGCGTCGGAAATCAAATTTTTGGATATTAATATTAAAGAGGAAGTAAACCCTGATGAGTTTACTTCCTCTTTCATTCCCTGTAAAGGCAAAGCATAATGGACTACTATGCATCGCATAGTAGTCCATTATGTGTCACTTACCTGACACAGGAGCCAGCGAAGTCACCGCTGTCCCCTGTAGTTCCGAGCGTCCATCTTCTTGGTGGGTCTCCGTGGGTCTCGCTGCTCCGGCGCTGTGATTCGCCGGAGCAGCGATGACGTCACTCCCGAGCATGTGCACGGGAGCCGAGACTCGCGGCATAGCCGTCATCGACGTTGCCCCACTCGGTGCGCTTGCGCGCCACTCTCTACGGCGCATGCGCCGTAGATAGCGGTGCCCGTCTTCGGGCAAATATCTCCTAAACCGTATAGGTTTGGGAGATATTTCTTGGACCTACAGGTACGCCTTAATCTAGGCTTACCTGTAGGTCAAAGTGGTTTGTAAGGGTTTACAACCACTTTAAGGTTGTGGATGGTGATATCTTTACATCCACCTATTTTAAAGAAACCAACAGAAATGGCTTTATTAACACCAATAGCTGTCACCATGCAGCTTGGTTGAGGTCATTCCCCAAGAGTCAATTCTTAAGACTCAAGTGAAATTGCACCAATAGGAGTGACGTTCTCCAGGAAGCCTCATCTCTCTCGTTGAAATTCCTTGAGAAAGGCTATCAGTTATCAGAATTGGAAGATACTATTAAAAGTGCTGATGAAAGGGTCAGAGATGATCTGCTGGCCCCTAGGATTAGGGATCAGGATAATGCATTTAAGTTTGCTCTCCTTACTACCTATTCCAATCAACATTTTTCCGTTAAGAAAATAATGTGTAAACACTGGGGAGTACTCCCAATGAGCGAATCCTGGGGCCTCATCTCCCTGAGAAACCTTTTGTGGGGTTTAGAGGTTAAACAGGTAGCACCCATTATTATTGAACCCCCGAAGAAACCTGTGTTTTTTCATGGGGCACTTGTATGAAGGTATATAGAGGTATCACGTGTTAAAACTAAGTGGATTTATCAGGGTAAGTGTAGGTTAGGTGCTATTCTAGGTGCTATGCCCCACATGAACACAGAGTGGGATATTAATTCATACATTAATAATAGATAATCAGTTTTTGGTTTGCACCCTTTTGTCTCCTTCTAGACAACATTTTTAATTTAATCTAAAGTGTCATTATTGTTTTCCCGTAATATGCATGTAATTGTGTATAAGTGTTGTGATGTTATCAATTGTTTAATTTTGTTAATATATTTTTGTACCACAAGATGGCGCTGTTTCCTGGTTTGGTTACTTAAGATTCACCATAAGTATTGATGCTTCCTGTCAATGGAGTGCATACGTATTTCCTGTTTCCTATCATTGGAACTCAGTAAATCTTCTATTGCTTCCTGCCTCCTGTTGTTGGAATGTATGGAACATAGCACACGTCAAGCCACGCCCCTGATGACGTCATAGATGCGGAAACGCGTAGGAGGAGTTGGAGATGTGTGACGGGACTTGCATGCTGGGATGCGGCGGCCATTTTGTGGGTTGAAAAGATGGACGTTTCCTACAAGCCTATATTAACCTGCTGAAATATGAGTGTAAAACTTTTTAGCTTTTTATCAATAAACTAACATTTGGATGTCTGCACTATGAGGAGTCTCTTTTTTCTCTTAACTGGGTATTGAGACTGTGAAGGAGATATAGAGTCATCCCCATGCCGCTGAAGAGCTGTCAGTGATTTCTATCCATGCTTGTCAACATCTACCTATGGGTAAGAGGCAGTGTGTTTAGGTGATGGTGGCGGTCTCTTCACTTATTTGATACCTCAAGACACATCCCCTGTGGCTTATTTCCGACTTTTTAAAAGTGGATTACATTTATATGTTTTTTCCAGTTGAGTCTGTGCCAGCAATATATTCTGGGTTCATGATGGACTTTTTTCAAGCGCTTCACCATTTTCTATATATTTTGTTTGTGTTTTGCTCATGCATATTGTGATAGCTGCTGTTTAATACTAATTTAATTTAAGATATTATATGCTCCCAGCGCAACAAATTTGGGTTTTCTAAAGTCTATAAAGGCGTTGATGAGCGAGTTTGGGGTGGAGGAACTTGACTGACCTCAACCTGATAGAACACCTTTGGGATAAATTAGAATGAAGACCGTGAGCCAGGCCTTCTCTTCCAACATCAGTACCTGACCTCACAAATGTGCTTCTGGAAGAATGGTCAAACATTACCATAGACACACTCCTAAAACTTGTGGCAAGCTTTCCCAGGAGAATGAAACTGCTATAGCTAAGCCAACTCAATATTGAATCCTACGGACTAAGACTGGTTCATGTGCGTGTAAAGGCATGTGCGTGTAAAGGTTCATGTGCGTGTAAAGGCAGGTATCCCAATACTTTTGATAATATAGTATATTTTGCACCCCTCAAGGGGGTGGTAATGGACAGTCACAGCTCAATGAGCAGGCTGAATGAAGAGCTGGAGTGACTAGTGACCGAATAGTGTTGTCTGTCACCATCTGGCTGTACATAGTGGAAGGGGCACACGAATCAAACATGTTCCTGAAGTCAATCAGCAGTATCTTGGCAGGTAAAACCGTTCACGGTTATGTATTCCAGATATGTATTTCATTTTTTTTGCTTTTTTTACCAGGCGTTCTGCTTCACTACCCAGCTGTTCATATTGTTTCTTGCAATATCTTGTTTTGTTTGAAATTATCAAGGTGGTCCTATTGTAATTCTGTCAGTATAATACACTCATCACTACACGTAGTTCTCGTTTTTATAAACAAATGGTAAGAGACGATTAACACAGTCGAGGGCCCAGCGCCTGCATTATAACCATTTCCATACACGGAGAGGAAGGAAATGTAAATAATAGGGACCTTTGGCTTAGTGTAAGCTAAGAATAGCATCCGTTCTACAGCAAGCATAATAAAAAAAAGTCTCCTGTGACTTGAAATTTAAAAATGATCTGGTGCCTTATGTATACCAATATTATTTGTTTTAATACTTAATGTGTATGTATCTTTTGATCTGTGAAATATACCATTGAAAGAGTTTTATTATATTTGTTTAAAAAATACAGAAATCTTGTGATAACTTCCTATATTCTCTGTCTCTGGACTGTTATCACTGAGCATTGTTCTCTGCTATATCCATGGACTACTAAACACCTACCCTTGTTATGGAGATAAGAGGGAGGTGTTATGTATTCCTGACACTTTCTTTTTTTTTCCAATTGGTTTACAGATTTTATCAACCATAAAAATCAAATAAAGAAATAAGAGCAAACAACAGAGAGTATACATACAATTAAGTGTGTTGAAAAAATATTCTCAAACTACAAAGATTCAGCCATTGACAGGGCTGGACTGGGACAAAAACTTGGCCCTGGACTTCATCCAGACCGGCCCACTTTAATTTTGCAAACATGCACATAAAACAGTATATAAACTATATACGCAATTGCGCTAAAAAACATAAGTAAAAACATTCCACTGTCAGTATAAACAGCTTTTTTGTTTCAGGGTCCCCAGAGAGCCCCTACTTACATCAGGGTCACCAAAGAGCCCCTACGTACATCAGGGTCATCAGAGAACCCCCCTTACATCAGAGTCCCCAGAGAGCCTCCGCCTTGCATCAGGGTCCCCAGAGAACGCCCTTCCATCAAGGTCCCCAGAGAGCCTCCCTCCTTACATGAGGGTCCACAGAGAGCCTCCCCCTTACATCAGGGTCCCCAGAGAGCCTCCACTTACATCAGGGTCCCCAGAGAGCCTCCCCCTTACATCAGGGTCCCCAGAGAGCCTCCCCCTTACATCAGGACCCCATGAGCCCTGGGATTGAGAACCCCTGGGAATCGGAGCTATGGGCCTCAGATTCGGGGTTATAGCCCCAAAAGCCACCCCCTAGTGACACCACTGGCTGTCACTGAAACCGGCCCACTGAGCCATCGGCCCACCGGGAAACTCCCGGTAGTCCCGATGGCCAGTACATGCCTGGCCAATGAATTAGATTAGTGTGAACCACTTCAATTCAAATAATATACTCTACCTTGCTACAATCCTATTCCTGGCACTTTCTGTCCTAGGGACACAACACTGCTCAGTAAGGTTAGTACCCTAGGACAGGTAATGTGTCCTAGAGGGCAAAGGTGACCAGGTTAAAATAAAGGAAAAATTTCTCAGGAAAAACGAATGCAGCCACCACATTTAGGACCCAGTTAGCTGCAATACTATCAGTTTTGATCTTGGGTTTAGAAATGCTTTAAAGTGACTTGTCTTTTAAAAGAAAAAAATAATCCATCAAAGGAACACTGTTTGTAGTCACCTGTCCCACCAGCTATTCCTGGAACCTCCAGTCTCTTGCAGAGCCAACCTGCCCCCAGAATGTTCAGATTCAACATACTTCTTAAATAAGCAGTGCATGTTTGTTGCAGTCATGTCCACTGTTCTATGCACACCACACCCATATAGTCTATAATCTATATCAGGAGTAAGCAAAACTGAGTGGCTATGTTCCTACAGTGGGCCATGGAAAATAAACGTAGTCGCCTTTCAATAGAAAATTGGATCACAGCAGCAAAATAAAAATAAAAATATTAATTTGGATATTTGATGAAGGATATAGAAAGATTCGTTTTTGGAGACACTGTACTACTATGAGAAGGTGATCTGGACTTTTTTTTAACTGTGATTGCTTGTTACAGTGATAATCACTATATTAGTATTCATTTCAACTGTCATGAATGGCTTTCATTCATGATAACTTGCTTAATATTGTGATTGCTGTGATCGGCTACAGTTACCACATGGTACAAGGCCATGTAAAGGACCCTGTACTAGGTGATCATTATCACTAATCACAAAGATCACAAGAGTAAGCAAGCTGTCCATAAAGAAAGCCACTTATGACAGTTGTGTTTACATGTCATCATGTGATCATTGTGATTGGTCACAGCGATCACATGATACCTGTCCAAGTGAGAGAACGTTCCCGGACAGCCTCCCGAAACTGGAAAGCTCCTGCTTTGCTGTATTATTAGAATAGGCTGGACGAAAAGTGGTTAAGAATACATATCAAATTGATTTTTTCTTTAACCACTGCAGACACTGGAAAGTTTATCCCCCTTAATGACCAGGCCATTTTTTGGGATATGGCACTGTGTTCCTTTAACTGACAATTGCGCGGATGTGCGATGCTGTACCTAAATAAAATGTATGTCCCTTTTTTTCCACAAATAGAGCTTTCTTTTGATGGTATTTGATGTAAATCTTTTTTATTTTTTTGTGCTATAAACAAAAAAAACAACATTTTTGAAAAAAATATATATATATATTTTTTACTTTTTGTAATAAAACATATCTAATAGAAAAATGTAAAAAATCGAATTTCTTCATCAATTTAGGCCAATATGTATTCTGCTACATATTTTGCGTAAAACAAAATCCCAAGAAGCGTATATTGATTGGTTTGCGCAAAAGTTATAGTGTCTACAATCTATGGAGTATTTTTATGGAATTTTTTTTTTTACTAGTAATGGTGGCTTATAGTGGGACTGCAACATTGCGGCAGACAAATCGGACACTAGGGGACACTTTTTTGGGGACCAGTGACACTAATACGATGATCAGTGGTAAATAATATGCACTGTAACTGTACTTATGACACTGGCAGGGAAGAAGTTAACATCTGGGGCAATCAAAGGGTTAACTGTGTCCTTTAGGAAGTGCTTTCTAACTGTGGGGGAGGTGCTTGTACTGTAAGAAGAGAGAGATCTGTGTAGGGCCGTAGCAATTAATCGATTAATCGACAACTAATCGATTATGAAATTAATCGATTACTATTTTCATAATCAATTAATCGGCCACTAACATATTGGGGTTAAAAAAAAAATGAAAATTAGCCCTTTATAGTACAAAAAGAGCAAATCGCTACTGTAAATATTACTTTCACTGTCCCACAGTAAAAAATCAACCCCTTACAGTAGCGATTATTTGCTCTTTTTGTACTAATTTTCGTTTTTTTTTTACCCCATTATGTTATTAAACATCTTAGGCCTGGGTCACACCTCTGTGTTTTTTGGTGCTTTTTGCAGAAACACACTACAGTTCATTTACATGGTTTTCTATGGGACACATCCATGATTTTTTCAGCTGCTGCGTATTTGAAAAAGACAAGGACTTTTTTTTAAGGCAAAACTGTGCTATTTTGTTTTTTTGGGTCAATATACTTCATTTGAGAAGCTGCAGAAAAGCATGTAATAATGCGTCTTTGTGGCAATTTGTGTTTTTTTAATCTGCCCAACAACAAATTGGCCCGTAAAAATGCAAATCGCAGCAAAAATATTATTATTTTTTTTTTAAACGATTAATCGAAATAATAATCGGCCAACTAATCGATTATGAAAATAATCGTTAGTTGCAGCCCTAGATCTGTGTTCCTGCTTAGCAGAAACACAAGTTCTCTTTCATCTCCTGTCACAGAACATCGATCTGCCTTGTTTACATAGGCAGACCGCCGTTCTGTCTGCCTTGGGAACGACCAGCAGGTCCTGGTGGACATCGAGCGGACAAGCGCTTACCCCAACTTGTTCATGCCCCGACTTGTTCATTCCCCGACCTAGCTGGGGTAGGTGGTACAACTTTGGTGGGGGGTGGGTCAGCCAGACCCTTTGACCTTTGACCTCTGGGGGACATGCCTGCTGACCTTTGGAGGAGGTCCCTATTCCAATCCCTGAGTCCTAACCTTGTTCTTCAAGGGGAAACCCTAACCCTAAACCCTAACCCTGAGTGAAGGTACACAGCGGGAGCTAGCCGGCGGGGGTGCACCCTAAACCAGGAAGAACGGAATCACGTACAAGTACGTGATTTCACACAGAGAGGTCGCCCTGCTGCAGTAAATGTACGTGGGGAGGTCCAGAAGTGGTTAAACCGGTTTAGTGTCAGTTTAATACATCCAGATGGTAGGCTGGAAGGGGTAGTATATATAAAGAATATACAGTGGTGTAGTGGGTAGCACTTTCGCCTAGCAGCAGGAAGAGTCACTGGTTCGAATCCCAACCATGACACTACCTGCCTGGAGTTTGCATGTTCTCCATGTTCTCCCTGTGCCTGTGTGGGTTTCCTCCAGGGTACTCTGGTTTCCTCCAACACTCCAAAGACATGCTTGTAGGTTAATTGGGTCCTGTCTAAATTGTCTCTAGTATGTATGAATGTGAGTTAGGGACATTAGATTGTAAGCTCCTTGAGGGTAGGGACTGATATGAATGTACAATGTAAATCGCTGTGTAAATTGATGGCACTATATAAGTAACTGAAATCAATAAATAAAGAAAATATACGGAAAAGATCTATATATATATATATATATATATATATATATATATATATATATATACACAATTTAAATCCCCTTTGATCACTTCACAAAATATTCACAGAAGATAACAAAAAAAAAAGTATTGAATGCTGAAAAGAATGATTTGATGGTGTAGTTTGGATTGTCCAATTTTAAAAAGCAGGAAGATTTCTGGGCAGCGGGACGACTGCATTACTTGTGTAAATGCGGAGCAGAAAGTCTTTGTAGCAGCCCTTACACACAGCTGTCTTCTACAAGTAATGTGCTTCAGAATTACATTAGAAAACTATAATTGTGCACAAGACTCCTGCAGAGGCAACATAAAAGAATTTGTTTCAAGCACAGCAAGGGCGATCGCAGGCTACAAACACAGTTTTACTTTGATGCGCTCTCCACCTAAGGATAATTCTAATTCTAAGTCAAGCTTTGAAATGACTTTATATTACGTGACAAAATGATGAAGAATCTAAATTCGACTGCAGTGTCTCTAGGATCGCGTAATCAAGCTGTGAAAGAATTATGCTGCGGGCTTTCCTCGGGCTACAAGGCAACAGATAGATAACGCTTATCAGCCAGCTCATCTGTGTCATTGTCACATTAATATCGTATGACAGGGTGAATTGTTAAAAGGGATAAAATAAGCTACAAGGCTAAAAATGTTATGCTACATAATCCCAGGGAATTTAGAGCTTGATAAGGAAGATCTTAAGAGATGCGCAGCTTTCACCCTGCCTCTAATTTGTGGGATTGCTCAGCAGGATTGTAGAAATGAAGGTGCCTTCTCATTAATATTTCAAACCAAAGAAAGGTAACCTTATAATATGAACCCACCGCAGGATTTTATAACAAGCTGAATCATCTTAAAATGAAATATATTTATATGGTTATTATAAATTGTCAAGGTCCATTCCATCCATAAGTCATATATTAAAAATAGGTTGGGCCTGTAGTGCTGAATTAGCCACTATCTTCCTAAATGTGTTGGACCCTCTAACACAGTGGACTTCAAATTGTGGCCGTGGACTGGATGAAAACTTTTTGTTGTCTATATCTGGCCCTTAATAAGAGACATTATTTATCCTACTGACATCAATGATGAGGAACTATTCCCTCACTGACACCAATAATGGGGCACTATTTCTCCCATTTATATCAATGATGGGGCACTATTCCTCCCACTGACACCAATAATGAGGAACCATTCCTCCAACAGACACCAATGATGAGGCACTATTCTTCCCACTGACACCAATGATGAGGCACCATTCCTCTAACAGACACTAATGATGGGGCACTATTCCTCCCACTGACACCAATGATGGGCCACTATGCCTCATATTTATATCAATGTTGGGGCACTATTCCTTACATTTATATCAATGATGGAGCATATTCCTCCCACTGACATCAATGATGAGGCACCATTCCTCCAACAGACACCAATGATGAGGCACTATTCTTCCCACTGACACCAGTGATGAGGCACCATTCCTCCAACAGACACTAATGATGGGGCACTATTCCTTCCACTGACACCAATGATGAGGCACCATTCCTCCAACAGACACCAATGATGGGCCACTATGCCTCATATTTATATCAATGTTGGGGCACTATTCCTTACATTTATATCAATGATGGGGCACTATTCCTCCCACTAACACCAATGAGGAGGCACCATTCCTCCCACTGACATCAAAGATGAGTAGAGTTGGGCGAACAATTTGAGCCAAGCAAAAGTCTGACCCAAACATCTCCTGTTTGCTAGTTTTTGCGGGAGCTCTCGGCAGGATGTTCGCTTCGCTTGCAAAGCACCCCACAATGCACTGCGTACTGCACAGTGCATTCGAAGCACTGATTGAGCAAATCTTTGCCCACGGTGAATAGCTGGTTGTTAAGGAGTGGGTCGGGCCACAGCATCCTTAACAATGGATGAGTCATCAGCTGTCAACGGGCTTCAAGGTATGGGTTCAAGGGGGGGGACCCCAGGATGTTTATGTTTTTTTTTAAATTTCTATTGCTGGCATTCTAAATATTTTTTTTTAAAGGGCGTGCCCCCCCCCCCCCAAATCACAGACCCTTATCTGAGCATGCGTCCCAGCAGGCAAGGAAAGGGGGGGATAAGCAAGCATGCCCCCCCCCCTTCCTGAACCATACCAGGCCACATGCCCTCAACATGGGGGGGGGGTTGCTTTAGGGCCCATTCGATTATTGTATGCACAAAAAGTAAAAATTGGTTTACATATAAATGTATGAACTTAGTTTACACTTTAAAAAATGTTATTTATTTATTTATTACAGATACTTATATAGCGCCATCAATTTACCCAGCACTTATACATATATTAAACATTCACATTGATCCCTGCCCTCAAGGATCTTACAATCTAAGGCCCTTACTCACATCCATTCATACACATACTAGAGCTAATTTAGACAGGATCCAATTAACCTACCAGCACGTCTTTGGAGTGTGGGAGGAAACTGGAGTACCTGGAGGAAAGCCACACAGGCACAGAGAGAACATGCAAACTCCAAGCAAGTAGTGCTGTAGTTGAGATTTGAGCTGACGACCCTTGTGCTACTAACCAAACCAAACCAAAGAATGTTTTCTGTTATGATTATACATCTCTTAAAATACCTGAATTCAATGCTTTGTCATTTCACAAAAAAAAAAAAAAAAAAAAAAAACCCAATACAATATTAGTTATTTATTAAAAAAAAGGACACATTCAAAGCAAGCAACAAGAACAAATTATTTTTAGAAATTTTCAGAGTTCCAGAAACCACTAGATGTCCTCAGCACACCTGCAGAAATGCGGTAACCAACAATGAAAGCAAATTGATACAAATAAAATACAATAAATTATATTACTTGTTGCTATGTTAAAGTGACTCTGTTATTAATTTTTAAGATGTAAATAAGCAATCCCTGCAAAGCAAACAATTCACGATTACCTGTCACTAAAGTCTGCTGGAGTGAAGAGAAAAGCTTCAAAAGCTGGTACACTTCTGGGCGTGTCAGGTGCCTGGCCCCCACAATTAGTTCCTTAAACCACATTCTAAAGGTCCTATTTGTGCACCTAACATCCAGTAGTCCAAAAAAAGTAAGAAAGTGACCTCACAAATGGGTTTAAGTCTCTGTAGAGGCCAAAATGATCCAGTTTGGTGAAGGGTCCAATCTTTTTCACAATAGGGAAAGTATTTCCAGATTTCCAGTAGTAGTGCTTCTTTGCAGTAGAGGATAGGTTAATGTTTTTACTGGACGAAAATAGCTGTTTATGATTTTACCTTTTTTCCCCATCCTCCCTTACATTGGGGTCTTGTCCCTATAAAATGACAGGGTTGTATCATGCCTCTGTCTATAGGACTGCATATATGCGTATATATACCTATGCCAAGACTATACTGTACCTATACTGCATGCAGGTTAAGGGTCCCAACAATAGCCGGCAGAAGAGCATCTGAAAGGACTGCCTCTCCCACCATCATTGCCGCCATAAATGCACTCTGGCACTATAGTTCCACCACTTGATAGAATAAACTTTACTACTGCTCACTGCTGCACTTGAGGTGGCCTTGCTACTGCTTATGCTGATCTGGACTCAAATGTCCTCTTATACCTAGTCCTAACTGTTAATCACTTTGTCTGCTAAATTGTGTTTAAAAAACAAAAAAGTTTGTATGGTATATTATTTTACATTATGGACCCATCTTGCTCATATCTAGCTTAGCTCTCATCGTCCTAAACTTCAAGTACCCAAAAAGAATTACACACAATGACATGATATACAATGTCATTACTACCCAATGTAGAAAAGGGAGAATCATTCCCCGAACTCCTTAGCAGTCTCATCAGTTTTATCTGAATCTTTACTGTCCACCCCCCCCAATTCCTCTACCTCCTTAAAAGCAGGCGTTCATCCATTACAAGAGCTTTTTCTCCTTTAGTACCTACCCTCAACCTCTTACAGAATTGGAAAATTTTTCATTACCTGCCCATGTGTGGGAATCCGCCATGCACGGGCAGTCAACGCTGCAGATCTGCACACACATGGGATATTTAATGGTGGTGGCATAGAAGAGGAGCAGGAGAAGATGAATTTTACAGGGGTGAAGCTCTTCTCTTTACCTTTTTTTATTGTGCAGATGGCTATTGACATTGATAGCTATCATGGGTTTATTTGATTTATTTTTAGGGTTCATTTTTAGAGCTTTAAGTATTTTTTTCTGCCTGAAAGCGCCTCTTAAAAAAGGGATCCAGAAGGGTTTTTTTTTAGCGCCTCTAAAAGCTGAGCTTACAATATGCCTGTAAATTGCCTAAAGTGCATGGACACATAGGATAACACGGAGCTGCTTCTACAGGCAGGATAAAAAAAGAGCAAAACTCCTGCAGAAGCAGCGCTTTTTAAGCCCAGTGTGCATGGATCCTTACTGTGATAATTCACAGCATTCTTTCCCTACAGAATTCGGAGGCGTTTTAGTAAAAACATAACAGGAATACACAATTAATTTCTGTCTGTGCCCGAGATGCTATTCCTTTAAGGCATCCTTTGGGGAAACATTCAAAAGGCTTTGTGAGCGGAGAAAATGTTAGATTGGGCTTGTCTGACCCACAGTGGGCTAAATAAGGAATTAAAGGACCATACAGTACTATAACAATAATTTGGTCAATTTCTCTTGCACTGATGTTCTTTTAACACGATAACACATGCATTTGTATTTTGCTGTAATGACTTCGCTTTGTTTGAGTGTTATGCTCTGCAATTTATTAGGTATACTGAGGCCATCTAGTGGCTTTTTGCTTTTACTGAAAAATTGTAATCCCCTCTTGCTTTGCCACTATTAAATCAATGAAAACATCCCTTTTAATTATACAAACATATATCTAATAATATGTTTTCAGAAAAAAATAAAACTGAGAAACAATGGAGCACTGAATCCAACCGATTTTAGGACATTATAAAGAGACACACACTATATATATTCAAAAGTATTGGGACACCTGCCTTTACACGTACATGAACTTTAGCCTTTGGGACACCTGCCTTTACACCTTTGGGATGAATTAGAGCGGAGACTGTGAGCCAGGCACCACATCAGTGTCTAAACCTAATGGACAGCCTTCCCAGGAGAATTGAAGCTGTTATAGCTGCAAAGGGTGGGCCAACTTAATATTGAACTATACGGACTAAGACGGGGATACCATTAAAGTTCATGTAAGTGTAAAGGCAGGTGTCCCAATACTTTTGATAATATAGTGTATATTATCGAGGCTGGCAGGATTGTGAACTAGTGTATTTGCTTGCCTAGATTTCTCACCTACATATTGTGAGGGGGGTCCAGGATTTATGAATGTTGTGGATGAAACAAACCTTTTTGTTTTCCTAAAATGTTATTAAAGCAGAGTTCCACTCAAAAGTGGAACTTCCGCTTATCCCTGCTCCTCCCTCCCTCCACATTTGGCACCTTTCAGGGGGGAACGTGTACCTGTTTTTGACAGGTACCCTACGCCACTTCTCTGAGACTGGGCCACAGCCTGGTCTCTCGGAAGTTCGGCCCTCTCCTCTGTCCCCCACCGCCGGATACACAGTAAGGAAACTGGTTGTGAAGCCGAAAAGTTCCCTTACCAGGAATGGCGGCAGCTGCACCTGACAGTCAATCCGAAGATCAGCAAGTGAAGCAAGTGAAGAACAAACCCACTTGGGGTACACACTATAAGAAATTCAGGCTAACAATCCTCTGGTTTTCCTTAACGTTTCACAGCAATTCGGAACCAAGGATAGAAATAATGTATGAAAATTCTCATACGATAAAGACTTTTTTTGGTTATTTGTTGTTTCTGATCATGCGCAGTAGTTCGTATCTGATATTTCTCGTATGAAAATCATACAAAAACAGTACACATTAAACTAATAGTGTCCGTTCTGTTCACTTACGTTTGTCCCTTTGGAAATTTTTGTTTGCAAAGTCGGAATCGGATGTCAAAAGTTGTGTATGAAAATCGAAGGATTGTGCCTCGTAGAGAAATTCTGCTGATTTTCTCATAGTGTGTATGGGGTTAGACTGTGTCTGAGTGTCCCTGTCTCATGCATAGGTTCCTGGGTTCATACTTATCTGTTCTGTGGAATGGTTTTGCACAGAACATCCCCGATCTTCCTCTTCTTGGGTGCCTCGCCAGCACTCCTGGCCCCTCTCACCTGCCAAGTGCCCCCAGTAGCTTTTTCTGGGGGCACCCGAGCAGGCTTGCTCTAGAACACCTGCTCTGCGTGTCCATTCACACAGAGAGCTGCAACTCGGCCCCGCCCCTTCTCTGTCCTCATTGGCTCACCGGCTGTGACTGACATGGCTCCTACTGCTATCTCAGCTAATAAGGAGGGAGAGTCCCTGGAAAGCTGAGGCTTTCATGCACATCACTGGATCGCAATGGGGCACAGGTAAGTATTGGGGGGACTGCTGCACAGTGAAGGTTTTTTACCTTCATGAATATAATGCATGAAGGTTAAAAACTTTGAACCTTTAGAGCCACTTTAAGCCTGTCCTCCTTACAATATATACTGCGTGTGTGTGTATATGTACATTGCCTTGAAAAAGTATTCATATCCTTTGATATTTTTTACATTTTGTCATGTTAGACCCAAAATCAGAAATGTATGTTATTGGGATTTTATGTGATAGACCAACACAAAGTGGCACATAAGGCCCCTTTCACACATGCGGACGATATGTCCGTATTTCATCCATCCGTTTGCGGATGAAATACGGGCATACATTCATCCCTATGGCATAGCGGGTGTCTGCGGATGAACATCCGCAGACACCCAATATCGTCTGCCTCCGCTACAGTCCGATTCTGCAGACGGAGGAAAATCCTATTTTTCTATCCGTCTGCAGAGTGGATCGGATGAACACGGGCAGACGGTCCGTGCTCGTCCGATCCCCATAGAGGAGAGCGGAGAGCTGACAGGGCGGTCCCTGCACAGTGTGCGGAGACCGCCCTGTCCGCCGCCGGCCCAGCGGGGACAACGGAGCGATCCCCGCTGAGAGAGCGGATCATCACGGGGCGGATCATTACTGATCCGTCCCGTGTGAAAGGGGCCTGTGAAGTGGAAGGAAAATGATAAATGTTTTTCAAAACTTTTTTACAAATAAATATGTGAAAAGTGCGGCGTGCATTTGTATTTGTCCCCCTCCCCCCCGAGTCAATACTTTGTAGAACCACCTTTCGCTGCAATTTCAGCTGCAAGTCTTTTTGGGAATGTCTCTACCAGCTTTGCACATCTAGAGAGTGATATTTTTGCCCATTCTTCTTTTCAAAAAGCTCAAGCTCTGTCAGATTGGATGGAGAGCAATTTTCAAGTCTTGCCACAGAACTGCATTACATTTTTATTACATTCTTACATACTTGTTTTCTTTTACTTTCAATATTTTTATTCAAAGATATAATAATAACTAAGCTTTGACTGGGCCATGCTAACATATAAATATTATCTGATCTAAACCATTCCATTGTAGCTCTGGTTGTATGTTTAGGGTCATTGTCCTGCTGGAAGGTGAACCTCCGCCCCAGTCTCAAGTCTTTTGCAGACTCTAACAAGTTTTCTTCTAAGATTGCCCTGTATTTGGCTCCATCCATCTTCCCATCAACTCTGACCAGCTCCCCTGTCCCTGCTGAAGAAAAGCATCTCCACAACATGATGCTGCCACCACCATGTTTCACAGTGGGGATGATGTGTTCAAGGTGATGTGCAGTGTTAGTTTTCTGCCACACATAGCATTTTGCTTTTAGGCCAAAAAGTTCACAAACTGCAAATTGAACTTCTTATGGCTTTCTTTCAACAATGGCTTTCTTCTTGCCACTCTTCCATAAAGACAAGAGTTGTGGCATGCATAACTAATAGTTGTACTGTGGAAAGATTCTCCCACCTGAGCTGTGGATCTCTGCAACTCCATCAGAGTTACCGTGGGTCTCTTGGCTGCTTCCCTGAATAATGCTTTCTTTGCCCGGCCTGTCAGTTTAGGTGGACGGCCATGTCTTGGTAGGTTTGCAGTTGTGCCATACTCTTTCCATTTTCAAAAAAAGTGATTGAACAGTGCTCCATGAGATGTTCAAAGCTTGGAATAGTTTTCTATAACCTAACCCTGCTTTAACCTTCTCCACAACTTTATTCCTGAGCTGTCTGGTGTGTTCATTGGCCTTCATGAAGCCGTTTGTTCTCTAAGGTTCTCTAATAAATCTCTGAGGGCTTCAGAGAACAGCTGTGTTTATACTGAGATTAAATTACACACATGTGGACTCTATTTACTAATTAGGTGACTTCTGAAGGCAATTGGTTCCACCAGATTTTAGTTAGGGGTATCAGACGAAAGGGGGCTGAATACAAATGCACACCACACTTTTCACATATTTATTTGTAAAACATTTTGAAAACCATTTATCATTGTCCTTTCACTTCACAATTATGTGCCACTTTGTGTTGGTCCATCACATAAAATCTCAATAAAATACATTTACGTTTTTAGTTTCAAATTTCAAGGGGTATGAATACTTTTTCAAGGCACCTGGTATCTATAAATAAATTAAAATGGTTTAGTGTTTTAAAAGTACAGTCATCTTTTAAACTGCGTGCACATACAATGATCCAGCGGTTTAATGGTTTAATTCTAATGATGTTCAGTGTAGGTGGCTGAATGGAGATTCTGTAATACACATCTACGGATAAATATGATGGATACAAGCTAAACCGGACTGCACTATCCAGGGACATACAAGGGTGAAATTGGTGGCTTTATGAGCAGATTTCCTATGTCACCTGTTTGGTGGCCATACAAGCCAATTACTGCCGGACTAAATCACTTTAGCCCTAATCTGACAAATGTCGGGTCTGCATTTGTGCACCTTTACATATGTCGTATTGCACACATTCATTGTACCATATAGCAATAATGGATAAGAAATGTCAAACTTTAGAAAAAGAATGAGGTAATTAAAATACTTTCATTTTACCAGGTCCTTCTGCATTTGGACATAAACCAATTTTTATGTGTCAGTCTGATCCTACAATAGAGATTTGTTCAGGGTGAAACGTGTCAGACTAAGCTCCATTCACTGAGGCCGTCGGTTACTAATGAGACAGGTTAGCATGAAGTCATATCACCGCTTTGTCACTTTTCCTGTCTTGCAGTAGAAGTATACCGACACTAAGGCTTGCATGATGACCTTTGATTTCTCCTTATTACATCAACTCCATTCTCATTTCACCTTTTCAGATAAATTATAGATAAGTGCACGTCCCAAATGATAAACTAGTCAAGGAGCTATTCAACATTTTTCCCACAAGTGATCTGTAAGCATATTTGTGCGATATGTTATGAAGGAAAGTTGGTTTTAAAAAGGGCAAAAATAATATTCATTATTAGTGAGGGGAAGAACACAACTTCGTATCTATCATCTGCTTTTTACTTTATCAGTACGCTTGCTGCAATTTGGGGTCCTAGAAGAGGTTTTCTTTTATTAAACCTCTTGCATTTGCAGGTTCTATGTCTGGAAAGTAAGAATATTAGAATAAAGATTATTTAAAAATGGCTTTTGTTGAAAGATCTTGAATGAATGAATGAATCATTTGTATAGTGCTACATATGTGAACTAAATCGCCTCAAGGTGCTTTTGCCGCCAGTGTCCACCTGGGTCTTCAGAAGAGATGGGACTTAAGTCTGCTTAAGGCCGCGTACACACAGGCGGACTGTATGGCCTACTTAGTCCATCATACAATCCGACGGACAGTCCGTCATACTTTCGAATGAACGGACTTGACCACACACGGATGCACAAACAGTCCGTCGAAAGCTTGCGCGATGACGTGTACAGCACGTACGACGGGACTAGAAATAGGAAGTCCAATACACAGCAATGCACCCTTCGGCCGTGTAAATCCTTTCTGAGCATGCGCCATTCTTAGTCCGTCGAACTAGCCTACTCAGGAGCGGATTGTCCGCTGAAACCAAAGTATGACGGACAGAATTACGGAAATTCCGAAATACTTAGTACGCCAGACTGCACGCTGAAAAAGTCCGCTGAAGCCCACACACGAGCGGACTGTCCGCTGAAATGTGTTTCGACGGACTAAGTAGATCATACAGTCCGCAGGTGTGTACGCGGCCTTAGAAGAACCTAATTCTTCCTGGAGATTCAATGAACAGAATTAGCTATAGTCATTCAGAGTGCAGCTAAGATAAGTTTTCTTGCCTGATAATCTGCCTGATTATGGGCACATTAATAATGTTCCTAAATGGATAAAGTAAGAATTCAACAGGCACTAAAACAGCCTAGAATCTCTTATGCCACGTATACACGGTCGGATTTTCAGACAGAAAATGTTCGATGGGAGCTTTTTGTCGGAAATTCTGACCATGTGTAGGCTCCATTGGAATTTCCGAAACACTAAATTTGAGATCTGGATCTCAAATTTTCCGACAACAAAATCTGTTGTCGGAAATTCCGATCGTGTGCACACAATTCCGACACACAAAGTTCTATCTGCGCATGCTCGGACTCAAGCAGAAGAGCCATACTGGCTATTGAACTTCAATTTTCTTGGCTCATTGTACATCATCGCTTTCTTGATGTTCAGAATGTCCGACCACAACATTGTGTGACTACATGTATGCAAGACAAGTTTAAGCCAACATCCATTGGAAAAAATCCCATGGTTTTTGTTGTCGGAATGTCTGATCATGTGTACGCGGCATTTGAATGTTTGTGGCCATTGATACAAGTGCTCTAATCCCAACTAGGCCAATGCTATGAAAGATAAATAGCACTGCACTAGCATGCTTCCAGTGAAGGGCATTACAACCGAACTCCAGGCAAACAGCCTAATACATGGTTTAAATACATATATGGAGCCTTTTTTTATCTGCCAAATGATTTTTATTTCTTTCTGATAGATATCCACGAAACTGAGCTCTTGTATGAGCAGGTGATATGGGCATACCTCCCAACTTTTTGAGATGGGAATGAGGGACACCTATCAGCAAAAGTATGCAGGCTTAGGACACACCCCTTGCCATGCCCCCTTAAAGGAGAATTGTACAAAAAAACATGATTGGTTAAACCCACAAGTTATTTTTTTTACCACTACTATTCCTTTATATTGGCTTTTGGAATTTACAAATGCAGCAATTTAGAAATCAGATGAAAGGTTTAGTGCTGGAAAACACTTTTTCATAGATAAAAAGTGAATTTTATATACAACTATATAGATCAGACCAAAATGAGGGATAAATGAGGAGGAATGAGGGACAGAGGGAAATTGCTCCAAATCAGGGACAGTCCCTCAAAATCAGGGACAGTTGGGAGCTATGTATGGGATCGCCTGGGGGCATGGAGCTCCTGATGGCAGAGATGGGTTTCACTGTGTGCTGGTGCCAGGTCATGACACCCTACGAGTGGATTCAGGAGCAAGCAGGAGTACAGGCAGGCAGAGACCTACAGAAGATCCAGAAAGTGGACCAAAGGTTAGGGCAGATAGCAGACATATGAATCTAAGAGATGAAAATTGGATTAGCAGACAGAAGATTAATCCAAGGATACAACAGATAGGATGAGGAGTATCAAGTGGAAGCACGGAGGCAAATGGGAACAGTACTCCCTTAAAGTGTTACTAAACCCACAGCAGTAAAATCGGTCTGTATATGCAGTAAAGCATGCATTTTATACTCACTGCGGAACCTAAGGGGTTAATTCTGCACATTGTGTAAAAAGGCTGATTGATCCTGTCTTTTCTGATCCTCCCCTTCTTTTACTGTCCCCAATCCATTTGCTGATAGAACAGAGCCCTAGGAGGCACTCTGTACATGCTCAGTTTGGTGTGTATTGTTAGAGAGTTTTTTTTGGGAGGGTGCATGTGATCAGCACGGGGCCAATCAGCACTGTCCATACAGAGGGTTAGGGGTCCTGCAGCCTCAGAGGACAGTCAGAGGAGAATAAAAACTCATCCTACAAGCTTTAACCAATGCTCGGTCGGAGACTGCTTGAAGTCATAAGATTGCTATATACTGCTGATGAGAAAAGGTATTTAGCAGTTTATGTTTACTAAAATAATTGCATTTCTATGTTCTGTGTAATGTGGGAGACCAGATATATTGAATACAGGGTCCTGGGTTTAGTAAGGGTCCTTTCAAACAGGGCGGATCAGTGATGATCTGCCTCCTAGATATCCACCTGGTTAGCGGGGATTGCTCCGTCGATCCCTGCTGAGCAGGCAGAGGACAGGTCCATCTCTACACACTGAGCAGGGACGGACCTGTCAGAGCTCTGCTTTCTCCTATGGGAGATCGGATGACGACGGACCACAGTTTCCGTCGTCCCCCGATCCGATGACGGATGGAAAAGTAGGTTTTTCCTCCATCACACTTTTTCGGATCGGAGCGGGTCGGATGTCAGCGGACATGTCACCGCTGACATCCGACGCTCCATAGACCTCTATGGAGCATCCGTTCAGGTCCGCCTCAAAAACTGACAGGCGGACCTGAATGGATCGGCCATGTGAAAGAGGCCTAACACTTTTAATAATCATGGCCCCTTTGAGAGACAGACACCAATGATGTAATCACCATGATTACGGCTGAGAACCTGGAAGCGCTGTGGGCAAAGTGGAAAGTAGCACAGGAACAAGGACGATGGTAACTGACATTTTTTCATTCAGTCCTGAGATTTACACAGCCCTTCCAGAGAGAAGTGCCAGTTTTGGTGACCTGACTTTCGTTTAATGCAGTTAAAGGATATGGCTAGATCACCTCCTTGCTTCTCACTGCTCACTTTGCTCTCTCCTCATGTTAGTATGTTCATTGTCAACACATGTACTAGAGCACTCCCTTTTGGCTTGCAACAAAGCCAGCTGTAAAGCTGGCCATAGATGGAGCCATAGAAAATCGCTTGATTCCCACAGGCAGTTTCCCGCGGAGCTATTGGGGTTGATTTACTAAAGGCAATTAGACTGTGTACTTTGCAAAGCGAAGTTGCATTCTGCAAGAGCAGTTGCTCCAGAGCTTAGTAAATGATGAGGCACTCTGCTGACTCCCATCATCCAATCATGTGCAAGCAAAAATGCTGTTTTTTTTTCTCCTTGCATGTGATTGGGTATTTTTTGCTTTACCTCATTTACTAGGCTCTGGAGCAACTGCCCTTGTAGAGTGCACTTTGAAAAGTGCACAGTCTATTTGCCTTTAGTAAATCAATGCCTCAGTGTTCTCTTGGCAAGGGGAGCCATCCAGGCCAGAAGAACACACAGTGATTATTGCTAGTGGCTAAAGCTGCTGCCAATAATCCCGTGAAAAATTTGACAGGCTGTACAATCAGCCTGCCCATACATGGTTCAAATATCTGCCGGTCCCTGCTGAATCAGCCAAGATTTGAACCGTATATGGCCGGTGTTCTGTCAAAATACCCAGTTCATTGAGACCTCCAATTACATCACTTCCGGTTTCTGTAAAGCATCAGTAATTGGAGATTTTTATGAGTTGCTGTTTTGACACAACACCGGAAAGCGTTTACACTCCGGTAGACGAAGAGTTGGCTGTTTTGATAGAACAGCGGATAGGGAGTAAAACGTTGTTGCTGCTATTGATTAGTATCAGAGCAGACTAACAATGTCCACTCATAATACCGTGTACTGGAGTGTAAACGCTTTTCGGTGCTGTGTGGAAACAGCTTTGACAGAACACTGGCTTAAAGATTAAACAGGAAACAATGGTACTTCCTATTGGCTATACACTGTAGTGTGCGCATCCCAAGACTGGCTAGACAAATTATGGAACATTAAATGTACATCACACATATTTCGGGTTGTATTTACCCCACCGCCTGATATTCTGCTGACTTAGGTGGTTTTAAATCTACAAACATTTTTGGCTCTAAGGCCGCGTACACACGGGCGGACTGTTCGCCCAACTTTGTCCGCTGAACAGTGTTTGGGCGGACAGTCCGCTCGTGTGTGGGCTTTCAGCGGACAGTTTCAGCGGACAGTTTGACGGACAAGGTTTTTCGGAAATTCCGTAAAACTGTCCGCTGAAACCTTGTTTCAGCGAACAGTCCGCTCGTGTGTAGGCTTGTTCGTCAAACAAAGTTGCGCGCATGCTCAGAAAGGATTTTCACGCCGAAAGCTATAATGCAGTGTATAGGACGTCATATTTTTCGTCCCGTCGACGGACAAAGTTGGGCGAACAGTCCGCGCGTGTGTACGCGGCCTTAGTCCCATTCTGTCTTAGCAGCTGTCGGGCCATGCTGGGGTTTGCTTTTTGGACAAACACAGGTTGCCAAAGCCTGACCTAACCTCGGCAAGTCAGCCTGCCAATCCTATTGAAACCTGTTTGCTGTATTCTTTACTACCAATATAACACGTCTGCCTGAAATCTGCTAATAAATGTTACATGAATGCAAGTAGGACAGCCCTGCGGCTTCCTAAACAGCCTGAGGCTAATGCGAGTTGTAGGAGGGATGATTTGTTTTACTTGATAAGTTTCCTAGTCCTTTCCTGATTGCATGGGATATTCAGGACAACGTGCCCCTAAGAAATTGAAACAAAAAGGTCAAAAAGACACACAAAGGACCTTCTTACAGGAGCTGACAGCAGCATACAGAGCCCTAGGCTCTCACTTTTGGGATTGTAATAAGCCGTTACTTCGAAAGAGACTTAATGCTCTTTTTCATGTGCACAGGTTACTATAACCACACCATATTCATGTCTTCGTGCTACGAAATGTTAAAGAATCCTTTCAAGTGCCTATAAAATAGTTCTTCTGTATCAAAGATTGACAAATTCAGATGACTAGAAAGGTTATTTAAGATCCCCATATACAATGTTGTTGTTTCAGTTGAAAGGCAGTCGTTACGAGTGCTAGGATGCAAATACAGTTACCTCTGGGGGAAATAAATAATGCACTGAGGACATGGCGGCATAAATGGTATAGATTTACCACCACTCTGAACACATAGATGGACAGTGAGATTTGTGCTCTGACAGATTCAATACAGAATTCTTGTGTTAGGGATTTTTTTAGGAGTATAACGTTTTTGGCTTCATTTATAAAAAGTAACAACCAAAATGTGGTTGTTTGTTAATATAATAAAGCCCAAATTATGTATGTAGTGAAAAGCTGGACATAGATGTTTAGTTTTCTTTCTTCAGCCAGCGGGTGAGAGAGAAAAGCACTTGATTTGTCCAACCACTCTAAACAGCATAGATGGACAAATGTCCTGATGTCAGCTATTGCAAGAGTCAGCTGACAGAATACACAAAAAGTGACTGCAGCCAATCTCTTTTCAGTCTACAATTTTCTGCCAAGCAAATTCTTTCAGTTGATGGTGTTGACAAGGCCCTCCACGGTTAGAATTTCAGCTGATTCAATGGAATCATACTAAATTCTAACAGTGTATGGTCAGTTTAGGGTACATTGGTAATTTTATCTCTTGCTACCAAACCATGGGGCAGTTTTAATCTAAAGGCTAACTCCACCTTTTGCAACATTGTTGCACTTGTATTTAGGGTTTAAAGGAGTTGCACCGGCTGTGGCCGATAGTCATTAACCGACCCCCGTAAATGTACTCCTGTTACTGTTCCTGCTTGCATTTGCCTCATGATGGTTACTGTTCTATCGTTTTGTTTTTTACCTGACGTGTTTCAATAAAAATATTTTCAACACTAAAGGAGTTGCAAAGGCAGAAGGTTTTTTTTTTTTTTATCTTAATGCTTTCTATGCATTAAGATAAAAAAAACTTCTGCATGTAGCAGCCTCCCCAGCAGCCCCTAATACTTACCTGAGCCCCATTTCTCTCCAGTGATGTCCATGAGTGTCTTAGCCATCTGTCATTCTCCTTCCGATTGTCTGAGAGACAGCAGCGGCACCATTGGCTCCTGTGGCTGTCAATTAAAGTCAGTTAGCCAATCAGGGGAGAGAGGGAGCAGGGCTCTGTGTCTGAATGGACACATGGAGCTGTGACTCAGCTCGGGTCCTCCCATAGCAAACTGCTTGCTGTGGGGGCACTTGAAAGGAGGGAGGGGCCAGGAGCACAGAAGAGGGACTCGAGAAGAGAAGGATCCGGACTGCTCTGTGCAAAACCAACTGCACATAAGAGGTAAGTATAACACATTTGTAATTTATTTATTTTTACTTTACAATCAATTTAACATGCTACACAGCAACCATACCCCCCCCCCCCCCCCACACACACACACACACACACAACATACCCCATGTGATAGTGTGCAGAGGTTTCCTTTCCCCTACAGCAGGTACCAATTTCCAAATGACTACTGGCATAGGATGATGGTTATTTTGGTAGTGAAGGGGTGTTGTGCTTTTCCCCTTTACTATCAGCTGACTTCAGGCATTCTAGGACCGCTCCAGTGGTACAGACTACTTAGGGACCTAGACTGGGAGCCACAGGAGAAATAGAGGGGCCCCTGAGAGAGAGAGAGAGAGCACATAGTTACAGAGTGAGATGACAGGTATTGCTGGGTTGGTCGATGTCAGTACAGGCTCTGCAGTACTGGTTTCTAAATGCTGTGCACCAAGGAGTTGGTGTTCTCTAACTGTTGTAGTGTCTGTAGTGGTTAGTGTAACAGTACAGTCAGTTAGTCTAGAGTTGCTAGAGGGTTACCTGTGTTCATTATGGTTCGCTTCTAGGTCTGGCGTTATGACTTAATGCTGATTTTTGCATAAAAGCAATCTCCAGCCCAGATGCTAAGCATCTAGGGAATGTAGTTCTCTTGTCCCCTACATGGGCGCCTAAGTGCCGTCCACACTAGGAACCAATCAAGTGTGTTGCATACACATACAGTATGTCGAAAAGGAACAAACTAACAGGAGAGAAAAGGAGTGATAAACCCAATATTCTTCCCCTGCTCCTTTACTGCCCAATCACAGCCTGCGGGCAGGGAGGTGACCTAGCTGTGCTGCTTAAATGCAGCAGAATAAAATCAGGTCAACAACCGTGCCACTTGCTGGCAATCGGTTAATCTGCAGTGCATTGACATTAAAGGAAATACAGTATGTTGTCACGCTAACATGGAAACTAGACAGCACCTGCGTGATTTTCAGTGCACTCTGCTCTAAAACGTTACAGCTTCTGTACTTGCCTTAAGACATTTTCACTTTGATTTGTTGCCAATTAGAGTTTACTTTGCCCGTGGAACATGGTACGAGACAGGGGTGCCCCCCTATCCGCTTTACTCTTTGTCTTAGCAAATTGAGCCTTTGGCTATTGTTGCTAGGGCAAATATGAATATACAGGGTTTTAGAAGAGGACTGGAGGAGGACAAGATAGCATTGTTTGCAGATGACATGTTATTTTTTCTTGGAGATGTCCAAACATCACTTAAATCGGTAATAAGTATGGTAGGTGAGTTCGGTCAAATTTCTGGTTTAGCCATTAACTGGGATAAATCGGTGTTACTCCCGATCGACACGGATGCCAGCTATATACCAAGCGATATTCCCAAACTTAAGGTGGTAGAAAAACTAAAGTATTTGGGGGTTTGGATCCCTAAGGATGTAAACTTGTACATTGAGGATAATTTAGCCCCTCTCTTGTTGAAGTTGAATTATAAGGTGGCTCCAGTCAGAGGTGGGACGCTGCAGCCTAGTTAAGATGGTATGGCTGCCCCAGATTCTATACCTTCTCCATAATGCTCCACTATAAATAGGTCTTAAGTGGTTTAAGAGAATTGAATCCCTTTTTAGAGATCTTATCTGAAAAAGGGGACGGGCTACAATCAGCCTGCGGACGCTGCAGTTGCTGCAGGGAGAGGGGGGACTGGCGGTCCCACACCCCCGACTTCATTTTTTGGCATCCCAGCTACAAAATCTAGCAGGGGGAGGGGTTCCAAGGAGGGGGTAACCACACTGTTAAATTGATGATGGTAGGATGCCCACATGGTACACTCATTGAGGCCCTGGAGGCAAACTCATTTACTATACGCTGTCCAACGATAAACTTAATTTCTAAAGTTTGGCAAAAGTCGTGGGACATGCTTGGATACCAGGGGACATCAGAGGTAGCGCCCCTGTGGGATAATAAGAACCTAATTGAGCTAAATAAAGTCAAAAGTTCTAGGGAATGGGTGAACAAGGGGATTACTCGGATGAGTCAGCTATTTGTGGGCAATGCTATGAAATCATTTGCTAATTTGAAGCAGGAATTTGATTTATCTAATAGTTAATTTTATAAATATCTTCAAGTTAGACATGCTGTGCAGACACAATTTGGATCTCAAGGCGTGCAGTGGACCAAAATCCCTATTCTCACACAAATAATATCCTTAGCGATGTCTAAAGGAGTAGTATCCTGTCTGTATACCTGTCTTGGGGATAGAAACATAGACCAGGACGGCCTGACTAAGAATAGAGAAACCTGGGAGCGGGAGGTGGGACCATTGTCAAATGTTGAATGGGATTGGATTCTCAGGCAGGGGACACTGGCCTCAATTTCCCCCTCCCAGAGACCATCACAGCTTTATTTCTTTTATCGAGTATATTACACTCCTAGAAAAATGTTCAAGCTGGGTTGGCGAGATAACGATCTGTACCCAAGATGTGGGTTAACCAGGGATTTTATTCACATGCTTTGGAAGTGTCCAAAGCTATTTAGATATTGGACAAATATAATAGATGAGATTAATAAAAATTTTAGGATAGCATTAGGGACAACAGTTAAGGTTTGCCTCCTGGGTTTGGTGAAAGGGAGTGGTGTTCCTAAAAACACCATTGAACCAGTCTTGAGATGTTTATTTCTGGCAAGGAAGCTGATTTCTCAACACTGGCAAGCACATTTGCCCCCGACAGTGGAGTCCTGGGCAGCAGGAGTAAGGTTAACAATAGGAAATGAGAGAGTGTTCTTTATAAAACAGGGCAATCAGGATAAGTTTGTAAGACTGTGGGGGCCTTGGTTGGATAAACTGGGGCTCGCTCCTTAGGTGGAACTATGATTCTAGATCTTGTCAGGATTTCCCTCTCTGAGTGTGGCACTCAGTGTCTCCGCTCCCGCTCCCCCAGCAACCGTGGACAGTATGGGAGCTGGTCCGTTGGGGTCGAGGGGATCAGCTGGGAAGACAGTGTAAGCTGCAAAATGGGCGTACGATAACTACGTAGAGGGGATGGATGGGTGGGGGTGGGAAGTAAAGGAAAAAAGAGTACCAACATATGCAATGTAGCTGTTTTAAAAGAAGAGTTTATTTTATTTTAGATGCCTAGTTGAACTTGTTAAAAAGCTGCTTTCCTGACTCTTCTTTTTTTTGTAAAAAGTCGTATTATTTGTATGTAATGAAAAATTGAATAAAAAGAATTTAAATAAAAAATAAATAAAAAAAAAGAGTTTACTTTGCCCAGTAACTTCCTGTACTGTAAGGCCCCTTTCACACTGACGATCCGTTCAGGCCCGCCTGTCAGTTTTTCAGGCGGACCTGAACGGGTGCTCCATAGAGGTCTATGGAGCGTCGGATGTCAGCGGTGATATGTCCGCTGACATCCGACCCGCTCCGATCCGAAAAAGTGTGACGGAGGAAAAAGCTATTTTTCCATCCGTCTGCGGATTGGATGACGACGGGCACTGCGGTCCGTCGTCATCCGATCTCCCATAGGGGAGAGCGGCGCTGTGACAGGTCCGTCCCTGCACAGTGTGCGGAGACAGACCTGTCATCTCCCTGCTCAGCGGGGATCGGCGGAGTGATCCCCGCTGAGCAAACGGACATCCACGGGGCGGATCAGAACTGATCCGCCCCGTGTGAAAGGACCCTTAGGGCTTCAAACTGTGACATCTAGTCTGGTTCTTCCCCAATCTGATAAGCAGAATTAATGATTGAGCAGGTGTACAGAGTTAGCACTTCTGAAGGCTGGGCTAAAGGCTCTTTACACAAAAAGAAAGGAGGATGTTAATGGTGTTCTTCTTGGCCAAGCTATGGGCTACCAGCTTGGAAAGTCCCAGAGGATTTCAGGACAAGCAGGCAGGCATCATAGGGCCCTTTCAGACAGTACGCTTAAAAATGCTTTATGCGCTGTTTAGCAATGCACGTGCGTTTAATGTGCATTTCTTGTGCGCATTCTGATTTCCTGATTCCCAGCATGCACCTGTGAAACATGGAGTTTAAACTTGATCCAGTGCTATGCCTGAGAGCAGTAGCTCTCTCCACTTTCTCCCTCTTCACAGGACAGAGTGGCAACAGTGGGAGTCATTGGCTCATGCTGCTGTCAATCACATCCTGTGAAGGGAGAGCAAGGGGTGCGGCTGAGCTGTCCTGTGTGTGTCAATGGACACACACAGCGCGGATCGGGATTGAGCCAAAACAAGTGCCTCTATAGTAAGCAGCTTGCTATGGAGACATTCCAAAGGGAGGAGAAGCCAGGAGCATCAGTGGGGGACCACAAAAGAGAAGGCTTGAGGCTGCTCTATGCAAAACCATTGCACAGAGCAGGTAAGTATATATGTTTGTTATTTAATAAAAATAACGTTTACAATCACTTTAATTGCTAAGAGTAGTGATTGGTCGCTAAACAGATAGAACAAATGTCTCTCTATGGAGTAAGAAGCACAAGTAACATGTAGCAGCAACTTGCAGTGATCAATGACAGGTGCTTAGAGCAGTGCATTATCATGTCGGACTGATTACTCCTACATACAATTTGTGTAATTTATTACATAGAAAGCCATTTTTTTTATATGTTTAGCAATCAATTGCCACTCCTAGTAATTAATCAGCAATTTTAATATCAGAATTGTAACTAGTAGTAAGTAGCTAAATTCCCCAACAGCTTAGAGTGATTGAAAATCTTTTATTTCTATATCAAACATCTTATTCTTACCTGCACTGTGCAATGGTTTTGCACAAAGCAGCCCGATCCTCCTATTCTTGGGTCCCCTGCCAGTGCATCTGGCTTGTCTCCCCCCCCCCCCCAAATGCACACCATAGCAAGCCACATGCTATGGGGGCACTCATGGGGGCTCCATGGACACACAGAGCGTGGCTCGGCCCTGCTCTCCTCCCTCCTCACTGGCTCTGATTGACAGCAGAGGGAAGCAATGGCTCTGGCTGCTGTGTCTGAGCCTATAAGAAGGGAGAGAGCAGAGAGAGATACTGCTCTTGAGAACAGTGCTGGATTGAGATTGAGCTAAGTATAAAGGAGGGCTGGTGGGGAGGGGGGCTGCACTCAGAAGGTTTTTTACCTTAATGCAGAGAATGAATTTAGGTGGAAAAAAAAGCCTTTAGAACCACTTTAAGATTAAAATTGTGTGTGTGGCTTAGGGTGGCCATTCATGGATCGAGCCGGCAGCACTGCTCTGTGTACACTAATGTACAAACAAATGGCCACTACCCCCATCTATATGCATTAAAAACAGGGGTTTAGTCTGCACACATTTGCAAATACATGCGTAAGCTGCAGGCCTCATTAAGGCACCCCATTTTCTGTGGTCCTACTTCTAAATCTTGAGAGCCTCCACAGTGGAAGCACATGCATTATAATGGAAAGGTAGGGGGCAGCTGAGCCTGAATGGAGGCCACCCCTACTTAAAGACATAGGTGCACACTGGACACCCAGCACTATGGCAGCAAAGGTGTCCAGTGCATTGCTTCACCAGTATATTAACAACAAATTGCCACTGCCTCCACCTATATAACCAGCCTTTACAGCAAGGAGCACTGGAAGGGCGATGCATGTCAAACAAAACAAGACATTTCCAAGCTCAACTTAGTGACCAACCTGTGACCAACCAAATTATCCTGTCTAACAATGTGCATTAAAAACAGGGGTGTAGTCTGCACACATTTGCAAATGCATGCGTAAGCTACATTCCCCGTCAAGGCACCCCATGTTCTGTAGTCCTAACTCTAAATTTTGAGAGCCTCCACAATGGAAGCACATGCATTATAATAGTTAGGTAGAGGGCAGGTGACCCTGGAAGGAGCTGCATAAGCTACAGGCCCAGGGGCGGACTGACAACTCATGGGGCCCCCGGGCAGTAGGAGATTATGGGGCCCCCAGGCAATCAGACATTATGGGGCCCCACAGTATACACAAACACACACACACAGTATACAATCACACAGACATGTTTCTATTGGCTGAGAAGGTACTGGAGAGGTGGGGCAGCTATAATCTCTGGATTTTTAGACCAAAAGGATGTCGGTAAGGGACATTTCAGAGACAGATGCAAAAAAAAACCACAGATTTTTACATACTGTCCCTGGTTTTACTGAGGCTGGCAACCCTGATGGGGCCCCCTAGTGGCCCGGGGCCCTCGGGCAGTGCCCGAGTGGCCCAATGGTCAGTCCACCCCTGTACAGGCCCCATCAAGGCACCCCATTTCCATTATAATGCATGTGCTTCCATTGTGGAGGCTCAAAAAAATGTATAGGTAGGGCTATAGAAAATGGGTGCCTTGACAGGGCCTGTAGCTTATGCATGTATTTGCAAATGTGTGCAGACTAAACCCCTGTTTTTAGCGCATATTGTTAGACAGGATGATTCGGTTGGTCACAGGCTGGTCGGTAAGTTGAGCTTGGAAATTTCTTTGGTTTTGTGTATTCTGATGGCAGGGAAATCTCCATGCTGTGAGATTACAATAGCACAGCGAGAGTGATTCCCCCATCCACCTGCTGGTTGAACAACAAAAAAATGATTAATGTATTGCCAGCTTTAGCCTTAAAATCTGTGTTAAGCTGGCTATACGCTGTTAGCACAGTGGATAGAGGAATCACCCACGCCAGAACACTATATTCTGCAAGCAGGACTCGTCGCTGTCAGAATCAGTCACACACTGATTACATTTCGGCCAGTCTCTACTGAACCAGACAAATTCTGACTAGTATATGACCAGCTTTAGCCTGGGGGTACTACTAGATTTTAAAAATGGAATAGCAAATAAAATAAGCCCTTTTCTTTACCTGTCTGGGTTAAAATTAATATATTGCATAACAAAGCAAATGTCAACAAGGCATTGGGACAGCACGATGGATTAGTGGTTAGCACTTAAGTTTTGCAGCACAAAGTTCCTTGATTGAATCTTGGCTAGGAAGCTACGCATAGAGTTTGCATGTTCTCCCTGTATTTGCATGAGTTTCCCTCCACACCCCAAAGACTTCTTACCGGTTAACTGGTTCCTGTCTTAATTAGCCCTAGTGTGTGTACACAAATTGTCTATGAACATGTGTTATTACATGCTTGCGAACAAAATTCTATGGAAAAGGCTCTCAAGCGTACTAGACATGGTGGCCACAGAGCTGGCCCACAAAATCAATCAAAATGACAAAATAGATATCACAACAAGGAATTAAATCTTTTGGTAGCAGGTACAATATCTAGAATCACAAATATAGCCCCAGCAAGCCTGCCTGCTATAGGTCAGGAAATTGACAAGTCCCTTATATGCAATATTAATATAATTAATATTAATTTCAAATATGACCATTGGCACCAAGAGGTCAAACTGTCAGTTGTAGGCCGCTTACACACGGACGGACTGTCTGCCCAACTTAGTCCGCTGAACAGTGTTTCAGCGGACAATCCGCTCGTGTGTGGGCTTCAGCGGACAGTCTGACGAGCAAAGTCTTACGGAATTTCTGTAAGACAGTCCGTTGAAACTTGGTTTTGTCCGTCCAAACTTGGTTTCAGCGGACAGTCCGCTCGTGTGTAGGCAAGTTGGACGGACTAAGTATGGCGCATGCTCAGAAAGGGTTTACACGGCCGAAGGTTGCATTGCAGTGTATAGGACGTCGTTTTTCTAGTCCCGTCGTACGTGCTGTACACGTCATCACGCACGCTTTCAGCGGACTGTCTGCTCATCGTGTGTGGTCAAGTCCGTTCATGCTAATTTTGAACGGACTGTCTGTCGGATTGTCTGCCGAACTTAGTTGGGCAGACAATCCGCCCGTGTGTACGCGGCCATAGTTGAACCCTAAAGGCTTGGAAACATAAGCTTTTAACCCCCCTGTAGGAAGTTTCACATCTTCCTTTTCTTCAATTGCATTTTTAATTGTATTTGACATAGTTGTCAATAAGGGGTTATATCTCCTGCTTTAGGAAATTAAAATTTCATATATAGCCCCAGAGTTTAACCTCGACAAAAAACCTCTGCAACTATTTTTTTTTTCAAATCACTGTCCATCTGGAAACTCTGAAACAGGCGAGGTGCCCGTTTACACATTTATTAATAAGATAAAAATCTGACATCAATTAAACTTTTAATCTGTCAACAGTGTTAATTTCATAGACAAATATTTTTTTGTCATAGTTTTTGTCAGCTGCATGTTTTCAGTGATGAAAACTAAATGAAAAGAAAATTAGAATTAAGTCAATTGACGAAAACTTTGACGAAAATCAATTCCAATTTTCATTTAGTCAACTAAAATCAAATGGGTTTAGTTAAATTGTAATGCTTCATTTAGGCATTTCTATAGAATTTCCAAACTAATTATATACTCCTGGATTAAAAATCTAATAATATATTGAGGTTGATTTACTAAAGGCAAATATACCGTGCACTGAAAATGCTATTGCTCTAGGTCTGAGGGGAAGATCTGAAAATGAGGGGAAGCTCTGCTGATTTCTATCATCCAAGCATGTGCAAGCGAAAATGCTGTTTTTTTTTATTTTCCTTGCATGTTCCCCTCAGATCTACAGCAATTGCACTTTCAAATTTGCCTTTAGTAAATCAACCCCCATTTTTATTTATGGTATTAAGGTTTGAATTTGCACTACAAGCACAGATTTAGCTATTGGAATATATAGCATCTTTATAAATAAAACCAAGTTTCAGAAACAAAAATATTGCTTTTTGAATAACAAAAGTGCAACTTAAAAAAATAAATAAAAATAAAATAAATATATATAAATATATATATATATATATATATATATATATATATATATATATCTAAAAAAGCAAACTATATTGGCTGTAATGCCAGGCTGCTAGTGTGGATGGGTAAGTACAGGGCCATTCGAAGGAATTTGGGGGCCCCAAGCAAAATGGACGTGCCCCCCGCACGCATGCACGCAAAGCCTACAGGAATCACAGCATAGTGATGCAGTTTAAGTTCACCAACACTTATCAATATGAATAAATAAAAAAGGTTTACAGTGCAAATACTGCTGTTCCATATAATGTGAATACAATGTGAACATTTTCAACAATTGAATTTGCAAAAAAAAACACTGTACCATAAAATCAAATATACATTAAATATACTAATATATATACTATATATTAATATACATTAAAAAAGTGCACAATAACTAAATCCAACATACTTAAAACACACACACACTCTATATTATTATTATTATTTTTTTTATATATAATTTTATTTTATTCATTTATCTATTTTGTTGTGCACATTATCTAAAACTGCTGTTTGCGAGCCTTGTTTTCTGCAAAAGCAATCACAATGTCCTCCATGTCCAAAGACTGGCGAACATCACGCTCAATTGACGTAAGTGCCAGTCCTTGTGAGCCTTTCTTGGCCCATGGTGGACCTCATGTAATTTTTTATCAGCTTCAAAGCCGAAAAGCTCCTCTCACCAGAGGCCACTGACACAGGGAGAGTAAGGAGTAGACGCAAAGCAATGCTTAAATTACTGTACAAATCCAGTAGCTTCTCACTGTATATGTAATTAAGCATGTCAAATGGGGAAGTGGCTACATGGTCTGGAAAAGTGTAGAGAGATGAATTGATCTCAAGTGCCAAGTTATCAGCATCAATGTCATGGAGGGTTTGTTCCAATCTTTTGCTTCGTTCATGAAGCTTTCCATTCTTTATTATCTGCTTCATGTTGTCCTTTGAGAACAGAAAGTCATAAAGGTCATAAACACCCTTCAATCTTGAAAACCTGTCACTTAGGCTTCTGAGGGCTGTGCCAACCATGGGCAGAAAGAAGTCTCTTCTGAAAGTCTCATTTGAAGTAGACTGAGTGTCCTCTGTACCTTCATATAGAGACTGTCTTTACTTTTTACGCTGCCTTTTCTCAGGAAGGGTCATTTCCATATCCAGATTTTCTGCAATGTCTTTTGCATCAGTTTTACAGGAAGCAATCCCATTTTCCCTGAAGTCTTCAAGGTAGTCTTTTACTCCTGTTTCTCTAACGATATCTACAGTAGAGTGTACTGTAGAGTCTTTTCTCTGCTTTGTAATTTTTTGCAAAAAGCTTTAATAAATATTACCTGATTCAAAAAAGAAGCAACAATATGGAAATGGGATGGTAAAGAAAGAAAATGGAAAGAAAGCTATGGTAATTGTTTTTATTATGGTCAGCAAGCTACCATATTTTTATTGCTAAATGGGTCTTGATGACTGCTTCCCCCACTTACTACTCCCTCCCGTGTTCTTTTTAACCCCCCTAACTACCGTGTACCACGCTGCAGGAGATTCCATTTTCTGTTCCCGGCCGGCTGGACTGAAAGGAAGTGAGCACTCAGTGTGTGTACTTCCTGTCAGTCCAGCCGGGAACAGGAAACTGAATCTCCTGTACCACACGGACTGCCGGAGGAAGGCTGCCTGCAGCTTACAGGAAGCGGCGGCCGGTGGCGTGGCTGGGGCCAATGCCAGCTCAGGGCCCCAAGCAATTGCTTGTTTTACCTGTCCTGTCGTGACGGGCCTGGGAAAGTAAATGGGAATGAGGGAGTGCACAGGGCAGAGGATTGGACGGTCTGGGGAGGCTGTTATTTTACACAGTGATAAGCACTGCTACCATCCTGGGAGGGGAAACACTCACCACGTCACATCCAGACAGACAGACACAAATGCGATGGAGGAGTTCCTCTTCTGTGGTTTGCAAGGCATTAATCCAGAACTCCCAGGCAGCAAGAAGACAGAGGGAGCCTGCGTCTCTCAGCCTATATAGCTTGCTGATAGAGTCGGGGGCTGGGGCTTTAAAGGAGAGGCAGAGCTCAGAGGAAAGTGAACGTTTAGGTGGGTACTGGAGGTTTTAGTCGACTAAAATATGACTAAAACTAAAACAATTCAGTTGACTAAAATACAACTAAAACCAAAATTACATTTTAGTCAAAAGACTATGACTAAATCTAAATCAAAATTTTACGTAAAAATGAACAGTGGTTTACACTAGTGGTTGTGGGAGCAGTAAAACCACGTGGTTCCACCATGCTTTTACTGCCCCTCCATTGATCCCCATTTAGTTGAAAAGGCAGCGGCACAGGGGAAAGACCTCATGCACAGAGACAAAAAAATATAGCTTGTAGAGGGATTTCATTATTTTTTTTTTTAATGCCTCGGAACTTAGCTTTATTTTAGCCAATGTATCCATGCCTATTGTTGTATATTATTATAAAGCAGTACTCAGGGGAATAAAAAAAAAATGCACCAAACCTTGGACAGGCACTTAGTGGCATAGAGTGCTTTGAAAAAGTATTCATGCCCCTTGACATGACATTTTCCACATTTTGTCATGTTACAACTAAAGGCGTAAACATATTTTATTGGGATTTTATGTGATAGACCAACACAAAGGCTCCATGCACACTGAAGCTGATAAACTGCAGTTTATTGGCGTTTGGGCGTTTTTTGTAAAAGCCCATAAACTCCACTCTATGTTAGCCTATGTGTCCATGCACACATGGACGTTTTTCAGCTTTAATGAGCAGTGGAGTTTATGGGCTTTTTTCTGAACGCCAGAAATTCGCGTTCAAAGTGCCGTTTTTCAGCGGCAAAAAACGACTAACGCTCATTAACGCTCATTAACGCTCATTAACGCTCGTTCATTAGTGTTCGGCATTCTATTTTTCAATGCATTGTGGGATTTTTGGAGTGTCCTCTGTGTATTTTTATAAAAAACGCCCATTAACGCTAACGCTGTAAAACGCTCATTAACGCTCATTAACGCTAGTATAAAATGCTGTTAAAAGCAGGTTTTTCAACCAGCGTTTTCTGCCAGCAATCTGGCGTCCAGAAATAGCTTTTTTGAGCTTCAGTGTGCATGGAGCCAAAGTGGCACATAATTGTAAAGTGGAAGAAAAATGATAAATGGTTTTCCAAATTGTTTACAAATAAATATGTGAAAAGTCAATACTTTGTCTTTATCTTGGTCTGATCAGACTATGAGACATGGTTCCAGTAATCCATGTCCTTAGTTGGCTTGTCTTCAGCAAACTGTTTGCGGGCTTACCTGTGCATCATCTTTAGAAGAGGCTTCCTTTTTGGACAACAGCCATGCAGACCAATTTGATGCAGTGTGCGGGGTATGGTCTGACCACTCACAGGCTGACCCCCCACCCCTACAACCTCTGCAGCAATGCTGGCAGCACTCATATGTCTATTTCCCAAAGACAACTTCTATATATGACGCTGAGCACGTGAACTCAATGTCTTTGGTTGACTATGGCAAGACCTATTCCGAGTGGAACCTGTCCTGTTAAACCACTGTATGGTCTTGGCCACCATGCTGCAGCTCAGTTTCAGAGTTTTGTCAATCTTCTTACAGCCTAGGCCTTCTTTATGTAGAGCAACAATTCTTTTTTTTCAGATCCTCAGAGAGTTCTTTGTCATGAGGGGCTATGTTGAACTTCCAGTGACCAGTATGAGAGTCCAAAACACAAAGCAAGCACTGCTCAGGCCATCGAGGTGCAATATCTCTCCAGGTGCTCTCCCTGGCTCACCACTGTTGCTGAGATATGATATGCTCATAAACAAGCAAGCACAGTATACCTGTGTGAAATATTAACATTGGCTCTGTATTGTCTGTCTGGCATGTGCCAATAAAGATTTCTTTCAAGCAAACATCTCGTTCCAGTATGCGGCCACTTTCTTTTTTCTCCATAGACCAGTATGAGAGACTGAGAGCGATAACACCAAATTTACATACTTGCTCCCCATTCACACCTGAGACCTTGTAACACTGAGTCAAACGACACTGGGGAGGGAAAATGGCTAATTGGGCCCAATTTGGACATTTTCACTAAGGGGTGTACTCACTTTTGTTACCAGCGGCTTAGACATTAATGGCTGTGTACAGAGTTATTTTGAGGGGGCAGCAAATTTACACTGTTATACAAGTTGTACAACCACTACTTTACATTGTAGCAAAGTGTAATTTCTTCCATGTTGTCACATGGAAAGATATAATAAAATATTTACAAAAATGTGAGGGGTGTACTCACTTTTGTGAGATACTGTAAATGCATTGGAGTGGCTAGAATAAATGAATATTCTAGCCAATAGAATGAGCATAGTATTTTTAAGCTAGATTTTTCTGCCAGCTCCTGGCAGGCAGATCAATCGTGCATAGGGATATTGTGATACACCCATGAGCATAAGGCCTATGCAAGAAAAATTGTGCAGTGGACCAAGCTTGATTTTTAAAAGAAAATGAAAGATATGCATTAAACATGTTTTAATCTATACTCATCATGGTGACATATGAATTTCACTGAAATCATGCACTCTGATTCCAACCGACTGCCCCATAGAGAACAGCGGGCTGTTTCCCTGTCCGTTCTGCATAGCGGAGCGGACACAGACCTGTCATTCACCTTCTCAGTGGGGATCAGCGGAAAGATCCCCCGCTGCGCAGGCATATCCGCTTGGACGAATTCCACCCTGTGTGAAAGGGGCCTTCGCTATTGCCTCTTGCTTGTCCTTTTTTTTTTTTTTTTTTTATTTGACTCATGAAAGGAGAACATAAATGGACCTGTGGGAAGCCTTGAAAAATTAAAGTGCCACAAGCTGTGAGCACTGCATATTGTTTTACGATCTGTCACTCACCTACAGACTACTGGAATTCGACTGGTGGCTATGAGTGACATATACTGTATATTTCAATGCAATGTTGTTTATGGCACAGTATGACATATTTTCAAATTCTTCTTTCAGTGATCTGTAACAGCTATTATGGGTTAAATTTAACTCCTCATTTTTGCTTTTGTGTATTTTACTAACTATGCATGAGAATATGCCAATCTGATTACTCACTAGGGCTTATTTATATAATTGGAGCCAATTCAAATTACAGTCTAGCACAGAGAAACACTTACAGAAACAAATTTATCCCCAACCTCACTAGAATTACAACACATGGAATTGTTACTGGAAATGCACAGAGGCCTAGAGGCGATTCAGTTCGCATTGTGCGCTATACAAGTATTCATTCATTCATTCATTCACAGTGCTCATACACAGCCATCAAATGCACATAAAAAATCTCATCCCCAAAAATACATGTAAATTACTGGGTATCAGTTTGTAGATTTCATCTAAAAATTAGAGCTTACAGGCCATGCAGAGGATTCTCTTCTCAGGCATTTGCTAAAAGCACAGCCCAACTCCAGCCAAAACATCTCATTAAAGGGGTTTTAAAGGTTTGCAGATTATTAAAAACAAAACAAAAACAAACATGTCATACTTACCTCCACTGTGCAATTTGTTTTGCACAGAGTGGCTCCGATCATCCTCTTCTGGGGTCCCACAGCCACTCTTGCAGCTCCTCCCCACAAAAACTAACCCCCACTAGGCAGCGCTCTCCCAAAAGAGTTAGCTTTCAGGCGCGCTCCCATGCCATACAATCAGTGTCCATAGCCGGCAATTGTATGACTCAGCCCCGCCCCCCGGCGGCAATGTCATTGGATGTGATTGACAGCAGCGGGAGCCATTGGCTGCGCTGCTATCAATCATCCAATGAAGAGCTGACAAGAGCTGGGGGAAAGCAACACGGGATTGCGCCTAGGGGGATTCGGGGCTCAGGTAAGTAATACAGGAGCTCAGGAGCTCTGGGGGGCCAGTGACTGCAATGCATAGGATACATTAAGGTGAAAAAACATGAAGGCTTACAACCACTTTAAGTTTTGAACAGACTGAAGAAGGGTTAGAGCCTGTATCAGGTTTTTGTGGCCATCTACTGGGGAAATTTACCCTAATTTCCAAACAGCATGTGTTGGAAAATCTCTTCAAAAAACAACAAAAAAAAAACAACTCCCAAAGGAGTTTAAATTCCTCTCTTAAATTAGGTGTAGCCAGGTGATGGGCTACAGCAATATGGAGAAGGAGACATTGAAGTTGACTTACAAAAAAACTGGAGAGTACAATATCTGGTGCAGCTCTGCATAGAAACCAGATTCCATTTTTTTTGTTAAGGCTTAATTAAACAAACTGAAGTTAGAAGCTAATTGGCTATCATATCAAGCAGCACTGGATTTTGCACACTCCAGTTTTAGTAAATCAACTCCATTTGATTCTTCTCTCCCTCTACTGAGATATTGATGTTATGCTGCACCATTCTCCCCTGGCCAACAGGGAGAGGGCTTAAGACAACTTTGAGTTGTAGATTGAGATGGCAGCCATATCATGGGTACATTTGACTCCTTACAATACAGATCCCACTAGTCACTGTGCAGTAGGAGTGAACGATTTTAATAAAACTGTCAGGGAAGGTTCTCCCTCTTGGAGCTGAGGGAGTTAGAGAGAGAGAACCTCTGCCTGTCTACCAGTGGGAGACTATACCAGCAAAGATCCAAGGCTGAGGCTGGTAATGAGGACACCCGGGCAGCACAGCACTGCCCACATCACAGCACCTGCACCGCTGCCGCAGGGGGACTAAGGTATCCACTCACCGTTTGCTTCCCACTTCTGATCACTGGAGGCCTTCAGAGAGAAAATGGAGGGGGGCCCCATAGAGGGGGCCCCCCCTTCTACAGCGACAGGTCACTGCAGCATCCCCAGGACTGGTGAGAGGGCTATTTGCCCATTCCTGTTACTGTTAGCAGGACACCAAATGTATAATACAATATCTAGTGCACCAATACTGCATTCTATAACTCACTTATTCCAAACCTTGATTGTACCTATACCAATACTACATTGCATCTGAAACACATCTACCCCGCACCTGTGCCGTGACTATACTGTACCTATACTACATACAGGTTAGCTGGAACTGTCGTTAAGTGCACCAACACTCTTAAAGGGCACCAATGATAGCTGTCAGGAGAACATCTCAAAGAACTGCCCCTCCCATAATAATTATTCTGCAAGTCCCTTTGTTCCCCTGCCTCACCCCTTCTTTTGGACAGTGCTTACCCAGTTGTTCTAGGACTAGCATCGCCTCCATACATTCACTCTGGCAGTTTAGTTTTAGCACACGGTAGATTAAACTTTACAATTGCTCACTGCTGCACTTGAGGTGGCCTTGCTACTGTTTATGCTGATTTGGAGGCCAAATGTCATCTTATGCCTAGTCCATACTGTTAATCATTTTGTATGCTAAATTGTGTTATTACCATGGTGATTTCTTTTTTTTGCTTGCCTAGTTACCAACCATATTGTGTGACAATATATTAAGTTTGCCTTTATTACCTGGATTGGTGCCTGTTTTGTTTGATATAGAGCAAACGATATAGCTACCCAGCTACTACTGGGTACTTGTAATGGTCATGCCTAGTGGGCTAACACACCTTTTTTCGTTCAGTTATACAATACACAAACTGTTAACTGAGGCCAGGACCTTATCAATCTATTGATCACACAGACCTTTCCATTACCCAAACCACAATTTAAGTCTGTAAACCCTAATAAAACTGTCACCCTCTCGCAAGCTGAGCAATCCAGAGAACTAACATATATCAGTCATAAATAGCTCAATCCACATAAGTGCAGACAGTTTAGCAGTTATAGCTCTGAAATTTCAGCATGTTTCATAACTCTTGAAATAATAATAGCACAGCCATAATATGGACACATTTATCTTCCTCAGATAATTTGTAACGTTTCAAGTCCAGACACCCCTATATATGACCATATGGGGAACCACTGGCACCTCTTATTCCTCCTAGGTAAAGTAGACATCGGAAACCTGTCATATTTATATATTGTTTTGAAGCAAATTTCACACTAGATAATAATCTGCTGGTTCGCAAGCTGTTAACTGGAGATATTCAGAGGTATGAATACTTATCGAAAATTGTATCTCAAACATGGTCATGAACGTAGAGACCACCCAGCAATCACCCCTCGGACGCTTAATTGGTCAGATCGTCTATGTCAACGCCCCTTCGATTCCAAATGAAAAAGGAATGTCAGGACAGTTCTCATGTACCATCAAATAAGGAAAATCTGTCAGGTTTGAGAAATTATAACACCTAGCTTATCGACTGAAGTCTGCTAAACCAAAGGACTTTGCAAGTATTCGCCTTCTCAACTCTGTTTTATTTCTCTGTTGCTGTATTATCCCTTTATTTCTTTAAAAAAAAACTTTTTTCTGTAAATATTTTATTTGTACCAACTTGACCTTTTTATTATTAACCACTTTTAGACCGGACCAATTTGCTGGTCAATGACCAGACCACTTTTTGCGATTCGGCACTGCGTCGCTTTAACTGACAATTGCGCGGTCGTGCGACGTGGCTCCCAAACAAAATTGACGTTCTTTTTTTCCCACAAATAGAGCTTTCTTTTGGTGGTATTTGATCACCCCTGCGGTTTTTATTTTTTGCGCTATAAACAAAAATAGAGCGAAAATTTTGAAAAAAACGCATTATTTTTTACTTTTTGTTATAATAAATATCCCCCAAAAATATATAAAAAAACATTTTTTTCCCTCAGTTTAGGCCGATACGTATTCTTCTACATATTTTTGGTAAAAAAAATCGCAATAAGCGATTATTGATTGGTTTGCGCAAAAGTTATAGCGTTTACAAAATAGGGATAGTTTTATAGCATTTTTATTAATCATTTTTTATTATTATTTTTTTTACTAGTAATGGCGGCGATCAGCGATTTTTATTGTGACTGCGACATTGTGGGGGACCCATCGGACATTTTTGACACATTTTTGGGACCATTGTCATTTATACAGTAATCACTGCTATATAAATGCAGTGATTCCTGTGTAAATGACACTGGCAGTGAAGGGGTTAACCAGTGGGTGGCAGTGTAGGGGTTAAGTGTTCCTAGGGGTGTGTTACTAACTGTGGGGGGGTTGGGCTTTCATTTAGTGAACACTGATCTCTGCTCCAATCACATGGAGCAGAGATCAGCGTCACTAGTTGCTAGGCAGAATGGAGAAATGTTGTTTACAACGGCACTTCTCTATTCGGCCGCTCCGTGAGACGATCGCGGGGATGCCCGCGGCGATCGAGTCCGCGGGTCCCGCGACCGGACTCACGGGGGTCCTGACCAGCGCGGGAGCACGCCGCCGGCGGCGCGCTCCCGATGGCAGGGTGGCAAATTTAAAGGGACGTACATGTACGCCCATTTGCCTGCCCGTGCCATTCTGTCGACGTACATCGTCGTGCGCTGGTCGGCAAGTGGTTAAAACCTTATTCCGAAAAGTATTAAAACTGCTTTTAACACTTTTTTAATGCAAGCTAAACAAATCCCTGTATCTTGAAGAGCGCTACTGTATACAATAAATTGCTGAACATACCTGTCTGTGGTGACAGTGTGTTACAGATGTTTATTCTAAAATCATAATTAAAATTCAGAGTTTCCTTTTGCTTGACCTGAAGGAGGTGGTGGTAGCTTAAAGGGTTAATTGCTTGATAAATGTAACCCAGTGACAATCCCACTCATTGACCTTAGAAAAGTGTGTGGGCAGCTCAGGCTCGATAGGGTGGCAGTATGTGGACAGATCATCCGCAGCTGCTGCTAGAGTGCTGACAGGGGATGGAGCCCATCCTGGCTCCTGCAAAGGTTCAAGAAAGGAAGGTAACCCCTGAGAGTCACACATCTATGGTGTCCTACTGCAATGAATGGAGTGGCAACCTCAGCCTGGACTCCAACCAGGCCACACCCGCAGCCTGGTTGAAGTCCAGGCTGGGAGCCACTCCATTCATCTCAGTAGGACACCATAGATGTACGACTTCCAGGGGTTACCCTTCTCTTCTTGACAATCACTCTCAGGCTGCTGGCACCTACTAACCATACTAACAATTATAGGTAAAGTTGATCCAGGGCATATCCGATTGCCTCTCGGGGGATCAGGAAGGAATTTCCCCTGCTGCAGCAAATTGAATCATGCTTTGCTGGGTTTTTTGCCTTCCTCTGGATCCACTGTGGTTATAGGATTGTGTATATGGGATTGTATGATAGATTTTTTTTTCTCTCTTTTTCCCTTTTATAGGTTGAACTAGATGGACCTTTTTTCAACCTGACTAACTATGTAAATATGTAACCCTGATTGGGTCCTGCAGTCACTATCAGCGATTTCCTGTGATATTGTGTGTTTGTGCACTCAATTTGGTATCTTAGAGGGGCTGAGGCTTTTGGAAAAGGTTGAGGCAAAAAACAGATGACCCATCCTAATCAGTGGCTACTATGGATGTAGGCCTTAATAAGAAAAAGATAATTGTTTGTAGTTGGGCTTTATAGTCTGTAGTTATATGGGTTTTGTCCCAGACTCCAGGGAACCTTCTATATACTAAAGCTGACTGTAATTGCTGCAAGAAGATGGATATAAATATAGCTGCTGGTTGCTCCTAGGGGACATTCTATATACAAACATTTGATTTTGAATGCAGCTAAGTGCTTAGTAATCTTGCCTTGCTGCTCTAAAGTCCAGGGTTAAAATCCCACCAGCGACAACATCAACATGCAGTTTTTATGCTCTCTTTGTGTTTGTTTCCTCCTGCTACTTTGGATTTTTTCCAGCATGCTTAGGGGGTTGGTTATTTGGCATCCACTCAATTTGAAGAGAGCCTGGATATATGTCTGTATGACTGTAGTAGGGATACTAGTACAATATAAACTAGTATAAATAGGAGAAAGAACTCATACAGTTGGACAGTTTGATGTTCTCGGTAAAGCTCTGTAAATTATGTAGATGATATAGAAATTAACAAAATAAATAAATATGAGTAATCCAGTGATAAACCAGAAAGTGCATTACATCAACAAAATCCAGTGACAGGTATGGAGAATGACTGTCCCCTACTGCATTTCCTATTAATCTCTTTTCTGACAACTTGTAATGGCAGGTGCTAAATTACCAATTACTGATCTCATAACCTCCTGTAACCAGGGCATTCCAGACATTTCCTTCATTTTTCTCAGAACATATTTTTGTCTAGGCGCAGCGACAGAAAGATATGATTGCCAGACTTATTCGCTAACTCCTTAAAGTGGTTGTAAACTAGGCTTACCTGTAGGTCCAAGAAATATCTCCTAAACCTACACAGTTTAGGAGATATTTACTAAAAGACAGTCACTGCGCAGGCGCACTATCGCCATTAGCAGCATGCCGCTGCTAACGGCGATATGCCGTTAGTGGCAGCTCCCGTGAGCATGTGCGGGAGTGACGTCATCGCTGCTCCGGTGCTGTGAGTGACCGGAGCAGCGATATGCGGAAGAAGATGGACGCTCCGTACTACAGGGGACATCGCTCGCTCCTGTGTCAGGTAAGTGACACATAATGAGCTACTATGCGATGCATAGTAGCCCATTATGCATAGTAGCCCATTATGCTTTACCTTTGCAGGGAGACAAAGAAGAAGTAAACCCATCAGGGTTTACTTCCTCTTTAAGAAGTCTAGAGATATTAGTCTGGTCACCAATCTTATTTTCTGTCCAAAAATTGTTGCACAATCAGAGGAACTTGCATAGTTGTGCTAAAGGATAAGGGAGGGGAACCACTACTGGTGCCAGCTTGTCAAAAGAGGAGGCAAAGTGACTGTCCGGAAAAATCTACTCTGGGTGATGGAATGTTCCCTTGAACAAGCTCAGCAATCAGTCAGCAGGGAAGGCCAACAAAACGACCTACACACCTTGATTCAACTGTAAATGGGATTGGGTGAATGTTCTTTATTGTCTGTATGTACCATTTGTGAAAAATATTTGATCTGCTGCAGAGAGAATGGAAATGATAAATAAATTCTGCTTCAGAAGGTCTGGCCAACAGCTCAAGGTCCATAAAACTCAAAATAAACAAACATAGACTTCAGACCAAGGAAAATAATTGTAGTTATACATCTTATACTGTATACTTTCAGAGGTCCAGGTTTTAAGCAGAAAAAACAGCATCTGTGATGGAAAGTTGGTTACTGCCTTAATCCCTATTAGGGATGAGCCGAACAGACCCCTGTTCGGTTCGCACCAGAACTTTTGAACACTGCGAAAGTTCGGACCCGGATAATGAACCCCATTAAAGCCAATGGGACCCAAACGTAGAAATCAAAAGTGCCCACTTTGAAGGCTTATATGCAAGTAATTGGGCATACAATAGTTATAGGGGTCCAGGTCCTGCCCTGGGGGCATGTATCAATAAAAATAAAAGTTTGTGAAAAATGTAATTTTTAAATGAGCATTATTTTTTTTTTAAAGTGAAAGCATAAAATGAAAAAATTCTGACAATATAGTGCGGGGGGGGGGGGGGGGGGGTGTCCCTTTAGTCTATCTGCAAAGTGGCAGATCTGTACCATGTCTAGAATCTGCTGCAGAAATAATTGCATTTATAAAGCCAAAAAAAATGAAATTTTCCCTGAAAGCTGCCTTTATTTTGCTCAGCAACAGCTAGGGAGCCAGTGTGTATGATGAGACCACAAGGTAGTGCACTGGGAACAAGATTAGAGATTTTTTTGGATACATTCTGGTGTCACTTTGACTTTGGATAGCAGTAACGGGTGTGTAAAAATTGGTCTTTGGGTGTCGGTGGCACCTTCCCACCGTAACCCTATAGAGGTAATATTGTTCAAAGCAAGAATTGGACTTGCTGTAAAAAAATTGCAATGATGTGCATCTGTCAAACAGGTGCAGAAAAATTGGTCTTTGGGTGTCGGTGGCGCCTCCCCACCGTAACCCTATAGAGGTACTCTTGATGAAAGCAAGAGTTGGCCATGCTGTAAAAAATTGCAATGATATGCACCTGTAAAACAGGTACAGAAAAATTGGTCTTTGGGTGTCGGTGGTACCTTACCACCATAACCCTTTAGAGGTAATATTGATGAAAGCAAGAATTGGCGCACCTGACAAACAGGTGCAGAAAAATTACTCTTTGGGTGTTGGGGGCGCCTTCCCACAGTAACCATATAGACGTGCTCTTGATGAAGGCTAAAACAATTGCAATGATATGCACCTGTCAAACAGGTGCTGAAAAATTGGTCTCTGGGTGTTATTTGTGCTCATGAAACCTATACCAAAAACATTCTTCTAGATGAAATGATTAAACATCCTCAAATCTAGGCAGCCTCAAAGTCCTGCAGTGATTCCACATCCCAAAAAGACCTAATTAGTGACATCGACATCAGGGGCTTCATAGCTGGTAATCCAGGACTGATTAATTTTTTTATAAACGTCAAACAGTCCACGGAGTCTGTGGACAGACATTTTCCATGATCAGTAATGAAACCTCCTGCAGCACTGAATGCCCATCCTGAAAGCGCGCTGGATGCAGGGCAGCTCAACAACTCAATAGCATACTGGGCAAGTTCTGGCCCAGTAGGGATTTTATTCTCATGACCCAGTCAGTCAGTCAATTTTGGCCCCACGGTAATCATCCACCATGTGATGCAGACGCTGCCGATGGGATGTGGAAGCTGACAGTCCTGGATGGCGTGGACTAAAAAAATTCAGAAATGCCTCACTTAGGCGAACGCCTTTTCCAGTGCTCCTCTTTTGACCAACAGAAGACTCAAAACTACATATTCCGGGACACTGTAACCTACTGGAGTTAGGAAAAACGTTCAATAAAATCCTCTTTAACGTGTCATCAAGAGATTTTATCTTCTGCACTCTCTGTGGGGACAGGATGAGTTCTGAGATCTTACCCTTATAACGGTGGTCAAGGAGGGTTGCCAACCAGTAATCATCCTTCTCCTTTATGCCACGTATTCTTGGGTCCTTTCGCAGGCTTTGAAGCATGAGGTTGACCATATGCCTCAAATTCGCCGAGGCTTGAGAAGCAGACTCCTTGGGGTCACTCAGGATGACAACATCTGGAACTTCCTCCTCCCAGCCACATACTACTCCCAAGGGTCCTGGGGTTGGAAAGCCATCGCTAACAGATTTACGTATGTCTTTCTCTTCAAAGCCTATGAAAGTGCCAGAATCCTTCTCCTCATCCTCCTCCCCTCTCTCCTCCTGTGTGTTCTGTGACATAGGAATGATGATGTCTGGATAAAGTGCGCCTTGAGAGGAAAGTAAGTCCTCCTCTTCCTCCTGTTGCTCTGCCTCCAATGCCCTGTCTATAATGCCATGGAGAGTCTGCTCCAGCAGGAACACAACAGGGATTGTGTCACTGGGATTGTGTCACGGCTCACCATCCTTCTGGTCTCCTCAAATGGTGACAATACAGCGCATGCATCCTTAATGATCAGCCATTGACGTGGGGAAAAAAAAGCTGAGGTGGCCTGAGCCTGCCGCCGTGCCATTCTCTCAGAGGTACTCGTTAACTACCCTCTGCTGCATGTATAGCCATTGCAGCATTGCCAAAGTCGAGTTCCACCTGGTTGGCATGTCACAAATCAGGCGGTTTATGGGCAGGTGGAATTCCTGCTGAATTTCAGCCAACCGAGCACTGGCTGTGTATGACCACCTGAAATGGCTACAGATTCTTCTGGCCAGCTTTAGGACATCTTGCAATCCTAGGTACGTATTTAGAAATTGCTGCACCACCAAATTGAAGACATGTGCCATGCATGGCACATGTGTCAACTTTCCCTAAGAGTGGACAGGAGGTTTGAGCCATTATCGCACAAACTAAACACACCAGCTGATGCACTGCGTGACTCATGGAATAGCCCTTTAAATGCGTAAAGATATTCAGATGTTCATAGGACAATTCTGCAGAGGAGGGCATGGAGGTGGCGGAGGAGGAGGAGTAAGAGGGGGTAGAGCTCACAGGTCTGGCATCATCACCACCAGCTGTATGGAGATGTGGGGGCACAACGGCCCTGTCCTGTCCTGCATCCTTTCGAGATGCAAGCAGTGTGCTGTGAACAATATATATCATACCTGCCCATGCTTGCTGGACCATGTGTCAGCAATAAAGTGGATTTTACAGCTGACTGCCTTGCCCAACAATGCCAGAACATTCCCTTCCATGTGATGGTAGAGAGATGGAAAGGCCTTATGTAAAAAGTAGTAACGACTGGGAACCTGCCATTGTGGTACAGCACATTGTGCAAATTCATGGAAGGGAGCAGAATCCACCAGGCTGAAAGGCAGAAGTTGGAGAGCCAAAAGTTTTGACAAGCTTGCATTTAAACGCTGGGAGTGGGGTGGCAGGGACTGTATTTTTTTTTTCTGCTGCAGCAGATGGAGCAGAGAAATTTGCCGGCTACAGTCTACAGCTGGTGGTGTGCTGCTGGCAGATGTGTGGCTGGGACCTGGGACACCCTGTGCTATATCATCATCCCTGTCAATGGAGGCTGCAGAGAGGTAATGACTCTATTGCAGGGACAGACTGAAGTGGGTAAGGAGGAGGAGGGACAGATTTGTGCCCCTTTTGTACAGCTTTTAGGTGCTCTTGCCCATGGGCTGTGTGGTTGGATGCTAAATGCCTTGTTAAGCATGTGGTACCGAAATGGCTGGTGTTTTTGACATATTTGATAAGCCTGAGACACAATTTGCACATAGCAACAGTGTGTTCTGCTGCAGATGTGGTGAAAAGGGCCCAGACAGCTGAGCTCTGGGGAGTGGGCCGAAAGATAACAGCTGCAGAATGTGATGTAATAGGGTGGCTGCACTCTACTCTTTCTTGATGTCGGCCTCCTTGGGGTTGTGCCGCCTCACCTTCAGTTTCCTCCTCTGCTCTATCTGGCACCCAAGCTGCATCGGTGACCTCATCATCATCATCATCTCCATCTCCTCCATCTTAATCATTACCACTGGAGACAACTTGGCAATACGCTGCGGCTTGGGGAACATGAATGCCAATATGTCTATCAGTGTTCCTCCCCCTTTCTAGGCTCATGTTCCTTTCATTCTGATCCTCAGAACCAACATCTGAATCCAGTCGTGGCTGGGCATCATCAAGGGGCAAGTGGCTGACACTGTGGTCAAATAACTCAGATGACTCCTCGGTGGCTGATGTTGGGGCTATGGCAGGAATAGATGTGGACAAGGAGGCAGGTTTATCCACTCTGACAACTACAGGGGACTGCACTGCTTGTGTGACCGAGGATGAGGAGGATGAGGAAGGTTTAGTAAGCCATTCCACCACCTCCTTTGCATGCTGTGGCTGGATAGCATGGGCAAACTCACTAAACAGAGGAAATTATGCCCTGCCTGAGGACTGACCACCTTGTCCACCTTTGCCTGTGAACACATTTGTTGCTGGCCCCCTTACAGTGCCATGGGAACGTTTGCCTCTCCTTGTTGTCCTCCGAGACGTTATTGGGAGGGAGGGGGCAGTACAAATGTAAAGAAGAAGTGGAAATCTGTACGTAGCTGCACTTTAATCAATGTAAAGTGGTGTTTGGTGCACTTTAATTTAAGTACTCACACTACACAAACACACTCCACGGATACACTATAATATACTGCAATATAATGCACCAAACGTACAGTGAAGTACAAAACTATATGCCGTTAAACTGGCAGTAATGCACACAGAACTATACAGCGTCAAACTGGCAGTAACGCACACAGAAGTAAATGGTGTTAAACTGTCAGTAACACACACAGCTATATGGCGTTAAACTAGCAGTAACACACACAAAAATATATGGCATTAAACTAGCAGTAACGCACACAGAACTATATGACGTTAAACTGGCAGTAACGCACACAAAATTACAGTATATGGCATTAAACTGGCAGTAACGCACACAGAACTATATGGCACTAAACTGGAAGTAACGCACACAAAACTAAATGGCAGAAACACACGCAGAAGTAAATGGCATTAAACTAGCAGTAACGCACACAGAAGTAAATGGTGTTAAACTGGCAGTAACTACTCTAGCTATACACTAATTTAAGATTACTGATAAAGTCTCACTACACTACACTGAAACCATATGAGCTGTCCCTACTCTGCACTAATGTATGTATGAATGACACAGTCTGACTACAGTGAAACTATCTGAGCTGTCCCTACTCTAGCTGCACACTATGTAAAGCTGAATGATGGTCTCCCTCACTACACTCACACTATCCCTAGACTGATACTAAACTAATATTTAACACCGACAATTGAAACACAGTATAGCACATTAACTAATAGCACTGAACAGAGCCCTGTTCTAGCTCTCTCCATGCCAAAATCACACTGAAAATGGATGCCACTGAAAAAATACTTATACTGTGGGGCAGGAATGAGCCATGATTGGATAAAGTCATGATGACAGTGTCCACTCATGACTCTGACATTGCTCTCTGCCCTGATTGGCTGAAGCTTGCACTGCTTCAGCCAATCAGGGCTTGCAATGCACTGTTCAGCGCCGCAATGCATTGCGTTTGGTTTGGGGGGGGCAAACAAACGGTCGAACGACCCGTTTGTTTGGATGTTCGCTGATCGCCCGAACAACCATTCGCCCATCCATAATCCCTGTGCGTAACATTGGTATCTGTGTACTTGTTACTAGGACTTTGTATAATTATTTGTATCTGTATATGTTATGTATTGATGACTTGGCGGCTGCATGCGCTACTCTAACTGTGTTTCTATATTTTGAAAACCAAATAAACATATTGAGAAGAAAAAAACAAACAAAAAAAAAAACAGCATCTGTGTTTTCCTGAGTATATTAATGGCACAGTGGCATCTGCAAGCATAAGACATATAAGTAAATGTGCGGGTGCAAGTAACAGAGGTATATTCCAAAAACTGTAGAACATAAGAACATAGTGGGGAACACTACAGTTTGCAGAAAGTATGAAAGCACTGTTATAAGAAAACCATGACATGTCCAGTTCATAATGCAAAAGTGTTGTCTGTGGTATGCCATAAAATTCTAAAATTCTGTGTTTTACTGTATACTCCGCTATGGCGGAACTACAAGTCTCAGGAAGCATTGCCAGGCTGATAGTTACAAGCATGACTCTCATAGGCAAAGACATGATAGGACTTGTAGTTCTGCAACAGCTGGAGGGCCACAGGTTGAGCACCCATGCTGTAGAGCAGGGATATGCAATTAGTGGACCTCCAGCTGTTGCAGAACTACAAGTCCCATGAGGCATAGCAAGACTGACAGCAACAAGCATGACACCCAGAGGCATGATGGGACTTGTAGTTTTGCAACAGCTGGAGGTCCGCTTATTGCATATACCCGATGTAGAGGATATTATGTAGTTCTGCAATAGCTGGAGAGCCACAGGTTGAGCACCCATGCTGTAGAGGATATTATTATCCACTCCCCTCCCCATATTTCTTAATTCTGGCTACTCAGATATAATGGGCATTTTTCTTACATAAGTAATATAATGTGCTTTTGAATAGTTAGAGGAATTTTTCTTACATAAGTAAGAAGCATTGATTCCTCTTTCATATACTGTAGCCTGGAAACACTTTTATACATTAAAACGAATGTGACACTAAAAGCCAAGGTCCACATATTACATCAAGAAACCCCCTTGCTCAATCACTGCATGATACATGTAAGAATACACATCTGAGGAATAAAAGTTAGAAAATATACTTACCTACCATAGTTTACGTGCACCCAAGAGTGCCTAGGCGAAATCTATGCCTAAACCTATGCAAAAATCTGCAACACTCGGAATTCCCGGGATCTCACCAAATGAAGTCACCCTCTTCAGTGTGGTAGAAAGGCTAAGGTAAGTATATCAGGTGCAATTTTCTAAAGCAAATGGGAGACCTGATGTAATAAGTGGAACTTGATTTTATGGAAAGGTCTGCTTTAAAACCAATGTACCAAAGTTAAAACTAAAATACTTGCTTATCCTCCTTATATTATAATTTATTACACTTTCTATATGTTTAGCACATTACAAGATTTTCCTTTTGTTTCAAAACCCTCGGGGATCACTATAAAATGTACATTCATAAATGACATAAAACAGTGTGATCTTGTTATGAACCTTACATTCACAAAGCTGTTTTATTTTTAATTGTGGATAACCTGTGGGAAATGTGATGTTTACATAATGCATCTTACCCTCCTCGTGATTTTATCTCGCAATTCTACTACCGTCAGAGGTCTCTCTTCTTCATCTGCGGTTGGGGACTCGCTGTCACTGTCATATTCATCTCTGGATAGACAGGCAGAAAGGGACAAGCATCAGCTGCATTCATTGTAAACAGCAGTGCACAGAAAGTGCAGCTCAATTAACATCACTGACAAATAAATCATTTTTGCACCTTTCTCACCACCTGGTGCAAAAAGTCCACATGCTAATGATTTATGTAGCATTTAGTAAACTCATATCTTGAGACCTATTAGCAAAATTCACACTTTACATGAAACGGTAGGGGATATGTCAGCATAACCAAATCATATTATTCACCAAAAGAAAATGTACCTCTTTCTTTCCATTAATAATAACCACTGCTAGCAAGGTGCTTCCAACCTGCCATGGTTTGTGGCTACCAAGAGCACTGTGGGTGTTAAATGTAATTAGAGACTACAGAGAGCTTATGGTTTTAGGACAGATTCTGTCTAGTGGAATTGCAAAAAGATAAGAGGATCAGCAAGACCCAACCATTACAGCTGCCCCATGCACATATATATAATTAAAGACTATGCATACAAATTCGTTTTTAACCCTAGGCAAGCAATACATAGACAGCTGCAATACGTACATGAACATCTGAATGTTCCTCAGGTAGCATTGCTTCAACTTTTTAGTGGATTTACTTAAAGTATAACTAAAAACAAAACCTTTATTTTAGTTTTGGATGGAGTGCAGAGTGATTAGAATTAGATGTCAGTTGTTATTGCTGTCTGTCTCCCCGTTAAGGAGATTCATCCTCTGATTCCTCTCTATTTGCCCTGTTTACCATTATCATTGAAAGTAAAAGTAAAACAAAATCCCAACATTTTGAGTTGTCCCCAGAAAAGTAATACAGGGAAAATCTTCCAATGGAGACACTAGTTCTGGTGACCTGGGGGTCCCAAGGAATTTCCTTAATTTGCAGGGATTTCCTCTCACTTCCTGTTTAGCTGGGCAGCACAGTGGTGTAGTGGCTAGCACTCTCACCTAGCAGTAAGAAGGGTCGCTGGTTCAAATCCCAACCAGGACACTACCTGCCTGGAGTTTGCATGTTCTCCCTATGCCTGTGTGGGTTTCCTCCGGGTACTCCAGTTTCCTCCCAAAGACATGCAGGTAGGTTAATTGGTTTCTGTCCAAAATTGGCCCTAGTATATGAATGGGGACCTTGGATTGTGGGTAGGGACCAATGTGAGTGTGTAAAGTACAGGGATAGGGACAATTGTAGACACTTGGGATGGACTGGTGTCTTTATTCAACCTTACTAACTATGAAACTATGAAGCTATGGGACAGGAAGTGAAGGTAAATCTCAGCAATGAAACAGTTTTGTCTATAGTTCTACTTTAAAGCAGAACTTCACCCAAAAGGGAAAGTTTTTCTTTTCTGTCCCCCCTCCTTTAACATCTTTGGACACCATTTTTTGGGGGGGAGGGGGTACCTGTCAAAACCAGATGATTCGAGCAGAAAACTGCAGAAATGCAACAGGAGATGGTCAGAGACTATGGGCATGCTACAAAATATAGTCAGTCTCAGAGACAACAAAACATGATACAGGAAAGAAAGAAAGACATCGGATACCTTTCACAAGACAAGACTGGAGAAAAAGTTCTGGGTTACACTCCTTAGAGCATTTTGACCAATGCAGCTAAATAGTGCTTATAGTAACTGCAGTCACCAGCACTCTTATTATTATTATTATTATTATTATACAGGATTTATATAGCGCCGACAGTTTACGCAGCGCTTTACAACATTTTATTTAACTTTATAGCTTCACACGTATTTATGTGTGTAACATCACATAGGTCAAATCCAGTCAATGTTTCAGGGCTGCCCAGGGTCAGAGCCTGCCATTGTGAGGAAGGAACCCTGTACAGCCCCAAAATGTCTGTTTTTAAGCTATGTAAACAAATATGTATGAATATGTAATCTACAATGAGTGCTGGTGACTCTTCTTTCTTGTACCAATACTGAAGAAAAATACATTAGACTGCTCAAGATCACTGGTTTTACCAGCCTATTACAAACTAATGCTTCCACATGTATGCTACCAACATCCCCCTAGAAATGACTTGTACCACATTTGATATTTCTCTCGACTAGTTCCATTATAAAAGATCAGAGATATATAAAAAAAACATAAACATAGAAAAGAAATAGACAGCAGAAGTAGAGTGAAAGAAATAAACCAAACCAGCCAGTGTAAAGAATATTTTCTTTAACTACTTGACGCCAAATCAAGTATATATACGGGATTGGCTTCAAGTGGTTATAAAAGGGTTATGGCTGCAGCTGTATGCCATAATCACAGTAATTTTTTTTCAGCTGGTGATGCTTTTTCATCTAAAAGCAATCTTAGCAGCTGATTATCCACTGGATTGCTTTTACAGGTGGCAGGAGGGGACGCCCATACCTTCTGCTGCCCACTGCCACTTTTTCAGGCTCTCCAGTGCAATCAAAGAGGCCGGTATCTGACCCAACGAACCACCAGCTTATCATCGAGCTGGCCTAGAATCAGAAGTTTCCCAGCTGTCTGTTTTATCTAGTGTTCCACACTGGCTCTTGTCAGTCACTGCTCTCTGCTCTGCCACCTCCAGCTCTCACTGGAATGCCAGGAAGCCCCTTCACCTGATAGCAGCAAAAACCCTCTGGTCACAGGAGAATGAAAGTAAATGTACTCCTGTGACCCACAAGAGAAGTATGGCCAACAAAGTTTTGCCCATACTTCTCTTTTAACTGGCTTAAATAAGCACAAAAACATAGTTTAGTGTCAGTACAAAACCTGCCAAAGGGCCACATGTTGGAAGTTTTGGGGGTCTGTAGCAAAGATTAGAGTGGAGACAGAGCACAGGCAAGATAAAACTGGTATTTTAAAGTGATTGTAAAGTCAATTTTTTTCCCCATACAAATAACAAACTGCTGCAGTGGATTTTCACAGAGCAGCCTGGATCCTCCTCTTCTCGGGTCCCTCTTGTGTACTCCTAGCCCCTCCCTCCTGTTAAGTGCCCCCACAGCAAGTAGCTTGCTATGGGGGCACCCGAGCTGAGTCACAGCTCCCAGTGTCCATTCAGTCCCCTGATTGCCTTGCTGACTTTGACTGACAGCAGTGGCAGCCAATGGCGCAGCTGCTGTGTCTCAGCCAATCAGGAGGGAGAATCTCAGATGGCTGAAACATTCGTGGTCATCGTTGGACAGAGAGGGATTTCAGGTAAGTGTTGGGGGGGGGGGGGCTGAGGGGGACTGCTGCACACAGAAGACTTTTTATCTTAAAGCATAGAATACATTAAGATAAAAAACTTTCTGCCTTTACAACTCCTTTAAGCTCTCTGCTATAAAGTTTCTGCATTACTTTCATTACTTTTTTCATATAGTGGAGTTTCTTTAAGTAACCCAAAAAGACCCTAATGTAAAAAATTAAAGAGAAGTGTGCATAGCAACCAGTAAGCAATCACCATATAGTTTCCTCTCTCAACAGCAATAATTGAATAAAATTGCTAATTGCAACAGCATTTCTGCAAGAAGTTGGCCAGTCTTTAGCTGCACCAGTGAGCAAGTGTAAAATACCATAAAAAATTGTGAATACTTACTTTGTGATAACCATGTGCAAATTACTCTCAATATATTTTTACTTACATTATAAAGAGGCAGCGATGTACAAAATTAATGTAATTAATTTCATAGACAGCTACGATCCACAAATGTGCAAGGCCTGAACATAAACTATAATTATGTTGTGTCTACACAGCAATAACTTCTAAGCTTCATAAATCATTACTGCCGGACCATCAAACACTGCAGGATAATGAACTCTTTCAAAGGCTAGCACAATATTTTATCGCTGCTCATGGCGAAGTATCATTCACATAACATAAACATGGTATGTGATAAAAAAGAAATAAAACTGCTGTGTCCAGACAAGTTTTTTTACAATTCAAATTTAATAATGATCTGGCATTGCTTCCATTGCATTGATTCATCCTTGGATTCCAAATTGGTATTTTTTTAGTATGCATTACTTTTTGAATGTGTAATGTATGAGTAGGGTGCTTAATAAGAGGTAACTGGTAGCCAGAGGTTTTGTTTTGCAAGCCTTTATTAAAGTGACCCTTGCTATTCCTTTTGCTACATCACTTGACAGTTTTTGTGCATAGAGGTTGTTCTCAGATTTTAATTGCACCATCTTCCATGTCACAGCTTTCTAGCTGTCCCTAGATAGTAAGATAAGAAACTGTGTAAAAATGTACTTCAGAAGCTGCAGGCCCAGAGCTGCGGAGTGTGCCGGAGGGTGGGAAATCTGCTCAGACACAATAGCATCATCCTTTCTTACTTGATTGGCTAAAATTCCTATTTTTTTTTCTATTGGCACTCTTTCCTAGAACTGAGACAACCCTGATGGGTTTACTTCCTCTTTGATTCCCTGCAAAGGTAAAGCATAATGGACTACTATGCATCGCATAGTAGTCCATTATGTGTCACTTATCTGACACAGGAGCCAGCGAAGTCACCGCTGTCCCCTGTAGTTCCGAGTGTCCATCTTCTCGGTGGGTCTCCGTGGGTCTCGCTGCTCCGGCAATGTGATTCGCCGGAGCAGCGATGACGTTACTCCCGTGCATGCGTACGGGAGCCGACACTCGCGGCATATCGCCGCGATCTGCGGCTTACCCAGTGCGCCTGCACGCCGCTGTCTACGGCGCATGCGCCATAGACAGCGATGGCTGTGTTCAGGTAAATATCTCCTAAACCGTATAGGTTTAAGAGATATTTCTTGGACCTACAGGTAAGCCTTAATCTAGGCTTACCTGTAGGTCAAAGTGGTTTGTAAGGGTTTACAACCACTTTAAAGGCTGAACTTCAATATATAGCAATCCCTACTATAGAAACACAGCAGAAATGGATACAAAAACAACAGATATATTCTGGTATCTCTCGTAACCAATCTACCAAACTCTGTGTGACAGAAGCTGTTGGAGGGGACAGAATGTGAGTCTCTTGCCTTGCAATTATGGGCCCTCGCATTTGGGGAAACGGTGCTCTTTGTGAGCTGTATGCCTGGGGATCGCTGAGGTGGTGTTACTTGGATTCAGATACATGTACCCCCCCCTACCCCCAAGGCACACAGACTCTGGATATGTATTTGCCATATTAGCAATAGACTGAATCACACTGTTGGGACACAAACTGTTAGATGCTAATGCCATCAACTCCAGCCAACTGTCTGTTGTGTAAATGAGTCTATTCTGGCTTGTAGGAGTATTCACACATTGTTGTTTGTGCTAATTAACCCTGTGTTTATGTTTATGGTAATGTGTATTGAATAGTCAGTGAGCTAGGAGACAAAGCCTTACCCTGAAAAGTCCTATCTCTCAGACAACTAGTCTGGGTCAATGATTAGATAATTAGCTCATGCTAATTAGATTAGGTTTTAGTCTTCTACTGTATTATAAATACTTGTCATTTTAGTTCTAATAAAGGAGTCCATGTTGAGCAGCTAAGCAAGTGTCGTCTTCTTTTTTGCTTGTAAGCGGTTGGAATATCTGATATCTATATTCAGACTTAGGAAGCGGTATACTGACGGAAGCACTCAATCGGAGTGTGGGATCGGTTCCGTCACACTGCTTCTCAAATTGCTGTAGTTTCTATATTTAAATACCTAGGGGTGCATGTTACATCACAAGGGAGTGCATATGTGGAGAGGAATATGGCCCCATTACTTAAGTGGCTTAGGCAAGTGGGGAAAATTTGGAGTCATTTGCCTTTAACAATAATAGGTTAGAGCCAATCTGATAAAGATGATTTGGATGCTACAATTAATATAATCGTTACATAACTACCCCAAAGACTACCACGGAAATTCTTTAAACAAATAGATATCCTGTTTAGAGATCTTATTTGGAGATATAAACATCCTCCAAATTCGTTTGGAAACTTTGCAACTGCCCAAGGATGAAGGAGGTTTGGCTGTTCCTAACACCAGGTCTTATTATCTGGCATCCCAACTCCAGCAATTAAATGGCTGGAATACTATAGATTGTGAGGATTCCATACCACAAATTATATTCTCTCTATTGCCGATAGATCCCTTAGTGCAGTCAATAGTCTCTTACTATTTTTATAATAAATGTAGATATCCAACATTCTATTTGATACATAGGATTTGGACCACTGTTCAACAAGATACTCAGTATGAGGGTTATACACAATATAGGTCCATTTGGAACAATCCACAACCGCTTGAAGTCACGAAACCTAAAAATTTTGATTTGTGGAAAAAGTCTGGTATTCTGTTTCTTCGCCAACTTTATAAAAATTATGTTTTGCAATCATTTGATAATCTGGCAGCGAAATATCATTTGTCCAATAAATTATGTTTTTAATATACAGTTACCTTGCCTTGCAGAGCCAAGCAAAGACCTATTTATTAAAATGTAATCCTTCATCAATTTTAGCTTTGGCAGTTACTACAAGACATGCTAAACAGGGACTAATAGGAAATATATATTCCTCTATTCAAATGACAAATAGAATCAATTCACAAGAGGGTAGTTTTGGACAATAGCACAGAGATCTAGAGACACTTCGTAACGAGGAATGGGGCAAGCTTTGAAAAATGTATTTAACCACTTGCCGACTGGCGCACGCCGATGTACGTCGGCAGAATGGCACGTGCAGGCATATTGGCGTACAGGTACGTCCAATCTTAAATGCCACCCTGCTATCGGGACCCTCGTGAGTCCAGTCACGGTTCCCGCGGACTCGATCGCCGCGGGCATACCCGCGATCGTCTCACGGGGCGGCTGAACTGGGAGATACCGTTGTAAACAGCATCTCCCCGTTTTGCCTAGCAACAAGTTAAGCTGATCTCTGCTCCATGTGATTGGAGCAGAGATCAGTGTTCACTAAAAGAAAGCCCAGCCCCCCACAGTTAGTAACACACCCCTAGGAACACTTAACCCCTACACTGCCACCCACTGGTTAACCCCTTCACTGCCATTGTCATTTACACAGGAATCACTGCATTTGTATAGCACTGATTGCTGTATAAATGACAATGGTCCCAAAAATGTGTCAAAAATGTCTGATGTGTCCGCCATAATGTTGCAGTCACATTAAAAATCGCTGATCGCCGCCATTACTAGTAAAAAAATAATTATTGTTAAAAATGTCATAAAACTAAAACTTTTGCGCAAACCAATATGTAGAAGAATACGTATCGGCCTAAACTGAGGGAAAAAAAGTTTTTTTAATATATAATTAAATATATAAATAAATATTTAAATAAATAAATAAATATTTATTATAACAAAAAGTAAAAGATAATGCGTTTTTTTCAAAATTGTCGCTCTATTTTTGTTTATAGCGCAAAAAATAAAAACCACAGGGGTGATCAAATACCACCAAAAGAAAGCTCTATTTGTGGGAAAAAAAGGACGTCAATTTTGTTTGAGAGCCATGTTGCATGACCACGCAATTGTCAGTTAAAGTGACGCAGTGCCGGTCATGCGACGCTGTACTTAAATAAAATTGATATCCTTTTTTTCTTATGGTGAAGCCATTCCTTTGTTGATTTGGATGTATGCTTCAGGTTGTTGTCATGCTGAAATATGAAGTTCCTCTTCATGTTCAGCTTTCTAGTAGAAGCCTGAAGGTTTTGTGCCAATATTGACTGATATTTGGAACTGTTCATAATTCCTTCTACCTGGAATAAGGCACCTGAACCAGCTGAAGAAAAACCGCCCCAAAGCATGATGCTGCCACCACCATGCTTCACTGTGGGTATGGTGTTCTTTTGGTGATATTCAGTATTGTTTTTGCGCCAAAATATCTTTTGGAATTATGGCAAAAAGTTCAACCTTGGTTTCATCAGACCATAACACATTTCCCCACATGCTTTTGGGAGACTTCAGATGTGTTTTTGCAAAATTTACCTGGGCTACGATTTTTTTCTTCGTGGCTTTTCTTGCCACTCTAAACCATAGCCCAGACATTTGAAGAATACGGGAGATTGTTGTCACATGTACCACACAGCCAATACTGGCCAAATATTCCTGCAGCCCCTTTAATGTTGCTGTAGGCCTCTTGGCAGCCTCCCTGACCAGTTACTTTCTTATCTTTTCATTAATTTTGGAGGGATGTTCAGTTCTTTGTAATGTAACTGTTCTGCCATGTTTTCTCCACTTTAAAATGACTGTCTTCACTGTGTTCTATGGTATATCTATTTGCCTTAGGAATTCTTTTGTACTCTTCTGCTGACTGACTAATAATAAGATCCCTCTGATACTTTGCAAGCTCTCCGTGGACCATGGCTTTTGCTGTAGGAATGCGACTAGGAAAAAGTCAGGAAAGACCTACTAGAACAGCTAAACTTTATTTGGGGTTAATTAGAGGCACTCTAAATGATGGCAGGTGTGTACTGGGTCCTATTTAACTTCAGTATGAATGTGATTGCTTAATTATGAACACAACTACAGCCTCAGTTATAACAGGGTGTGCACACTTATGCAATCACATTATTTATTTATTTATTTTTTTACTTCCCCTTCCCAAAAGATTTCAGTTTGTTATTCAATTGAGTTGTACGGTTTCTACATCACATTAAAGTTGGAAAAAGTTCTGAAATGATTTATCTTTGTCTCATTTTTTTACATCACAGAAACCTGACATTTTAACAAGGGTGTGTAGACTTTTTATATCCACTGTAACTCTACTGGTGGCTTTTGACTCTATAGACCAGCCATTCTCAACCAGGGTTCCTTCAAAGGTGGCTAGGGGTTCCTTGAGCTGTGGCTGATTTACCTCCTGTTTGATGTCTACATAGTTCTAAGCCAATGCCATTTGGAGGAGCCAGTGCTATGACACCAAAGATCTTTATAGCTCTCTGTAAGGGGGCCATTCTTACCAATACTGTAAAAAAGGGCATTCTTCTCACTGAACACCAAAGTAAAGGGCATTGTTCCCACTGACCCCCAATGAATGGGTTTTATCAGGGGTTCCTTGAGACCTGAAAGTTGTTTTAACAGTTTCCCTGGGGTAATGAGGTTGAGAAAGGCTGCTATAGACCTTAGTTTGCTTTGTGTCTTTGGATCAAATAAAAAAATAAAAAATAAAAATGTCACTTATCTTTACCGCTTTTTATTTGTGATACGAATTATAATTTGCTAACATGTGGAACATTCTATAAAGATATTTTCCCCTTTTTTTCTTCTACCTGGTGAATCACAAACATTAGGGTTTTTTTTGTTGGAGAGTATCTGTAATTTCATGTGTGATGCTCCCAACACACAATGATAAAATTGTATAAATGGAGCATTCATTAATCTTTTTGATACCAACACTGCCAGCTCATGTGTTTATTAATGCATGTCTGGAGGAGCTTGTAGTTATCTATTGTGAAAAGTCCCACAATGCAGCCAATGCACATAGAAGGAACCTGTCATTTCATGCGTGATGCTCCTAATGCACAATGATAAAAATGTATAACTGGAGTATTCAATAATCTTCTTGATGCCAAACACTTCCAGATCATATTAAATGAATGTATATCTGGAGGAGCTTGAAGCCACCTTACGTGAAAATTTCCACAATTCAGCAAATACACATGGATGTATAAACATGCGTGTGTGAGCTCTTGTTCCCTTGACTTCTTTACTGACTTTAACTGGCAGTCAGTGGTTTGATGACTATATAAAAGGCCACTGTTGTTGTGAACAAAGGGTGTTGGTAAATAGCATTTCTCCACTAAAATAAATGTAGCAGATTTTAGGCATTCAAATTGATATGAAAATGTTTTTTTTTAAAAAAGCTACTAGTTTATAGTATAATTTATTCAGTATAGCTACTTTAAAGATTAGTTCCTTAGAGGTATCATTCGATTTACACAAATTTTAAGCATGATTATTACTTGATACTCTATACAGTCTTTCAATATACTCCTATCTTATTTATTTTATTAGAAAAAGGCTTGGCAGAAAATGATTTAAAGCAGAACTTTTGCCAAAAATAAGGTAAAGCCAATAGCCTAATAAAAGATATAATAACATTGATAACATTATTTCCTCAATCGTCCTCATCCTATACTTAATAAATGGTTGGATAATATCCATCTCCTTGTTATGTTTATATATTACTTTACTTATAATTTTATTTCCATTTTACTTTATAATTATTTCCCTATTACTTTTTTATTATTACTACCCCTAGTCTCATTATGACTCCTTTTCATCATTACTATATTAACATTGCTTCCTTCTCGAACCCTTGATATAGAAAATCCTGTCATCATATGTCTTATGTTCTGGACATCTAATCTTTTTTTGTACTGATTTTTACTCTATTTTTTATTATGACAATTTTTGAAGCTAAATAAATAAACAAATAAAGCTTTTGCTGCAATTATTTATCTTTAATCCAGAGATTTCCCCTAGTGTACTTTTTTAGGCCGCTAGATGTCCTCCGTCTGATGAAACTCATCATTCAACCCACTTTTTTTGTGCCAAGTTTGTCCTGGATCTGCTACAGCCTGTGACTGGACAGTGAAAGGAGAAGCAGCGTCTGTGGATCCGAGACTATGCACTGGTCAATATGATTTTTCACTCCAATATATGTAAAAACCCATGGGAAGCATTGCTTCATAAATCTATATGAGACTTAACGAGGCGGCAATGCGTGGTAGCGATCCATTTTCATAGGCGGTAAACAGACCATAGCGACAACCTGGAAAAGGCTTCTCCTCTCTTTTGGGAAGGTAAAGTGGCAGGTGAACGGGACGTTGGTGAATGAAAAGCTCACAGCGACAGTCACAGATAGGACAAATTTCTGTGTGTTTGAAAACCCTGGCTAGACCAGTTCCCGACGATGTGCCCGTCCCCATGATTTTTTTTAGGTTCCTAAATGCAGTTGCTCCAGAGCTTAGTAATTGAGGTAAAGCTTCACTTTGCAAAAAGATACCAAATCACATGCAAGGAAAATATAAAAACCAGCATTTTTGCTTTCACATGATTGGATAATGGAACTAGGAAGAGTTTCTGCTCATTTATTAAGTGCTGGAGCCACTGTACTTGCAGAGAGCAGTTTGCAAAGTGCACACAGTCTATTTGCGTTTAGCAAATCAACCCCATAGACTCTTGAGAGCCGGTTCACACAGGGGCGACTCAGATCCGACTTCAGGTCGCCCCTAGTCGCCTCAGGTCGGACAACATGTAAAAATCAATGTAAATGAATGAGAACCTTCTTAATGCACACTACTGAAGTCATTCCGACTTCAGAAAAGGTTCCTGCACTACTTCAATCCGACTTGTAGGCGACTGGTACCCATTGATTTCAATGGAGGTCGCCTCCAAGTCAGATCTCCGTCTATACAGAGGCGACTCTGACAGAATTATCAGCTCTCAAGAGGGAACTCCACGCCAAATTTATTCAAAAAATTTGGTGTGGGGGAGGGGGGGGCGTGGCGACCGCCGACTGTGATGGCCGCATATTGTTAGAGCTCCGCTCGGCTGCAGGGGAATCACCGGACTATCGCCCGATCTGACCCGGATACATCCGCCATCGAAAGCCGCTACATCACCGTCGTCATCCTGAACACGGGGAACATGCGTAAGAAGCACCAGGCACCGGTGAATATGCAAAAACTGCCGGACTTTTTCCCGGCCACATCCCGCGGGCTTCAAGAAAATGGCGGCGGGAGACAATCCGCAAGGCACGCGCACCGGGATCTAGCACCAGCATCACCAGCATCACCAGCGTCACGAGAGACACGAGAGAGGGAGACGAGAGAGACACATCCGCTGCACAGGGAATGTCGCACGCACGGAACAGCAGTTCCAACTCTACCTCTCCCAGCCGCTCACCTACCACAAGAAGCCCTGTTAAATCTAAACCTAGGCTGGACCCTGAGATAAGCGCTCATGGCAACAGATACTCCGCACTGGACATGGAGGTGAGTGGGGCACAAAATAGCGACACAAATGTACAACACCCGGTGGATCAATTTGCCATGTTTCCAACCACAGGGCAATCAGTATCGGACACCACTTTAAAAGAAATGCTCATGTCATTAAGATCATCACTGCAAACTGACATGATGACATGTTTTCAACAATGCAGAGCAGAAATCACTGAACTTGAGGACAGAGTGAATCAAGTAGAAATTAGAATGTGCGACGTCACCGCATCCTTCAACGCACTAGTAGATTCCCACATGTCCCAGCAAGACACCATCTCTAGAATACAATCAAAATTAGCTGACCTCGAGGACCATTCCCGTAGGAACAATTTGAAAATACGAGGCATACCAGAAAGTGTCGCGGCGCAGCAGCTTCAAACGTACGTTACTGACATTTTTCACGCCGTAGTACCATCACTATCTGCACTGGATTTGAAGATAGATAGGATTCACCGGGTGCCCAAGCCATCCTTCCTACCACAAGAGATTCCTAGAGATGTACTACTCAGGGTCCATTTCTTTCAAACTAAAGAGGTAATCCTGGATGTTTTTCGCAAAGAGGACAATCTCCCGGAGCAAGCCGCAAATATACAAGTGCTTCCGGACCTTTCCCAATACACGTTACAATTGCGGCGTAACATGGCGACATTTACTAAGGCACTGCGAAACCACAAAATTATATACAAGTGGAAGTACCCAGCAAAACTCATCGTCTCTCACCAAGGAGCTAACCACATGGTCAACACGTTGGAAGAAGGGTTACAGCTCCTGCAACAATGGCAAATTCTAACACCAGATGCAAACCAAGAGCCACCTCTTCAATTTAGAGCTCCGCCTGGCAAGCTACAACAAGACTGGCAATCCAAGCAACAAAGACGCCTAAGCTCACACCGCACCTGAGCTCATATTTCAAGTCTCTTCGTACAAGCTTACAATAGGATTCCCCTAAAGCTTATGGTACCGTCCACCGTACCTCAGCTCCCACCATTTGGGCAGTTACACTGCCTAGTCCACTTGGACTCTTGTCTGTTCTGTTAGTTTTTTTTTATTTTTTTATTTACCTTTTTCGTGTTTCTCATTCAACCGATAACTGAGCAAGTATCCAACGGCTCCAACTATCTAAACGGTTTTCAAATAGAAAAATGGACATTGCTGACCACCTGAGTGTTCAACTTTCTAATCACCACTCCTGGCAGACACATCGGGCAACGTTTGTCACAGAAAAATCCTTCTACCTCACCACTGATCCTTACTCAACTCACTACTATGTTCATGACTTAATCACTCTTATGAACCCAAACTTTCCACAACAGGAGATGAAGCTTCACATTCCACCTGACCAACGCAGATATCGTCTGACTCACCATTCAACAGCTATAAATGACAGTTAAGTTTTTAACAATAAATGCGAGAGGCCTCAACCACCCGGCCAAAAGAAGATCGCTTTGGAAAGAGGCTATCCAGCACAAGGCAGATGTCCTGGCGGTTCAAGAGACACACTTTCATAAGTCAGCTACACCTAAATGCTCTCACCCAAGTTTCCCGCATGTCTTCCTATCATCCACTACAGCGAAGAAGAGAGGGGTAATGTTGGCAATAAGAGACACTGTGTCGTTGGAACTGAAAGATTCATTCATTGATCCAGAAGGTCGTTTTATAATACTGGTCTGTATAATAGACAAGCTCCCGATCACTTTAACAAGTATATATGCTCCCAACTCGCATCAACTTAAATTTGTTAAGAAGGTTATCAAACAAATAACAACCATGCGAGTGGGGAGTATATTAATATGTGGAGATTTTAATATGATTCTTGATGGTGATTTAGACACTTCTTCTCGAACTAAGCAACGTGGCCCGAACTTCCGGGATCTACTTATTAGAGAAGAACTGTACGATGTCTGGCGATGTTTAAATGCAAACGACAAATCGTTTACGTATTACTCCCCCAGATACAACTCATACTCCAGATTAGACATGTTTCTAGTGGATAGGGTGCTGTTGCAGAGGATTTCCCGCTCTACCATACATGACATAACATGGTCGGACCACGCTCTGGTGGTCATACAGATGGAGAGCGGGGGCGCCTTTGCGGCAGCACGCTTATGGAGGTGTAATGAATACCTGATCCAAGACCCAAAATTTCAAAAAGCCATCACACAGCAACTAGAAGAATTTTTTAGTTTTAATATTCCTGACGCCACAAACTCCTTCAATAACTGGAATGCCCATAAGGCATATGTTCGCGGTATACTTATCAAAATGAATTCTAGACTATTCAAAGAACGTACAGCTAAAGTCACAAATCTTATCACAGAAATCCAAAAACTAGAGAAAGAAAATCAAAACACACCTACAGAAACATTAGCCTCGAAATTATCTACCGCACGATTTCAGCTAAGGGAACTTTTTAGCATACAACACGATCAATACATGTCCAAACTTAAACTAAATTACTATGCAAATAATAATAGAGCAGGTAGGTTCTTAGCTAACCGAATTGAAGAACGCAGATCCAAAACCGTAATCCCGCATCTGTTCTACCCGGACACCACTAGGAAAATAGAGAATCCACAGGAAATCGCAAACGCTTTTGCGGACTATTTCTCATCACTATACAATTTGAAGGACGATCCCACAGTTATACAACCGGGTAGAACAGATATTGACAATTTTATATCTAAATTAGTACTTCCCTCAATCTCTGAATCCCAACTACAAGCACTAAATGACCCTTTCTCCATGACAGAACTAGAGAGAGCTGTAAAATCCCTCCCTCTCAACAAAGCCCCAGGTCCGGATGGCCTATCTAACGGGTATTACAAAACCTTTAAACAAATACTCTCACCAAACCTTTTATCAATATTCAACGAGGCCCGGACGAGAGGATCTTTTCCTCCAGAAATGCTCCAAGTGTATGTGATTACCCTACCTAAGCCAGGAAAACCCCCAGATGTCCCGGCTAATTTCCGCCCCATTTCCCTGTTAAATGGAGATATCAAAATTTATGCAAAATTACTAGCTAACAGATTATACGACCTCATTCCAGATCTAGTGAAACCAGACCAAACAGGGTTTACCAAAGGTCGCCAGGCATCGGATGCCACCAGGAGGCTTCTAAATATAATTCATCAAGCGGAGATCAAGAAAACGCCTTCTCTGCTTCTATCAATAGATGCAGAGAAGGCGTTTGACAGAGTTCATTGGGGGTATATGGAGGCGGTCCTGAGGAAATTTGGGTTCCAAGGCGAGTCATTATCCGCTATTTTAGCTCTTTATTCCAGCCCATCGGCAAGAGTGTACACGTCAGGTCTTCTATCGAAAGAATTCAAGATCACGAATGGAACCCGCCAGGGATGTCCGTTATCGCCATTTATTTTCAACCTAATGATGGAACCTCTGGCGGAGACCATTCGTAGCCACCCCCACATTTCAGGTTTCAGATACCATAAGACCACTCATGTCATCAACTTATTTGCTGACGACGTGATCCTCCTTCTTACTAACCCTACAGTTTCTCTACCATTCACACACGATATTCTAAATCGTTTCGGCACCTTGTCTTATTACAAGGTCAACTTTAATAAGTCAGTAATCCTAGATCTGGGCGTTAGCTCTCACGCTAGGCAACATCTACAACAAACCCTCCCATACATCTGGGCAAAGGAAACTATACCATATCTAGGTATTCACCTATCAGCCAGCATTTCAAGAATTGCCGAAACAAATATCAAACACTTACTTTTAGACATACGGAAAACTATGAACAATATGTCCAAAACGGAACTATCCTGGGCAGGCAAAATAGCATCTTTCAAAATGGTCATTCTCCCTAAAATACTATACGTATTTAGAACGCTCCCCATCCCTTTCAAGGCATCTCACTTTTCTGATTTAAACAGATCCCTCAAACTGTATATTTGGCAAGGAAAGAAAGCACGCTGCTCGCACAAAATTCTCATACAACACAGGAAGGTAGGCGGGATAGGCCTCCCGGACATAAAAGATTATTATTGGGCCTCTATCTTGGCTCAAGCCAAATACTGGTTTCACACTCACTCTTCCCCGCTATGGGTCAATATAGAAACTACTGTCAACAAAATTTACCCGTTGAACCTTCTACTGATTGCAGACGTTTGGAAGCCATTATCCTTAACATCCCTCTCCCCGACAACTAAAGTAACGCTGATGGCGTGGAGACAACTATTAAATCAACCTAAGAAAAGCAACTCCTACACGACTATAAAAACTCCGCTACAAACATTTGAAGTGCTACTTCCATACAGCCCCATCACGAAATGGATAGAACACGGGATAACATGGGTGGAAGAACTCCTGGACAAAAATACCCCCTTAGCGTTTCAAACCTTACAAGATAAATTCGAACTGCCTGCCTCACACACATTGTTATACAGACAAATATCATCTTTCTTGATTAAAAATCCCTGCCTAGAATAGAAATTAACACTCTAGCGTGGCGCTTCTATACGAACAATCAAGACAAGAGTAAGGGCATATCTCTCATATACAATTTACTCCAATCTAAAATAGAGTTCATCAAAACCCCAGCGATTCTGTCATGGGAGAAAGATCTAGGCACAACTTATGAGACGGACCATTGGCGTGAAGTATTTCGTTACAACTACAAAGCCACAAGTTGTATTAGCCATAGGGAATTAACGCAGAAACTTATCACAAAATGGTACAGAACTCCCTTTCAACTTGCTAAAATGTTCCCTACACACTCAGTATTATGTTGGAGGAACTGCGGTAACCCCGGGACGATCATACATATATTCTGGCAGTGTAAAAATCTAACCAGTTATTGGAGGAAAATATTTACAATACTTGCTGATATCACAGGGATATTACAAACACCAAACCCGGCGTTAGCAATCTTACATTTAGGAATAAGCAACTACCCCACTCAATTTAGAATTGTAGTAATTCACATCTTAATTACTGCAAAATTAGTGATAGCCAGGCACTGGAAAGATACACTCTCCCCAAACCCTTCGGAAGTAATAGCTCAAATAAACCTTAAAGAGGAAGTAAACCCTGATGGGTTTACTTCCTCTTTTTTTCCCTGCAAAGGTAAAGCATAATGGACTACTATGCATCGCATAGTAGCTCATTATGTGTCACTTACCTGACACAGGAGCCAGCGAAGTCGCCGCTGATCCCTGTAGTCCGCCGCATCCATCTTGCTGGTGGCGTCTCGCAGCTCCGACCAATGACAGCGGCGAAGCCGCGATGACGTCACTCCCGCACATGCGCACGGGAGTCGCGTCTCGCAGCTCCGCCTCTGCCATTCGGCGAAGCCGCGATGACGTCACTCCCGCGCATGCGCACGGGAGTCGACAAATTAGGCAAATGCATTCTTGGATTTGCCGCATTTAGTGCGCCTGCGCCGTAGACAGCGGTGCCCATTTTCGGGCAAATATCTCCTAAACCATATAGGTTTAGGAGATATTGCTTGGACCTACAGGTAAGCCTTAATCTAGGCTTACCTGTAGGTCAAAGTGGTTTGAAGGGGTTTACTTCCTCTTTAATTACAATTACGAAAGACTTTTAGCACTTAGGAAAGCCTCTTGCATAACTTTTGACAACAATTGGAAATGTTGGAAAGATTGGTATAGGCGTTGAGATATTTATCCCTTCCTTTTCCTCTATCTCCCATCCACCCTTCCCCACGGTTTACCCTTACATCGATTTTATTATAATATGATCAGGTCATGTAAAGAACGTAAATGATGGTTTGATAGAAAGTTTGGTTGCCGGGAATACACTGAGCTCTGTAGTATAAACTGTTTTTCAGTATATTATATTCTCCTCCCGGACCGGACCCCCTCTTGCGCAGCGTGATCCCAGTTGGGGCACAGGAGGGGACCGGTTAGGGAAGATCGACGAATAGTAACGTTGGTTTCAGTCTACTCTATTAAATATATCGGTTCATGGACGATTATTTCAGCATGGTAAACAGCCGACGAATAAAGTATATTGTTGTACGTTACAATGTTAATACTGTTCATGTATGTACTCAGCATTATTGGATTGTAATTGCAAAAAATTCCAATAAAAATTATATTTTAATAAAAAAAAAAAAAAAAAAATTGGTGTGGGTCCCCCCTCTGAGAGCATACCAGGCCCTTAGGTCTGGTATGGATTCTAAGGGGAATCCCCTACGCCGAAAAAACGGCGTAGGGGTTCCCCCCAGATCCATACCAGACCCTTATCCGAGCACGCTACCCGGCCAGCCAGGAAAGGATGTGGGGACGAGCGAGCGCCCCCCCCCCTCCTGAGCCGTACCAGGCCGCGTGCCCTCTACATGGGGGGTGCCTTGGGGAAGGACCCCAAAGGACCTTGTCCCCATGTTGATGAGGACAAGGGCCTCTTCCCGACAACCCTGGCCGTTGGTTGTCGGGGTCTGCGGGCGGGGGACTTATCGGAATCCGGGAGCCCCCTTTAATAAGGGGGCCCCCAGATCCCAGCCCCCCCACCCTATGTGAATGAGTATGGGGTACAATGTACCCCTACATATTCACCTGTGAAAAAAAATGTACAAAAAAAAACACAACACACAAGGGTTAAAATAGTTTATTGCACAGCTCCGGGGGTCTTCCGTCTTTGGGGGTCTTCTTGCCGGACTCCTCCGCTATCTTCTGCTAGCTCTTTTGCTAGCGGAGGAGCCCGGCTTTCTTCTTCGCCACCGCCCTCTTCTTCCGGCTTCGGGGGTCTTGTCCCCCTCTTCGGTTCTTCTTGCCGGGCCACCGCGCCTTCTTCTAGCTCTTTTACAAGCGGTGACCCGGTCTTCTGTCACCGCTATCACCGTCTTCTGTTCTTCTCTTCTTCTCTTCAGATGTTGCCTCGTCGCTGTCTCTGCTCACAATGACGGGGACGCGGCGCGCGGCGACTTATATAGGGACATCACCGGATGATGTCCCCGCCCATTATGATGTCACAGTCCCAGCATCCCATACTCATTCACATAGGGTGGGGCCGGGATCTGGGGGCCCCCTTATTAAAGGGGGCTCCAGGATTTCGATAAGCCCCCCACCGGCAGACCCCGACAACCAACGGCCAGGGTTGTCGGGAAGAGGCCGTTGTCCTCATCAACATGGGGACAAGGTGCTCGCTCGTCCCCACCCCCTTTCCTGGCTGGCCGGGTAGCGTGCTCGGATAAGGGTCTGGTATGGATCTGGGGGGAACCCCCACACCGTTTTTTCGGCGTAGGGGGTTCCCCTTAGAATCCATACCAGACCTAAGGGCCTGGTATGCTCTCGGAGGGGGAACCTACGTCAAATTTTTTTAATAAATTTGGCGTGGAGTTCCCCCTTCAGAGCTCAGTCTCTGATTGGCCACGGCAAAAGTCGCCTGGCCTGGGGCGACTTAAAGTCGTGTTGTAAGTCGCCCCAGGTCGTGTCTAAGTCGTGTTCAAGATGTCTCCAAGTTGCCTCACAAAGTCGTCCTGGAAGTCGTGTCGCCCCTGTGTGAACTGGCTCTAATTGTGCTCAGCTGTGTTTGCCACAGACTACCTTGGGGTGGCCCTCTACTATGACTCCCCTTCCCCTACTTTCTCCACCCTTTTTTTTCCCTTTCTCTTCTTTTCCCATGCCTCCTGTCTTTCCTCTCTCTATCTTTTTCTCAGAATTTGCTTTGCCTATTACTGTTCCTTGCCCACATGTTGGGCCAATTTCTTTTTCTTCTTGGTTTTTCTGGGGTGTTCTACTCTGCTCATAGCCACATTATCCCTGATCAGGTTTTGCTGTTGAATATAGTATAACTGAGCTTTTGTGATAGTACCCTTGGTTTTTTGGCCAGTCCTGCTGATCCACATCACATATGTACACTATCGAGACCATTATATTTCGTGCAGGGTGGCGGTCAACATATGGCTGGTCAATCACATCCCAATGAAACAATACTAGAAAAAATGGCATAGTGCGACAGGCACAGCCGGTACCCCTGGGGATGTTTGAATGAGATAGACCAGTCCGTAAATGAAGTATAGCACTGTAATTTATTAGTGGTACATATTACATACATATATGGTAAAAAAACGTTATTGTGGCAACATATGTAGATAAAAGGTTACTAGACAAAACTTTAATTAAGTTAGCAATAGACTTGCAACATATGTAAGCTTTAAGAAAAATGCCGACATGTTTCGATTCATCTCATAGGCCATTTTTTCTAGTATCACATATGTACACTGGTCGACCTCAGGCTCTTTTTCCATTATAGTATTTGCATTCAATGAATCATTTTGATCTCACATCGCCTGCTAACTAGGCACTTGGGTGCTGAGGGTTTAAAGTGACACTAAAGGCAATTTATTTATTTATTTTAAATAACAAACATATCATACTTACCTCCTCTGTGCAGCTCGTTTTGCACAGAGCGGCCCCAATCCCTGTCTTCTGGGGTCCCTCAGCGGCTCTCTCGGCTCCTCCCTGCATCAGATAACCCCCTAGGAGAAGTGCTCTCCCGGGGGGTTACCTTTCGGGCGCGCTCCTGAGTCCAGCATAGACGCTGAATGCAGGACTCGACCCCGCCCCCCGGCGGCGGCGTCATTGGATTTGATTGACAGCAGAGGGAGCCAATGGCTGTGCTGCTTTCAATCTATCCAACATCTATCCATTCAACAGCCAAGAGCCTCCTAGCAGAGAGATAGCATGTCCATGTGGGACAAGTTTGAGGGCTCAGGTAAGTAAAATGGGGGGGCTGGGGGCCGGTCACTGACAGGTGTTTTTTCACCTTAATGCATAGGATGCATTAGGGTGAAAAAACACAAACCTTTACAACCCCTTTAACCTCCACTCTTCTTTCTAGTGGAATATACTATTATATATACAACCTATCTTTGTTACTATTTGTTTGTTTATTGCATATACTGGGCCTACTTGATTGTGGCACGGACAACCTGTCTTTATGATATTCATCACTGACTCTGATGTTAGTTTATTATTTGTTTTTGTTTATGCTAATCTTTTTTGCAACATAAATATTGTGAAAGAAAAGAGAAGCAGCACAATGATGAGCTCATCTCTCTGTGCATTTAAAAATATGGTTTCAAATACCTCCAAAATGCAAAAAAAAAGGCATTTTTTTTTTCAGAAGAAAAGGTGTTGCTGTACTGTTGTTATGGTATTTTAGAGTTCCTTTGTAATAAAAAAAAAAAAATCTGTCTAAAAATAAAATGGAACGTTGTGCTTTGATAAAGTCCATTACACATGATAAAGTACATTTTTGAAGTTGATTTTAAAATTGACCAACAAATGGCTCTTTAGAGATATATAACCTTGTCTAGAGCCGAAGTGTAAACACGTTGGAATCACACAGACAATCAATGCTTTCTCTGTTTCTCTGAGAACATTGAAATCCCAATAAAGATGTACCAGGAGAATGTCGTCTTCTGGGAATGCTGTAATCTGAGCAGTTTAGAGGTCACTAACAACCTTTTAGAACAATTTTTTTTTATGTAGTTCAGAGAACATATGGGACTTTTCCAAGAGCTCCAAAAACTGCTTTCCAGCTCTTATAACGATCAGAGAGTATCTGTAAAATTGCCCTGCTTCCTATGCAGCCTGTACTTGGCTCCAGCCATCTCCCCTGCAGTATGACCATTCTTTCCTAAAGTCTCAGCCAGATATCTGACATATGTTTAAACACTCTCATCTCTTCTGTGCTGTCTAAACACATGTCCCCCATTAGCATCAAAAATATAATGTATTTAGCTAAGGAAGGCTGCATATATGAGTTGTCTCATTCCTGAAATGAGGGGAAGCTCTGCTGATTTTATTATCCAATCACATGCAAGCTAAAATGCTGTTTTTTATTTTCCTTGCATGTCCCCTCGGATCTACAGCGACTACACTTCCAAGTGCAGTTTCGGTGCAATTTCAAGAGCACTTTGCACTTGTAGTGCAAAGTGGTTTGCCTTTAGTAAATATTGTTATGCCTTTTTTGTTGTTTCTCATATATACACGCACCGACCCCCCCCCCCCCCCCCCTCATACATGCGTCTGGCCCACTAATGTACATGCATGTGCAGAGCGCCGGATGCATGGATTTCAATAGGGTTTTTTTTTTTTAGCACATGATTAGAAACTGAAGCTCTAATTGGCTTCAATAAAGGGTGGGTTCGGGCACAGAGTACTGTGCCCTGGGCCCACCCTGTTGTGTGGCAATAGCAAATTAATATTTGCTATTGTCTTCCTGATTCTCCTCCTGGCCAATCAGGACCCTGAGACCTGATTGGCTAGGGTCTTAGGAATCCCAGCCAATCGGGTCTCAGCCAGGACCCAGTTGCTGTTTGGTCTGGATGAGAAACAATGGCCCCCGAGTGAGGAGCTGCAGCCCGGATCCATGTCTGCCTGATCTGCCTCCCTGCTAAGGTAAGGAGGCCTCTGATTGCTGCCACATTCCCTTCCATCGTCAGTCTCCGGCGTCTCCAATGGTGATGCTTTAAAAGCTTCTAATGGCCTCTAAACATCAGATTTTGTGGCGATAACTCATATGTGTGGTACGATCACTGTTTACATATGGGTGTGGAACCGATACGCACATTCGCATTCTATTAGACCCCAGATCTCTCCTCTAGCCTCCAAAGCATCAGATCAAACTGAAATCGGTCTGATCTGATGCATACACAAGCTAGTAATGGCTTGTTTACATGAGACCCAAACTGGAAGTGACTAAATCCTTTCCGCTTCCAGTTTCTGACATCACACAGTGGGAGGAACAACATCAGTTCTTCTAATTGTGTGCCTGGAACCAGATGGCGCCAGTCATATTCTTACTGGGCTCTCTGATTGGACGGGAGAGCCCAGCAAAGGCAGCGGGGGGGGGCTGTAATGTATGGCGTAGAAACACTAAACTCATTCAAGATCATAATCAACAATGTAGAGTACTTGGGGATTCTCCCTAACTACAGGGGTAGTTAGGAGGAGAAGCTATCTTTCCAACCACATTCACCAGCTGTATTTATTATGCGCATACAGGTTTGAGTTGTGCATTGTTGCATTTTTAAATGAAAATGCAATTATTCGCCATGGAGACCTGAATCGGAAAATGTAAGAGGGAGATTGAATGGAGGAACCTTGAAATTGCAACTATTAGGGAGTGACGGGTATAGCAGTCTCTCAGGACCCCACAACACCTCTCCTGAATCACAGAATAGACAACACCCACAAACACACACATGATTTTCTTCATGTTCCTGGGAGACAAAGTTTCTTTGGTGGGGGGCCTGGAAGAAGCCCAGGGTCTCGATTCAGGTGACAAAGCGCAAAATCTCCTGGATCATGACACAAGAACAAATGACAACAACGCTCTTAGACAAAGTTTGGAAATTTGAGGCCATTTGGGAACCTTGGGCGTTATATACCAAGGTCCCTTTTCTACCCAGGACATATTTCTCCCTAAAAAGAAGCCCTACTGGATGCCTCCTTCTTGTTCCTTCTATACTCTCCCTCCTATACTATCATTCTGTTCATTTTACTCTCTCCTCTACTCCTCCTACCCCACACGATGCTGTCGAGTTCGGACATTAAGAGGTAATCAGATTTGACTAAAAGTACATTTAGTAATACTTTGACATATTACTGAAGATGCCCATGGGACAAATTGTTATACATCACACCCCTTTTTATAAGAAAGGGGGGGGGGGCGTTCCGAGACACCCATTCGGCCCTGGGTGAGCAGGGCAGGTCACAGCGTGATCCCTTTGGGGTGACCTGCGGGGCCTTCTGGTGCTGCCTAGGTTCAGAAATGTCTTCACCGGATCGTAGAGATTTTCTCAAATTTTTTCTATAGGGATGCCCCATGTGCATCTATTTTGGTAAATATAACAGATAAAACTCTGTTCATTTACATTTCGTAATGCATATGTCCTTCCTGATTGGCCATGTTGGCCCTAGTATTATCTTATGTACCTTCATTACAAAAATCTCAATAAACACATTGAAATAGAAAGCTCAACTATTTGTCCAACTTTAACCTCTTGCCTCCCGCTTAACACTTAAAGCGGTGTTCTGCTAAAAAAAATAAAAGTCAGCAGCTAAAAATACTGCAGCAGACTTTTAATAATTGGACACTTACCTGTCCCAGGGTCCAGCGATGCAGGAGAAGCCCTGCTCGTCTCCCCCTCCACTCTGTGGCACCGGCATTTTAACTGTGGACGAGCCGCATCACGTGCCGTGACTGGCCTCGCAATCATCTGGGACCTGTCACGTGTCCCAGATGATTGGCAAGAGGGAGGGGAGAGAGGCGATCTCCCTTCCTGCACCGAGGGAAGTGATGTCAGGAGTCCAGGCGCCGAAGGAGGCAGACTACGAGGACCCCCTAGCAACAGGCATTTAGAGGTGAGTAAAAAAAAATATTCTCCAAATGTTTTTTTTTTTAAGCGCAGTAATATATATATATATATATATATTTTTTTTTTTTTTGGGTGGAACTTAACTTTAAGCCTAGTACACACGGGTTGAATGTTGGGCTGAATGTCGGGCGGCATCGACCGATTTCTATTGAACCTGCCGACATTCGGCCCGTGTTTACTGCAAGGGGTATGGCCAAAAAGAGTCTGCTGACCCGATGAGCGCTGAGTGCTGCTGATGATCACTGACCGGAGTGTTCTGGCAGGGGTGGGGGGCGGTCCCCCTGTCAGAACACAATTGCACAGCAGGGGATATTGATGTACTAACATTGCTTAGTTAGTACGCTCCTCCTGAGCTGTCAGTTTTTCTCGTTCAACTCTGCTGGGTTGAACAAAGAAAAAAAACGACTAATGTGTAACAGGCTTAACAGTATGTGCAGCTTTAATGACCACACACCGCACATATGCTTCAATGGGCAGCCAAGGTTTCTTTGCTGACAGCTCTTGTTCTGCATTAACAATCGGTAGGTGGTGGAACCAGCTTCAGATCATGTGTCCACTGTGATAGCCAATCACAGTGGTCACATGATCGCCAATCCTTCCCATCCATCCAGGTGTACAGACCCTGTTAAAGGGGAAGGAGTTAAATTTGCCTTAAGTTTTGACAGCATTCATATGCATCACAAGGTAACATTCTCTTACCCAGTGGCAGGTGGCTGTATCTCAAATACTGGTCGTTGCATGTCTCCCGACTGTCCCAGAAGGAGTCTGGCTGTTTCTTGTGGATCATACGGCTTGTCATAATTCTGGAGAAAGAAAATATAAAAAATATATTTAGAAATAGTAACAACATGTAGAAGTGTTATGGAAAAAAATAATTATGATTTTCTGATATTAGGAAACTACGTTTCATAATTCTTCCAACCTGGAAGGTTTGTGGCTGATTAACCCCATACCCAGTAGAAATGGATGAGGTTAACTCATTTCAATGAATTCATTAGACCACTGAAACGATCATTTTTATTGTGTATGGGAAGCTGGTAATTAATGCATGACAAAGTACATAAAATATAGAAATTAAACTTTTCCAGTACTTTGTCACTTGTGACATTTCTGTATTCTATAAAACATAAGATGCAGTTTTATGAGTTTTCAGGATGAAAATCCATATACAATGATGTGTAAATATACATAGAATACAGGAAGTTCTGCAGTAGGTTTTCTATATATCTTTGCCAGCCAGCTTTGCTTTAGACACGTTTTATTGTTCATTAATGTCAACCTCTTGTATCATGGACGGCTCTAATCAGCTAAATCATTGTGCCCAGATTATTCCTAGAACAAAGCACCGATCCATAATCTGCCAAATCTCCCTCCCGAATGAGAAGGCCTGCAAAAGTGATCAGGTGTTTAATTCACTCACATCCTCATTTTGGCAATAACAAGAGAAGCTGGAGGCCTTGGGAGGATGTGTTTATACACTCTATACTGTTTAAAGTGAACCTGTACTATGGCCATGCAGTGCAAAGGAACTGGTTCATTTTATTTCCAGCTCAGACAACAGCAATGGAACCGGTCTAATCGGTGCAACTCAAGTCTACCTTTGGTGCGACTTCAATACGACTTGCAATAACTTCTGTTAAAGAAGTCGTATGCAATCTGCAATGAAGTCGCACAGGGATGTTGACTTTTAAGTCGCTGAAATCTGTATCCAGGCTTATTGTCGAAGCTTAAGGCCCCTTTCACACCAGCGGACCGATCGGGCCATCTGTCCCTTTTTAAGGTGGACCCGATTGGGTCACCCATTGTCCTTTATGGAGCGACATCCGATCTGACAAAATCCATTGGAAACAGACTATGGAGGTACGTTCGCCATCCGACCAGCGGGTCGGATTGGATGACAATTAGATGGAAACGAACATGCAGTCCGTTTTCATCCGACTGCCTTGTAGCGGAGTGGACACGGACCTGTCATCCATCTACTCAGCAGGGATCAGCAAACAGATCTCCCAATGAGCAGGTGGATTCCGCTCGGAGGGATCTGCCCATGTGAAAGGGGACTAATTGAACAAGCTGAAGTTAGAAGATGATTGGCTACCATGCATAGCTGCACCAGTTTTAATGAATCAACCCTATTATTTTGGGGTATGGGTGGGTATTTGGCTCACTTCTCCTCCTAATCTATTACAACACTGAAGCTTGGCGAACGGCTGCTGAGGCACTTAGTACCATCTGATCGGGGTGAGAAGATAGTCCTGTGTAAGCTCTAAGTGATGGCAAAGCTTCCTCACTTCACTACCAATGGCTGAAAGAAAAGGTGAAGAAGCAAAGAGAAGGTAAGTGAATGCAGTTGGTAAAGTCAGCATTGAAGTCCAATAGAATTTTCAGATTAAATCAGCTAAAGACATTTCAAGGGCTTTAAAGTAAACATTTTAACGGGTGCAACCGGTATAACACTTGGAGCTATGAACTCATCCTCATGTGACAGCACTGTGTGCCTAAGTGATGAATCTCCAATCACCAGCACTGTCAGATGGGAGGTAAAGTCACATTTTCCCCCATACCAGGAAGTACAGAGTATTTTTCTTTACTTCGGTATTTGGTGGTAGGGCCATCATTAAATTGAACCAGTTGCTTGGCCACACACAGGCAAAGTGTAGGTTCACTTTAAGTCTGGTTTACCACTCTGTGTGTTCACTTTGTGAATGTTTTATGCATATGAATGAATTGAAATGAATCAGGACAAAGGGAATAAAAATAAAGGCATTATTTTAACATGGGCAAATTACAGAAGAGAGTGATTTTTTTTAAGTATTACTCCCAGAATTGAAGAGAGATTTCTTTCTTGCTCACTCTCATCCTGACACCATCTTACATGGGGATATATAAATCCGAGCTCACTCTGTACAATACAGTTTGCTCTTGATGCAGGATTATCCATTCTAACCATGCCTTGCAGTTAGTTATGCTCCTACCTTGGAGTCGAGGAAGGATTGGACAGCCAGCAGCTCATTCGTTTTCTGCTCAATGAGGCCAAGGTACTGCATTATGTTTGATTCACGAATGCTGGATGAAGAACCCAGCATTTCATCCAGGACAGAGCGGTCACAATTTATCTTCTTGAACAAGGAATCAATTCCTAAGGAATGAGACGCATTATTTAATAGAATGTGGAGAGAACAGCACCTAGTCATTTATACATTGGAGCATGTGAATATCATACCGCTGTAAATACGAGCACAACTTTCTGAAAAGTGAAATAAAAGGTATACACTTGGGAAAACATTAATGAAAATAACAGAAACCCAACTAACTTTTTAATGCAATAAACATCATGTATGCAACACAGATTGTGGCTAATTGTATATAACTGCTATACATGAAAATCCTTTAATTAACTTGTCACAAAGCTGAGCAAAGTAAACTGAGCATATGATAGGAAAACACATAAGCAGAGGTTACATTCAGTGAAAAATCAGTTCAGCATTGTTTTGCACACACGTTTAGTAGGGTTGCACCGATACCGGTATCAGTGATGATACTAAGCATTTGCACGAATAATTGTGCAAATGCTCTGATACCTGAAACCGATACCTTTGCAGTGCAATTTGAGCTCATACAAAATAAAAGGGCTAAAATCGAGCTGCAAAGGATCGCATGTGATTTGAACAGGAATGTGGTGCATTCCTGTCCGAATCACATGCAGTTTCCCCCACCTCTCCTGTGTGAACTCAGGCTTGTTATAGTGACTTCAGGAGCCGTGGGGAAAACTAAATTTGATTCGGACAGGAATCTCACTCCATTCCTGTTTGGGGGTTACAACCCCCAAACATGATCTATTTTCTGAAAGCAGACACCCTGTAGAATGAAATAGCAGTAGTGCCAATTTTTTTATACACTAATGTTATTTCTAGGGCACACAAATGCAATATATTACCTATTTTTTTAAATAAATTATAAAGGATGAGATTGTGCCAAGTAAATAGCTACCCAAAATGTCAAACTTTAAATTTGCAGACGGGCTCAATATTTCTTTTGGGGGGGGGGGGGGGGGGGTTTAAGTGCTTTGGTATAATTTTCTTTTTTTTTCACTTTCACTAAAACTTTATTTATATCACAAAATGTCCCCTATGTATTACAATATTTTTAAGACAGGTTGTCTTTAATGAGGAATGAGGGATTTTTAGACCTCTCATGTCTCAGCTGCATTCCATTGAAGCTAATCGAATGTAGATCACACTTCATTAGCTTCTTCCCTGGCTCTTCACACCAGAAACCAGAAGTGATGTTTTAGATGTCGTTTCTGGGTTCATTATAGCTAGGGGAGATCAGCGAATGAATGTTCATTGGTCTTCTCCCCTTCACTCACCGACACCCCCCATATGGGTCCTGGGCTCGTAGGTGGAACAGTGGAGCCCAGGAAGCACACAGCGCAGATCACAGTGGAACCCTGGAGGAACACTCTGTGAGTCACAAAAAGTGATCCAGTGGCTTTACAGCCACCAGATTGCTTTCATTAGAAATCTTACAGTTGGCTTGTGCAGTGCCACAGCCACAGGGAGTGGTTGTAAAACCTCCTCCCTGCCACCGCTATAAGCCCTTGTACACACGGTCGGACATTCCGACAACAAAATCCATCGGATTTTGTCTGAATCTTGTGTTGCATATGCACGGTTGGACAAAGTTGTTGGAAAATCTGATCGTACATAGCGTGATGATGTTATTTCGTTACGACGGGACTACGTTCAGGCTAGTAGCCAATAGCTTTGGTCTAGGAATTTGATCTGAGCATGCGTGGCACTTTGTCCGATCGGAATTCTCTACACACAATCAGACAAAGTCCGATCGGATCATGTTGTCGGAAAGTTTTATAGCCCAGCTCTAAAACTGTTCTGACGGAAACAGTCCGATGGAGCCCACACACAGTCGGATTATCTGACAACATGGTCCGATCGGACATTTTCCGTCAGAATGTCCAACCGTGTGTACAAGGGCTAAGACAAAGCGGTGGCTGTTAGGGTTAAACAATCACTGAGGCTGATTTACTAATGCAAATAGGTTATTCACTTTGTAAGGAGTTTTCTACAGTGCTTAGTGAATGAGGTGAAGCTTTGCTGAATTTTATCATCCAATAATATCCAAGAAAATAATACTGTTTTTTTTTAAATTTCCTTGCATGCAGTTGGGCATTCTTTCCAAAGTGAAACGTCACCCCATTCACTAAGCCCTCAAAGTGAACAGCCTATTTGCCTTGGGGCTCCTTTCACACTTGTGCGACTTAGGATCCGAGTTGTGAGACCCCAAGGTTGAGGACATGTGAAATCCCATATATCTCTATGAAATCCATTCTAATTGACACTACTAAAGCCGCAGTAAATTCAGAAAAGGTTGCTTAGATAACAGAGTAAGGGGGGGGGGGGGGTGTAATAGTGTCACACATGGCACATCAACTGTATTTAATTGGCTAAGGGACACTGCATTGGATGACGATGTTGCTCTCTCCTTGGAGCAAACTATAAAATGAGGTGGAGGAGATTGCTTAAAGGGCAACATTAATGGCTGGACCTTCTCCTAAGGGTCACAGGAGTGCAATTTGTTTTGCAATCCTGTGAACAATTTCCAGTGGAGAGTGGTCTGAAGTCCACTCTCCGCTGACGTCACTGCTATCAGTCGAGGTAGCACGTCATCCCAACTTCCAAGTTTGGATCCACCAGCAACCTTCATTGATGGCCGTCTTATCATCTCAGCAAGCCGCTGAGATGGCCACTCCTGCCCCCCCACAGCTCAACGATCCAAGGAACTTGGAGAAGCAGAGAGGAGAGACGCTGACTGACAGTCAGCAGCTCGCCTCTCAGGGATCTGGGAAAACCAAGCCATCAACGATGTTCGGTGACTCGGTTCTCAGTACAGAGATGGAGGGGGACAGCTGCAGCAACGGTTTGATGCTGCATTCACATGGGTAAGTATGAAACTAATAAAAAAAAAAAAACATACCTCTGTTTTAAAACAATTTCAATTAAAATGTATCACAACAAGATTGCATTGGGGATACAAATAAATATAAGTGTGCCAACGCCCTAAATATGTTGAAAAATATATTTATTCAGAAGAAGGAAATATGGACTTTAGAGGCACATCTGTAATGTTGAAGTACAAAATGAACTTTTATTTAACTTTAAAATTCACATTATTGACATAACATGTTAAAAACAAAACATGGTATTTGGTCTAAAACGATGCTCGCACCACCTAACAAAACCAACTATTACCACAGTGGAATAGATCAATCAATAATTATTCAAAATGAGGTGATGTCAAATAGAAGGAGCAGCTGGTTGGTGGTAGAGACGTAGTGAAGAAAACTCTACATGTTACTTCAGTGCTTCTTTAGGAGCTTGCAGTGGTGCATAATATACGAAAGAGTATAAGCAGGAAAACCTGGTGGGATCATCCACCAATCAGCGTTTTCTTATGCCTTAAGCAATATAAAGCTTGAAAGATCCTTATAAATTGTGTGGGACCGGGGTAATAACCATATCCTCAACAGCCAAACTAGGGAACTTTGAACCAGGCACAACACCATACACATGGAAAGGGGAAGCCCAATAAGGCTATTCCTATGCAAAGTCCACTTTAATTGTAGGATGCCAGTAGAGCTCCAACAGTGTTAAGGCCAGAGCTGGTAAATGTAATGAAGACCCACCGTCCGTATCTCTCCAGACAAGTAAATTTTACTCTGTCAGGTTATTATTGCTGTTTGTGTCCCTTTTGGGATGTTTTCCTTCACTTCCTGTCAGGACAAGATGTGATAGGCAATCTTTTCAATGGAGAAAGTAAAAACGGATTTTTATCACAGCACGGAAGGGTTAGAATCTGTAACGCTGGTATTGCTATCTGTGCCATCCAGTTCTGGGGACAACTGCACTGCATTTTATATGGTCATCACAGGGACAAGATGTGAATGAAAATCTCCTAAATGGGGTCACAGACATGAATAAAACCTGACAGAAGTTATAACTCAATCTGAAAATATATTTTGGCCGGAGTTAGACTTTAGGCTTTCAAACTTCACAATATTCTTGTAATAGACGCATGTTCCATAATAAATGGGGACAGGGGAATAGGTGTAGTTGCTCTATTAGTAATCAGTAGAAGTAGGAGTATAGTTCCAGTACAAAGCCTAACAAATTGCTGAATTCAGGCTTGTATGTAAAACATTTACAATGTGAGCTGCTGAAGGTCAAAGACGTGGTGTGCATTGTATTCCTGAACTGTGTGATTCTATGAATGCAAATGACTGCAAGAGGGAAGGTCTAAAATACAGTATATATGAAATCTGTACAGACCAAACTGTATGAGGCCTACCTTAGTGCTCATAAAGGTCATCCACACTATGGGGTTGATTTACTAAAGACAAATACACTGTGCTCTTTACACAGTGCAGTTACACTCTGCAAGAGCAGTTCCAGAGCTTGGTAAATGAGCAAAAGTGCTGCTGACTTCCATCATCCAATCATGTGCAAGGTAAAATGCATTTTTTTAAATTTTCCTTGCACATGATTGGGTACTTGTTACAAAGTAAATGTTTATGTAATTTACTAAGCTTTGGAGCTACCGCACTTGCAGAGTACAACTGCACTTTGCAAAGTGCACAGCATTTTTGCCTTTAGTAAATTCACCCCTATGGCCGTTACACAGTTACATTGTTGGCAAGGTTGAATAAAGACACCAGTCCCTCTAGTTCAACCTGTGTGTGTGTGTGTGTGTGTGTTTTCTATGAAGTTAGGATGTAAGGTAACAGCTAAACACAGAGATAAAATACCATAGATGCCAACAGTCCCTAATTGCCCGGGACATTCACAGAAAACCAACTGATGTCCTGGTCAGACCTTGCCCTGGGCAGAATCATGAAAACTAAGCTGTCATGGACATTCAGAAGTGTATTTCACTCCGTAAATTGCAAAACACTGCAGGGGGTCCAGGGTAACACAGATGTTAATAATACAGACGGACTCAGATTCTCCCCCCCACCTCCTCCGCTTTAATGAAGTCAATATACAAGGAGGTGAGGGGTATCTTGCCTCTCAGGGATTGGGTGGGACATGGCCAGCCTCTGGGGGGGTGAAAATGAATATATCAGCCTGCCTTGAGCCTTGAACTGCAACATGTGTGAGACAGGAGTGCACTCGAGCAGAGGTATGCTCAGTAATGTATTTTAGGCTTTCTCTGCATCTCCATCTCTAAAGGAAGATCAGGATGGCTGAGCTCCCTCTCTCTGTTTTTTTTTTTGTAAGGGGGGGGGGGGGTTGGGCAGCAGTTTTAAAAACTAGTTTTTTCAGGAGCAGTGATTTTAAGAATGCTTAATGTGAAACAATAAAAATGAAATATTTCTTTAAATATCATGCCTGGGGGTGTCTTTAGTATGCCTGTAAAGTAGCGCATCTGTCTAATTTGTTTTACTGTCCTGTGCTAAAATTACATTTCTAAAGGAAAAAAATGTCATTTAAACTTGCTCCCGGCTGTTCTTGGTCAGCACATAAGAACTGCAGCACAACTGATGGCTCCCAGTGCTGCACCTTCCTTACTTATGCCCTGTACACTTGGTCGAAATTTCCGTCAACAAATGTTCGATGTGAGCTTGTTGTCAGACCGTGTGTATACTCCATTGGACATCTGCTGTCGGAATTTCGGACAACAAATGTTTGAGAGCAGGTTCTCAAGTTTTCCCACAACAAAACTTGTTGTCGGAAATTCCGAGCGTGTGTACACAATTCTGACGCACAAAAGTAAACGCATGCTCCGAATCAAGCAGAAGAGCTGGACTGGCTATTGAACTTAATTTTTCTCAGCTTGTCGTATGTGTTGTACGCCACCGCGTTCTTGATGTTTGGAATTTCCAACAACATTTGTGCGTCCGTGTGTATGCAAAACAAATTTGAGCCAACATCTGTTGGAAAAAAATCCACGGTTTTGTTGTCGGAATGTCTGATTGTGGGTACAGGGCATTATGCCGCCTACACACGAGCAGACTTCTCGTCGGACTGAACTCCGAAGGACTTTTCGACGGAGACCCGTCATTTTTGGTTCATCGGAATAGCATACAGACGAGTGGTTCCGGCGGAAAGATTTGAAACATGTTCTATTTCTAGGTCTGTCAGAATTTTGGAAAAAAAAAGTCAGATGAAGCCCACATATGAGCGGAATGTTCAACGGAATCTTTCCATCTGACCTTTTCTGCCGGAAAGTCCACTCGTGTGTACGCGGCATTAATCTGAGTGCTGCTATAAAAAAAAATTGGCCATAATATGTGTATGTGTATGTGTATGTCAATGTTGTAAGTGTGTCGGGACTCTACAGGTTTAAGGACCGCATAAATAGCTGCAGATGGACACCGGTGGCAAGAAAGGCGCCCTGAGGCGATTCAGTTCGTATAGGTAGCGCTATACAAGTCATTCATTCATACTGGGGATTGCAAGAGGCTGATACCAAGTCAAATTTGGGCATTTACACTACTTGGATTTAAAAGCTGTGTTAGCTGTATCAATGAATACAGAACTGCATTCATTTGTGTTATACCACAGACAGACAGAAAACCCGTCAACTCCAGGGCTAATTCACACTACATTCCTCTATATAGATCAACACGGGCTCATTTAAAATCATTGCATGGGCCCTACGCAACCCCCACCAGTAGAGATGGGCCAAACACCTCCCCCCGTTCAGTTCACAGCAGAACCCCCGAACAGGGGAAAAGTTCTAACCAGACAGGCAAACCCTATTGAAGTCAATGGGAGGCAAACAGGAAAAATCAAAAGGGTCCATTTTGAGATCTTAAATGAAAGCAATTGGCCATAAAAGGAGTATGGGGGTCCGGATACTGCCCCGGGGGACATGTATCAATGTAATTTTTTTTTTTTAAATGATTGTTTTTTCAGGAGAAGTGATTTTATTGATGCTTAAAGTGGTGCAACAATAAAAATGAAAAATTCCTTAAAATATAGTGCCTGGGGAGTCTCCTTTCCTTTCCTCTCTGCCTGTAAAGTGGTGCATCTGTAGCATATATAGAACACGCTACAGCAAAAATAATTTTTTTAAGAAAAAAATGGGTCAAATTACATTTAAAATGACTTGCGGTTATAATTGCTGGCACCTGGCTTTTGAAAAAAATAAAATAAAAAATAAAATGGCGTGGGTCCATACCAGACCCAAAGGGGGAAAAGGGCCTCGTCCCATCCAGTGGTTGTGGGGGTTTATGGGAAGCCCCCAGATCCTGCCCCTCAGTGGGCCGGACCAGTGCATGCTGGGTCAGTGACGTCAGAAGGGGGTGGTGCCATCAGGTGATATATATATAGGTAAGGGCGGGCCTGCCTGGCTAAGAACTGTCAAGTGGCTTACCCTGCAGTAGGTTGCCAGCCTTCATGTTGACGGGAGCGTTTTTTTTTTTTTTAGTGCGGCGTGATTGACGATGAATTTACATGGGGAGGGGGGGGGGCACTATTTTTTTATTTTTAATAAAGGAATGGTCAAAAGCTGTGTGAGTGTTCTTATTACTTTTTTACACTTTTTGGGTGAATGGGTAAGGGTACTATGCACCCCATACTCATTCACACGGGGGGGATCTGGGGCCCCCCTGTTAAAGAGGGCCTCCAGATTCCAATAAGCCTCCTGCCTGCAGACCCCCACAACCACCGGAGACAGTTGTCAGGATGAGGCCCTTGTCCCCATTACCATGGGGACAAGGTGATTTGGGGTAGGGGGTGCAGAGCCCCACCTGCCTTAAGGCACCCACCACTCCCCCCATGTTGAGGGCATGTGGCTGGTATGGTTCAGGAGGGGGTTGGGACACTCGCTCGCTTTTATGACCTGCCAGGCTGCATGTCTGGATAAGGGCCTGGTATTGACTGGGGGGAACCCCATGCCATTTTTGTTTTACTCAGCTGTTAACGGGGAAGCCCATTGACAGCTGATGACTCATTATTTGTTAAGGACGCTGCAGCTCCCCAGACATGCTCTTTAACAACCAGCTTATACTGCACCCCAATTTGGGCAAAGCTTTGCCCAATTAGGGCGCAAAATGAACTGTGCAGCGTGCAGTGCATTGCAAAGCGTTCGGTGGGACGAATACCTGCCAAACACCCTGCAAATTTGGGTGTTGTTTTGGCACGAACTGATGCTCGAGCTAAACTGTTGGCCCAACTCTACCTACCAGCATGCACATGTTTGGGCTGGTGTATACGAATCCTTACTGCATATTTGTCGCTCTAATTTATCACTATATCTTTGCTAGTATCACCCAATGTTTTCAAAACCATATAATTACATAACACTGTATAGAGCCCTCTGATTCCTCCTGTATTGAATTGTATTTTAACTGTACTGTCTGTGTAAAGCACTGAGCAAATTGCTGGCACTATATAAATCCTGTATATAATTATAATATTAGAGCAGTGTAACTCCTTCCAGTCCTGTCCCGCTTGCAACCTTCTCATTTTTTGGCAGCTGCAATTTTTAAAATAGAAAACCAGGTCAGGATAGAACTGTCCTATAGCAGACCCAGTTCCTACCAAAAAAATGAAATCAGAACTTGCTTCACTTTCTTCAAATGGTACCACTGGTCCCTTTCCCATCTCCTCCCATTAATGCTGATGAACAAATTAGGCAAGATGATGTAAGGATAAAATGAAAAATGGATAATGCAAAATATAACACAGATTTGCAAGCATGCACAATTTTTATCTTGCGATATCAGAATGTTCGCATCAAAAAAGATACTTTAGCTTTTTTCGTTTTGCTCAAATATGTAAAATTTATATATTTCTGTCTTTTCTAGTTTTTTGAGCTCCTGACATTTCAGATATAAACAACTTTATACTCTAGTCTTCTCTAGATTATATAATAACCACACCTTTTTTTTTTTTTTGGAGTGTTTATTATTCCTCCTTGGTAATTTATTCCTTTTTACTTAGATATCTGTAGTTATAATTTGCATTCATCTTCATAGATTGTAAATGATGGAGCACCCCTCTCTTGTTTTAGTGTGTTTATTTTTATTTATTTCCATATTTATTTATGTATTTACTTATTTTTTATATAACATCTATACTTTAATGTTATATTTTAATATTTTTGTTTTGTCAAATATTCTGTATTTGTTGTTATTTATTATTTCTAAAACAAAGAAATCTTTTGAACGAGAAAGATACTTTAGCTTTGCTTTAATATGTAATTATTTAAGTCTTTCAAAAGAACAATCTCTGTTTTTTCCAGCTACTACTTTCCACAACCATGTACACAATGCCAAGTCAAGCTTTGAAGGGCTTTACAAAGATATGAAAGGATATTACCAATGACACTTCTCATAACCTTGACATGTCGAATGACTTTTTAGTTTAATTCATGTTTATTTACAGATAAGAACGTTTGGTATGGGGAGAGATTTAGTATTAGCAGAAGACAGAAGAACGTAGGGTCAGCTGCTACTAAAAATAATGTTTTGGATGCAACAGAACGCAAGCTTCCATAGAATCCCCACCTTCCTATCATGTAAACGTAGACGGTGCCTGTTTTAGGACTGGCGGAAATAAAGATTCTTAGGTGGAAAAATGTGGTTAGTAAAGCATAATAGACAGAAAATCTTGCTGTGCACCACTAAAGCCTACAAAAACATGTTGCCTAAGCTCAGTGGGCTTTTCAGAAAGACGACATTGACAATATAGTTTTCCTCTCATCAGGGGCGGACTGACCATTGGGCCACTCGGGCTCTGCCCGAGGGCCCCATGACACTAGGGGGCCCCATCAGGGTTGTCAGTCTCAATAAATCTAGGGACAGTATGTAAAAAAATGTCCCCTGACATCCTTTTGGTCTAAAAATCCCGAGATTATAGCTGCCCCACCTCTCCAGTACCTTCTCAGACAATAGAAACATGTCTCTGTGTACTGTGTGATTGTATATTGTGTGTGTGTGTATACTGTGTGGCCCCATAATCTCTGATTGCCTGGGGGCCCCATAATCTCCTATTGCCCGGGGGCCCCATGAGTTGTCAGTCCGCCCTTGCCTCTCATGCAAGATCAAAGACCCTTATAATGAGAGAGTTAATATTCTTCCAAGGTGAGTCAGGGAAAAGCAGTCGGCATTAAGCTGACCTTTTTTCTACCCACTGGCATTAGAAACCAATTTTAATGCTGATGGCATGTGCAGTAAGGGCAAATGGAAGTAGCATCAGTAACATCAGTATAGAATAAATTAACATAAATTAATTTAAAGTGGTTGTAAACCTCTGATATGAAATATGAACAAAGCATATCCTTCTATACTGTATACAAGTGTCATATCTGTCTGCTGCTTTGTTCCTCTGCTATTACCGTGTTTCCCCGAAAGTAAGACAGTGTCTTACTTTCTTTTTATCCCCAAAAGCCCCACTATGTCTTACTTTCGGGGTATGTCTTATATTGGAAAAAAATTGTCGAATTTTTTGTTTTAACCATAAAATTAACATTTATTAACAACCTGAACAGTATTGTATTCACCACAAAACAGTTTTATAAAAGGAAGTGCCAAGAATGTCTTGTTACAACATTGCATAACATGTAAAACAATGAAAAATGGTAAGAACGAACAGTGGAAAACATTACTGCTGCTCCCGCGGCCTCCACATCCCTCCGCTCATCCCGCTCTAACCGTCCGCATCCCGCAGTTAAAGGGGCACTGACAGCTAAAAAAACTGTGTAAAATGTGTTTTTTTAGTGTATATGCATTTTACCTTCTGTGACGGGCGGGGGGGGGAGGTTTCTTTGGAGTAGGGACGTGCCCGAGTAAATTTGCATATGGTAGGCGCGTCCTAAGCCGTCAAACAGCTCATGTGGGCACAGCAAAATGCAAACCTGTACCTACACCTGTATCTAACCCAGTGTGATACAGTACCACCTGCTGTATTTAATCCAGTGTGACACCTGCTGATACCCACTGGGTTACATACAGCAGATGATACCCCAGTATGCCAGTGTGTATGTTTTACTGATGTATGATTAATACTGTGTGCATTACCGTATTTTAAGCAGGAGGCGGCAGTGACAAGTGCAGGGGACGGCGCGGTGACGTATGGAGAGGGGGACAACTCAGGCGTGGGCAGGAGGCGGCGTTAATTAAGATCAGAGGGAAATGGCAGACGCGGCAACGTATGGAGAGGGGGACGGTGCGGACGTGGGCAGGAGGCGGCGCACAGCTAGATGAGAGGGAGGCGGCAATACCCCCGTGTTTCCCCGAAAGTAAGACATATGTCTTACTTTCGGGGTACGGCTTATATTAGCCGACCCCTCTGAAACTCCCGATACGTCTTACAATCGGGGGTGTCTTACTATCGGGGAAACATGGTAGCATGAATCAATTCTGACATTTTTTCCAAGAGGAAAAAGGTGACAGGAGAAGGAGCTCCAGCAGATTGACAGTCTTAGCTCTGTACTTGTGTGCTATGTGAAGGGGGGGTCTCTTAGCTCCAATCAGCTCTCAGAGCTCTCCTCACTGAGCTCTGCAGAGTGTAACTTCAGCCCTCTGCCCCTTTTTTCTGACAGCTCAGAAAAGCTTATAAATGCTGGACTTTTAACAGGTGTAGAGAAGAGAAGACTGCAAATAAACAGGTACAACTTATGTAGGAAGATTTGTTTCATCCTCCTACGTATGGGTATATGGGGATATGGCTGCGATGTGCTCAAAAAACAAATAGTGAGTATTTAATAAATATAATGTGACAATATGTACTCAGACCTAGTATGAGTGTACCAACAATTGTGCAGCAATCTAAAAGAATCAGTACTTAATCCATAAACAGTACATATAAAACAAAAAATATGTGCAAATTGCAAGTGAATAATCAAGTGATTGAACACTGACTAAAAATCTGTATAACAACTAATTCTAAATTGAGTGAAAAACATGACTTTAGTGAAAAATGTGTTTAGTTTTATGTTTGAAGATAAATATAAAGGGTCAAGTTTTTCACAAAATTTAGAATTAGTTATACTGATTTTTAGTCAGTGTTCAATCACTTGATTATTCACTTGCAATTTGCACAACATTTTTGTTTTATATCTATATGGGTATATGTAAGGGTTTACAACCACTTTATCCTCTACCCTCCTTCATGAACAGGCCATTTTTTACAATACGGCACTGGATTACTTTAAATGACAACTGCATGGCTGTGCGACACAGTACCCAAATAGAATGTATATCCTTTTTATTCCCACAAATAGAGCGTTTTTTTTTTTGCTATTTGTCCACCTCTGCAGTTTTTATTTTTTGCTGTATACATTATTTTGAAATATTTTGAAAAAAAAACAATATTTTTTTACTTTCTGCTGTAACACACATCTAATAAAAGAATAAAAATAATAAAATGTCTTCATCAGTTTAGGCCATTTTGTATTCTTTACATATTTTTGGTAAAAAAAATCCCAATAAGCGTATATTGATTGGCTTGTGCAAAAGTTAAAGCGTCTACAAACTATGGGATATTTTTATTTATACATTTTTTACTAGTAATGACGACTTATAGTGGAACTGCGATACTGCGGTGGACAAATAGTACACTATTTAATGTACACACGACTGGACTTTTCGGCAGCAAAGTTCCGACGGAACGAATCCGTCGGACAATTCGATTGTGTGTATGCAGGTCCGATGGACCAAAAACGGCACAAGGGCAACTATTGGCTACTGGCTACTGAACTTCCTTTTTCTAATCCCGTCGTACGGCATTCCGTTAAACGATTGGACTTTGGTGTGATCGTGTGTAAGCAAGTCTATTTCAGCTGAACTCCATCGAAAAGACAGCTGAAAAGTCTGTCAGAGTTCATTCTGACAGAAAGTCCGGTCGTGTGTACGTGGCATAACTGACACTTTTTGGGGACCAGTGACAATAATACAGTGATCAGTTCTAAAAAAATATGTACTGTCACTGTACTAATGACACTGGCTGGGAAGGGGTTAACATCAGGGGCAATCAAAGGGTTAAATATGTTCCTAGCCAGTGCTTGTATACTTTGGGGGAGGTGCTTTTACTAAGGTAAGGCATAGATCTGTGTCATGGATCTGCAGTAATGTTCATGTCTGTCTGCTTACCTCTGTGTTCAGCTTAAGAGACTGGCCGCCTGTTCACCTGTCTGCTTAAGTAACCTTCCCTCAAGAATGGCTCCAACCAGCCCCTAACTGGGAACACTATATTAACATGTGCACTGCAAGCCAGCCTCGCTGATCAATATTGTGTGTTTGGCTTCCTGTGTGCTTCTTGCCGTGTGCTCTATGTCTGATCCTGTTAACCGACCTTGGCTTGTTCTTGACTGTCTCTGTCTGGTTCATATCTCGACCTTTAGCTGTTCTTTGACTATCCCTGCCTGCTTGTTCCCCGACATTTTGGCTACCGTGAGCATGAGCTGGGGGACCATGGGGGCCACGACCTGGAGCTAGTTGCAGCGTAGTCCATCCCCACCATCAGGGGCTCTGGTGAACACCTACTGGTTTTTAGATTCTGCGCAATAGGGAATCTCATGCTTTAGCTCCCAGTGTGACCCTTGTTGGTGCTCCAAAAAGCCTGCTTTCCTGAACCACCCAGAGCTCCATCCGCAGCAGTCAGTCATATGGTCCACTACCTTAGCGGTGCACTTCTGACCCCAAAGGGGTGCATCTGTCAACTTACTTCAGGTGACCTGACAGTTTGATCAGCCATGGACCCGGTTGATGTGTCGCTACCAGCAGATGACCCATTGCAGGGCATAGTCCACAGACTCGAGACCCAGGAATCTAACCAGACTCAGGTAAAGAGATTTCTCCAGGATTTGGCCTCCCACTTCGAGAAGCTTCAGGCCTCCTTAGAAACCCCTGATTCAGCAACTCTAATCACAATCGGTGGCTGTACCTGTTTCGTTTGCAGTCGCAGTAACACAGTGGCTTCAACTGCCAGCTCTGTCCCGTTTCTCTGGGGACTTCAAGGCCCGTAGGGGGTTCCTCAGCCAGTGCACCATTCACTTTGAACTTAAGCTTCAAAACTTCTCGTCCGTTTAGGCAAAGATAGCCTATATTATTTCCCTCCTCTCCGAAGAGGCAAAAGCCTAGGCAGCCCCCTGTGAGAGAAGAATGATCCAGTGGTTTCTAGCCTGCCTGACTTCCTGAAGCTCTAACCGGGTCAGGTTTCTTCAGCGGCCAATGCCCTTTTATGTCTTCTCCAAGAATCTTCTTCTGTGGGACAGTATGCTCTTCAGTTTTGTATACTAACAGCTGAGTTGAGCTGGAATAATGAGGCCTTAGTTGCAACCTTTTTACATGGTCTCTCTCAATGAGTTTAAACAATCCGATATTCCCTTTCAAGAGAGGTCCCTAGAAAAAAGACGCCAACACTCCCTGGTCCCTAGTCAGCCTGAATTCTCCTCCCTTCATCCCGTGGAGCATCTTCTTCCACCTGAGGAACCTAGGCAGCTGGGCTAGACCAGGCTAACCCCCGAGGAACGTGCTAGGCGCAGAACTCTGGGCCTGTGTCTCTATTGTGGGGGCAAGGGTCACTTTCGTGACTCCTGCTCACTTTGTCCAGGAAAAGCTTGGGTCTAATATATCTGGAAGGTGGAGTATTGGACCCAGAAACATCATCTTCTTGTCTTCTTCTTTCAGTGTTCCTTCGTGTAGGCGCTTCCTCTCAGTCGGTCTTGGCATATCTGGATTCCGAGGCTGCTGGCAATTTTATGGACTGGAGAACTGCATCTTCCAGGAAGCTTACCCTTTTGCCCCTCACCATGCCACTGGTGGTCTCGGCAATTGATGGCACTGTTCTTCCAGGGGGTTCTATCTGCTTCCAGACTCTCCCTGTTAAGATGTCGGTAGGGATACACCACAGGGAGTGGATATCCTTCCTTATCCTACCTAAGGCCTCAACCCCCATCGTATTGGGTCTTCCTTGGCTACAGCTCTACTCTCCACACATGGACTGGACTTTTGGGCAGATCCTGGCTTAGGGTCCCTCCTGTTTCTCATTCTGCCTACTCAAAGTTGCCCCAAAGGAGACTCTGCCTAGGGGCCATACTACCCTCTGTCCATCCCAGAGACCCAGACCATGTCAGAGTATGTCGCTGAGAATCTAGAGAGAGGGTTCATCCGAAATCCTCATCACCTGCAGGAGCAGGGTTCTTTTTTGTTCCCAAAAAAGATGGTACCTTAAGACCCTGCACTATCCCCTATCGAGGCTTAAACCCGGTGACAATCAAAAATCATTACCCCTTACCATTAATATCTCAACTATTCAACAGATTGAAAGGTGCCTCCATTTTTACCAAGCTGGATCTCAGAGGTGCATACAACTGATCCAGATATGCGAAGGTGACGGATGGAAAAACGTGTTTAACACTAGAAATGGGCATTACGAATACTTGGTTATGCCTTTGGGTTTGTGTAATGCCCCAGCTGTGTTCCAAAACTTTGTCAACAAAATCTTCATTGATCTGCTGTATCAATTTGTTGTCATCTATCTGGATGACATTCTCATCTTTTTGGAAAATCTGCTTCTCCACAGAGCCTATGTCTGGATTGTACTTCAGCGCCTTAGAGAGAATAATCTGTATGCCAAGCTGGAGAATTGTTCTTTTGAATGTTCTGAGTCCAGGTTCTGGGATTCTTTGTCTCTCTTTGGGTCTTTGTGTGGATCCTGGAAAGGTCTCAGCCATTACCAACTGGCCTCTTCTTGCCAGCCTCAAGGCCACACAGCACTTTCTTGGCTTCACAAATTATTTTAGACAGTTCATTCGGAATTACTCTTCTATTGCTGCGCCTATTATCGCCTTGACCAAGAAGGGTGCAAATGCAAAGAAATGGTCCCCTGAAGCTGTCTCTGTATTTCATGATTTGAAACAGGCCTTTGTTTCTGGACCTCTCTTGAGGAGACCTAACCCTGTTGATCCATTTTTTATTGAAGTGGACTCTTCCCTAATGGGGGTGGGAGCTGTGCTTCTTCAATCCTTTGAGAATAAACGTCAACCATGTGCGTTCTTCTCCAAAAAAATTCTCAGGCACAGAAAAATTATGCTATTGGTGATCTGTAACTTTTTGCAATTAAATTGGTGTTTGAGAAGTGGCATCATCTCTTGGAGGGTTCCCCTAACTCCATAACGATTTCCACTGATCATAAAAATCTGCAGTACCTACAGACTGCAAAACGCCTGAATCCCAGATAGTCCAGGTGGAGCCTTTTCTTTTCCTGCTTTAATTTCATGATTACGTACAAACCTGGTTCCTGCAACAGTCAGGCTGATACACTCTCTAGTCATTTGACACTTTGAATGCTCATTCTACCACCCTGGAGTCAGAAATTCCTCCTGGCAAGACCTTCCTCCCCACTGAGCTAAGAGCTTTGCTGGGGACATGATTCCAAGGTGGCAGGTCATATTGGGTTCGAGAAATATTCCACCTCCATGGCGTTCCTTCTCATATTGTTTCTGACAGGGGTGTTCAATTTACTTCTTGCTTTTGGAGAGCCTTTTGCAAACCCCTAAATATCGTCTTGGATTTTTACTCTTCGTACCACCCTCAATCCAATGGACAGACAGAGAGGGTTAATCAGGATTTAGAGGCTTTTCTCCATACCTTAGTCTCTGCTCATTATGACGGTTGGTAATCTCTACTTCCGTGGGCTGAAATCTCTCACAATAATCATGTAAACACCAGTTCCCAGAAGACACCCTTTTTTACAGTTCATGGAAGACACCCTCAGCTCCCTCTTCCTATGACCTGTTCTCCAGACATTCCAGCTTTGGCTACGGCTCAGGAATCTGTCAATTCTATTTGGGATGACTTTCATGATTCTCTCTGGACAGCTGCTGACAAATTAAAAGCTTTTGCCGACCATCGCAGCCGTAAACCGCCTTCTCTACAACCAGGGGACAAAGTCTGTCTTTTCACCAGAAACACTAAGCTCCGGGTTCCTTCACTGAAGTTTGCCCCAAGATTTATTGGCCCATATTCCCTAGCTTCTAAGCTGAATCCAGTTCTTGACAAACATCAGATTCCTAAAAGCCTCAAATCTCAAACTTCTTCCATGTTTCCATTCTGAAGCCTTTAGTCCTCAATAAGTTCTCTTGTCCTCTCCCTACTGTGGCTCTGGTTTCAGCAGTACAAGGTTAGTCAAATTCTGGATTCCCGGCTCTGTAAAGACATTCTTCAGTAGAGATGGACGAACTTCTGACGGGACGTTTCGCCAGCGCGAACGCGGCCGAAAGTTTGCGAACCGCAAAGTTTGCGGTGGGCCCCAATGACTTCAATGGCAGGCGAACTTTAAAAACCTACAGGTCATATTTCCAGCCACAAAATAATTTTCTAGCTGTGCACACATAGTCCCACCACATAGCCACTGACATAACACATGTATGAAGTGAATCTGGGATCGACAACTACAAGCATTATTTTTTTATATGTTAAATTTTGACAATTCAGGACTCAGTAGCGCATGAAGGCAATGGAGGAGAGGAAAGGTCAGGGTAGGATATGAAGAGGGTGCAGGAGATGATCACCAGCACCGAGATAGAGAGCACTGACACCAGCACCGTGATATAGAGCACTGACACCAGCAACGTGATAGAGTGCACTGACACCAGCACCGTGATATAGAGCACTGACACCAGCACCGTGATAGAGAGCACTGACACCAGCACTGAGATAGAGTGCACTGACACCAGCACCGTGATATAGAGCAATGACCCAGCACTGTGATTGAGTGCACTGGCACCAGCACCGTGATATAGAGCACTGACACCAGCACCGTGATAGAGTGCACTGACACCAGCACCGTGATATAGAGCACTGACACCAGCACCGTGATAGAGTGCACTGACACCAGCACTGTGATATAGAGCATTGACACCAGCACCGTGATATAGAACACTGACACCAGCACCGTGATAGAGTGCACTGACACCAGCACCGTGATATAGAGCACTGACACCAGCACCGTTATAGAGTGCACTGACACCAGCACCATGATATAGAGCACTGACACCAGCACCGTGATAGAGTGCACTGACACCAGCACCGTGAGAGCACTGACACCAGCACCGTGATAGAGAGCACTGACACCAGCACTGTGATATAGAGCACTGACAACAGCACCGTGATAGAGTGCACTGACACCAGCACCGTGATATAGAGCACTGACACCAGCACCGTGATAGAGAGCACTGACACCACACCAGCACCGTGATAGAGAGCACTGACACCAGCACCGTGATAGAGTGCACTGACATCAGCACCATGATTTAGAGCACTGACACCAGCACCGTGATAGAGTGCACTGACACCAGCACCATGATAGAGTGCACTGACACCAGCACCGTGAGGTTGAGCACTGACACAAGCACCGAGATAGAGTGCACTGACACCAGCACTGTGATATAGAGCACAGACACCAGCACCGTGATATAGAGCACTGACCCCAGCACCGTGATATAGAGCACTGACACCAGCACCGTGATAGAGAGCACTGAGACCACACCAGCACCGAGATAGAGAGCACTGACACCACACCAGCACCGTGATAAAGAGCACTGACACCAGCACTGAGATAGAGAGCACTGACACCACACCAGCACCGTGATAGAGAGCACTGACACCAGCACCGTGATAGAGAGCACTGAGACCACACCAGCACCGAGATAGAGAGCACTGACACCACACCAGCACCGTGATAGAGAGCACTGACACCAGCACCGTGACATAGAGCACTGACACCAGCACCCAGATAGAGAGCACTGACAGCAGCACTGATACCAGCAACTCGCTGGGCCCCAAAAATATGACACCGCTCAACCTCCTCAAACAGGAGGGTACGGGCATATAGTACGGTGTGCTTTTTTTGTACAAGGAAGTGAGCCAAATGTAGAAAAAAAGGTCTGTGTGCTCGATTAAATAAATTGTTTATAGGGATAAACATGGTCTACTGGTCACATGTGTTAAATTCCTCCGAGATCCATGCCTCATTCAATTTTAGAAATGTGAGGTAGTCAACATTGTCGTGAGCTAGGCGAGTGTGCTTATTGGTCACAATCTCCCCTGCTGAGCTGAATGTCCTTGCGGACAGGAGACTGGATGAGGGGCAAGCCAACAGTTCCATTGCAAATTGGGCAAGCTCTGGCCAGAGGTCAAGCCTGCCCACCCAGTAGTCCAGGGGTTCATCACTCCTCAGAGCGTCCACATCGGCCGTTAACCCGATGTAGTCGGACACCTGTCGGTCTAGGCGTTCCCTGATGCTGGATCCGGATGGCACCTGTCGATGGGTCGGCTGAAAGAATGACCTCATATCAGAAGTCACCAACACATCTTCAAACCGGCCTCTTCTTGCAGGCGCTGTTGGATTGGTACCCGCAACTCTTTCTTTGGGAGTGGGAATTGCTCCTCTGCCAGCGCACGCAAAAGCAGAATGCAGCATTTCTCGAAGCAAGGCCTGGAAGTGCTCCATTGTGACAGCCCTCTGTGACGGTGGTAACATTTCCGCCATTTTGTGTTTGTATCGGGGGTCTAAGTACGTTGCCACCCAGTACTGGTCCTTGACCCTTATGCTTTTTATACGGGGGTCCCTGTTAAAACACTGGAGCATGAAGGCACCCATTTGCACTAAACTGGAAGCGGTGTGGTGGCCAGGCTCCTGCTCATCATCCAGGATAATGTCATCCTCCTCGTTCTCCTCTCCCCATCCACGCACAACCCAAAGGATCCCAGAAAGGTTTAAAGCATGCTCTTCTTGCTCCTCCTCATCCGCCCCGGCACCATCCACCTCTGACTCTTCTTCAGACTCCTGTTGTTGACTTGTCTCAGATAGAGTAGCCCCCCCGGAAATTAATCCAGCATTGTGACTTCCTCATCTTCCTGCTCCTGCTCCTCCATGGCTCGACAATGGCACGACACAATGCACGCTCCATAAAGAAGGCATAAGGTACCATGTCACTGATGGCGCCATGGCTGCGACTGACCAGTTTGGTGATCTCATCAAAAGGCCGCAGAAGTCTGCATGCGCCGCGCATGAGCAGCCACTGGCGCTGTGAAAAAAAAAACAGCTCCCCAGAACCTGTTCTGCCACAGAGTTTATACAGGTAGACGTTAACTGCACGTTTCTGCTGGAGCAGCCTATCAAGCATATAGAAGGTTGAATTCCATCGCGTTGGGCAATAGCAAATAAGACGTCTGACCAGCAGATTGTGTCGCCGCTGAATGTCAGCAAGGCGAGCCATGGCCGTGTAAGATCTTCTGAAATGGGCCGAGATTTTCCTTGCCTGCCGCAAGATGTCCTGAACCCCAAGGTATTTGACAACGAATAGCTGCACGACCAAGTTTAAGACGTGTGTCATGCATGGCATGTGCATAATTTTGCCCTGTTTTAATGTGCTAAGCAGATTGGCACCGTTGTCACACACCACTTTACCAACTGTCAAATTGAGCGGTGTTAGCCACTAATCTGCCTGTGAACGCAAAGCTGAAAGGAGTGCCGGGCCAGTGTGGCTCTTGGCTTCTAGGCACAACAGACGCAGTACGGCTTGGCAACGTCTCACCTGGCATGTCGAATAGGTTCTGGGGAGCTTGGGCGGCGCAGCGGAAGAGACTCTAGCAGCGGAAAAGGAGGAGTCAGCTGAGGAGGAGAGGGAGGAGGATGGAGTAGGAGAAGAAGAGCCAGGCCTGCATGCAATCCGTGGCGGTAAAACCAAATCTACACGGGCGCCACGGGTTACATGTTTGATGGCCGTCAGAAGGTTCACCCAGTGGGCAGTAAAAGTGATATACCTTCCCTGCCCGTGTTTGCTAGACCACGTGTCTGTGGTCAGATGTATCTTGGCACCGACACTGTGTGCCAGAGATACATTCACTTGCCGCTGAACATGGCCATATAGCTCTGGGATGCCCTTCTGTGAGAAATACTTCCTTCCTGGGACCTTCCATTGTGGTGTTCCAATGGCCACAAATTTTCGAAAGGCCTCCGAGTTCACCAGTTTATATGGCAGTAGTTTGCGGGCTATCAGTTCTGACAAGCCAGCCGTCAACCGTTGGGCAAGAGGGTTATCCGGCATCATTATTTTTTTACGCTCTAGAACGCTTGGCCCACGGAAGCCTGCCTTTTTGCAGAAAAACGTGAGCTTGCTGTGATGGAAGGTGGAGTGGAGGACAATTGTGAGGAGAGAGGAGAAGTAGAAGACGAGGCTGGACGGTGAGAGCCTGGAGTGTGGCTTTGTGTCATTAGCGGACACGTTACAAAAAGCCCACACTGCGGAGCCATGTGTTGGCGTCCTGGGAGTGCCAGATGTGACCGTACATGGTTTATGCCTTGCTCCTGATACATTCGCAGTCTGCTTTGTCCCTCCTGTGCAATCTAAGTTCTTCCTGCTTCTCCTCCCTATCTGCTGGTCCATATCTCCCTCTGAACTCCACTCCCCTTCCTCTCTTGTGGGCACCCACGTGGCATCAGTAGACACGTCATCATCGACGTCACCTTCCCCACCGCTATAATTAGAGATCTCGGAGTAGGCAGCAACAGCGGGGACAAACCTTCTCCTTGGGCTGATCTGGGTACTGTCGTCAGACTGCTGAGCGGCGGTTGTTGCTACCTCCTCTTCCTGATCCAATGCCAAGAGTGGCTGCGCATCGGAAATGTCTTGATATGGATCAGAAAATAATTTCTGTGACTCAAGCGGAAGGTATATGGTGGTGGTGGTGTTGGTGGTAGTGTCTTTGGGGGTGCACATAGCAGAGAGTGAAGAAGAGGGTGCAGATCGAGAGGATGAGGAGGGTGCAGAAGAGTAAGGCTGAGTGAGCCACTCAACCAAGTCTGGTGCGTCCTTTGACGTAATCGCACGTACCTTCAGCAATTTGCCACTTTGGCTCAAGTCTGTTGCTCCTGCCCTACCCCTACCACCCCATGCGGAAGGGCTTGCCTCTTCCTCTGCCTGTCATTTTTTCAATGACCCTGTGACAAAAGTCTCTAGAGAAGTGCAGTATGTATGTGGAAGAAGGTATATAACACCCCGCTTCAATCTGTTGTTTTTGGGAGCCACTGGTCTATCACACCAGTGATAATACTTTTTTTTATTGAGTTTGTCGCTCTCTGTAGTATCGCTGCAGAACCGCTCAGCAGTCACAATGCTGCACAGTGGAAATGCACTATACTATGCTTTATAAATGTGCAAGTATTTTATACGTGTATTACACACCTATATACTGCCCACCAAATAGTACACCTATACCAGTCCTTACAAGGACCTTTGTGGACCAAGTAGCTAGTGATTTGCAGACTGTACCTCAGTCCCTACACTGATAAAGAACTGATGCAGAATAGGGCAGCAATCTGCAGCAGTGCACCACAACCCTCCAAATAATACACCTGTATCAGTCCTTACAAGGACCTTTGTGGACCAAGTAGCTAGTGATTTGCAGACTGTACCTCAGTCCCTACACTGATAAAGGACTGCTGCAGAATAGGGCAGTAATCTGCAGCAGTGCACCACAACCCTATATATTGTTCACCTATACCAGTCCTTACAAGGACCTTTGTGGACCATGTAGCTAGTGATTAGCAGACTGTACCTCAGTCCCTACACTGATAAAGGACTGCTGCAGAATAGGGCAGCAATCTGCAGCAGTGCACCACAACCCTCCAAATAGTACACCTATACCAGTCCTTACAAGGACCTTTGTGGACCAAGTAGCTAGTGATTTGCAGACTGTACCTCAGTTCCTACACTGATAAAGGACTGCTGCAGAATAGGGAAGCAATCTGCAGCAGTGCACCACAACCCTATATATTGTACACCTATACCAGTCCTTACAAGGACCTTTGTGGACCAAGTAGCTAGTGATTTGCAGACTGTACCTCAGTCCCTACACTGATAAAGGACTGCTACAGAATAGGGCAGCAGTCAAGTATAATATTCTTTCTATTTTTGGAAGAAAGTATATTATACGTGTACAACCCTATATACTGTACACCTATACCAGTCCTTAACCACTTCCCACCCGGCCAATGCATATACACGGCCGGGTGGGAGCCGTCTACTCCTGATAGGACGTTCGGGAACGTCATTCAGGAGTAGCGGGATCGCGCGCGCGCGCCCGCGCAGCGGCGCGATCCCGATGTGCTCGTGTCACCCGGACACGGCACATCTCAGATCGGCAGGAGGGCTCTGTGATTGGCCCTCCTGATCACATGACGGCCGTGTCCAATCACGGCCGTCATGTGATGTAAACAAACAGCCGGTTGCTAGGCAATCGGCTCTCCTCTCCTCACACGGAAGTCACCGCTGAGGAGAGGAGAGCAGAACGCTGCAGCCGGCTGATGATCAGTGAGTATGGGCTGCTTTTTACAGCTTTTTACTCACTGATCATCAGTGTAGTGTACACACACAACACACCACACAGTACAAACACAGTCCCCACATATGTCCCCAAAACACACATGTCCCCAAAACATACATGTCCCCAAATAATAAAAACACATGTCCCTAATAATAAAAACATGTCCCCCACATATGTCCCACTAAAATCACATGTCCCAATGATTATCTGCACACATATGTACGTGATCACCTGCACACATATGTACATGATCATTTGCGTACATATGTCCGTGATCACACAAACCAATTATTATACACTTAACGGAATTTTTTTTACCAAAAACATGTAGCAGAATACATTTTGGCTTAAATTTATGACAAAATTAGATTTTATTGGATTTCTTTTCAAATAGAAAAAAGAAAATATTGTTTTTTTTCAAAATTTCCGCTATTTTTGCGCTTATATCGCAAAAAAAAAAAAAACGGAGTCGTGAATAAATAACACCAAAATAAAGCTCTATTTGTGCGAAAAAAATGATAACAATTTCATTTGGGTACAGTGTAACATGACCGCGCAATTGTCACTGAAAGAGCGAGAGCGCTGAAAGCTGAAAATTGGGCTGGGAAGGAAGGGGGTGAAAGTGCCCTGTATTGTAGTGGTTAAAAGGACCTTTGTGGACCTAATATTAATAGCTAGCTAGTGATTAAACTGACTGTCCCTGCTGCACACAGCGTCCTGTCCCTCCCTGCACTGACAAAAGACAGGCTGCTGCAATCACCAACACAGCAGTGCACTGAACCCTATATACTGTACACCTATACCAGTCCTTAAAAGGACCTTTGTGGACCTAATAGTAAAAGCTAGTGATTAAACTGACTGTCCCTGCTGCACACAGCGTCCTGTCCCTCCCTGCACTGACAAACCACAGGCTGCTTCAATCACCAGCACAGCAGTGCACTCTACCCTATATACTGTACTACACCTATACCATACCAGTCCTTAAAAGGACTTTTGTGGACCTAATAGCTAGCAATTTGTGTCACTACAGTCTCTCCCTGCTCCACACAGAGTCCTGTCCCTACACTCATATAAGACAGAATGTAAAATGGCCACCAGATCAGGTCTATTTATAAGGTAGGGGGAATGTCCAATTGTCCATGTGCTGAAATGTCTCAATTGGCTCTCCTGTACCCCGTGATGGATGTGTCATCATGGGTTAAAGTTCTTTCACACTATAAACACATATGTCCACCGGGCGAACAGCAGCAATAGTCCGCCGAACGCGCGAATCGCGAACACACATAATTTGCCGCGAAACAACCGCCGGGCAAACAGTTCGGCCATCCCTATTCTTCAGTACCTTGTGCATTGAAAAGGGTTTGGTCCTGAGGAGAGGTCTTGGATCACTGCATCTGATGTCTTTGCGCCTAGTCTGTTGAGGAGGTTTCCCTCCAAGCTTGGGCCCAAGCAGGGGAGGGGGAGGCCTCGTAAGCGGGGGGGGGGGGGGGGGCTGGGGGGTACAGTCACAAATCTGCAGTAATGTTCATGTCTGTCTGCTTACCTCTGTGTTCAGCTTAGGAGACCGGCCGCCTGTTCACCTGTCTGCTTAAGTAATCTTCCCGCAAGCATGGCCCCACACCAGCCCCTAACTGGGAACATTATATTAACCTGTGCACTGCAAGTCAGCCTCGCTAATCAATATTGTCTATTTGGCTTCCTGTGTGCTGTGTGCGACCTGGAGCCAGTGGCAGCGAAGTAAATACCCACCATCAGGGGCTCTGGTGAACACCTGCTGGCTCTTAGATTTTGCACCCTGGGGAATCTCATGCTCGAGCTCCCAGTGTGATTCTTGTTGGTGCTCCAGAGCATCTGCTTTCCTCAACCACCCAGAGCTCCATCTGCAGCAGTCAGCTGTAGGGTCTACTAACTTAGTGGTGAACTCCTGACCCCAACGGGGTGCATCTGTCACCTGGCTTCAGGTGACCTGACAATCTGTGTCCCTGCTTTGCAGGAACACAATATCAATGCCTTCCCTACTGACAAAACGGTGATCTGCCTTGTTTACACAGTACCAATCGGCGGGAGCCAGTGGACATTGAGTGTGATCACAGTGGGAGTGGGCCACCAGCGCCCCAGACACGGAAGTGTCAGATTACATAATAGATACATGATCTCCCACAGAGCGGCCACCCTGCCGCATTACATCTACGGTGGGCAAGTGGTTATTTATTAAAGTTATAACCACCAGTTACCATAGTTATTATATCAGTGTTTCATGTCAACAGTAAATGTTACCTATTTCCAGTGTACAGGTACTATTAAAGTAGAACTAAAGGTTAACGTTTTCTTTTCATTTTGGACAGAGCAAGGGAGGGTTATAACCCCTCTAAGGTTTTTTTGGCATCTGTGTCAATTGGGGAGATTTCCTTTCACTTCTGGTCTCATAGCCAAACAGGAAATTAATCCCACCAGGGTCACCAGAACTAGTGTCCCCGGTGGAAGATTTCCCCTCTATTTCTGTTCTGGGGACACCCCAGAATTCAGGAGTTTCTTTTCCTTGCACTTTTTATGATATCAGTAAACAGGGCAAATAGAGAGGGTAAATCTCCCTGATGGGAGCACAAATGACAATAAGAACCTGATATATGTTATAATCCTGCTACACTTAATCCATGACTAAGAAAACTGTATAATTTAAAGTTATGATATTTACCACCTGCCTGTATTGAAATAGTCATGCTTTATTATACTGTTTTCTCCAGAAATGTATCCACAAGTTCATACTCCAATCTCTCTAATGATTGTGAGCGTGCAACACCACCACTCCCATTCCAAGACAACCAATCCTCTCTTTCTACTAAGCCAACTTTACATTATTAGAACTTTATTAAATGGCCTCCAGAACCAAACATATGAGTTTAATAATAAAATCAGGGTAAAAAAGTGTAGCCAAATGGCTCCTTACATTTAAAAGTGCCTGTCCCGGCACTGGGGCTGCTGGCTTGTCAAAGAGAGTGGTGTATGGAGTCAACTTTGCGACCACCTCCGTGGATGTTGTGCGTTCCACTGGCTCACACCGACAACCAAAAGGACCAGAAATGGCGTAGGGTAACATGATCAGGTACTACCTCGCCGTGGTCACAGTCTTATAGTGTGGATGGTTACTAGGGAAAGCTTTGTGCGCAGCCTCAGTTATCCTAGGTTTGGTGAAGGATCACTTAGTTTCTGTTGGAAGACATCGTCACATTTGGAAGAATTTGTTTGGTGGACTCTCATGTATTTTTTCGATTGATCTGTTTTTTATTTTATTTATATTTGCAATCATGTTGGGACTTTATTCACTTATATACTATACTTTTTTGTCCAGGTGGACAACCTAAATTTGCACCTACATTATCTGTGATTCTAATTAATGTTTTCCATTTAACTGTTTGTAATGGGACCACTAAATAGTTAATGATTATTCAAGATGCTATCCACCACAGCGCCCCCCTACACCAATTTTTTCACATGCCGATAGGAGTACACTACTCTTTAAGGGGAGCAGCAGGTTTATTTATTTTCATTTGTTTATTCGTTTTTTACATTTTGGCATAGTTTCACTTTATTTTCCAATAGTCTTACTAATGCTTACATACTGGAAGACATTAGCACATTATGGCTTTTTTTTCCATAAGGCCATACTTCATAACCTCTGACTATTTCCAAGAACCAAAAGTAGGACTAGTCCAATGTCTTGGGAAACATGCCCGTTTATAACTAAATAAAAGACATGGGGTAAAGCGTGGTTGACATCATTATATACTGTACTGCTGTTTGTCGAAAATCCTACAAATGGATACACTGCAGGTGATATTTCAAACACTTTACTCTTCAATTCAGGCATCATAGCGCCTGGAGAGAAAAAGAGACAAGATCCGTACCTGCTTTCAGCTGATCTAAAATTTTCATGACTGCCTTAAGCTGCTGTTGGTAGCCATCTGCTTGTTTTACTGCCTCCTCTTCTTTACTCTCAATGTTCTTAAGGATGGACCGGTGTTCCTGCTCCAGACGCACTCCCTGGCCTTTGAATTCTTCAATTTCTTTTTTGATCTGTGGAATACAGACACTTTTCACCGCCTGTATGTCTAAACCCAGAGGCTTGCTCAAAGATGTAACCAGTGAAAGGTGTCACGTTTTAGTGATACATGTGTTTTGACATTTACTTTAACAGTCAACACAAAGGCTACAGAAACCGTATTGGAAGTAAAATGGTTATGCATTAATTAGAAAAAATATATATATATATATATATATATATATATATATATATATATATATATATATATATATATATATATATACACATTATCTCACAAAGGTGAGTACACCCTTCATGTAAATATTTTGATATACCTTTTCATGTGACAACACTGAAGAAATGACACTTTGCTACAATGTAAAGTAGTGAGTGTCGGGCTTGTATAACAGTGTAAATTTACTGACCCCTCAAAATAACTCAACACACAGCCATTAATGTCTAAACTACTGGCAACAAAAGTGAGTACACCCCTAAGTGAAAATGTCCAAATTGGGCCCAATTAGCCATTTTCCCTCCCTGATGTCATGTAACTCGTTAGTGTTACAAGGTCTTCGGTTTTTACAAGAAAAACAGAAATGGAAGGCGTGCACACCTAGTGCATTACCAAAGATAATTTAATAATATTATTTTTTTTATATAAAAGTGGGTACTCACAAAATGCAACTGACAAAAGGCTATAAAAACAGTGCATGGATAAGGAAGGCAGCATCCACAAAGTTTTAATAATGGAAAATCCTTAGCGCTGACATTAATAAATATGTAGGATTACCATACATGTATACGAAACACCCAAATGACTAGGTGCAACCATGCCAGTGTTCTATCACCAAAAAAGTATATAAATGTATGTATAATGGTGCGCTCTGGTCAACTTCCTTTTACACAATCTATACTTGGAAAAAAACAGGGATACCAGTCCTGCGACTACTATAGGGGATATACGCTGAACACCTTGCCGTGCAAAAATGCAATAATAGTATGTGAACAATAAGCAAAAAAGTTATATAAAGTGCTAACAAATTTATGTGTACTAACCAAAAAATACGAAAAAATACTCAGCACTAATCACACAAACATGTGCAGATAGACCAATAATGGATGTTACTGGCCACAAACCTCCTTCACATCCAATACAAAGTGCTATTTGTGCTAATTGCTATTCCATGAGCAACAAAGCTCCCAATCCCAAAACTACTTCAGGGGAAGAGTATTATACAAAGTTGCAGTAGTGTCATATATAATTGAATAGTTTAAAGTGCATACAGGATTTAGTGTAAACAATTTGACAAAGTGCAAATCAAACTCTGCAATTTTTGCAAATGAATAAACCACACCACCATTTTATTTGACATCTGTTACTCCACACCTTGAAAGACTTATTAGCACTGGAAGTGACTGTGTTTTAAGGTCTTAGGTGTGAATGGGGAGCAGGTGTGTTAAATTTGGTGTTATCGCTCTCACTCTCTCATACTGGTCACTGGACGTTCAACATAGCCCCTCATGGCAAAGAACTCTCTGAGGATTTGAAAAAAATGAATTGTTGCTCTACATAAAGAAGGCCTAGGCTATAAGAAGATTGCCAAGACCTTGAAACTGAGTTGCAGCACGGTGACTGATACCATACAGTGGTTTAACAGGACAGTTTCCACTCAGAACAGGCCTTGCCATGGTCAACCAAAGACATTGAGTGCACGTGCTCAGCGTCATATCCAGAGGTTGGCTTTGGGAAATAGACATATGACTGCTGCCAGCATTGCTGCAGAGGTTGTAGGGGTGGGGGGTCAGCCTGTCAGTGCTCACACCATGCACTGCACACTGCATCATAGTGGTCTGCGTGGCTTTTGTCCCAGAAGGAAGCCTCTTCTAAAGATGATGCACAAGAAAGCCCGCAGTTTGCTGAAGACAAGCAGACTAAGGACATAGATTACTGGAACCATGTCCTGTGGTCTGAGACCAAGATAAACTGTTTTGGTTCAGATGGTGTCAAGCGTGTGTGGTGGTAACCAGGTGAAAAGTACAAAGACAAATTTGTCTTGCCTAAAGTCAAGCATGGTTGCAGGAGTGTCATGGTCTGGGGCTGCATGAGTGCTGCCGGCACTGGGGAGTTACAGTTCATTGAGGGAACCATGAATGCCAACATATGCTGTGACATACGGAAGCTGAGCATGATCCCCTCCCTTTGGAGACTGGGCCGCAGGACAGTATTCCAACATGATAACGACCTCAAACACACCTCCAAGACGACCACTGCCTTTCTAAAGATGCTGAGGGTAAAGGTGATGGACTGACCAAGCATGTCTCCAGACCTAAAGCCTATTGAACATCTGTGGGGCATCCTCAAACAGAAGGTGGAGGAGCGCAAGGTCTCTAACATCCCCCAGCTCTGTGATGTCATCATGGAGGAGTGAAAGAGCACTCCAGTGGCAACCTGTGAAGCTCTGGTGAACTCCATGTCCAAGAGGGTTAAGGCAGTGCTAGAAAATAATGGTGGCCACACAAAATATTGACACTTTTTTGCCCAATTTGGAAATTTTCCCTTAGGGGTGTACTCACTTTTGTTTCCAGCAGTTTGGACATTAATGGATGTGTGTTGAGTTATATTGAGGGGACAGCAAATTTACACTGTTATACAAGCTGTACACTCACTACTTTACATTGTCGCAAAGTGTCTTTCTTTCTTTCTTCAGTGTTGTCACAGGAAAAGATATAATAAAATATTTACAAAAGTGTTAGGGGTGTACTCACTTTTGTGAGATACTGTATATAAATAGTATATACAGACAACAGAGCACAGCCATTAAAACGAATCTAATAGTGTGAAAGAAAGGAACAGACTTCATGCAATTAGGGTTACTAAGTTTGTTTTCAGCAATGATGTCCTTATCATGAGTCAGTTTAACCACTTTCAGACCGGACCATTTTGCTGGTAAATGACCAGAGGTCTTTTTACACTTTGGCACTGCGCTGCTTTAACTGGTAATTGCGCGGTCATGCAATGTTGTACCCAAACAAAATTTGCGTCCTTTTCTTCCCACAAATAGAGCTTTCTTTTGATGGTATTTGATTGCCTCTGCGATTTTTATTTTTTGCGATATAAACGTAAAAAGACCGCAAATTTTGAAAAAAAATGATATTTTCTACTTTTTGTTATTAGAAAAATCCAATAAACTCAATTTTAGTCATACATTTAGGCCAAAATGTATTCAGCCACATGTCTTTGGTAAAAAAAAAGTCAATAATTGTATATTTATTGGTTTGCGCAAAAGTTGTCACATCTACAAACTAAGGTACGTTTTCTGGAATTTACGCAGCTTTTAGTTTACGACTGCCTATCTCATTTCTTGAGGTGCTAAAATGACAGGGCAGTACAAAACCCCCCCAAATGACCCCATTTTGGAAAGTAGACCCCCTAAGGAAATTGATAAGAGGCATGTTGAGCCCATTGAATATTTTATTTTTTTGCCTCAAGCGATTGAATAATGACAAAAAAAAAATTTTTTTTTTTTTTTTACACAAAGTTGTCACTAAATGATATATTGCTCACACATGCTATGGGCGTATGTGAAATGACACCCCAAAATAAATTCTGCTGCTTCTCCTGAGTACGGGGATACCACATATGTGGGACTTTTTGGGAGCCTAGCCGCGTACAGGGCCCCGAAAACCAAGCACCGCCTTCAGGCTTTCTAAGGGCGTAAATTTTTGATTTCACGCCTCACTACCTATTACAGTTTTGAAGGCCATAAAATGCCAAGATGGCACAAAACCCCCACAAATGACCCCATTTTAGAAAGTAGACACCCCAAGCTATTTGCTGAGAGGCATGTTGAGTCCATGGAATATTTTATATTTTGCCACAAGTTGCGGGAAAATTACAAACTTTTTTTTTTTTTTTTTTTTTTCACAAAGTTGTCACTAAATGATATATTGCTCATGCATGCCATGGGCATATGTGAAATGACACCCCAAAATAAATTCTGCTGCTTCTCCTGAGTACGGGGATACCACATATGTGGGACTTTTTGGGAGCCTAGCCGCGTACGGGGCCCCGAAAACCAAGCACCGCCTTCAGGCTTTCTAAGGGCGTAATTTTTTGAGTTCACTTCTCACTACCTATTACAGTTTTGAAGGCCATAAAATGCCAAGATGGCACAAAACCCCCACAAATGACCCCATTTTAGAAAGTAGACACCCCAAGCTATTTGCTGAGAGGCATGTTGAGTCCATGGAATATTTTATATTTTGCCACAAGTTGCGGGAAAATTACAAACTTTTTTTTTTTTTCACAAAGTTGTCACTAAATGATATATTGCTCACGCATGCCATGGGCATATGTGAAATGACACCCCAAAATAAATTCTGCTGCTTCTCCTGAGTACGGGGATACCACATATGTGGGACTTTTTGGGAGCCTAGCCGCGTACGGGGCCCCAAAAACCAAGCACCGCCTTCAGGCTTTCTAAGGGCGTTACAGTTTTGAAGGCCATAAAATGCCAAGATGGCACAAACCCCCCCCCCCAAATGACCCCATTTTAGAAAGTAGACACCCCTAAATTTAGGGGTACACTAGTGAGACTAGGTAATAAATGGCGGGTGCCCTGAAACTATAAAAAAATAACTAACCAACCAGCGTCACCTGTAACAGTTATATGGTGATCACTGGTGAAAGGGTTAACTAGGGGGCAATCAGGGGGCTTTATGCGGTAGTATATGGGGGTCCCTGGCGCTATAAAAAGCTGCGGCGAACCTAAATACCTACCTGCCTAACTAGCGTCACCTGTGACACTAATACAGCGATCAGAAAAACGATCGCTTATTAGGCTGGGTTCACACTGGAGCGATGCGGGAACGCCACGAATGCGCGGCGGGTTCCCGCATCGCATGCCTCCCGGCGGCAGTTCACACTGCCCTATGCGAACTGCTGGGAGTGTCAGTGAAATGTTAATGACACCCCCAGATCAGTTCGCATATCGCAGTGCGATCTGCAAACTTGGATCGCATGGTGTGAACACCCATGCGATCCGATTCTGCTGCGGACCAAAAAAAGGGTCCCGTGCGAGTTTGCGGCGGGTGCGGCGGGTGCGACACGAATTCAGCCATACTATCTGTATAGCTGAACTCGAATCGCACAGAGATCGGATGTGATTTGCACTGCAGTGCGGTGCGAATCACATCCGTTCTCATAAACCGCTGCAATGTGAACCCAGCCTTAGTGACACTGGCGACGGGGGGTGATCACGGGGTTAAACCTTTATTGGGGGGGTTAGGGGGGTACCTTAGAACTAAAGGGGGCTAACCCTAACTGCCCTAACAGTTATTAGTCACAAATGACACCTGCCGGGTGATCAGGGGGTTAAACCTTTATTAGGTAATAAATGGCGGGTGCCCTGAAACTATAAAAAAATAACTAACCAACCAGCGTCACCTGTAACAGTTATATGGTGATCACTGGTGAAAGGGTTAACTAGGGGGCAATCAGGGGGCTTTATGCGGTAGTATATGGGGGTCCCTAGCGCTATAAAAAGCTGCGGCGAACCTAAATACCTACCTGCCTAACTAGCGTCACCTGTGACACTAATACGGCGATCAGAAAAATGATCGCTTATTAGGCTGGGTTCACACTGGAGCGATGCGGAAACGCCGCGAATCCGCGGCGGGTTCCCGCATCGCATGCCTCCCGGCGGCAGTTCACACTGCCCTATGCGAACTGCTGGGAGTGTCAGTGAAATGTTACTGACACCCCCAGATCAGTTCGCATATCGCAGTGCGATCTGCAAACTCGGATCGCATGGTGTGAACACCCATGCGATCCGATTCTGCTGCGGGCCAAAAAAAGGGTCCCGTGCGAATTTGCGGCGGGTGCGGCGGGTGTGGCGGGTGCGGCGGGTGCGGCGAATGGCTGAACTCGAATCGCACAGAGATCGGATGTGATTTGCACTGCAGTGCGGTGCGAATCACATTCGTTCTCATAAACCGCTGCAATGTGAACCCAGCCTTAGTGACACTGGCGACGGGGGGTGATCACGGGGTTAAACCTTTATTGGGGGGGTTAGGGGGGTACATTAGAACTAAAGGGGGCTAACCCTAACTGCCCTAACAGTTATTACAGTCACAAATGACACCAATGCAAAAAAAAAAAAAAAAAAAAAAAAAATGACATTGGTGTCACTGTGACTGGGGGGCAGGGGTAATTGGGGGGGTGATCGGGGGGTAAAGGGGGGGTGTGAGTGTGCCTGGCATGTTCTACTGTGTGTGGGATGTGTTGGTGCAACTCACTGATCCGCTCTCCTCCGTGTCGGAACGAAAAATACCGACACGGAGGAGAGAATACATCACTTCCTCTCCTGTGTTTACATTACAGGAGAGGAAGTGATGTCACCGGGGATTTCCATTCGTCGGGAGCGATCGCGAGGGGGTGGCCATGAATGAATGGCCGTCCCCTCGTCCGGGATCGCTCCCGAACGAAAACCGACCGCCGCAGGCACCGGGCGGGGGCCCGATCGGGCCCCCGACCCGCGGGAGGCAAATCACGTACATGTATGTGCTTATGCCTGCCCGTGCCATTCTGCCGACGTACATCGGCGTGCGGCGGTCGGCAAGTGGTTAGAGAAAAGAAAAAATGTTGTATATATATATATATATATATATATATATATATATATAGATATATATATCGATATATACAGTATATATATCGTCAAGGTGGAGTGAACAGCACACAGCAGTCTTCTAATGCATGCAATCAGGCCTTCCCATTCGGCCATATATAGAAATCAGTCAAGGGATTGCTGCACTTAAAATCATTTATTTCAAAGATAATCACATACAAGTGAATAGCATATCATGCCAGTTCTTACTGGTACGATATGCTATTCACTTGTATATGATTATCTTTGAAATAAATGATTTTAAGTGCAGCAATCCCTTGACTGACTGATTTATATATATATATATATATATATATATATATATATATATATATATATATATATATATATATATATATATAAAATATTATATTACCAAAAGTATTGGGACACCTACCTTAACACACACATTGACTTTACTGGCATCCCAGTCTTAGTCCATAAGGTTCAATATTGAGTTGACCCACCCTATAACAGTTTCAACTCTTCTGGGAAGGCTGTCCATAAGATTTAGGAGTGTGTCTATGGGAATGTTTAACCATTCTTCCAGAAGCGCATTTGTGAGGTCAAGCACTGATGTTGGACGAGAAGGCTTGACTCGCAGTCTTGCTCTACTTCATCCAAAGGGTGCTCTATTGGGTTGAGGTGAGGACTCTGTGCAGGCCAGTGAAGTTCCTAACTCGCTCATTGCACCCCAAACTGAGCATGTACGCAGTGCCCGCAAGGCTCTGTCTTATCAGGAGATGGATTGGGGACAGTGGAAGAAGGAGAGGATCAGAGAAAATAGGATCGAGCAGCCTTTATGCCGAGGATTAACCCCTTAGGTTCCACAGTGAGTATAACAAAAATGCTTTACTGCATATACAAACTGATTTTACTGTTGTGGGTTTCAGTAACACTTTAATAATAACCAATGTACGCCACCAAAATAGTTTAAAAAGTAATTTAGTAATGTTTAGCCCCCAAAAAAAAAAAAAACAGGTTTCATCTGTACTTTCATCTGGCATCTAGATGTGTTTAGGTAACATTGAGATTGGTGCCATATGTGGAAACTCAGAAAGAAGCATTTCTTCTTTGCTTTTCTAGAAAAGCACACATTTCGAAACAGCCCATTATGATTCATGGACCAGATGAACAAGAGTGTTTGGTACCCTAATTTGGCCCCCAGTATCACCTGAAATACCTTTCTGATCCTGCCTGATTCTGCCCTCCCCTCTTTAAACTGACCACAGTTTATTGTGGCTGCTGAGCTCTGATACCATGTTCATTTTACATGCCTGTGTCACCCACAGCTCTGCTCTCTGATCTGCTATGTCCTCCTCTGCCCTCCTCCCCACTCCCCTCCCTGCCTGTCAGCTCCATCCGCTCCACAATCCTCCCTGCCTGCTGCTATGATATCTATAGTATAAGCGTGTCATCCTCTCTGTTAAATAACATTATGTGTCCCTGTGTTGTATAAAAAAAGATGCTGATTTGTACCTATATCAGAGCGTCTCCTGGCGCTCACGTGACTCCTCGGTTCTCTCTCCTCCCCGGTTGACATCAGCAGGAGTTCTCGATCCCTCCCACTATAACTGTCAGCCGGAGAGAGGAGAGAGCCAAGGAGTCACGCGAGCGCTCTGATATAAGGTACAGATTGCCATCTTTTTTTTTATACAGCACAGGCACAGGGACACAGAATTTTATTTAACAAAGGGGGTGGCATGCTTTATACTATAGTGGCTTAACAACCACTTTAAAGCTTAAGCTTAGTAAAACCATTTGTTTGCTGTACTATAGCTTCCATCAATAAAAAAAGATTTCTGAATGGAGGATGAGCAGATGTACAGTCCGCCCCCCTCCATTCATAGATCCCTTTTCATTCATGGAAGCTATAATACAGCCTTTATAAATGTGGAGGGGCAGAAAGGGCGGACATAGGCAGTGCTCTTGAAGAATGTCTGTGACCGGTCCCTCTAAGTCCTGTGGCACTGGAGGATTAGGACTGCGGGGATGGAGGGGAATCAGGGGATGGAGGGTTTCAACAAAATCTGCAGAGCAAGGTATTCTTTGCATTGATTATAACGAATGTTGCTTGTCCTGATTTAAATAAAAAATATTATTTTGACTAAACTTATGCTTTTTTGTTTATGAATTATAAATGGTAACATTGGGCACATCAAAAAAATGATGCTGCTAGCATTAGTAAAGTACTGGTTTCCAGTCCTAGGTAAATGTCATACATCCCAGGAGTCTTCAAAGGAGGAGGAGGGGTTTTCTCAGTACCTTCCTGTCTGCATGCCTGAGCTAAGGTCAGATGGATTCCAGGAAGTAAATGCTACATGAATCATCTGCCCTTACTCAAGATGCCCATGGCCAGAAATGCTAGAGGGTGTTTTTCAAAGTGATTTCTCAGCAAAATAAAACATGGAAAGATGGATGGATGGGTAAGTTTGATTTGAATATTAAAAATTATTTAAACAACATTTTTTGATTTGTGGTGATTAGATGCACAACAAGTTACTGTATATACCTTTGTTTTTCATGTTTCGTTGCTTTGCATTGCAAACACGCATTGGTAAGAGTTTAAATATATAGATACATTTCCAGAATTCATGAGTATTTATTAGTGTGTACTGTCTCCAGCAAGCTGAGTGCAAACACATTTCTTCTTGGCCATGTGTAACAATAATTGACAAATAAATCCATAAGAAAACTGCCTGACCATTGGAAATATACACTGCCAAGATCTGTAGATGCTGACAAACATGCATTGTAAAAGGGTTCTATTGTTTAGATACATCTCAGGTATAGTTTCCTGGGATTGGACCTTATTGTATATCAGAGTTGTCCCCCCATCCCCCCCCCGCTCAGGAACCCACGCTGATCGTCTTTTTGCAGAGTTTGCAGAGTTTCTCAGTAAAAGCAATTCCAGTCTGGATATCCATTGCTTTAAAGTGTATCTAATTTCTTTCTAACTAATCAGCCTTTGGGGGTTATTTATGAAAGGCAAATCCACTTTGCACTACAAGTGCAAATTGCACGGTCGTGTGTACACGGCATTAGGGGTAGATCTGAAATGAGTGGAAGCTCTGCTGATTTTATCATCCAATCACGTACAAGCTAAAATGCTGTTTTTTTATTTTCCTTGCATGTCCCCCTCAGATCTACAGTGACTGCACTTCCAAGTTCACTTTCAGTGCAATTTTAAGTGCACTTTGTACTTGTAGTGCAAAGTGGATTTGCCTTTTGTAAATAATCCCCATGTGTGTCCTTATTTTTCATCAAGTGATCCGGCTAACATGGATCCTGTCCTAGGGGGGCAATGCCTAATTACTGCGGAGGAGCAGTGTTGTCACCCTAGGCTTCTCACTACCAACTTGGACTACAGAACACATTACAGGTGCCACATTTCCATAATCTAGAAGGTAGGTGTTTTGTGGACCAAATAAGAGAACTGGACAGGAGTGTTAATATGTTATGGGATTTTAGTGCAATAAAGAACACACAGCAAGTTGGAAGCTCATTGGATTTCTGGCAGGACTAACTGTCATATTTTTTTGTACTTTAATGAGTATTTTTAATGACACAATACATAAGGAAATCTGCATGTTTTAGAGAGATGTACTGAATATATTGTTTTTTTTTTCTTTTTACCTACTTTGATTTTACTGTTGTGGGTTTAGTAATATGCAGTAAAGAATGCCTGTTATACTCATTGTGGAACCTAAAGGGTTAATCCTCTGCATTATGTAAAAAGGCTGTTTGATCTTGTCTTCTCTGATCCTCTCCTTTTTCCACAGTCCCCAGTCTATCTGCTGATAGAACAGAGGCTAGGGGACAAGCTGCACATGCTCAGTTTGGTGTGTATTGCAAGTGAGTTTTTTTGTTTTCTTGGGAGAGTGTGTGTCAGGAATATGCAATTAGTGGACCTCCAGCTGTTGCAAAACTACACGTCCCATCATGCCTTTGCCTTTGGGTGTCAGGCTTGGGCTGTCAAATTCTTGCTATGCCTCATGGGACTTGTAGTTCTGCAACAGCTGGAGGTCTGCTAATTGCATGTCCCTGGTGTAAGTGATCAGCACAGGGCCAATTAGCACTGTCCAGACAGGGTCAGGGGTCCTGCAGTCTGATAGGACAGTCAGAGCACAATGAAAACTCCTCCTACAAGCTTTAACTAGACACCGATAGAAGCCACAAGACTTCTATATACTGTTGATGAGAAAGGGTATTTAGTTTATATATACTAAAACGTTTGCATTTCCATGTTCGATGTACTGTGGGAGACCAGATATATTGAATACAAAGTCCAGGATTTAGTAACACTTTAATTATATAGAACACCTATTACAGGACAGCCTCATTTCCCATTATGCACAATAAGCCTAATGACAACTATAGCTCTTTGGTCACATCCAGACCATGCACTCCCTCTGTAGTTCTGACACTAAATATATTTCCTGATGTGACGGTTCATGTTAGAGAAAGCATGTGATCAAACAAGTCATTTAGCCATACCTCCCAACATTTTCACATGGGAATGAGGGACACCTACTAGCAAATGTATGTAGGCATAGGACACACCCCCTGCCACACCCCCTTAAAGGAGAAGTAACCAAAAAAAAAAGTTAATTAAATCCACAAGGGCTTTTTTTACCACTACTATTCCTTTATATTGGCTTTTAAAATATATAAATGCAGCAATTTAGAAATTGGACGAAAGGTTTAGCACTGGGAAACACTTTTTGAAAGACAAAAAGTGCATTTTATATACAACTATATAGATCAGACCAAAATGTGGGACAAATGAGGAGGAAAGAGGGACACAGGGACATTGCTCCAAATCAGGGACATTCCCTCTAAATCAGGGACAGTTGGGAGTTATGCATTTGGCAATTGTGATGTACAAGTAATTGATGCAACTAATATTACTGATGGCTATGACCACGAGCGGATTTTCCGTTGGAAAAAATTTGGATGGTTTTTCCCACGGAATTCCACTCAAGCTTGGCTTGCATACACACGGTCAGACAAAAGTTCTCTGAACTTTCAACCGCCAAGAACGCGGTGACGTACAACACTACGACGAGCCGAGAAAATTAAGTTCAATGCTTCTAAGCATTGCGTCGAATTGTTTCCAAGCGTGCGTAGGAATTTTGCTCGTCGGAATTTGTACAGGCGATCGGAATTTCCGATCGGAAATTTTTACGACCTACTTGAGAACCAAACTCAAGTAGGCCAAACCCCCCTCACTGCCTCACGTGATGTAAATCCGGCCCTGGTAATATCTCCTGGAAGGGGTTAGGGTGATCCAACAGTCAAAACACAGCCTATTCTCACCTCTGTAATCTGCTCCATCAGTCTCTCTATTTCGTTATTCTGTTCGTTAACGTAATTAAATAGGGCAAAGTTGCGATCCTCCACTGCAAGCCAAAACAGAAAAAATTAAATTGTATGAATTTCATTAGAGGTATTCTTTGTCAAACAAGCAATAAATAGGGCACATGCACATAGACAGAGGTACAGATTTGCTCTAGTGCAAACTTGCTTTTGTTTTTCCATGCATGGGGGGGTTGCAGGCTGCATATACAACCGGCCATAGAAGTGAATAGCTTCCACGCATGCCCATATGATGTATTCCCTCTTTCTGGAAATATGACATGTGCACACGTGCGTGTAAATGGCAAGCATCAGGGTTTGTATGCGCCATGTGTGGCTCCCCGGCAATGTAAAAAATGGCAGGATTTTTGCACATACCCTATATTACCAAAAGTATTGGGACACCTGCCTTTACACTCACGTGAACTTTAATGCCATCCCAGTCTTAGTCCGTAGGGTTTAATATTGAGTCGGCCCACCCTTTGCAGCTATAACAGCTTCAACTCTTCTGGGAAGGCTGTTCACAAGGTTTAGGAGTGTGTCTATGGGAATGTTTGATCATTCTTCCAGAAGCTCATTTGTGAGATCAGGCACTGATGTTGGACGAGAAGGCTTGGCTCGCAGTCTCGCTCTAATTCATCCCAAAGGTGTTCTATCGGGTTGAGGCCAGGACTGTCAAGTTCCTCCACCCCAAACTCACTCATCCATGTCTTTATGGATCTTGCTTTGTGCACTGGTCCAAATAATTTGGTGGAGATGGGAGTATGGTGTGGGCTTGTTTTTTAGGGCTTGGGCTTGGCCCCTTAGTTACATTTTTGTAAACCCTGAAGGTGTTTCACCTTAATGCATTCTATGCATTAAGGTGAAAAACCTTCTGTAGTGCAGCAGCCCCCCAGAGCCCCATTTTACTAACCTGAACCCAATCATCCCAGCAACGGGGATGACCACAGCAGCTCCAGCCACTGTCTCGGGTCATCATTGGATAGATTGATAGCAGCAGGAGCCATTGCTGTCAATCAAATCCAGTGAAACGGGAGTCGGACTGAGTCCTGCTGTCTGTGTCAATGGACACAGCAGCAGGACACAGGAGCGTGCCCGCATGAGTGCCCCCATGGAATGCACTTCTCATTGGGGGCACTCGAGAAGAGGAGGAGCCAGAAGCCGCCCTGTGCAAAACCCTTGCACGGAGGAGGTATTACATGTTTGTTATTAAAAAAAAATAAAAATAACCTTTACAACCCCTTTAGGGCGTCAGCATACCAAGACATTTTGGACAATTTTTATTTTCCCAACTATGTGGGAACAGTTTGGGGATGGCCCCTTCCTGTTCCAACATGAAAGCAAGGTCCATAAAGACAAAAATGAGCGAGTTTGGGGTGGAGGAACTTGACTGGCCTGCACAGAGTCCTGACCTCAACCCGACAACCCATGGCAAGTCCATGCTACAGGGCACCAAGCTCCCCTGAATCTTTGGTGCCACCTAGAAGAAAGGATGGAAATTTGAGAGCTTTTCTGTGTCTAAATCCTTCTCTAGTAAAGGGGAACGTTAAACCTCTTACCTGTTCACTTAAAATGATACTAAATGTCACTCACTCACACTGTCGATTGACATTGACCCTTCTCTTTCTGTATGTGGATGGTGGCACTGTAATTATTTTAATAAAAAAAAAATTGAAGTGCCTTTTTTCTAATCGATATACAACTGTCACATGACCAAGAACTTTATATGCATAATATGGATTGCGCTAACTACCACCACTTCTATACCAACTCATTAAATATCACTTTCACAGTGCCTTATAAAACCTAAAGTGCCATGCATATATTAATACTTCTATAAACTCCTCACTACACCCTTAAAGCGGGAGTAAACACAGTTTCAAAAAACACTTACATTCCCGGCATGCCGAAAATGCTAACTTTCACATTGGTTGTGCTCTCAACCAAACTTTCAAACCATCCAATGGCTGGTGTCATAACTGATCACATGTGCAGCATTATGGCAGTTGAAGAATCATAAGAGGCCAAGATGGCAGCTTCCTTGACTGAAAACGATAGGAGGCTTTACTTCCACTTTAATGAAGACATATATATTCCATACCACTATATAAAGTGCAATTCATTATTATAAACAATACCAAAAAGAATAATATAAAGGAAAAAAGGACAGAAAAATAATTCCAGTGAAAATGAACGTCCTAAGTGAGTGATCACTTCAGTGCCAATATACTTTCCCAGCCTGTCTGCAGGGAAACAAGCAGGAGGGGCTTCTAATCCTTTGCTGTTGGTCACAAAAAAAAAAAAACTGCTTTTGGAAAAATAAGTAAAAATAAATAATATTAATAAACTATTTTAAATTGGCATACAAATATATATTTGAAATCAAATCTTTATTATTTCATGGAAATAGCATGGTGTTGGTGGATTTCTGCCAGTCACAGGCTGTGTAACACTCCTCAAGAATAAGAGGGAGGTGAAGCCTCCATCAATCTACATGTAATATTGTGCCCCTATTGTGTTTATTTGGTTAGTGGACATGGAGGAGGAGAGAGGGAGTGAGCTGTCATTTACCACTGTGTATACGTCGATATGTATCTTTAAAGTCAAATGGGCTGCTCAGATGTGATAGGGAGGAAATGCTCAGCATAGTTTTTTTTTATGATGTGGGTTTAGTGACCCTTTAACTACTTTATTAGAATGGTTAAAAATTACTTGTAAGTGCACTTTTTATTTCTTTGCCTGGCACCAGACCTCTTCCCAATCGAAAAAATACTACCATTACTACTACTAATATATGGTGTCTCCAAAGTTAAAACTGGAGTAACTTCAGTCTTTGGGGGTTTCCATTCTCCTCGGTATTGAGTACAGGACTGTCAGATTCTGGAAGATCTTATGTTCCAGATGTTTTAACAATGTTGCCTATGAATGATTGTTTTTCATGAAAAAAAGTGTCAAACCAAGGCCTTCAGGTCAGCCGATATTTGACGTACGCAGTCTGCAGAAGGATCTCAAATGAACTCCATTGATTTGCTCATCTATCTGCTATACATCCCATCCTACTGCACAATACAACTGCTGTAAAACAAGCAGAATATCCATCAAGATATATGACAGGAAGATAAATGACTTCTTCATATGGACTTTGCCTTAACCTGTTCTTACCTATTTTGTCATTTAATTGTAAGCTCAGCAACTAGGAGATGTCACTGTCAGGGATTTCTCAGCAATATTATTCTTTGGATTTAAAGGTGAAGCTAAGCATGAAAAAAATCGAAAATAACGGTCATTTTCTTCCATGATCAAATTGTTGCAGGTCAGCAGCAATGTGTCTTTGACTCCCCCCGTATTCATTTGTCGGGAAATGAAATGACAGTCATTGTGTGTGACACTTCACTAATGTCTAAAGAGAAACTCCCAGCACTAATTGACAGCTGGCCTTAGAAAGATATTGACGCTGCAAGTCTTGTGTATGTGCGGAGATGACATGATAAGACTCGGACAGCAAAGTCAGCCTGATAGGAGTTTTCAGTAGCGCTTTATCAATAGATTGAGGCTCATTTAGTATTTAGAGGTGATCTTCCATATTATGGATTGAACTGCGTTATATTTGAAAAGGTTAACGTCAAATTACATTTTAACTAAAACGAAATTTGTATATCAATATGGGATTGAGGTTCCAGAAGAAGCCAGTGACTAACTCCACCTATCTGCCTTCACCAACAACTGAAATACACCCTCAATGTTTCAAATCTTTCATATACCACTACTCTCAGACAAGCAGCTGATCGTTTACTTTCTAAGTGATCTGAACCGTTTCAGCTCTGGGAGATTTTACCCCCTTCATGAGCAGGCCATTGTTTGCTATTCGGCACTGCGCTACTTTAATTGCACGGTCAAGCAACGCTGTAAACAAACTAAATTTGTATAATTTTTTTTCACGTGAATAGAGCTTTCTTTTGGTGGTATTTGATCACCATTGGGTTTTTATGCTTTGCCATATAAATGAAAAAAAAAATCCACAGGCCGAATGTTGGCTGGCGTCTCCGGTGTTCCGTCAGAATTGGTGACCCGTCAGATAACAGAAGTGACTTCCGGTCAGCTGCACATGCATTCCACCGCTACCAGGTTCGCTCATCTGACAGAACACCTGCAGTCAGAAGAAGGCAGTGGACATCTTAGTACACCCAGCTACGTCTTGAATTTCACTGTGATTTTAGCAATAAAGTGATCGTATATAAATAAATATTGTATATTGTCATCTGTGATGCTGTTTGGATGATTCATTTTGAAAGCCTAAAGGTTTAATGCAGAGTAATGCGGGGTGTACCAACATGGCCTCCGCCACCTTCCTACTGCTGGCGTCCAGCTTCTTTCAAAATGTAACATGAAAACAGCATCATAAATATCAGCATACTATATTTATTTATATATACTCACTTTATTGCTAAAATAACTCTGAAATTCAAGATGTAGCTGGGTGTAGTAAGGTGTCCGCTGCTGCCTTCTGACTGCAGCTGTTCTGTCAGATTAACAAACCTGGTAGTGGTGAAATGCATGTGCAGCTGACAGAATGTCACTTCCATTATCTAATCTGATGGGTCGCCGATTCTGACGGAACAATGGCTCTAGAGAAACCCGATGATATTCAGTCCATATGTATGGCAGCCGCTCAGCTGGCTTATGTCGAAGGCCCCTGACTGGAAAAGGTCTGCCGACCGTCTCCCAATCAGCGCTCTCAGCCAATGGCTGAGTCTGCCGACCGTCTCCCAATCAGCGCTCTCAGCCAATGGCTGAGAATACTGAAATAAGTGTTGCTGCAGGGGGGGGCATACCCCTGTCAGAACACAATAGCACAGCAGAGGAAATCGCTGTACTAACATTGAATTGTTAGTACGGTAGCTGTGACCTGAGCAGCCCACTAGGTTGAACAACAAAAAAAAAAGAGTGGTGTGTTTGAGGCTTAAGAGGAGCTGACATAATTCCGTATTTTAGGGCTACTCTATATTCTCTTCAGTACTGGTGACATAACCACTTGCTTTGGCCTTTGTTCACATGATTTCTACAAAAATGGAGGATGAGCAACTGGGAGCTGCAATCAATCCATCCCAGCAGGACGCTTAACATAGCCTTTGTTACCATTTTGTATTGATTCACTTTAACAGGTATAGAAGGCAATATATTTACTAAATAAACAATGCCCTTTGTTTTCCAATGTAAAGCTGTCAGTGTTACTGAACACTAACACCGTGTTCCTATTATTTAACTTATTTCATCTGCAGTCTGCAAAACACCAAAGAGGTCATTACAGTAGAGCACGTTATTTATAACCGTGTATCTTCCCACAAAGTGTGATAATCTAAATCTTATAAGACAGTTTGCTTTTCCTTCCCAGGGTGCTACCTTTAAAAGAGAGAAAGAAAATAAAACATCGCAATAAGCCTGGGGCAAGGCAACACAGGAAGAGGAAACTGACACTTTAAATTATCAAGACAAGTAAACATTTTTTAACCTTGTTTTTCTGCTTGGATGTGTAGAGCTCACTAATACTTAACTTAGTAAAGGCAGTTTTTCAATATAAAATGGGCTATAATTGATCTTATACTGAAAACAATATTGACAGACTAATGCCATGTGCACACGGTCAGAATTTCGGCCAGCAAAAGACCGATGAGCTTTTCGGCGGAAAATGCGACCGTGTGTATGCTCCATCAGAATTTTGCTGCCCGAATTTCCGCCAGCAAAAGATTGAGAGCATGATCTCAATTTTTCAGACTGAAAACGTTTCTATCGGAAACTCCGATCGTGTGTATGCTATTCCGACATGCAAAAAAAACATGCATGCCCAGATTTAACTACGAGACGGAAGCTATTGGCTACTGGGTATTGAACTTCCTTTTTTTAGTCCCGTCGTACGTGTTATACGTCACCACGTTCTTGGCGGTAGGAATTTGGTGTGACCGTGTGTATGCAAGACAGCTTGAGTGAAATCCCATCGGAATTCCGTCGGGAAAACCATCAAAGCTTTTTCCGCCCAAAATTCCAAACGTGTGTACGCGGCATTAGAAAAATAATCATGATAAAGGTTCTGCAACATATTACAACACTTGGAAAAATTAAAACGCGCTTGACAAGATTAAAAAATTAGCAAATACTTCCTAAAAACTCTATAGGCTGCAGCTCAAGGTGGGATACACACACAGGCAATAGAAAAGACAATTGAAGAGCTGCGACAATTACACTAATTAAAATAATCAATTAATAAAAATAAAAATTGCCATAAAAAACAAAGATTATTAACCACTTCAGCTCCGGACCAATAAACACCTTAAGGACCAGAGGTCTTTTTGCAATTTCGCACTGCGCTGCTTTAACTGGTAATTGCGCGGTCATGCAATATTGCACCCAAATGAAATTTGCGTCCTTTTCTTCCCACAAATAGAGCTTTCTTTTGATGGTATTTGATTGCCTCTGCGATTTTTTTTTTTTGCGATATAAATGGAAAAAGAGCGAAAATTTTGAAAAAAAAAGATATTTTCTTCTTTTTGTTATAAGAAAAATCGAATAAACTAAATTTTAGTCATACATTGAGGGCAAAATTTATTCAGCCACATGTCTTTAGTAAAAAAAATGTCAATAAGCGTATATTTTTTGGTTTGCGCAAAAGTTATAGCGTCTACAAACTAGAGTACATTTTCTGGAATTTACACAGCTTTTAATTTATGACTGCCGATCTCATTTCTTGAGGTGCTAAAATGGCAGGGCAGTACAAATCCCCCCCAAATGACCCCATTTTGGAAAGTAGACACCCCAAGGAAATTGCTGATGGGTATGTTGAGCCCATTGAATATTTATTTTTTTTGTCCTAAGGGATTGAATAATGACAAAAAAAAAAAAAAAAATTTTTTTTACAAAAAGTTGTCACTAAATGATATATTGCTCACACATGCCATGGTTATATGTGAAATGACACCCCAAAATACATTCTGCTGCTTCTCCCGAGTACGGGGATACCACATGTGTGGGACTTTTTGGGAGTCTAGTCGCGCACGGCACCCCGAAAACCAATCACCACCTTCAGGATTTCTAAGGGTGCAAATTTTTGATTTAACTCCTCACTACCTATCACAGTTTCGAAGGCCATAAAATGCCAAAATAGCACAAAACCCCCCCAAATGACCCCATTTTGGAAAGTAGACACCCCAAGCTATTTACTGAGAGGCATGTTGAGTCCATGGAATATTTTATATTTTGCCAAAAAATGCGGGAATATTACAAACTTTTTTTTTTTTGCACAAAGTTGTCACTAAATGATATATTGCTCACACATGCTATGGGCAGAAGTCAAATTACACCCCAAAATAAATTCTGCTGCTTCTCCCGAGTACGGGGATACCACATGTGGGGGACTTTTTGGGAGCCTAGTTAACTAGCTACCTAGCGACACTAGCGACACTGATGCAGCGTTCAGAAAAATTATCGCTTAGTGACACTGGCAAAAGGGGGTGAAAGGGTTAACTAGCGGAAATCAGGGGGTTAAAACCATTATTGGGTAGTATATCGGGGTACCTAGCGCTATAAAAACCTGGCGGTGAACCTAAAAAAATAACTAGCTACCTAGCGACTGTAGCGACACTAATGCAGCGATCAGAAAAACGATCGCTTAGTGACACTGGCAAAAGGGGGTGAAAGGGTTAACTAGCGGCAATCAGGGGGTTAAAAACATTATTGGGTAGTATATCGGGGTACCTAGCGATATAAAAACCTGGCGGTGAACCTAAAAAAATAACTAGCTACCTAGCGACACATGCAGCGATCAGAAAAATGATCGCTTAGTGACACTGGCAAAAGGGGGTGAAAGGGTTAACTAGCGGCAATCAGGGGGTTAAAAACATTATTGGGTAGTATATCGGGGTACCTAGCGCTATAAAAACCTGGCGGTGAACCTAAAAAAATAACTAGCTACCTAGCGACTGTAGCGACACTAATGCAGCGATCAGAAAAACGATCGCTTAGTGACACTGGCCAAAGGGTGTGAAAGGGTTAACTAGCGGCAATCAGGGGGTTAAAAACATTATTGGGTAGTATATCGGGGTACCTAGCGATATAAAAACCTGGCGGTGAACCTAAAAAAATAACTAGCTACCTAGCGACACTAGCGACACATGCAGCGATCAGAAAAATGATCGCTTAGTGACACTGGCAAAAGGGGGTGAAAGGGTTAACTCTAGGGGCAATCAGGGGGTTAAATCTTTATTGGGGGGTGATAGGGGGCTACCCTGGACCTAACACTAACTGTCCTGACAGTTTTTACTGTCACAACTGACACTGAATGCATTGATCAGTAAAGAAATGATCAATGCAATCAGTGACACTGTGACTGGGGGGGGAGGGGGGGCAGGGGGGGGATCGGGGGGCGATCGGGGGGGGGATCGGGGGGGGTTTGTGTGCCTGTGTGTACCTACATGTCAGTGTAGTGTTCGTGCAGACTTACTTTTACTCTTCTCCTCGTAGTCCGGTCAAAAAGACCGCCCCGAGGAGAATGACATCACTTCCTCCTTCCTGTGTAAACAATACACAGGGGAGGAAGCTTCTCATTGGCCAGGAGCGATCCAGAGGGGGTGGCCGAAAACGAACGGCCATCCCCTCATCACGGAGCGCTCCTAGACCGAATCGGACCGCCGTAACCAGCGGGAGGGGGTCCGATGGGACCCCCCACCCGCTGGAAGGCAATCACGTAGATGTACGTGATTATGCCTGCCTGTGCCATTGTGCTGACGTACAATGGCAATACGGCGGTCCTCAAGTGGTTAAATAAGAAACGATTGAAGTATTCGACCAGTTTAACCACATCTATAAGTCCATATCCGTTAATCATCAATTGCAGATAATGACAATTAGGGATGAGCTTCGTGTTCGAGTCGAACGCATGTTCGACTCGAACATCGGTCGTTCATGCGTTCGCCGAATTCCGAACGTTTGGGCCGTTCGCGGTAAAATTCGTGTGGCCCACAATGCACTGCGATGGCGCAATGCATTGCTGTCTCACGATTGGCCAAGCATGCACTGTGACCCCGCATGCTTGGCCAATCGCAGCGCCAGCAGCGAGGAGAGCCATGGTTGGCCACAGGCATCCTGCCTGTGGCCAATCATAGCTCAGGCTGTGTAGTGCACGCCCCACACTATATAAGGCCGCCATTAAGGCGGCCTCGTGTAGTGTGTTGGCGTCTGAAGCAGTGGGTGTTCTGTGTACCTTCAACACAGTTACACACCAATCGTTTTTGGCTGATTTACTATCTTGCTCTTGTGTAGTGGTTACTGTCTGTGCCCTGACCGCAGTATACACCACTATATTCACCTCACCTATATAGCTAGTGATCTAGCTTTAATAATAGAGCTTGCAGTCAGTAGTGTTAGTGCGTGCTGTCTGCGTGCTCTGTACCCAGTACATACCACTATATACACCTACATAGCTGTTCTCTATTTGAGCCCGATTGTCATCTGCAGGAGTTATTGGAAGTTGTGTGTGCTTCCAGCACAGCACAGTATACATCTGTATATACCCCTTTAACTCTGCTGTTTTCTGGTTATTGTCTGCGTGCCCTGACCGCAGTATACACCGTGATATTCACCTCACCTATATAGCTAGTGGTCCATCTTTAACAATAGAGCTTGCAGTCAGTAGTGTCACTCAGGAGATAGTGCGTGCTGTGTGCGTGCTCTGTACCCAGTACATACCGCTATAATCCACCTACATAGCTGTTCTCTATTTGGGCCCGATTGTCATCTGCAGGAGTTATTGGAAGTTGTGTGTGCTTCCAGCACAGCACAGTATACATCTGTATATACCCCTTTAACTCTGCTATTCTATAAAAAAGGCATCTGCAGGAGTTAGTGGGTGTTGTGTGCCTCCAGCACAATATAAACTACCCAACTACTGTTTTACCCAACTCCCTTCAGGCCATTACCATGTCTGGAAGGCCAGCAAGGAGAGGCAGACAGGCGCGAGCCGATAAAAGAGGGCAAGCAGGCTCTGTGTCTAGAGACAACAGTGCTGGTCGTGGACGCGGTGCATTGTCATCAGCACGTGGCCATGGGACATGCTTGTCCTTCTTTTCTGCAGCTGGACATGTTGAACCGCAACATGCCAACGACTTGGTAGAGTGGATGACCAAGCCCTCTTCATCCTCCTCATCCTCTCTCACCCAGTCTCAGGGTAGTAGAAAAGCAGCTGCCAACACATCGTCGTCCCTCCTCTCAATGTCATCATCAGTGACTCCTTCCCTAGACCCACCACGTCCTCCTGAGGAGTCTCCTGAACTCTTTGAGCACAGTGTTGGGTACATGCTCCAGGAGGATGCCCAGTGTTTGGTGGGCTCTGATGATGACACTCAGCTAGAGGAAGGCAGTAGCGTGAGCGCAGAGAGAGAGGATGCTCAAGAAGCACAGCAATCTGGCAGTCATGTTCCACAAGCTGCAGCATACTGCCAGGTTTGCTACAGCGATGAAGAGGGAGGGGATGATGAGGGCACTGACTCCACGTGGGTGCCTGGAAGGAGGGAGGAGGAGGAGGAGGAGGAGGAGGCACATGTCCAACGAGGCAGGATGCCCTCCGGGGGCCAGCTTAGGGGCAGCACACCGACTGAATCACACCGCAGAGCTCCGCCTGCGCAGAGCGCTTCCTCTGCGCGTTATTCTAAAAGTTCTTTGGTGTGGGCCTTTTTTGAGACGAGTGCATCAGATCGCACCGCTGCTATTTGCAACATATGTCTCAAGCGTATCTCACGTGGCCAAAACATCAGCCGCTTGGGCACCACATGCTTGACCAGACATATGTTGACCTGCCATGCAGCTCGTTGGCAAGCATACCTCAAAGACCCACACCAAAGAACAAAGCGGACCTCTCCTTGCTCCTCATCAGCTGGAATCTCCAACCCCACTAGACCTTCAGTCCTCTCTGAAACCTGCTCTGAGAGGAATGAAGGTGTAGAATTAGGTGTGTCACAGCCAAGTGCTTCCGGGAACTCTGCTAGTGGTACATCCACGTCCGATTATAGCAGGCAAATGTCCCTGCCCCAGCTGCTGGACCGGCGGAAGAAATTTACTCCCAGCCATCCACATGCCCAGCGGTTGAATGCTAGCTTGGCTAAATTGCTAGCACTTCAACTGCTGCCTTTTCAGTTGGTAGACTCGGCCCCCTTCCGTGAGTTTGTACAATGTGCGGTTCCTCAGTGGCAGGTCCCCAAACGCCACTTTTTCTCACGGAAGGCGATTCCGGCTCTCTACCGGCATGTGGAAGGCAATGTCCTTGCCTCGCTGGACAGGGCGGTCAGCGGTAAGGTGCATATTACCGCTGACTCATGGTCCAGCAGGCATGGACAGGGACGTTACCTGTCTTTCACGGCCCATTGGGTCACTCTTCTGGCTGCTGGGAAGGATGCAGGACAAGGTGCAGTAGTGTTGGAGGTTGTTCCGCCACCACGCCTCCAAAATGCTACTATTGGTTGTGACACACCTCTCTCCTCCACCCCCTCCTCTTCTTCTTCCTCCATGGCCTCTTCCAGTGCTCTGTCCTCAGAACCAGCGGTGCTCCGTAGGCGTTGCAGGGGCTACGCAAGTACGCAGGCAAAACGATGCCATGCCGTGCTTGCGCTGGTTTGTTTGGGGGACAGGAGCCACACTGGGGCGGATGTTTTGTCAGCTCTGCAGAGGCAGGCCGAGAGGTGGTTGACGCCACGCCAGCTTAAGCCAGGAATGGTGGTTTGCGACAATGGCACCAACCTCCTCTCCGCCCTCCGACAGGGACAACTGACCCATGTGCCCTGTGTAGCTCACGTCCTTAACCTGGTGGTGCAGCGGTTCTTGGGCAGGTACCCCGGCTTACAGGATGTCCTGAAACAGGCCAGGAGAGTCTGTGTGCATTTCCGCCGATCATTTAATGCCTGTGCTCGGCTGGCTGAGCTCCAAAAGGAGTTGAACCTGCCCAAGAACCGCCTTATATGTGACATGCCCACCAGATGGAACTCAACATTGGCCATGCTGCAGCGGCTGCACACGCAGCAGAGGGCCATCAATGAGTACCTGTGCGACTACGGCACCAGGACAGGGTCAGGGGAGCTTGGTTTTTTCTCACCACGCCAGTGGGGCATGATCAGGGATGCATGCACTGTCCTGTCACCGTTTGAGGAGGCCACAAGGATGGTGAGCAGTGACAGTGCATGCATCAGTGACACTGTACCTCTTGTCCACCTCTTGGAGCATACGCTGCGTGGAATAATGGACAGGGCACTTGAGGCAGAACAGAGGCAGGAAGAGGAGGACTTCCTTGCCTCTCAAGGCCCCCTTTATCCAGACAGTGTTCCTGCTGTGCCACCCATCACACAGGAAGAGGGTGAGGAGGGGGAAGAGGAGGAGGAGGATGATTGTGTCAGCATGGAGGTGGAGGCTGGCACTCAGCATCAGCAGCAGCAGCAGCAGTCTGATAGGAATGATTTACAGTCCCAAGAAACACGTGGACTTGTACGTGGCTGGGAGGAGGTAGCTGCGGATCATGTTGTCCTTAGTGACCCAGAGGACTCCGGACCGAATGCCTCAGCTAACCTACGCTGCATGGCCTCCCTGATCCTGCAAAGCCTGCGGAAGGATCCTCGTATTCTTCGGATCAAGGAGAGGGACCATTACTGGCTGGCCACTCTCCTTGATCCACGGTACAAGGGTAAGGTTGCCGACCTTATCTTGCCATCGCAGAGGGAGCAGAGGATGAGACATCTCTGGGAGGCCTTGCAGAAAGCTCTGTGCAACGCGTTCCCAGAGACTGGGAGGTCACAAACTCCTGGTCCTGGACAACGTGTTGCTGAGGCATCAGTCAGAAGGAGCGGTGGAGAAGGTGGCCGTCTGACTGATGCTTTCAGACAATTTTTTAGTCTGCAGCCCCAAGGTATGATTGGTTCCAGCACCCATCGCCAGCGTCTAATTTACATGGTGCAGGAATACCTAGGGGCAAGGTCAGACTTGGACACCTTTCCCACTGAAAATCCTCTGGCTTACTGGGTCTTGAGGATGGATCACTGGCCAGAGCTTGCACAGTATGCAATTGAGCTACTGGCCTGTCCTGCATCCAGCGTTCTTTCGGAACGCACCTTCAGTGCTGCTGGTGGCTTCGTTACCGATCACAGGGTGCGCCTGTCCACCGAATCAGTTGATCGACTGACCTTCATCAAGATGAATCAGTCTTGGATCACCCACAGCTACCAAGCACCTGAAGCTGATGTAACCGAATAATTTTTTTTGAAATACCACATCCCTTCAAGACTGCCTATGCTGATGCTGAGTGACTGTCCTGTTATGTTGATTGTCTATCCTCTTCCTCCTCCGCTGATATGTTGGAAGAACATTTTTGGTTCTGGGTGATGCCAGCAGCCCAATTTTTCAGCCCCTTTTTAACAGGGGCGTTTAATTACAATTTTTGATGCAATGCTTTGCAGCAGGGCTAATTCCTGCAATAAAACTAGAGTATATGGCAGAGGTTGCAGTGTGATGGCACCAGTGCCTAAGGCCCAATTTTTCTGCCCCTGTTTAACAGGGGCGTTTAAGTACAATTTTTGATGCAATGCTTTGCAGCAGGGCTAATTCCTGCAATAAAACTAGAGTATATGGCAGAGGTTGCAGTGTGATGGCACCAGTGCCTAAGGCCCAATTTTTCTGCCCCTGTTTAACAGGGGCGTTTAAGTACAATTTTTTTTTTTTTTTTTTTTTTTTTTTTTTAATATAATTTTTATTGGAGTTTTTCAATTACAATTCAATGATGATAAGAACCTACATGAACATTGTTGGCATTGTAACATACAATCATGTTATTTTTCAGTCGCTTTCCAAGATGAAATAGTCGGCTAGGAACCGATAGGATTCATTATTATAGACCTGCACCAACGGTGGTACTTGTCGATTTTCCCTAACCGGTCCCTTCCTGTGCCCCTTCCGGGATCACGCTGCGCAAGAAGGGTCCGGTCCGGGAGGAGAGTGTAATATACTGACAAACAACAAAACAACAGAACAAAAGGAAGAAAAAAGAAAAACATATTAAACTACAGGATATAGTGCATTCCTGACAACCAAACTTTCCACCAAATCAACAGATATATTCTTTACATGACCCGATCTTATTATAGTAAGATCTTTGTTATGGAAGCCATGAGGGGAGTTTATGTAAGGGAATAGAAAGGGAAGGAGTAAATATTTTAACGTTTATACCAATCTTTCCAACATTTCCAGTTGTTGTCGAAAGTTATACAAGAGGCTGTTCTAAGTGCTAAGAGTCTTTCATAATTATAGTTGAGGTTTACTTGTGCTATTACTTCTGATGGATTTGGGGAGATTGTGTCTTTCCAATGTCTGGCTATTACTAGTTTTGCAGTAATTAGGACGTGGATCACTACACTTCTAAATTGAGTGGGGTAGTTGCTTATTCCCAAATGCATGATTGCCAACGCCGGGGTTGGCGTTTGCAGTATCCCTGTGATGTCCGCAAGTATTGTAAATATTTTCCTCCAATAACTGGTTAGGTTTTTACACTGCCAGAATATATGTAGGATCGTCCCGGTGTTACCGCAGTTCCTCCAGCATAATGCTGAGTGTGTAGGAAACATTTTAGCAAGCTGAAATGGAGTTCTATACCATTTTGTTAGTAATTTCTGTGTTAATTCCCAGTGACTGATACACCTTGTGGCTTTGTAATTGTAGCGGAAAATTTCACACCATTGTTCCGTCCCATAATTTGACCCTAGATCTTTTTCCCATGACAAAATCGCTGGGGTTTTGGTGAATTCCATTTTAGCTTGAAGAAAGTTATATATGAGAGATATGCCCTTGTCCTTGTTATGATTGCAAGTATAAAAACGCCATACTATATTGTTAATTTCTACTGTAGGTGGGGGGTTTTTAATTAGGAAAGAATATATTTGTCTATATAACAATGTGTGTGAAGCAGGCAGATCGAATCTGTTTCGTAAGGTTTGAAATGGTAAGGGAATATTTTTGTCCAGGAGTTCTTCTATCCATGTTATCCCATGTTCTGTCCATTTTGTGATGGGGCTGTATGGGAGTAGCACTTCCAATGTCTGTAGTGGAGTTTGTACAGTCGTGTAGGAAGAAGCACTAGTTTTAGGTTGGCTTAACAGTTGTCTCCACGCCATCAACGTCACTTTGGTTGTCGGGGAGAGGGATGTTAAGGGTAATGGCTTCCAAATATCTGCAAGCAGTAAAAGACTCAACGGGTAGATTTTGTTAATAGTAGATTCTATATTAACCCATAACGGGGGAGAGTGAGTGTGAAACCAGTGTTTGGCTTGAGCTAAAATAGAGGCCCAATAGTAGTCCTTTATGTCCGGGAGGCCCATCCCTCCTACCTTCCTGTGTTGTATTAGAATTTTGTGCGAGCAGCGTGCTCTTTTTCCTTGCCAAATATACATTTTGAGGGAACTGCTTAGTTCAGAAAAGTGAGATGTCTTGAAGGGGATGGGAAGCGTTCGAAACACATATAAGATTTTAGGGAGAATGATCATTTTATAAGATGCTATTTTGCCTGCCCATGACAATTCTGTTTTAGACATATTAGTCATAGTTTTCCGTATATCTGTAAGCAAATATTTAATATTTGTGTCTGCAATTTTTGAGATGTTGGCTGATAGGTGAACACCTAGATATGGTATTGTGTCCTTTGCCCAGATGTAAGGAAGAGTTTTTTGTAAGTGTAGCTTAGCATGGGGGTTAACGCCCAGATCTAGGATTACGGACTTGTTAAAGTTTACTTTATAATAAGACAGGGTACCAAAATGGTTTAAAATATCGTGTGAAAATGGAAGAGAAACCGTAGGATTGGTAAGAAGGAGGATCACGTCATCAGCAAACAGGTTGATGACATGAGTGGTCTTGTGAAATTTGAAACCTGAAATGTGGGGATGGCTACGAATGGTCTCCGCCAGAGGCTCCATCATTAAGTTGAAGATGAATGGTGATAACGGACACCCCTGGCGTGTTCCATTCGTGATCTTAAATTCTTTTGAAAGAAGACCCGACGTGTACACTTTAGCTGATGGACTGGAATAGAGAGCTAATATAGCGGTCAATGAATCGCCCTGGAATCCAAACTTTTCCAGGACCGCCTCCATATACCCCCAGTGTACTCTGTCAAACGCCTTCTCTGCATCTATTGAAAGAAGCAGAGAAGGCGTTCTCCTACTTTCCGTATGATGAATTATATTTAGAAGTCTTCTAGTGGCATCTGACGCCTGGCGACCTTTAGTAAATCCTGTTTGGTCTGGTTTCACTAAATCTGGGATAAGGTCATATAATCTGTTGGCTAGTAATTTTGCATAAATTTTGATATCCCCATTTAACAGGGAAATGGGACGGAAATTGGCTGGGACATCTGGGGGCTTACCTGGCTTAGGTAGGGTAATTACATATGCTTGGAGCATTTCTGGAGGAAAGGAACCTTTCGTCCTGGCTTCGTTGAATATTGTTAATAAGTGTGGTGAGAGTATTTTTTTAAAGGTTTTGTAATATCCATTAGAAAGGCCATCTGGACCTGGGGCTTTGTTCAAAGGGAGAGATTTTACAGCTCTTTCTAGTTCAATCATGGAAAAGGGTTCGTTTAGTGCTTGCAGCTGGGATTCGGAAATTGAGGGGAGTGTCAATTTAGATATAAAATTATCAATATCTGTTTTATTCGGTTGTGGGGTTATGGGATCGTCCTTCAAGTTGTATAGTGATGAAAAATAGTCCGCAAAAGCGTTTGCGATGTCTTGTGGATTTTCTATTTTTCTAGTAGAGTCCGGGTAGAACAGATGTGGGATTACTGTTTTAGATCTGCGTTCTTTAAGCCGGTTAGCTAAGAATCTGCCTGCTCTATTGTTATTAGCATAGTAATTTAGTTTAAGTTTGGACATGTATTGTTCGTGTTGAGTGCTAAAAAGTTCCCTTAATTGAGAACGTGCGGTGGATAATTTCGAGGCTAATGTTGCTGTAGGTGTATTTTGATTTTCTTTCTCTAGTTTCCTAATTTCCGTAACAAGATTTGTAATTTTGGCAGTACGTTCCTTGAAAAGTCTGGAGTTCATCTTAATAAGTATACCGCGGATATATGCCTTATGGGCGTTCCAGTTATTGAAGGAATTGGTGGCGTTAGGAACATTGAAATTAAAAAATTCGTCTAGTTGCTGTGTGATGTCTTTCTGAAATTTTGGATCATGAAACAGGTATTCATTACATCGCCATAAACGTGCTGTCGCAAAGGCTCCCCCGCTCTCCATCTGTATGATCACCGGAGCGTGGTCCGACCATGTTATGTCATGTATGGTAGAGCGGGAAATTCTCTGCAGCAGCACCTTATCCACTAAAAACATGTCTAATCTGGAATATGAGTTGTACCTGGGGGAATAGTACGTGAACGATTTGTCGTTTGCATTCAAACATCGCCAAACATCGTACAATTCTTCTCTAATAAGTAGATCCCGGAAGTTAGGGCCACGTTGCTTAGTTCGAGAAGAAGTGTCTAAACCATTATCTAGGATCATATTGAAATCTCCGCAAATTAATATACTCCCCACTCGCATGGTTGTTATGTGTTTGATAACCTTTTTAAGAAATTTAAGTTGATGCGAGTTGGGAGCATATAAGCATGTTAAGGTGATCGGTAGCTTGTCAATTATACAAACCAGTATTATAAAACGACCGTCTGGATCTATGAATGAGTCTTTCAGTTCAAACGACACAGTGTCCCTTATTGCCAACATTACCCCTCTCTTCTTCGCTGTAGTGGATGAAAGGAAAACGTGCGGAAAATTTGGGTGAGAGCATTTAGGTGTGGCTGATTTATGAAAGTGCGTCTCTTGAACTGCCAGGATATCTGCTTTGTGCTGAATAGCCTCCTTCCAAAGCGATCTTCTTTTGGCCGGGTGGTTGAGGCCTCTTGCATTTATTGTTAAAAATTTAACTGTCATTCATAGCAGTTGGATGGTGGGATAGAAGATAGTTGCGTTGGTTAGATGGTATGTGAAGCTTCATCTCTTGTTGTCGAAAATATGGGATCATTAGTATATATAGTTCATAAACATAGTAGTGGATTGGGTAAGGGTCAACGATGAGGAAGAACAGTCTTTCTGTGACAACTCTTGTTTGATGCGATTGCCAGGAGTGGCGAACAGGGAGCTGAATATTCAGGTGGGCAGTAATGCACATTTTCTTATTCAAAATTTGCCAGGTGAGTGGAGCCGTTGGATAGTTGCTCAGTTATCGGTTGAAGAAACGAAAGAAAAAAACAAAAAAAAACACGAAGATGTAACAGTGAGTAAATTTAAAAAACAAATAGAACTAACGAGTCCAAATGGACCAGGCAGTATACTGCCCAACGGTAGGAGCTAAGGTACGGTGGACGGTACCATAAGCTTCAGGGGAATCTTACTGTAAGCTTGGATGAGGAGCCTGAGGACATGAGCTCAGGTGCGGTGTGAGCTTGGGCGTCCTTGTGGCTTGGATTGCCAGTCTGGTTGTAGTTTGCCAGGCGGAGCTCTAAATTGAAGCGGTGTTTCATGGTTGGCATCTGGTAATAAAATTCGCCATTGGTGCAGGAGCTGTAACCCTTCTTCTAACGTGTTGACTATGTGGTTAGCTCCTTGGTGGGAGACTATAAGTTTTGCAGGGTATTTCCATTTGTATATAATTTTGTGGTTTCGCAATGCCTTAGTAAAGGTCGCCATGTTGCGCCGCAATTGTAGCGTGTGTTGTGAGAGGTCTGGGAGAACTTGGATATTCGTTGCTTGTTCCGGGAGATTATCCGCTTTACGAAAAACGTCCAGGATAAGTTCTTTGGTTTGAAAGAAGTGGATCCTGAGTAATACATCTCTAGGGGTCTCTTGTGGTAAGAAAGATGGCTTGGGCACCCGGTGGATCCTATCTATTTTCAAATCCAGTGCAGATAAGGATGGAATTATGGCGTGGAACATGTCGGTAACGTACGTGTGGAGCTGTTGCGCTGCGACACTTTCCGGTATACCTCGGATCTTCAAATTATTCCTACGGGAACGGTCCTCGAGGTCAGCTAATTTGGATTGTATTCTAGAGATGGAGTCTTGCTGGGACATGTGGGAATCCACTAGTGCATTGAATGATGCGGTGACGTCGCACATTCTAAGTTCAACTTGATTCACTCTGTCCCCAAGATCAGTGATATCTGCTCTGCATTGTTGAAAGCATGTCATCATGTCGGTTTGTAATGAAGCTCTTAGCGACATGAGCATTTCTTTTAGGGTGGTATCTGACACCGATTGGCCTGTGGTCGGAAACATGGCAAACTGGTCCACCGGGTGTTGTACATTTGCATCGCTATTTAATGCCCCACTAACCTCCATATCCAGTGCGGAGTATCTATTGTCATGGGCACTTATCTCAGGGTCCAGCCTTGGTTTGGATTTGACAGGGCTTCTTGTGGTAGGAGAGTGGCTGGAAGATGTAGAGCTGGAGCTGTTATTCCGGGTGTGTGCCATTCCCTGTGCGGCGGAATTGTCTCCTTCGTTTCCCTCTCCCGTCGCTCTTGTTTGTGACGTATGTGTTGTCGGCGGCGTTTGCGTTAGAGCACTTTGCACTGACCTGTCAGTATGTCTCCCGCCGCCATTTTCTTGAAGTCCGCGGGATGCGGCCGGGAAAAAAGCCGGCAATTTCTGCATATTCGCCGGTGCCTGATGTTTCTTACGCATCTTCCCGGTGCCCAGGTTGACGGCGGTTCGGTGGCGGCTGACGGCGGTGTATTTAACCGGGTCCGATCAGGCGATATTCCGGTGATTCCCCTGAAGCTGAGCGGAGCTCTAACACTGTGCGGCCATCTCAGTCGGCGGTCGCCACGCCCCCCCTAAGTACAATTTTTGATGCAATGCTTTGCAGCAGGGCTAATTCCTGCAATAAAACTAGAGTATATGGCAGAGGTTGCAGTGTGATGGCACCAGTGCCTAAGGCCCAATTTTTCTGCCCCTGTTTAACAGGGGCGTTTAAGTACAATTTTTGATGCAATGCTTTGCAGCAGGGCTAATTCCTGCAATAAAACTAGAGTATATGGCAGAGGTTGCAGTGTGATGGCACCAGTGCCTAAGGCCCAATTTTTCTGCCCCTGTTTAACAGGGGCGTTTAAGTACAATTTTTGATGCAATGCTTTGCAGCAGGGCTAATTCCTGCAATAAAACTAGAGTATATGGCAGAGGTTGCAGTGTGATGGCACCAGTGCCTAAGGCCCAATTTTTCTGCCCCTGTTTAACAGGGGCGTTTAAGTACAATTTTTGATGCAATGCTTTGCAGCAGGGCTAATTCCTGCAATAAAACTAGAGTATATGGCAGAGGTTGCAGTGTGATGGCACCAGTGCCTAAGGCCCAATTTTTCTGCCCCTGTTTAACAGGGGCGTTTAAGTACAATTTTTGATGCAATGCTTTGCAGCAGGGCTAATTCCTGCAATAAAACTAGAGTATATGGCAGAGGTTGCAGTGTGATGGCACCAGTGCCTAAGGCCCAATTTTTCTGCCCCTGTTTAACAGGGGCGTTTAAGTACAATTTTTGATGCAATGCTTTGCAGCAGGGCTAATTCCTGCAATAAAACTACAGTATATGGCAGAGGTTGCAGTGTGATGGCACCAGTGCCTAAGGCCCAATTTTTCTGCCCCTGTTTAACAGGGGCGTTTAAGTACAATTTTGGATGCAATGCTTTGCAGCAGGGCTAATTCCTGCAATAAAACTAGAGTATATGGCAGAGGTTGCAGTGTGATGGCACCAGTGCCTAAGGCCCAATTTTTCTGCCCCTGTTTAACAGGGGCGTTTAAGTACAATTTTTGATGCAATGCTTTGCAGCAGGGCTAATTCCTGCAATAAAACTAGAGTATATGGCAGAGGTTGCAGTGTGATGGCACCAGTGCCTAAGGCCCAATTTTTCTGCCCCTGTTTAACAGGGGCGTTTAAGTACAATTTTTGATGCAATGCTTTGCAGCAGGGCTAATTCCTGCAATAAAACTAGAGTATATGGCAGAGGTTGCAGTGTGATGGCACCAGTGCCTAAGGCCCAATTTTTCTGCCCCTGTTTAACAGGGGCGTTTAAGTACAATTTTTGATGCAATGCTTTGCAGCAGGGCTAATTCCTGCAATAAAACTAGAGTATATGGCAGAGGTTGCAGTGTGATGGCACCAGTGCCTAAGGCCCAATTTTTCTGCCCCTGTTTAACAGGGGCGTTTAAGTACAATTTTTGATGCAATGCTTTGCAGCAGGGCTAATTCCTGCAATAAAACTAGAGTATATGGCAGAGGTTGCAGTGTGATGGCACCAGTGCCTAAGGCCCAATTTTTCTGCCCCTGTTTAACAGGGACATGTAATTACAATTCTTGATATAATATTTCACAGGAGGGCCCCTTCCTGTGCCCACCCAGAGTAACGGTGAGGACTTATAGTGTTGTGGCACCAGCACCACAACCACCAAAGGTCAATTTTTCTACCACTGTTCAACAATGGCATGTAATTACAATTCTTGATATAATCGTTCACAGCAGGGCGCTCCAGCGCCCACCAAGAGTCACTTTGAGGGCTTACAATGTTGTGGCAAAACCAACACCTTGTTCCGCCATTTCTGCAGAGCATATAGGGCAGGCCCCTACTTTCAAACATCCAATTTACAAACATCTCCTACTTGCAAACGGAAGGAGACAACAGCAAGTGAGATGAAAAAAGATGGACGACAAAACAAATTATACAGGGGTGATAACCCTTCCCTATGTTTTCCAAAAAGCTTAAAAATAGTTTTTTTGACTGGAGCTACACTTTAAAAATGTACCAGTTGAAAATTACAAACAGATTCAACTTAACACAACAAACCTACACAGTCCCTGTCTTGTTTGCACCACCTGTATACTGCTGTTCTGAGTATATAGGGCCTGGGGGCCACAAGCATTTCCTTTTTTTAATATGGGTACGGGGTTCCCCTTAATATGCGTACAAGACCCAAATAGGCTGGTAATGGGCAGGGAGGGCTACCCATGCCATTTTTCTCAATGATTTTCAACCATATTGCAGGAACCAGATATAACATTAAAACCGCAAGCAGTTTTAAATGGTGTTATTTCCGTTTAATGTCATTTTGTGCAGGGACTGTTCTAAACACGGGAAACACGTGGCACTTCACAGGCATACTACAGACACCCCCCAGGCACCATATTTAAAGGAATATTTCATTTTTTTTTCACTTTAATCGTCATTAAAATCAGTGTTCCCGCCAAAACGGCCGCTTTTAAAACTTTTTATTGCATTGACCCATGTCCCCTGAGGCAGGAGTCAGGTCCCCAAACCCTTTTTAGGACAGTATCTTGCATATCAGCCGTTAAAATTAGCACTTTCCATTTCGAACGTTCGAGTCCCATAGACTTCAATGGGGTTCTAACGTTCGTTACGAACGCGGGGTCCGTTCGAAAGTTCTGGTGCGAACCGAACCGGGGGGTGTTCGGCTCATCCCTAATGACAATGCTATGGAAATATTTCATTAGCAAGGATAAGAAAATTGTGTTTTCAGAAGCAAAAAAAGTTCAAATAGAAGTCCTGATTAAAACACCGCCGTGAGTTCAGATAATGTGGATAATGACAGAACTCTGGACGACCGCACTCCAGTGCTAAAACGATGCTTTATTCAAATAATATTTAGGACACAGCAAATTACATCACAGCGAAAGATGCTAACAACTGACGCGTTTCGCACTAAGGCTAGTGCTTACTCATAGCTATTTTAGCATTTTTTCCATTTTAGCATTGGAGTGCAGCCATCTAGAGTTCTGTCATTATCCACATTATCTGCATTTTGTGGCTCGTACCCGGATCCCCTCACCTGGAACAATTATCTCTGAGTTCCTACTACCTGCCTTTGAGCGGTGGTGTATATCACCGCGGTGACTTCACATATGCTTTGTAGGGTGAAGAAACATGCCCGACCACCAAGATAATAATGCGCTTACCAGATGGCAAAGCGTAATGAGCATATAATCTGACCCGTCAGCAGCCTGAAGAATGCGATAATGGACCTTACAGCACACTGGATCGGAACCTTACACTAAGATCAGTACTCAATTGTTCCACAGGGCAATTTCTCCAATAGTTGCTCAAAAAGAAAAGAGACTGCACAGCGAGAACAGCACAAAGATACACAAGTCAGGAGATCACAGGACACATGCAGCGCTACAACACGCCCACCTACAGGAGAGCCCTCACATTTTTGTAAATATTTTATTCTATCTTTTCATGTGACAACACTGAAGAAATGACACTTTGCTACAATGTAAAGTAGTGAGTCTACAGCTTGTATAACAGTGTAAATTTGCTGCCCCCTCAAAATAACTCAACACACAGCCATTAATGTCTAAACCGCTGGCAACAAAAGTGAGTCCTCTTCCACTCCTCCATGATGACATCACAGAGCTGGTGGATGTTAGAGACCTTGCACTCCTCCACCTTACATTTGAGGATGCCCCACAGATGCTCAATAGGGTTTGGGTCTGGAGACATGCTTGGCCAGTCCATCACCTTTACCCTCAGCCTCTTTAGCAAGGCAGTGGCTGTCTTGGATGTGTTTGGGGTCATTGTCATGTTGGAATACTGCCCTGCGGCCCAATCTCCAAGGGGAGGGGATCATGCTCTGCTTCAGTATGTCAGAGTACATGTTGGCATTCATGGTTCCCTCAGTGAACTGTAGCTCCCAGTGCCAACAGCACGCATGCAGCCCCAGGCCATGAAACTCCCACCACCATGCTTGACTGTAGGCAAGACACATTTGTCTTTGTACTCCTCACCTGGTTGCCGCCACACACGCTTGACACCTGAACCAAATAAGTTCTTCTTGGTCTCTCGGGACATGGTTCCAGTAATCCATGTCCTCAGTCTGCTTGTCTTTAGCAAACTGTTTGGGGGCTTTCTTGTGCAGCATCTTTAGAAGAGGCTTCCTTCTGGGGTGACAGTCATGAAGACCAATTTGGTGCAGTGTAGGGTGTATGGTCTGAGCACTGACAGGCTGACCCCCACCCCTTCAACCTCTGCAGCAATGCTGGCAGCACTCATATGTCTATTTTCCAAAGACAACCTCTGGATATGACGCAGAGCACGTGCACTCAACTTATTTGGTCGACCATGGCGAGGCCTGTTCTGAGTGGAACCTGTCCTGTTAAACTGCTGTATGTTCTAGGCCACCGTACTGCAGCTCAGTTTCAGGGTTTTGGCAACCTCTTTATAGCCCAGGCCATCTTTATGTAGAGTAACAATTCTTTTTTTCAGATTCTCAGAGAGTTCTTTGCCATGAGTTGCCATGTTAAACTTCCGGTGACCAGTATGAGAGTGTGAGAGTGATAACACCAAATCTAACACACCTGCTCCCCATTCACACCTGAGACCTTGTAACACTAACAAGTCACATGACACCCGGGAGGGAAAATGACTAATTGGGCCCAATTTGGATATTTTCACTTATTTTCACTTAGGGGTGTACTCACTTATGTTGCCAGCGGTTTAGACATTAATGGCTGTATGTTGAGTTATTTTGAGGGGACAGCAAATTTACACTGTTATACAAGCTGTACACTCACTACTTCACATTGTAGCAAAGTGTAATTTCTTCAGTGTTGTCACATGAAAAGATATAATGAAATATTTACAAAAATGTGAGGGTGTACTTACTTTTGTGAGATACTGTATGTTGGGGCCTTGACCTATGCAGTAGTGTCCCTGGTCTAAATTTAGTGCTGCTGGGTTGTAGTCAACCTGAACTTTAATTATATGTATACTCACTTTTGTAAGCTATTGTATAAATAATTTTGTACTTTTTAAGTTACAAATACAATACGTTTCACAGGATTTAGACATGCTGAATTCCAATTGTTGCTTGCTGCAGCAAAATAGAGAAAGAGACGGCACCCTCTAAGTGCAGCAATAAAGTTGCTCAAATTTATTAAAAATGGTTAAAAAACACTCACATTAAATTAGTGGTGTACAGGCACATCAGGGATATAATGTTTCATCCGTATGTCCATGGGGGCGACTCGCAGGGCTGTAAGGCAGGGTTTCCGGCATCTGATTTTTTTGACCGATGGTTGGTGTTTTGGTCTATTCCATGTATTTCCTCGGAATGGTCAGAGCAATATATGCCGGAAACCCTGCCTTACAGCCCTGCGAGTCACCCTGCCTGTACACCACTAATTTAATGTGAGTGTTTTTTAACCATTTTTAATAAATTTGAGCAACTTTATTGCTGCACTTAGAGGGTGCCGTCTCTTTCTCTATTTTATTGTTTCCTAGAGCTACTTCTTGCTTTAAGACTGGCAGCCTTTTAGGGTACAGCCCGTACTGCTGATCCCCCTCACGGACCACCTTGATGATCCACAAAGACCCTGAATTTCTCATCGAGGATACTGGTGTGTGGATATACCTAAAACTCACACAAAAATTGATATACTTTGACTACATAAAGACGACCTATCTTTTATACTAACAATTGTTTACACTAACATTTCGTGATTTTACTACAATATATTTTTGGGATCCCCAGCGAGCGCCATATTACCCTCCTTTGCTTGCTGCAGCTGCTGTTGTTCTTTCATATGCACTCATGCTCAGGGCCGTCTTTAATATTGATTGGACCCTGGGCAAAAATGTTCTTGGGCCCCCCCACATGCAGTTTTGCTCTCCGCCTGCTCTGTGACATATAAATAAATAGCAGCTAGACTCAAAATCAGTTTACTAAATCAGATCAGGTAGCTATTGCGATTGGTTGCCAGAGGCTACAGTGTATCATTATTGCTCACTGACTGGTTGCTAGAGGTTACAGCACACATTACGGCTCACTGATTAGTTACTAGAGGTTACAGCACACGATTTCTGCTTGTTGATTGGTTGCTAGAGATTACTGTGTATATGGCCTCAGGGGGAGCATGATATACATATCAATGCCGCCGGACGCCGCTATTTACATATGAATGCAGCCACTATTTACATATGAATGCAGCTGCTATTTACATGTAAACGCAGGGTCTGCAGGTGAGTCATCTGTACACAACAATAGGGGAGAGCTGGACAGCATTAGTAACAGCACTTCACACTGAGATATTGGGACACAGCACAGGACTAAAACTTCAAGGGACGAGGGAATTTAAACCAGGGTAGTTGGCAAGTAAGCTGCTTTGGGCCCCACAACAATGCCAGGGCCCAGGGCAGCTTTCACTTTTGCCCTGCCTTAAAAACTGCCCTGCTCATGCTTCAACAACATAAGGGCCTCATAGACAGCTTGAATTGTGACAGGTAAGCCTGCAAGAGAAATTCTATCATTCCCCCAGCCATGCTAACCTATCTGATAGGAAGCAGTCCCTGCTTGGCCATTCATTTTCCAACTGGCTCAGTCAATTTTGAAATCAAATTTTTTTGGAGCCTCATAGTGTTTGTAGAGCCACCTATGAGTCAGATTTTGGCTGAATTGGAAGTAATAGGCTGTAATTCAAGCCATCTATGGGGGCCCAAATTCTGGTATTTGCATTGAGTTCCCCATACCGCCTTATCATTCATGTCATACACCATGCTCAGAATGACAAGGGAAGCCGCACAGAGGAGAGCCAGGAGCAGTAACAAAGATGCTGGTATTTAAATTAGAAATGTCAAAGGAATCTACAGCTCTGTTGTGTCTGCTGTCAGAAAACGCTGAACACAGAGAGAGCCAGTATCAATTGCAAATATGCTGGGATTTCTAGTAAATGAAGTATTACCTGTTAGTGGAGTGCAGATCCCTTTGACAATGCCGAGCCAAATTCAGGCTCTCCTCTGTGCAGCTCAATTTGTCATCCTCAGGGTGATATATAACATAAGTGATAAGGCAGTGTGGGGAGCCCAATTTAAAAAACAGAATATGTTGCAGAAGTGAGGTGAGTGGGGAGGGAAGAAAAGCAGCAAATGTGACATTTTCTAATTTCAGCGAAACGTATGGTGCTTGTAACTTAAAAAGTACAAAATGATTTATAGAAAAATATGCTATCTTGCAAATAATATTAAAGTTTAACTTTTCCAGACCTTAAAAGCAAAAAAAAAAAAAAAAAAAAAGCAATTTCTGGTGACACAACCCAAAAGCTATTCAGATGGTTTTGAATTGAATTTGATTAGGGTAACAGGTCTGAGGTTATATGTAATTTTGGCGCTCATGTCAAGATCTGCTGCTGTGAAGTTCTTCTACTTATCTATTTTCCTGACTTCTTGCGCTGCCTTTACTATCAGAATTGTCAACACTATCGATTACAATGAGGAATCTTCCATCAGTCTGACAGGTCTGGCAGCATAAGCAGTTAGATAAACCTTAAAATCTTTCCAGCATGGCTGTGTAAGCAACTATTATTTGAACTCACTAGGGATCTTTTTTTTGACTTTCCACTCAATATAAAAAGGTACTCGAAATAATTTTTCGAGTGAGCTGGTTGTTAGTTAAATGCATGACATACGATGTTCTCTGCGATAGTTAGCCCTTTGATTTTACAAGCCCACAATATGACACCATGATAGGTTATGGAAACCATACTGATGGCAATACATACTCAGTAAATCATATTTATATAGGGTTTTATGAGAGCTAGTGACTGTGAACTAGGTTATCTATCACTATAACATCTAAATTATTTTGAAAAAATGACTTATAATTAATTTTTAACTAGATAACTATGTGAGACTGCAGATAATTCAAACATAATGGTTAAGCAGCACAACAAATATGGGGAAACGCCAATCGACTCACCTTCAATAAACCTGTTGACAAGTATGTCTAAGTTGTCTTCCCCAGTGATAGATCGTATCTGCTGAAAAGCTTGTTCATAGGTCTCTACTGTTTCTTCCGTTGGGTCGCGTTTTTTTCTTTCTAGTGCTTCTTTTTCTATTACCGATACAATAAACAAATTTCAGGTATTACATATATTTTATACAAACCAACCAAACAACTCTATCCAGTTTCATATAATTTAAAGGCAAAATCAAGCACAAACTTTGTTTTTGTTTTTTTCTTTCTTTGGAACTGCAGGGCTTAATCATAGGTACGCTCAACTCCAGCCAAGGTTTATTGCAGTAATAACACACTGCTTACTCCCACCCAAATCAATGCCCCCGACATGTTTCACCCACAACAGGGCTTATTCATGGGGATCACTATGATTAAGCTCTGCAGTGGGTGAAATATGTTGGGCGCATGGCTTTGGGTGGGAGTGAGCGGTGTGCTGTCAATGCCATAAACCTAGGCTGGAGTCTTCACTGTGCAGCCCACTACTTGGATAGTGGACTTCAGTGGAGCAATAGCAGACTCCAGGACCATGGCACCTGAGTGATTGCAGGGAATGGAGGATTATACAGGCTGGCCCGTGAGTGATGAAAGGGTTAGATTCGTCTAACAATATGACTGGCAGTCACCTCTCCTGCGTCGAGCATCAAGCACTTCCTCACTGATAGAGCGCTCCTGAGTTTTGGTTCCCATAAACTCTTTCAGTCTGCGGTCATGGTCAATCACCCGTTGTAGCTCTTTTATCTCTGCTGAGTGCTGGTTCAGATCTTTCTCTGCTCGTTCCTTCATTTGCTGCATTTTTGTTTGGGCTTCATCCCTTAATTTATAAAAAAAAAGAAAAAGAAAACAATTTTGAAATCAATTTTTTTTGGAGCCTCATAGTGTTTGTAGAGCGGCCTATGAGTCAGATTTTGGCCGAATTGGAAGTAATAGACTGAAATTCAAGCCATCTATGGGGGCCCAAATTCTGGTGTTTGCATTGGGTTCCCCATACCGCCTTATCATTCATGTCATACACCATGCACAGCATGTCATTCATGTCATACACCAAAAAGAAAAAAAAAAGAAAAAGAAAACATTACTTTCAGTAAGATTTTAACACACCTACAAAAACTAGTATTGCTGTGTCATGTACAAGTGCCTAATGTACATTTTTTATGTCTGTGTAGTTGTACAACCAATCAGTGGCCATATATATTTTATCTAATCATATTATACAGGTTTTTTTTTTTGTTTGTTTTTTAAGCAGAAACGCGGGGGAATGCTGTTCCAGCACCTATTGCACTGAATGTATGCAATGGCAAGGGGTGCTGGGGTGCGCTGGAGGGCCTATTGTTACTGGCTGCTGGGATATCTCTTATCTCTGAATGGGATCTATTGTTGCAGGGTGACTATTGTTGCTGGGAGGGATCTACTATTGAGGAAGAAGTCTATTGATACTGGCTTTTGGGAGATCTGTTGTTGATGGGGGCAGGTATTATTTTTAGGGGGGTCTTTTTTTGCTGGGGGATCTATTGTTGCTGATGGGGATCTATTGTTGCTGGGGGGGGGGTATTGTTTGTGGGGATCTATTGCTGCCGGCTACAAGGAATCTACTATTTTACTGCTTTTCATACAAATTACATAGGACCACAAAATGATACGAAAGGCAAATCCACGTTGCACTGCAAGTACACTTGGAAGTGCAGTCGCTCTAAATCTAAGGCAGGGGTCTTCAAACTATGGCCCTCCAGATGTTCAGGAACTACAATTCCCATCATGCCTAGTGTTATGGCGATTTTTATATCTCACTTAAATGACTAACGATACAAGAAAATAAGTGATTAAACCTTTGTCTACATAAGAATAAAAATGAACGATAACAGTGCGAAAAGATAAACAATTACATTTATTTATACAGAAAAGAAACTTCAGAATAATTTGAACTTATCATATAACTCAAGTGATGTTACAAGTACAGTGTTGCTTAGGCTGCCAAAATAATTTAAGTCATATGGTTACAACAAACATACACTTTCAATATATATTTATCAATATTTCAAGATAAGTCCTAAGAAAGAAATAATTCGATATAGAAAAGAGACACACGAAAGAAAGGAAGAAAGAAAGAGAGAGAGGGGGAGAGAGAGGGGGGGAAAGAGGGGGAGAGAGAGAGGGGGAGATACATTACACAGACTTCCGGTCTCCTTCCATGGTCTAGAAATCAAGCCACGGGGGGAGCTAATTATAGCCCTATTTTATATGCATTCTGGGCCAATCAGCAGATGGAACGCACCATTGGCTCTGAGATTGCATCAACCTCTGACTGGCCGATTCTCAAGTCTACACACTGATTGGTTCAGGATGGCTCACACTCTGATTGGCTAATTCTCAAGCTCCCAAAAAATGTTCATAGATCAGGCCTGAATGTCACCTCCTTTGATCTCTGACCCTGCCAGTTCCGACATAAGACCGGTTTAATTATCTCTGGATTTACAACCGTCAGCCCTCTTTGATACAACATAAATTAGCACTTCAAGGACTTGTGGCACAGGAAGAGGCATTATATCTGAAATGGCCATCTCTGAGAACAATAGGGTATACAAACAGCAGACCAACAGGTTTGTGTGTTTGAGATACCAAGAACAGTAAATATTCTAGTATACATGTTACACATATATATATTTATGGCCCAGAGCCCTCTGACCGATACGGATAAGGATGACAAACAAGGATAACACAAAACTCGCTTACTTGAACCGGACCTGAAAGTGTGCCCTGGCCTAACGTAGGGTATACCAAAATAAGGGGGCATACCCTTGATAGAGAAATGAGTAATGAATGAAATGAAAATGAAATGGAGTGAAATGAGTACTCGCCCGGGAGTATAATGCTTGAGAAATGCCCTGACAGGGGATGGGTGGGTGGGTATCGCGCACCGGAACCGACGAGGGAGCCAGGCGAACGGGCTGGTTATATACTCCACCGGGCTCCACCCATAATTCCAGGCCACCATACTGGCCTTTCCATTTATGGCCCAGAGCCCTCTGACCGATACGGATAAGGATGACAAACAAGGATAACACAAAACTCGCTTACTTGAACCGGACCTGAAAGTGTGCCCTGGCCTAACGTAGGGTATACCAAAATAAGGGGGCAAAAACATACAGGTAGGGAATGCCTTTATTGATTCGAGTTTGTTACTGGGTGAGCTTGATGAAGGCCTGGGCCATCTCTACTTGCGGATTGGGTATGTAACGGGCGAAGCAGGCGGACTTCCACCTACCCAACTTTTTGATGATGTGGACCGGGACCCCTTGGCGGGAGGCAGTTGAAGCTGCTCCGATCCGAAACGAATGTCCGGAGTAGTGAGCCGGATCGAGGTGAAGGATGCCCAGGAGTATCCTGACATGCTCCATGAACTGGGCTGCGTTCAGTGGCTTACCGTGGAATGGTAGAAGCGGGCCAGTTCCTGGTTGATCGGCCAGAAGGGTCAACAAGCGGGTGAGCATGGCGACCGGGCACCAGCGGTTGTTAGTTTTATAAAAATGTATGTCCGTCCCCGGGCCAAGTTGTTGCGTCTTGGACACTGCTATATGCAGGATGAAATGGTCTCCGTGCCTGACCAGGTGGTGCTTGCATAGCGTGCGAGCTGAGGGGCTACTGGAGGTAAACTCGCCTGGCCGCAAGAAGCCGTAGAAGGCCAGGTGTATGGCTGCTTGTATAATGGTACTAGTGTGGAGTCCGAAAGGTGCAGTGGCCAAAATATCGGACATGTTTCTGAAAATGTCTCCTGTGATAGGCAAGCGTTTGAGGGAGGCCGCAGGCTGGCGTTTCTGGATGCCACGCATGACGGCCCGAATGGCGTGGAAAGTGAACAAGGAGGGTTCAGCGGGGTCCTGGAGGGACGTAAAATGTTGTACCCCGGCCAGGTATAGTCGGATCGTGTTGACGGATAGCGCCAAGTCCGAGTGGCAATGGGCAACGAAGGCCAGAACTTGCTTGACCCGGGAGGTCTCTGTGGAGTGAGACGTTAAGAAGCGGTTAAAGGCCCTCCAGGCTGTTTGGTAGGCCTTGCGGGTATTGTCTGCGAGGGAGTGATTGATGAGTTGAGTCGCGGCTACTAGGTGAGGGGTTAATCCAGGGTCAGTTGAGACCAGTCCGGGATAACTGCTGACGTTGGTCCGGCTCCGGGCACCTGATCAAAAAAGGAAACTAAGTTAAAGCGGGAAAGGGCGTCCGCTGCCCGGTTACATTTACCGGGGATAAAGGCACAATGGACATTAAATTGAAACAATAACGAGAGCTGGACCAGTCGCCGCAGGAAGGACATAATCTCCAGAGACTTGGACCTGCCTTTGTTAATGATTTCCGCAGTGGCGAGATTGTCCGTTGAAAAGGTCACTGTTTGACCGGACCAACTGCGGCCCCACGTATGGGCAGCGGCTACGATGGGGTACAACTCAAATAGGGAGGACGTCTCGGTGAAGCCCGGAATAGCCAGTATCTGAGGAGGCCAAGGGGCTGCAAGCCAGAGGTGGCCAAAAATTGCCGCGAAACCCGTGGAGGCCGCTGCGTCGGTCACGACCTGCGGCGATGAGGAGGACACGGAGGGAATGAAGAGGGACACGCCATTCCAGGACGTCAGGAATTCTTCCCACATGGCAAGGTCTGCTATAGCTGCGGGGTCCAGGCTGAGGATATGCTCCGGGTCTTGTGAATGAGACAGTAGGACTAACAGGCGTGATATGAAAGCGCGACCTTGAGGGATGATGCGCATGGCAAAATTAAGCATACCGAGAAGGGACTGTAACTGCCTCTTGGTACAAGTTCTGGTGCGGGTGAAGTCCCTCATGACCGACCTGATGCGGCTTAGTTTATCCGGGGGAAGGCTGGCCTGCATAGTGCTGGTATTTAAGCTGACCCCGAGGAAGGTGATTGCCTGCGCAGGGCCCTCTACCTTGTGCTCAGCAATCGGGACGTCAAGATTATTGAAGACCACCCTTAGTTTATCCAAATCCCCTGGAAGGGAGCCAGGTGACTCGACCAGCAGGAAGTCATCCAAGTAGTGTATGACTCCCTGGCACTGGGCTACGTGCAGCAAGATCCATTCGAGAGCCTGCGCAAACGAGTCGAAGAGCCAGGGGCTACTCTTGGACCCGAAGGTCAGCTTAGTGGCAAAATAGTAGAGCTCCCTCCATTTGATGCCATGCCAGCACCAGAGAGATGGATGGATAGGAAGGAGCTTGAAGGCGTCCGAGATGTCGGCCTTGGAGAGCCATGTACCTGTGCCTGACTTGAGAATGGCCTGGATGGCCATGTCTACGGACGCGTATTTGAGGGAGAACTCCTCGGAGGGGATAAGAGAATTAAGACTGGGGACAGAGGAAGAATAAGGCGCTGACAAGTCGTAGACCAACCTAAGTTTATTTGAGAACTTGCCCTTGACAAGCCCAATAGGGCTGACTCGCCAGGTGTTAAATGGGGGCTTCGTGAAAGGGCCTATGATGAAATTCCGGTCTAGTTCTGCCTGTAACAGCTGGTCGATGGCCTGTACGTCGGTGGCTGCTGACCGCAGGTTCTGGCACTCGTGTGTGAGGTGAGGGAGGGAAATAAGTCCTGTATGAAAGCCCTGAGTAAAGCCCTGGACTAGGTAGGTGGCAAGTGAGGGGGTGGGGTGATTGGCGAGGTAGACACCGAGCCACGACACGTTGACCCGGCTCAGTCACGATTTCCTAGCCTGCTTAAGCTCGCACATGAGCCTGGGATGAGCTCTATTACACCGTGAGCATACATGGAGCAGCCTGCACTGGCTGAAATTGCACGACCCACTGTTATAGTTGTTACAGATGGCTGCGCCACCCAAGGTCTTGACCGGGCGCCCCAGTTTATCTGTCTGAGGCAGGCGTGCCGGTGCTGGTAGGGCCTGGGCAGAACCTGAGGTCGATGGACCGTCTACAGGCGGGGTTGCCACCGAGCTGGCACACCAAGTCGCGGTGTGAGTAGCTGACTGGCAGATGGCACAAAGAGGAGACCGCAGCCCTGCGAAGTGTCGGCAGAACAACTCGGTGTCCAAGGCACTCCAATCCGTAGGTAACTGAAATTGAGAGAGCCTGGCGGCCGCCTTAGCGGAGAAGGAGCGGTGATAGTCATAAAAAGCGAAACCGCCGTATTTGTACCCCAGGTCGACTACTACGTGGAGGTAACGATCCAGTTCCTCCCTTCTGCCGGGGGAGGCCGAGCAGATGACATCCCTCAGCATGCCGAAGGCCAGGGTGAACTCGGTGACTGACAGCTTCCTGTCCAGCCTGGGGTCTTTGGCTTTGAGGACCACCGACACGTCCCCCCAAGTATAAGCTTTATTTTCTGCCAGCTCGTGAATGGATATCAGTAGCGAGGCCAGATTGACGTCCTTTCCCTCTAGGATGTCCTTCCTGATGTTGGCTGATATTAAATGGGAAGGGTACACTACTGGCGTACACCCGGGGGTACCTGCGCTAGTGTTCTCCACTGCTTGTGGAGCTGGAATAGGAGGAGAAACGACTGGGCGGGTCTCGAGGAGGGCCACCCGACTCTGAACTTCTGACATTGAGGTCGTCAGGGATGACACCAGCGTGTGAAGCTGCGTGATGGAGGCAGCGATGGAGCCCAGGGAGGCCTGCTGGGCACTATCCTCAACCGCGGCTGCAGGAGGGAAAAGGAGCCTGAAGAGCTCGGCCTTTCTGGCTGTAGCTGGGAAGGGTACGCCCCTACGCCTCAACTCGGCCGTCAGCCTGGGGATGGTCCATGTTCTGAAGGACCTTTGGCTGCCGCTCTCTGAGAAAAGAGACGGAGACAACGGAGCCGTGTAGTCCTCGCTGCCAGCCTGGGACATGGTGGCAAAATCCGGGCTTGGTAAGCTTTATTAATCCCTGGGACCGGGTTTTCCTCCTATACGAAACCTAAGGAGGCACCGTCCGACCCGGTGCAGGTTGGACCTACTGAAAACTCGACTGATCTGAGGAGATGAAGGTAAGTTTGTATGAGACTCCTATGCCTGCAGAGAGATGTCTAGCTAAATCGTGGAGGTAAGACTGGAAAATGTGAAGAAAGACATAACTGAAATGAGCTGCATAAATGAAACGAGCAGACAACCGAATTTAGAATAATGTGCGTATGGCGACAGAGACGTGACTTGGTTGCGTCGTAGATGCAAGACTTCCTTTTCCCTTCCCTTCCCCGTTTTTTTTTTTTTTCCCAACGCAGATGCGTATAGAACGTGGGGTTTAAGCGGAGGTGGACCCGCCACGTGGAGCTCAGGCGGAGGTGGAGCCCGCCACGTGGAGCTCAGGCAGGGGAGGGGGGGGGGGGGGGGGGGCTGCCGCGTGGAGCTCGGGCGGGGGGGAACCCCGCCACGTGGAGCTCAGGCAGGGGATAGAGGGGGGGGGGGGGGGGATCTGCCGCGTGGAGCTCAGGCGGAGGTGGAGCCCGCCACGTGGAGCTCAGGCAGGGGAGGGGGGGGGGGGGATCTGCCGCGTGGAGCTCAGGCGGAGGTGGAGCCCGCCACGTGGAGCTCAGGCAGGGGAGGGGGGGGGGGGACCTGCCGCGTGGAGCTCAGGCGAGGGGTGAACCCTGCCACGTGGAGCTCAGGCAGGGGAGAGGGGGGGGGGGGGATCTGCCGCGTGGAGCTCAGGCGGAGGTGGAGCCCGCCACGTGGAGCTCAGGCAGGGGGGGAGGGGGGACCCTGCCACGTGGAGCTCAGGCGAGGGGTGAACCCCGCCACGTGGAGCTCAGGCAGGGGGGGGGGGAGGGGACTTTGCCGCGTGGAGATCAGGCAGGGGGGGGAACCCTGCCACGTGGAGCTCAGGCAAAAAAGGGGGGGGGTACGGAAATGAGGCGTGCAGCTGGGCGCACCAGAACGAATCGATGCATGAGGAATGCGATGGGATTCGACTTGGAGCGTAATAAGTGACAGAAATGTTATGCCATGACAAAGACTAGAAACAAGGACCATGCTTGGACCTGCGAGTGACTCAGTCTCTGGAGTATGTACAGAAATGAGGCCAACCTTGGGGCACTTTGAAGCGAATCGGTGCGTTCGAGATGCGACGGGATTCGAATCGGAGCGCGCCAAGTGGCAGAAATGATAACATGGTTAGAAATGGCAGAAAATTAAATGATCCGACATCACCGACTGACATGATTGAAGTGACTGCAATGATTGACATGAAAGGAAATGACATGACGGACATAGTACCAACGGTATGACATGATTTTTTCTTTTTTCCAGTTTTTGGACAATCTGAGATTGACATTTGCCCGGACTGCTCAATTTGGCGCGACAAGCAGACGGCTGTGATTTCGAGATGGTTCGATCGGTTCGAACACAACAAAAGAGTCATTTGGTTTAGCAACGACGTGCTGCGAAACGAAGCCAGTTGGCACGAACGACGTGTATCGAAAAGGTGACAACGATTTCTACGAAGAAGGGGTAGTGACAGCGAGGTACCGAATACAAGTGTCGCGGTTAAGCCGTTCGTGTAAGCTAGAGTGAGTGGTTCGTGAGTTCAGGAATCTAATTTACGTGACTTTTAAAACACATGAAACGAAAAGGGTGCCGAAGCCCTACCTGCGACAGCCGGCCCAGACGTGTTGTACGACAACGAAACTTTTCGATTAGAGTATAGCGACTCAGACGGCGACCAGACGGACGCTGACGAACGACAAGGTTTTGTCGACACGAGGCGGACGAAAACGTAGGAACTCACGAACCCGGCTCACTGTAAAGTCTCGTGGATAGTCGGCCCTTGATTTCTGACGTATCAGATATCGCGCACCGGAACCGACGAGGGAGCCAGGCGAACGGGCTGGTTATATACTCCACCGGGCTCCACCCATAATTCCAGGCCACCATACTGGCCTTTCCATATATATCTAAAACAGGGCATAGTAAGTTAATTGGTCCTCACAATGGCTTTCTTTTAAGCTCTTTGATATAAATATTATCCTTCAAAATCGCTACCACAGTTCCCCCTGAAGTTCATTCTTGAACTGACACCCTGGTTCAGTGATTTTGTACCCACCCACAACAGCCCAGAAGCCCCAATCCTTCCCCACCACCACCACGGCCTCCTCGGTCTTTCTTGAACACGCCGCAACTCCTCCATGTAGGCTTGAGACAGCCACAAGAAATCCTGGTGCCCTTGAGACTTCACATCCAAACCATGAGTGTCTGTACTACAATGTTTCATCGCCCCTCTGCCTTGGACGAGTGGAACTCCAACATTGAGAGCGGGATCCTGACATATCTGGTCCTGATCTATGAACATTTTTTGGGAGCTTGAGAATTAGCCAATCAGAGTGTGAGCCATCCTGAACCAATCAGTGTGTAGACTTGAGAATCGGCCAGTCAGAGGTTGATGCAATCTCAGAGCCAATGGTGCGTTCCATCTGCTGATTGGCCCAGAATGCATATAAAATAGGGCTATAATTAGCTCCCCCCGTGGCTTGATTTCTAGACCATGGAAGGAGACCGGAAGTCTGTGTAATGTATCTCCCCCTCTCTCTCTCCCCCTCTTTCCCCCCCTCTCTCTCCCCCTCTCTCTCTTTCTTTCTTCCTTTCTTTCGTGTGTCTCTTTTCTATATCGAATTATTTCTTTCTTAGGACTTATCTTGAAATATTGATAAATATATATTGAAAGTGTATGTTTGTTGTAACCATATGACTTAAATTATTTTGGCAGCCTAAGCAACACTGTACTTGTAACATCACTTGAGTTATATGATAAGTTCAAATTATTCTGAAGTTTCTTTTCTGTATAAATAAATGTAATTGTTTATCTTTTCGCACTGTTATCGTTCATTTTTATTCTTATGTAGACAAAGGTTTAATCACTTATTTTCTTGTATCGTTAGTCATTTAAGTGAGATATAAAAATCGCCATAACAGATGGTGCCCCTTTGTGAGGAAGCGTAACGTTTGTATGTGGAGGGCAAGACAAACTCGAGAAACGGTAAGAATTTGATGTCATTGTATGTCTGTCTTCCCTGTAGGACCATCAAACTAACAAGCTTCTTTTGAACATTGTTTATATTTATATAACCTTTTGTCTGTACTAATACTTTAATGAGACTGATTTGGAATAATGTGGATATATAAAATGAAATTGTACGTGCGTGCGAATAATGGTGAAATTTGGAATCTTTGAGAAAAGGATATGTGTCTCTGCAAGAAAGCAATTTCAGTTGACCCTTTGAATGAGATTAGGCCAACCATTGTAATGGAGACACACACCGCTGGGCATAGAGGTGTTTCCACTTGTGCAACTCCAAAGTCTCATGATTTAGAGTGACGGTGCGGTGCGACTTTGGTGTGGCTTTGAATGCGACTTTGATCCAAATTTACACTCTGGGTCGGAGTCGCATCCGGGGTCGCATAGGAGTGGTGCAGGTACCTTTAGTCATTGCAGCTTTGGGTCGCATTGATTGGGACTGGTGCTATTGAAATCAATGGGCTGCGACTTGTAATGCGACTTTGTGTCCAAGGTCGCATGGCAAGTTGCATTAGTGGAAACAGAGCCTAGGTCGCACGGAATGATCTGGTGTGTATAAATTGGGGCTGCAACTGACGATTGATTTCATAATCGATTGGTTGGGCAATTCTTTTTTCGATTAATGTCCTGATAGCCTTGGGGAAAGCATGGTGTATGATTTGATTAATATGTGGGGTTTGAAGAAAGAGGCGGTTTGTTCTTAAATATTTCTATGCAGTGGTGAATGTAAACAACCATCTATATGGTTAGGGAACAGAGTGGCAGACAGAGGCGGATCAATGTTTGTTTGCAACTACAGTGATGGGAAGATTTGGAGAGAATAGGGAACTTCTTGGTCAAAGGAATTTTTTGGCGGTGTGTGTGGTTTTCGTTCAGAAATTACGTTGATTTTAAAAACAGGATGTTAAAAACAAGTTAAATTTCAAACATTCAGCGAATGTAAATGGATTTTTCGTCAATGTTTTCTCATCTGAGAGTTGATATGTGTGGCCAGCATGGAGCTTGGTGCAGGCCTATGCAGTTTGCTTTTGATCTGTTTCTGCAGTGCTTTTTACTGTGCGTTTTTGATTTTCATGCATGCGATTTTGCTGCGATTTTCATTTTCTATTAGCCAGTTTGTTGTAGGTCAGATTGGAGGCTGCAGGGACGTATTGCATGTTTTTCTGCAGCCTCTCCATTAAAGTGGGTTGAACCAAAAAGGCACCTTTTTGCGTTGAGGGAGGATTCCCTGACCCTTTCCAGGTATACTGCGGCTGAAGAGAGCATAGATGTGAATGTGTCTCAGAAAGCACCAGAGGGCGTGGACATGGATGTGAGCCAGGCTTAGGACATTTGGTAACATAATGGTGTTGAGAAGGCTAGGGATTCCCTTGTGGTGCAGGAGGAGCAGATAGTCACTACTATAAGGGGTTAATTTGTACTGTAGATCTGTGAAAGTGTTGTTTTTTGTACAATAGAGGGCTCAATTTTGTTTCTTTTACCCCATTATGTTACTGGCCGATTGATCGATTTGTGAAGGTAGTAGTCAATTGATTTCATGGCCGATTAGTTGTTTCAGCCCTAGTATGAATCTGTCTTTTTGTAAACTGCTAACTGTGGATGGTAAGCTTTGTAATTAGACCTGTAAATTATACCTTATAAATGCTACAAATCATATAGAAATGAGGTGTGCCTCAGTGGATGGCCTCCTGTACTACAAGTTTATGCCAATCATTGAGATAACAGAAGTACTAGCCCTTCATTAAGCATTTCTTTTGGAATACTTCAGAAAAGTCCACGGGGAGATTGAACTATTATAGTTTGGATAATCTCCAGGCTAATTTTTTTGAAGGACTATAGTCAGAACAGGCAACATTCGGAGTAGTACGCTAGCAGCCCGCACAGGCCGTGTACAATAATCGGAGATGCGGGGCCGGTTATAGTGATAAAAGGCGCAAACCTTAACCGCTCCAAAAAAGTAACGCGCCGGGTTCTCTGTACGCAGAGCCCGAGAAAAAAAAAACTGTTCTGACAAGTAGTGAAAAAAAAGCAGCAACGATGACAGGGGCAGGGCCTGTCAACCCAATTCTTGGCCAGAGAGTAGCTACCTCTGGGGTAAAGACAACCGGTAAAAAGGTTGGGGGAATCAAGGTCCATCGTCCATAAAGGATGGGTAATAAATATGGGCCTTGGGTTATGCAAGATTGGGATCGGTGGACTGTAAAGAGGTATTGTAAGAAACTTAATGTACGGGAAGATCTGTACTGTGCTCATCGCACTAAGATGACACGGCCATAGGACTTCAGCTGCCCAGGAGATAACAGAGTAAGGGATTTGGGTATGTCTGAATTCAGGGGGACATCCTCCACACTTAAGGTATGTACCAACAATGTTCCATTCCTGGTGTTTCTGCAAGAATAAATCCCAGGAAGGTAAGAGTTTTTTATTGCCCCCATACAGGCGGAGAAGGGGAGAATGAAATGGGATGGATCTCGGAACGAATTTCAAACTTACCAAACAGATGTTATGGGTTTAACAAGAAGTACAGGTTCTGATAGAAATGTTAATAGGTGTGATATCTAGAGGTCATCTTTGATCTAATTTGTGTGAGTGTGGGTGTGGAGTATGCAATACTGATGTGTCCTGTGAAGTTTGTTCTCAGCTGCTGACAGCCCATTCTAATGACCCCCCTTCTTTCTGACCAGGTCAGTGAGAATGTAAAGCAAACTGTATTGACATGCAAATGACCTGAGCCAAGACTTGTACTAATGAACTGAAAAGGTGCATTTACTAAATTGTGTTTGTTTTTTCCAGAAAGGACAGGTCTGCGAGATGAATTGGTAACCGCTAGAAGGTTTATTACAAGTTGCTAATTTTTTTCTCTCACCATGGTGAATACATTTTTTTGGGGGGAATTATTGGTATACCATAAAACAAAAATCCACGTGGTATTAATATGTACTAAGTAATGCATATTAATGAGTTGAGCTCAACATTTTTTTGGGTATTTTTAAAAAAAAGTGCACTATTTTTGTAATGTAATGTGATGTATATTGGTTTCACATGCTAATAATGTCTTATCACAGGTATATAACCAGTTTCTTTCAGGCGAGAAAAATTGAATGTTTTATGTTATTGGTGTTTTTATCCCTCAGATTCAATAATTGGGTTTCCTGGCTTACAGAACAAAGAATATCACTATCACCATCACCATAGACAATTTCTTTCTTTTTCCTGGTTTCAGCACCGATATCTAGTGGATGCTTCTATTTGTTAGCCCAATCAGCTGTGTTTCGGACTACCTAAGCGTGTGTGGTATGTTCTGATCCAACATGTATGAAGCTCTGGTATGAACGAGTTTCTTTGCACCACTGATTAGCCATGTTGATACTTGTAGTTCCATGGATTTAACTGGTAAGGGTCAGCAATTAGATGTTATCTCACAAGACTTGTGTTAAAGACTGCTTCACCCCCCCTGCTGTCATTGTAATTAGGTACACACCCAGCCAGTGCTCTCTTTGCAAGCTTAGCTATTTGTCTTAGGCTACAGTATGTTAATGTGCCTAGCTATCTGGGTGTCCCCAAGTGCAGTTCACAACTGTTTCCTTCTGTGTCACCATGCAATCCTATTTTTTTTCCTAGAGTTTCCTGTTTGTTTGCTTTTATGTGGCTATTTGTTATCAATTACCTAATGAATATTGGTGTGTTTCAAGGCACACCGGTCGGCTTGTGTACCTATTACTGTTCAGTGATCGCAGCGCCTTAGTCCTGCAAAGGATTTTTCTTTGTCTGTTGGCAAGTTGTGTCGGGTAGCAACAGTTCCTCGAGCTGGATATACATTATGCAATTTTTATTCTCCAATTTCCTTGCATGCGATTTACCTGCAGATGTGTAGTTTGCATACTATATGCCAGATTGTATAAAAGTTGAAAGTGTATAGGTCTGGCCCCGTATTATATAGTTTGGGTTCAGTCTGGAGAAAAGTTGTGCTGGAAGTTTGTATGGGGTGCTCTTGGCTGTTCCAAGGACCCTCACTTTGGATATATGTGTGGGCATGCTGTATTCTCATCAGTTAATACCTATCAGTGTCCTCCCTGTCCTAGTGTACCTTAACTAGTGGTCAATGGCCTGCGTGCCAAGAAGACCAGTGTTGCACTATGCCACGGTCATTCATGGGAGTCTGGTCTAAAGAGTGTGGACAGTTTGTTTTGTATCAGTGAAGGATAACATGGTCTGATTACCAAATTGATAAAGGAGGGAGAAGGTGTACCTGTTGGCAGGTGGTTTCAATTCGGGTACTCAGAACATTTCCCATACTTAGGATAAAAGAGAGGGTTAAGGGAGACTGCCTTCGGAGTGGGAGGTGGGGCACTGGGTACCTTATAACACTACGGAGCTGGAGATACTCTGGACCACATTGGGAGGTCTTGTGCTACATATCGGGGAAGGGGTTAGTAAAACCAACTTGCTCTGTCCAGCATCACTTTGCAAGAATAAGCAGGCAGGGGGTAGTATCCAGGTTACCTATGAGTCGTAATAGATTGGTTGATGACTCCGTTCCAGGATCATGAAAAAAAAAAAAAATCTAACTTGCACTGTTCGCATCCTTAATGGCAGGGATGGAACGTTGTGCAGATATTGTGGTCAATCTGGGTGCTATCCTATCAGACTCTACTGTGTTACACCCTGGAGTCCATCTTGTTCTGATGGTTTGAGTCTGGGCAGCCTCAGATGACTGGTACTGATGAGTGCTGGAGAAAGGAAGGTGTTGTGCTATGGGAAAAGACAACAATACTGGCACAGGAGGGGGATCAGGTCCAATGGAGGCCGGGGTAGTGTCCCAACTGGTCTTAAAGTTAAAAATAATCGAGACCTGAGACAAGGGTATTGGTGCTGGTATCAAACGTCCAGTGATGCCCTCTATGCTGCTATACGGGTTGAACTGTTCTCAGCATGGTACACTACCTCAGGGAGTCTATTGCACATCTTCCCCTGTTCTGGTAATAGATATAGCAGGGACACAAGGGTGGACCCCTATTACCCCAGAGAAAAGGTTTTATAAAAAAATCCTGACATCCCTATTGAAACCTCCATTGGGATTCGGGAGGAGTTAAAAGTTGGGTAGTTGGGTAGTCTGGGCAACAGAATTTAGATTTAAATTTAGTGCCAACAGTCTGTGCAGGGCGTAAATAGAAGGGCCCTGATCAAGGGGTTTATGATCTAAGGAGAAGAGGGTGGTACAAAAATAATAGCGGCTGGGAATAGGGAGCTGGCTGAGGTAACATTTTAGGTGGAGGCGGGGTAGGCTTCCCGTAATAAAAGTTTTTTTTTAGGGATCACCTAGTGGTGCTCAGGGTAGGTGCTGGCTGGACATGCGGGGATAGTGGAGTTCCAGAGGTTCTGGAGCGATCCTAATGTTGAGCATGGGAGGAGGTAACAAGAGAGCTTGAAATCAGGATGTCTTAGGAGTGAAGTGGATGATTTGGGTGAGCTCACAATCAAGAGAGGTGAATCTAAATATATCCAAATAAGGTTTCTTAATGGGAAAAGTTTATTAGGGCCACAGCTTTTAGTAAACTCCACCCTGTTGCTGTCCTGATGTGGGTAGCTATTAAGAGACTGATGTAGAGTACTATGCACATTTAAAAGAGGACCCTTGAACTATATATTTTTTTTCTCTTTTTGTTATTGTGGGGAAAAGCCTCTAAGAAAATTTGAGCAACAAACTGCAGTCGGGTTTGACTAAATTCTAAAAGTTTTTTGGCAACCATTGTTGTATTCTCTTCTTTTTTTTTTTTTTTTTTTATATATTTTTTGTACCGGACTTGTAAATTTTTTGTGACAGTGATCCAGTTCACCTGTTGATCACTAATATGGGAGAGGAGTCACCTATTTTTATTCTTTTGTTCCTCTTTTTACATTTTTTGCTAAGTTGCTGTGGTAACAGTGGCAATGTATCATTTTTCAGGGCACCTTGTAATAATTTTTCAGGTCACCTTGTAATAATTTTTATTGTTCGTTTTTTATGAATGCAGATTCAATGTTCTTTGACATCTGGGTCGAAGTAGCATTAAACCTGTATGTGTTTTTATTCTTTTTGCTTTTTATTTTCTTGTTCCTACTTTCTTTACTTCATCTTATCTTTAATTACTTTAAGTGATGATACCAGTCAATTAGCTGATAATGTTCTTCTATATCTTTAAGAGTAAAATGTATTAGTCTTCTGGAACTCTTGTTTGAATAGCAGAGATGAGCTGTAAATTGGAAGGCTTTACCATTTCTGCCTTACTTAATGTAACTCTACTTCCTGCTTTAACCTGAAGCCCTGCGAGCAGGTGTGGTGAACCCAGGGACCTGGCAATAACAGGCAGTGTTGACTATCCCTACCATCAAGGGCCATGGATGATACTGGCTGTTGCTTGGACTCTATTCCCTGTGGGGAGCCCACTATACTCGTCCACATTGCACCCCTTATAAGTATTTGGTCTCAATGGCCAACCCGCTGCTCCTGTCTGGCACTCCTCCACTATCTGTACACTGACATTCTACCTTTTTTTGTTGTTTTTTTGCATTCATGCACGACTGTCCGGAGGCTCACCCCACCCCCACCAGAAGACATCCTTGAGACAAGTCATCTCTTGAGACAAATGTGCAACAAATAGGACTCTCCTGAACTGCCCTTCACCATGCTGAAAAGTGTTGTCTCGTGGTCCGATCCAATTGGAGCAACCGTTACAGGACCAGATATGTCAGGATCCCGCTCTCAATGTTGGAGTTCCACTCGTCCAAGGCAGAGGGGCGATGAAACATTGTAGTACAGACACTCATGGTTTGGATGTGAAGTCTCAAGGGCACCAGGATTTCTTGTGGCTGTCTCAAGCCTACATGGAGGAGTTGCGGCGTGTTCAAGAAAGACCGAGGAGGCCGTGGTGGTGGTGGGGAAGGATTGGGGCTTCTGGGCTGTTGTGGGTGGGTACAAAATCACTGAACCAGGGTGTCAGTTCAAGAATGAACTTCAGGGGGAACTGTGGTAGCGATTTTGAAGGATAATATTTATATCAAAGAGCTTAAAAGAAAGCCATTGTGAGGACCAATTAACTTACTATGCCCTGTTTTAGATATATATATATATATGTGTAACATGTATACTAGAATATTTACTGTTCTTGGTATCTCAAACACACAAACCTGTTGGTCTGCTGTTTGTATACCCTATTGTTCTCAGAGATGGCCATTTCAGATATAATGCCTCTTCCTGTGCCACAAGTCCTTGAAGTGCTAATTTATGTTGTATCAAAGAGGGCTGACGGTTGTAAATCCAGAGATAATTAAACCGGTCTTATGTCGGAACTGGCAGGGTCAGAGATCAAAGGAGGTGACATTCAGGCCTGATCTATGAACATTTTTTGGGAGCTTGAGAATTAGCCAATCAGAGTGTGAGCCATCCTGAACCAATCAGTGTGTAGACTTGAGAATCGGCCAGTCAGAGGTTGATGCAATCTCAGAGCCAATGGTGCGTTCCATCTGCTGATTGGCCCAGAATGCATATAAAATAGGGCTAAAATTAGCTCCCCCCGTGGCTTGATTTTCTAGACCATGGAAGGAGACCGGAAGTCTGTGTAATGTATCTCCCCCTCTCTCTCTCCCCCTCTTTCCCCCCCTCTCTCTCCCCCTCTCTCTCTTTCTTTCTTCCTTTCTTTCGTGTGTCTCTTTTCTATATCGAATTATTTCTTTCTTAGGACTTATCTTGAAATATTGATAAATATATATTGAAAGTGTATGTTTGTTGTAACCATATGACTTAAATTATTTTGGCAGCCTAAGCAACACTGTACTTGTAACATCACTTGAGTTATATGATAAGTTCAAATTATTCTGAAGTTTCTTTTCTGTATAAATAAATGTAATTGTTTATCTTTTCGCACTGTTATCGTTCATTTTTATTCTTATGTAGACAAAGGTTTAATCACTTATTTTCTTGTATCGTTAGTCATTTAAGTGAGATATAAAAATCGCCATAACACTAGTCATGTCTGTGAATGCCAGAGTTTTACAATGCCTCATGGGATGTGTAGTTTGGCAACAGCTGGAGGGCCGTAGTTTGAGGATCCCTGATCTAAGGGGTAGATCGGAAATGAGTCGAAGCTCTGCTGATTTTATCATCCAATCATGTGCAAGCTAAAATGCTGCTTTTTATTTTCCTTGCATGTTCCCCTCGGATCTACAGCGACTTTACTTTCAAGTGCACTTTTGCAGTGCAAAGTGGATCTCCCTTTAGTAAATATCCCCCTTGTTTTTGTATTTTCCAAAAGGGGTGATACTGGGAGGTGGGTAGGGGGTGGAACTAAGGGACGGTGCTCAGAGGTGGGAATTGGGGCGGAGAAAAGGGATGACTCAGAAGGGGGGAATACCAGCCCCTTTTGTCTGAGAAAAAAAGCCCTGATATTATAACTGATACCCAAAATAGTACCATAGAAGGACATATGTGGTCATATATGCACATCATAAAGAAAGATATACTGTAAACCTGAAGTGCACAATTCCAGTTTACTTTCATTAGCATAGTGTATATAAAGATCAAGAAGAGGAGCTAGACATAAAGATGTCACCCACATATAACACCAACAGTTAAAAACAAGACAACTAGCACAAAGCACATGACAGGGTTGTGTTATATAACTGCATGTAATACATAATATAAAATCACACATTTAAATAAAACACTTACGTTATGCACAATTCCTAAAGATCAAAGCCTTGAATTTGCAGACACAGCAGCAATTATAATAGATAACGTGGTGAAGTATATAGTGAAGATGTACAGAAAGAGACTATTGCTAGAAAGCAATGGCACACAGATTCATGGCAATAATAGATCAAAACAAGTCATCACATAAAGAATCAACTTACAAAAGAGAGGAAGCAAAAGCATAAAGCTTAAACTTTTGATTTTATGCTTTTCTAAGTAGATTTTGTGCACTGTGAGCAGCTTTGATCTCTAATTATTATATGTTATTGCTTTTTATGATTGCTATCTTGTTAAATCTATTAGTGTATATTATTTGTTTTGCACTTCATACTACAATCATTCAGGGCCTGTTCACATCCAGTGCGTTTTTGGCTTTCCCAGCCTTTCCCAGTGCAGTTCCAATGAATAACGATGAACTGCCCTGCATTGGTGTGCACTGAAATACACACAGCATGCTGTACATTTTGTTCACTGCACAGTTTTGCAAAGCATTACACCAGTGAATAGAACTGAATGAAATGTCACTTTGAGACATTGTAAAAGTTAAAAAAAGGGTTACAGTGCAATGTGCTGTTTTCAGTGCATTGACAAAACACATAGCAGTGGCTGCTCTTTAATGCAGCTATTGGCATGAAAGTGATGCAAAAATAATAAAAAACAATCAATAGTGTATGATACACTCATGCATCAAAGTGTTACTATGTAACAAATAAAGTGCTAAAATGCACTTGGTACATAGTAACACTTTGATGCATGAGTGTGTCATACACTATTGATTGCTTTTTTATTATTTTTGCATTACTTTCATGCCAATAGCTGCATTAAAGAGCATCCCTTGTTGTGTGTTTTCTCAGTAGCGGTGCATCGCTTTCAGCGCATCACTTGTCTACCATTTTGTTTACTATACATCTTATGTCAATTGTGGTGCTAGCAGCTTTTCTTATAGGCTATACTCAGGGCCGCTGATAGAAATCATGGGGCCCCGTACAGCCTATCTGACGGGGCCCTCTTTCAGCTCCACCCTGGCCCCGCCCCTGGTCCCTCCTTTAGCCCCACCCCTGGCCCCACCCATTGCCCCTCCCCAGACCCCGCCTTGAAACAAAGTGTGGGTTTGTCTACAAGTGATATTTGTTTTTCTCCAGTCAGTTATAGGTTTGATTATCCAAAAGAAATACTGTTTTCAGATGAGAACATACCTCTTTAATATCTATATGTAATACAAACCATTAATGAATAAATAAAATGGTATTTTGGAGAGTATTGGCAGGGTAAGTATTGCAGAGTATTGGCAGGGTAAGTATTGCAGAGTATTGCCAGGGTATTGGCGGGGTATGTATTGCAGAGTATTGGCGGGGTATGTATTGCAGAGTATTGGCAGGGTAAGTATTGCAGAGTATTGCCAGGGTATTGGCGGGGTATGTATTGCAGAGTATTGGCAGGGTATGTATTGCAGAGTATTGGCGGGGTAAGTATTGCAGAGTATTGGCGGGGTAAGTATTGCAGAGTATTGGCAGGGTAAGTATTGCAGAGTATTGGCAGGGTAAGTATTGCAGAGTATTGGCAGGGTAAGTATTGCAGAGTATTGCCAGGGTATTGGCGGGGTATGTATTGCAGAGTATTGGCGGGGTATGTATTGCAGAGTATTGGCAGGGTAAGTATTGCAGAGTATTGCCAGGGTATTGGCGGGGTATTGGCGGGGTATGTATTGCAGAGTATTGGCGGGGTATGTATTGCAGAGTATTGGCGGGGTAAGTATTGCAGAGTATTGGCGGGGTATGTATTGCAGAGTATTGGCAGGGTAAGTATTGCAGAGTATTGGCAGGGTAAGTTTTGCAGGGTATTGGCAGAGTAAGTATTGCAGAGCATTGGCAGAGTATTGGCAGGGTAAGTATTGCAGAGTATTGGCAGGGTAGGTATAAAGTATTGCAGAGTATTGGCAGAGTATGTATTGCAGAGTATTGGCAGGGTATGTATTGGCAGGGTATGTATTGCAGAGTATGTATTGCAGAGTATATATTGCAGAGTATGTATTGCAGAGTATGTATTGCAGAGTATGTATTGCAGAGTATGTATTGCAGAGTATATATTGCAGAGTATATATTGCAGAGTATATATTGCAGAGTATGTATTGCAGAGTATGTATTGCAGAGTATTTGCAGAGTAGTAGTAGATGTTGAACTTCAAGCATACACCTCACCTGTGTAATTGTTAGCTCCAGCAGGGCAGCAGAGATCACTTCCTCCCTCTTCTTGAGTGTCCACAATAGCTCGATCGCCCGGCCCCTGCACTCTCTGCTCCTCTCACTCTGCTACTTCTTCTCACGCGGAGAGAGAGAGAGAGGAATATCACTCCGCAACACCATAGGGTATGCTGGCCTGGACTTGTGCTGTGTGCGGAGCAGGAGGAGCGGGCGCAGAAGGCGTATTCTTCCGCGCCCGAAATACAACAAATAGTCCCTCCCCTGCAGCCTCATACAGCACAGACTAATCACATCTAATAAAAAAAAAAACCTTACCGAACGGGGGTGGGGTTGTGCGGACGATGATCGGTGGAGGAGAATCTTTTTTTTTTTTTTTTTTTTTTTATTTACTTTGCAGTTCAGGTTGCCCGGGCCCCCCCCTGCTGGTCAGGCCCGGTACAGCAGGGCCAGTTGTACTGGCCTATCAGCGGCCCTGGCTAAACTAGTATTAGCGCAGTATTTCCTATACAGGCATACCCCACTTTTAAGTACACAATGGGGTTTTTTACTAAAGTTGGAAAGTGCAACCAATGAGCTTCCAGGATTTATTACCAAAGCTTAATTGAACAAGCTGGGGTTAGAAGCTCATTGGTTTCTATGCAGAAGTGAGCCTGATTTTGCACTTTCCAGCTTTAGTAAATAAACCCCATTGTGTACTTAAAAGTGGGGTATGCCTGTATAGCTATAGGCATGAACCTGCCCTCACTTTGATCATCAGGGATAACATGTATTTATAAGTTCATGTGAGGTTACCAGTGTATTAAGTGATCACTTGTTTTATTATATTCTGCATGTTTCTGTAGACTGTACCACATTTATATCATCTATTGACTTTAATGTGTATATGTTTTATATCTTTTTTGTAGCACTGATGAAGGGGAATTCGTAGAGCTCTTGAAATGTGCTGGCTATCTTTTTTACAACCCTGATGAACAAAAAATTGAACTGGACTATCAATTATACATCTGGTGTCGCTTTATCCTACTATCCTTATTACTGTGCTTCCGGGGGACCTCTTCTTTAGATCCATCGGATCTTAGATTGCAGCCTCCTAACTTAGGATTTATATCAACATATCAAAATACCTACCAAAATTCTGATCCAGCTCTCTACCAATATATCTTCACTCTGAAAATCATTGATGTGCTGATCAGTGGATTTACTACTGGCAATTAGACTGCACTATGTGCAGTTGCTCTCATTTTCCCCAGAGCTTAGTAAATGTGGTAACGCTCGGCTGATTTCCATCAGTCAATCATGTGCAAGCAAACTTTTTTTTTTTTTTTTATACCTTGCACCTGATTGGGTGTTCTTTACAATGTAAAGCTTCACCACATTACATTTACTAAGGAAGATGAGTGCAACTGTACTTGCAAAGTGCACAGTCTATTTGCCTTTAGTAAATCACCCCACTGTGAGCTTTAAATTCAAACTAAAAATATAAATTTTAGAATATAGCCAGAAGCAGCCAAAGCATGGCAAAATCATATTAGGAGCAATGTACAGTAACTGTACTGAAGACTAGTGTGCATATTCCATAAGTGGTTTAGAACGCTCTTTCCTGAAGCAAAACATCTTTAACCACTTTCAGACCGGACCATTTTGCTGGTAAATGACCAGAGGTCTTTTTACACTTTGGCACTGCGCTGCTTTAACTGGTAATTGCGCGGTCATGCAATGTTGTACCCAAACAAAATTTGCGTCCTTTTCTTCCCACAAATAGAGCTTTCTTTTGATGGTATTTGATTGCCTCTGCGATTTTTATTTTTTGCGATATAAACGTAAAAAGACCGCAAATTTTGAAAAAAAATGATATTTTCTACTTTTTGTTATTAGAAAAATCCAATAAACTCAATTTTAGTCATACATTTAGGACAAAATGTATTCAGCCACATGTCTTTGGTAAAAAAAAAGTCAATAATTGTATATTTATTGGTTTGCGCAAAAGTTGTCACATCTACAAACTAAGGTACGTTTTCTGGAATTTACGCAGCTTTTAGTTTACGACTGCCTATCTCATTTCTTGAGGTGCTAAAATGACAGGGCAGTACAAAACCCCCCCAAATGACCCCATTTTGGAAAGTAGACCCCCTAAGGAAATTGATAAGAGGCATGTTGAGCCCATTGAATATTTTATTTTTTTGCCTCAAGCGATTGAATAATGACAAAAAAAAAATTTTTTTTTTTTTTTTACACAAAGTTGTCACTAAATGATATATTGCTCACACATGCTATGGGCGTATGTGAAATGACACCCCAAAATAAATTCTGCTGCTTCTCCTGAGTACGGGGATACCACATATGTGGGACTTTTTGGGAGCCTAGCCGCGTACAGGGCCCCGAAAACCAAGCACCGCCTTCAGGCTTTCTAAGGGCGTCAATTTTTGATTTCACGCCTCACTACCTATTACAGTTTTGAAGGCCATAAAATGCCAAGATGGCACAAAACCCCCACAAATGACCCCATTTTAGAAAGTAGACACCCCAAGCTATTTGCTGAGAGGCATGTTGAGTCCATGGAATATTTTATATTTTGCCACAAGTTGCGGGAAAATTACAAACTTTTTTTTTTTTTTTTTTTTTTTCACAAAGTTGTCACTAAATGATATATTGCTCATGCATGCCATGGGCATATGTGAAATGACACCCCAAAATAAATTCTGCTGCTTCTCCTGAGTACGGGGATACCACATATGTGGGACTTTTTGGGAGCCTAGCCGCGTACGGGGCCCCGAAAACCAAGCACCGCCTTCAGGCTTTCTAAGGGCGTAATTTTTTGAGTTCACTTCTCACTACCTATTACAGTTTTGAAGGCCATAAAATGCCAAGATGGCACAAAACCCCCACAAATGACCCCATTTTAGAAAGTAGACACCCCAAGCTATTTGCTGAGAGGCATGTTGAGTCCATGGAATATTTTATATTTTGCCACAAGTTGCGGGAAAATTACAAACTTTTTTTTTTTTTCACAAAGTTGTCACTAAATGATATATTGCTCACGCATGCCATGGGCATATGTGAAATGACACCCCAAAATAAATTCTGCTGCTTCTCCTGAGTACGGGGATACCACATATGTGGGACTTTTTGGGAGCCTAGCCGCGTACGGGGCCCCAAAAACCAAGCACCGCCTTCAGGCTTTCTAAGGGCGTTACAGTTTTGAAGGCCATAAAATGCCAAGATGGCACAAACCCCCCCCCCCCAAATGACCCCATTTTAGAAAGTAGACACCCCTAAATTTAGGGGTACACTAGTGAGACTAGGTAATAAATGGCGGGTGCCCTGAAACTATAAAAAAATAACTAACCAACCAGCGTCACCTGTAACAGTTATATGGTGATCACTGGTGAAAGGGTTAACTAGGGGGCAATCAGGGGGCTTTATGCGGTAGTATATGGGGGTCCCTGGCGCTATAAAAAGCTGCGGCGAACCTAAATACCTACCTGCCTAACTAGCGTCACCTGTGACACTAATACAGCGATCAGAAAAACGATCGCTTATTAGGCTGGGTTCACACTGGAGCGATGCGGGAACGCCACGAATGCGCGGCGGGTTCCCGCATCGCATGCCTCCCGGCGGCAGTTCACACTGCCCTATGCGAACTGCTGGGAGTGTCAGTGAAATGTTAATGACACCCCCAGATCAGTTCGCATATCGCAGTGCGATCTGCAAACTTGGATCGCATGGTGTGAACACCCATGCGATCCGATTCTGCTGCGGACCAAAAAAAGGGTCCCGTGCGAGTTTGCGGCGGGTGCGACACGAATTCAGCCATACTATCTGTATAGCTGAACTCGAATCGCACAGAGATCGGATGTGATTTGCACTGCAGTGCGGTGCGAATCACATCCGTTCTCATAAACCGCTGCAATGTGAACCCAGCCTTAGTGACACTGGCGACGGGGGGTGATCACGGGGTTAAACCTTTATTGGGGGGGTTAGGGGGGTACCTTAGAACTAAAGGGGGCTAACCCTAACTGCCCTAACAGTTATTAGTCACAAATGACACCTGCCGGGTGATCAGGGGGTTAAACCTTTATTAGGTAATAAATGGCGGGTGCCCTGAAACTATAAAAAAATAACTAACCAACCAGCGTCACCTGTAACAGTTATATGGTGATCACTGGTGAAAGGGTTAACTAGGGGGCAATCAGGGGGCTTTATGCGGTAGTATATGGGGGTCCCTAGCGCTATAAAAAGCTGCGGCGAACCTAAATACCTACCTGCCTAACTAGCGTCACCTGTGACACTAATACGGCGATCAGAAAAATGATCGCTTATTAGGCTGGGTTCACACTGGAGCGATGCGGAAACGCCGCGAATCCGCGGCGGGTTCCCGCATCGCATGCCTCCCGGCGGCAGTTCACACTGCCCTATGCGAACTGCTGGGAGTGTCAGTGAAATGTTACTGACACCCCCAGATCAGTTCGCATATCGCAGTGCGATCTGCAAACTCGGATCGCATGGTGTGAACACCCATGCGATCCGATTCTGCTGCGGGCCAAAAAAAGGGTCCCGTGCGAATTTGCGGCGGGTGCGGCGGGTGTGGCGGGTGCGGCGGGTGCGGCGAATGGCTGAACTCGAATCGCACAGAGATCGGATGTGATTTGCACTGCAGTGCGGTGCGAATCACATTCGTTCTCATAAACCGCTGCAATGTGAACCCAGCCTTAGTGACACTGGCGACGGGGGGTGATCACGGGGTTAAACCTTTATTGGGGGGGTTAGGGGGGTACATTAGAACTAAAGGGGGCTAACCCTAACTGCCCTAACAGTTATTACAGTCACAAATGACACCAATGCAAAAAAAAAAAAAAAAAAAAAAAAAAAATGACATTGGTGTCACTGTGACTGGGGGGCAGGGGTAATTGGGGGGGTGATCGGGGGGTAAAGGGGGGGTGTGAGTGTGCCTGGCATGTTCTACTGTGTGTGGGATGTGTTGGTGCAACTCACTGATCCGCTCTCCTCCGTGTCGGAACGAAAAATACCGACACGGAGGAGAGAATACATCACTTCCTCTCCTGTGTTTACATTACAGGAGAGGAAGTGATGTCACCGGGGATTTCCATTCGTCGGGAGCGATCGCGAGGGGGTGGCCATGAATGAATGGCCGTCCCCTCGTCCGGGATCGCTCCCGAACGAAAACCGACCGCCGCAGGCACCGGGCGGGGGCCCGATCGGGCCCCCGACCCGCGGGAGGCAAAGGACGTACATATATGTGCTTATGCCTGCCCGTGCCATTCTGATGACGTACATCGGCGTGAGGCGGTCGGCAAGTGGTTAACCTCCCTGGCGGTATGATTATTTCTGATTTTTGGTGCTGAAAGCGGTACAATTATTTTGCATGGGAATTTGGTGTTTTATATTGTAGGCCTGTGATTCTAAGTAGTGATGGACGAACTTCCGACGGGACGTTTCGCGAACGCGAAATGCGAACGGACCCAAACGTTCGCGAAACCGAACGTTCGCCGCGGGCCCCATTGACTTCAATGGGAGGCGAACTTTGCAAACCTTCATGTCGAATTTGCGGCCACGTGGTAATTATTAGGGGGTAAAACGTAGTCCCACCATCTGGACAATGACATAATACATGTATGAGGTGAATTTGGGATCGATAACTACAAGCATTTTTATTTTATTTGGGAAATTGTTCTAACAATTCAGGACTATGGAGCTAATGAAGGCAATGGAGGAGAGGGAAGGTCAGGGACCAGGGTAGGCAAAGAAGAGGGTGCAGGAGATGATCACCAGCAGCGTGACATACCGGAATGACACATGCACCGTGATAGAGGCATCTGACAGCAGCACCGTAATACAGAGCACTGACAGCAGCACCGTGACATACAGCGCTGACAGCAGCACCGTGACATACAGCGCTGACAGCAGCACCGTGACATACAGCGCTGACAGCAGCACCGTGACATACAGCGCTGACAGCAGCACCGTGACATACAGCGCTGACAGCAGCACCGTGACATACAGCGCTGACAGCAGCACCGTGACATACAGCGCTGACAGCAGCACCGTGACATACAGCGCTGACAGCAGCACCGTGACATACAGCGCTGACAGCAGCACCGTGACATACAGCGCTGACAGCAGCACCGTGACATACAGCGCTGACAGCAGCACCGTGACATACAGCGCTGACAGCAGCACCGTGACATACAGCACTGACAGCAGCACCGTAAGCAGCCCCAGGAGGAAGTCAGCACAGCACAGGGATGGTGTGATCCCCTCATAATAAGAACCCCCAGGAGGAAGTCAGCACAGCACAGGGATAGTGTGATCCCTTCATAATAAGAACCCCCAGGAGGAAGTCAGCACAGCACAGGGATATCATAAGCAGCCCCAGTAGAAATATGACACCGCTCAACCTCTTCAAAGAGGAGGGTAGGGGCATATAGTACGGTGTGCTTTTTTGGGTCAAGGAAGTGAGCCAAATGAATTAAGAAGGTCTGTGTGCTTGATTAAAAAAATAGTTTATAGACATATACATGGTCTACTGGTCACATGTGTTGAATTCCTCCGAGATCCATGCCTCATTCATTTTTAGAAATGTGAGGTAGTTAACACTGTGGTGAGCTAGGCGAGTACGCTTATCGGTCACAATCCCCCCTGCTGCGCTGAACGTCCTTTCGGACAGGACACTGGATGAGGGGCAAGCCAACAGTTCGATTGCAAATTGGGCAAGCTCTGGCCAGAGGTCAAGCCTGCCCACCCAGTAGTCTAGGGGTTCATCACTCCTCAGAGCGTCCACATCGGCCGTTAACCCAATGTAGTCGGACACCTGACGGTCTAGGCGTTCCCTGATGCTGGATCCGGATGACACCTGTCGATGGGTCGGCTGAAAGAATGACCTCATATCCGAAGTCACCAACACATCTTCAAACCGGCCTCTTCTTGCAGGCGCTGTTGGATTGGTACCCGCAAATCCTTCTCTGGGAGTGGGAATTGCTCCTCTGCCAGCGCACGCAAAAGCAGAATGCAGCATTTCTCGAAGCAAGGCCTGGAAGTGCTGCATTCTGACAGCCCTCTGCGACGGCGGTAACATTTCCGCCATTTTGTGTTTGTACCGGGGGTCTAAGTACGTTGCCACCCAGTACTGGTCCTTGACCCTCATGCTTTTTATACGGGGGTCCCTATTAAAACACTGGAGCATGAAGGCCCCCATTTGCACTAAAGTGGAAGCGGTGTGGTGGCCTGGCTCCTGCTCATCATCCAGGATAATGTCGTCCTCTTCATTCTCCTCTCCCCATCCTCGCACAACAGGGATCCCAGAAAGGTTTAAAGCATGCTCTTCTTGCTCCTGCTCATCCGCCCCGGCACCATCCTCCTCTGACTCCTCATCAGACTCCTGTTGTTGACTTGTCTCAGATAGAGTAGCCCCCCCTGGGAATTCATCCAGCATTGCGACTTCCTCATCTTCCCGCTCCTGCTCCTCCACAGCCTGATCAATGACACGACGCAATGCACGCTCCAGAAAGAAGGCATAAGGTACCATGTCACTGATGGCGCCATGGCTGCGACTGACCAGTTTGGTGATCTCCTCAAATGGCCGCAGAAGTCTGCATGTGTCGCGCATGAGCAGCCACTGGCGCGGTGAAAAAAAACCCAGCTCCCCAGAACCGTTTCTTTCGCAGAGTTCATACAGGTAGACGTTAACTGCACGTTTCTGCTGGAGCAGCCTATCAAGCATATAGAAGGTTGAGTTCCATCGCGTCGGGCAATCGCAAATAAGACGTCTGACCGGCAGATGGTGTCGCCGCTGAATGTCAGCAAGGCGAGCCATGGCCGTGTAAGATCTTCTGAAATGGGCCGAGATTTTCCTTGCCTGCCGCAAGATGTCCTGGACCCCAGGGTATTTGACAAGGAATCGCTGCACGACCAAGTTTAAGACGTGTGCCATGCACGGCACGTGCGTGATTTTGCCCTGTTTCAATGCGCTAAGCAGATTGGCACCGTTGTCACACACCACTTTACCAACTGTCAAATTGAGCGGTGTTAGCCACTCATCTGCCTGTGAACGCAAAGCTGAAAGGAGTGCCGGGCCAGTGTGGCTCTTTGCTTCCAGGCACAACAGACGCAGCACGGCATGGCAACGTCTCACCTGGCATGTGGAATAGGTTCTGGGGAGCTTGGGCGGTGCAGTGGAAGAGACGCTAGCAGCGGAAAAGGAGGAGGCAGCTGAGGAGGAGAGGGAGGAGGATGGAGTAGGAGGAGGAGAAGAAGAGTCAGGCCTGCATGCAATCCGTGGCGGTAAAACCAAATCTACACGGGTGCCACGGGTTACATGCTTGACGGCCGTCAGAAGGTTCACCCAGTGGGCAGTAAAACTGATATACCTTCCCTGCCCGTGTTTGCTAGACCACGTGTCTGTGGTCAGATGTATCTTGGCACCGACACTGTGTGCCAGAGATACATTCACTTGCCGCTGAACATGGCCATATAGCTCTGGGATGCCCTTCTCTGAGAAATACTTCCTTCCTGGGACCTTCCATTGTGGTGTTCCAATGGCCACAAATTTGCGAAAGGCCTCCGAGTCCACCAGTTTATATGGCAGTAGTTGGCGGGCTATGAGTTCTGACAAGCCAGCCGCCAACCGTTGGGCAAGAGGGTTATCCGGCATCATCATTTTTTTACGCTCAAACATTAGGCCCACGGAAGCCTGCCTTTTTGCAGAAAAATGTGAGCTTGGCGTGATGGAAGGTGGAGTGGAGGACAATTGTGAGGAGAGAGGAGAAGGAGAAGTAGAAGACGAGGCTGGACGGTGAGAGCCTGCAGTGTGGCTTTGTGTGTTCCGTTGCTCCCACTGGGCTCGGTGATGGCTGCTCATGTGCCTTCTTAAGGCGGTCGTCCCTAGGTGAGTATTGGGCTTACCGCGACTAACGCGTTGACTGCAAAGATTGCAGATGGCAACGCTATTGTCAGCAGCGGACACGTTAAAAAAAGCCCACACTGCGGAGCCATGTGCCGGTGTCCTGGGAGCGCCAGATGTGACCGTACATGGTCGATGACTCGCTCCTGATACATTTGCAGTCTGCTTTGTCCCTGCTGTGCAATGTAAGTCATTGCTGCTTCTCCTCCCTATCTGCTGGTCCATATCTCCCTCTGAACTCCCCTCCTCTTCCTCTCTTGTGGGCACCCACGTGACATCACTAGACACGTCATCATCAACGTCACCTTCCCCACCGCTATAAGTAGAGATCTCGGAGTAGGCAGCAACACCGGGGACCAACCTCCTCCTTGGGCTGATCTGGGTACTGGCGTCAGACTGCTGAGTAGCGCTTGTTGCTACCTCCTCTTCCTGATCCAATACCAAGAGTGGCTGCGCATCAGAAATGTCCTCTTGATATGGATCGGAAAATAATTCCAGTGACTCAAGCGGAAGGTATGTGGTGGTGGTGGTGGTGGTCGTGTTGTTGGTGGTAGTGTCTTTGGGGGTGCACATAGCAGAGAGTGAAGAAGAGGGTGCAGATCGAGAGGATGAGGAGGGTGCAGAAGAGTAAGGCTGAGCGAGCCACTCAACCAAGTCTGGTGCATCCTTTAAAGTAATTGAACGCACCTTCTGCAACTTCCCACTTTGGCTCAAGCCTGTTGCTCCTGCCCTACCCCTACCACCCCTGCGGAAGGGCCTGCCTCTTCCTCTGCATGTCATTTTTTAAATGACCCTGTGACAAAACTCTTAGTCCCTATACCGCTGAAGGACTGCTGCAGTATAGGTGAGCGGTCAGCAGTGGTGCACGTCAACCCTATCTATTGTGGACCGATAGCGGTCCTTACAGAACAGCAGACTGTACCGCACTCAAGCCTATGTACCGTAGCACCCTATACCAAGTTACCAGTCCTTATAAGAACTTTTGTGGACCAAGCAGGTTGTGTATTAGTGTTTAGCAGACTGTACGTCAGTCCCTATACCGCTGAAGGACTGCTGCAGTATAGGGCAGCGGTCAGCAGTGGTGCACGTCAACCCTATCTATTGTGGACCGATAGCGGTCCTTACAGAACAGCAGACTGTACCGCACTCAAGCCTATGTACCGTAGCACCCTATACCAAGTTACCAGTCCTTATAAGAACTTTTGTGGAACAAGCAGGTTGTGTGTTAGTGATTAGCAGACTGTACGTCAGTCCCTATACCGCTGAAGGACTGCTGCAGTATAGGTGAGCGGTCAGCAGTGGTGCACGTCAACCCTATCTATTGTGGACCGATAGCGGTCCTTACAGAACAGCAGACTGTACCGCACTCAAGCCTATGTACCGTAGCACCCTATACCAAGTTACCAGTCCTTATAAGAACTTTTGTGGAACAAGCAGGTTGTGTGTTAGTGATTAGCAGACTGTACGTCAGTCCCTATACCGCTGAAGGACTGCTGCAGTATAGGTGAGCGGTCAGCAGTGGTGCACGTCAACCCTATCTATTGTGGACCGATAGCGGTCCTTACAGAACAGCAGACTGTACCGCACTCAAGCCTATGTACCGTAGCACCCTATACCAAGTTACCAGTCCTTATAAGAACTTTTGTGGACCAAGCAGGTTGTGTATTAGTGTTTAGCAGACTGTACGTCAGTCCCTATACCGCTGAAGGACTGCTGCAGTATAGGGCAGCGGTCAGCAGTGGTGCACGTCAACCCTATCTATTGTGGACCGATAGCGGTCCTTACAGAACAGCAGACTGTACCGCACTCAAGCCTATGTACCGTAGCACCCTATACCAAGTTACCAGTCCTTATAAGAACTTTTGTGGAACAAGCAGGTTGTGTGTTAGTGATTAGCAGACTGTACGTCAGTCCCTATACCGCTGAAGGACTGCTGCAGTATAGGTGAGCGGTCAGCAGTGGTGCACGTCAACCCTATCTATTGTGGACCGATAGCGGTCCTTACAGAACAGCAGACTGTACCGCACTCAAGCCTATGTACCGTAGCACCCTATACCAAGTTACCAGTCCTTATAAGAACTTTTGTGGACCAAGCAGGTTGTGTATTAGTGTTTAGCAGACTGTACGTCAGTCCCTATACCGCTGAAGGACTGCTGCAGTATAGGGCAGCGGTCAGCAGTGGTGCACGTCAACCCTATCTATTGTGGACCGATAGCGGTCCTTACAGAACAGCAGACTGTACCGCACTCAAGCCTATGTACCGTAGCACCCTATACCAAGTTACCAGTCCTTATAAGAACTTTTGTGGAACAAGCAGGTTGTGTGTTAGTGATTAGCAGACTGTACGTCAGTCCCTATACCGCTGAAGGACTGCTGCAGTATAGGTGAGCGGTCAGCAGTGGTGCACGTCAACCCTATCTATTGTGGACCGATAGCGGTCCTTACAGAACAGCAGACTGTACCGCACTCAAGCCTATGTACCGTAGCACCCTATACCAAGTTACCAGTCCTTATAAGAACTTTTGTGGAACAAGCAGGTTGTGTGTTAGTGATTAGCAGACTGTACGTCAGTCCCTATACCGCTGAAGGACTGCTGCAGTATAGGTGAGCGGTCAGCAGTGGTGCACGTCAACCCTATCTATTGTGGACCGATAGCGGTCCTTACAGAACAGCAGACTGTACCGCACTCAAGCCTATGTACCGTAGCACCCTATACCAAGTTACCAGTCCTTATAAGAACTTTTGTGGACCAAGCAGGTTGTGTATTAGTGTTTAGCAGACTGTACGTCAGTCCCTATACCGCTGAAGGACTGCTGCAGTATAGGGCAGCGGTCAGCAGTGGTGCACGTCAACCCTATCTATTGTGGACCGATAGCGGTCCTTACAGAACAGCAGACTGTACCGCACTCAAGCCTATGTACCGTAGCACCCTATACCAAGTTACCAGTCCTTATAAGAACTTTTGTGGAACAAGCAGGTTGTGTGTTAGTGATTAGCAGACTGTACGTCAGTCCCTATACCGCTGAAGGACTGCTGCAGTATAGGTGAGCGGTCAGCAGTGGTGCACGTCAACCCTATCTATTGTGGACCGATAGCGGTCCTTACAGAACAGCAGACTGTACCGCACTCAAGCCTATGTACCGTAGCACCCTATACCAAGTTACCAGTCCTTATAAGAACTTTTGTGGACCAAGCAGGTTGTGTATTAGTGTTTAGCAGACTGTACGTCAGTCCCTATACCGCTGAAGGACTGCTGCAGTATAGGGCAGCGGTCAGCAGTGGTGCACGTCAACCCTATCTATTGTGGACCGATAGCGGTCCTTACAGAACAGCAGACTGTACCGCACTCAAGCCTATGTACCGTAGCACCCTATACCAAGTTACCAGTCCTTATAAGAACTTTTGTGGACCAAGCAGGTTGTGTATTAGTGTTTAGCAGACTGTACGTCAGTCCCTATACCGCTGAAGGACTGCTGCAGTATAGGGCAGCGGTCAGCAGTGGTGCACGTCAACCCTATCTATTGTGGACCGATAGCGGTCCTTACAGAACAGCAGACTGTACCGCACTCAAGCCTATGTACCGTAGCACCCTATACCAAGTTACCAGTCCTTATAAGAACTTTTGTGGAACAAGCAGGTTGTGTGTTAGTGATTAGCAGACTGTACGTCAGTCCCTATACCGCTGAAGGACTGCTGCAGTATAGGTGAGCGGTCAGCAGTGGTGCACGTCAACCCTATCTATTGTGGACCGATAGCGGTCCTTACAGAACAGCAGACTGTACCGCACTCAAGCCTATGTACCGTAGCACCCTATACCAAGTTACCAGTCCTTATAAGAACTTTTGTGGAACAAGTGAGTTGTGAATGTTTAGCAGACTGCAGCAGAAGGGCAGCAGTCAAGTATAATATCCTTTCTATATTTGGAAGAAAGAATATTATACATGTACAAGCCTATTACTGTACCACTGATACCAGTCCTGAAAAGAACCTTTGTGGAACTAATAATAACAGCAAGTCTTTAAAATTACCCTCACTGCCTGACAACACTGCTTCCTTCCTGTCCCTATACAAATTGGCAAAAAAAGAGAACGATTAGTGGTTACTGGAACAGCTCTTTTGTGGACCTTGATAGTAACAGCTAATGATGATGATGATGATGATGATGATGAAAGACTAATCTGGCTGTCCCTGTAGCATACACCGTCCTTTCCCTTTCTCTAAACTAACAAAAGACACTCAGGCTGCTGCAAGAATCAGCAGCACAGCAAACCTATCAACACCTAACACCTATACCAGTCCTGAAAAGAACTTTTGTGTACCAAATAGCTAGTGGTTTATCTCTCCCTACTCCACACAGGAACCTGTCCCTATCTTAACAGAAGAAAGAATGTAAAATGGCCACCGGATCGGGTGTATTTATAGGTTAGGGGGAATGTACAAGTGTCCATGTGCTGTCATGTCTCAATTGGCTGTCCTGTATCACATGATAAACGTGTCACCAAAGGTTAAAGTTCTTGTATACATTAAACACGTAAGTCCGCCGCGGCGAACGACGGAAAAAGGCGTTCGAACGTGCGGACCGCGAATGTCGGAAATTCGCCGCGAAACGACCGCCGGGCGAACCGTTCGGCCATCACTAATTCTAAGCAATAACTCACTTAAATCTTTCCAAACCAGAGTCTAGCAGACATTCCGGGTATGATAAAGTTTGAAAAACAAAATCATAAATTATAATATAATAAATAACTATAAATAATTATACCAAATAATAATATAATAATAATAAAAATTATTCAATAATGTAATCAAATCAAAAACACTGAAATTTGCTCAGTTGCAGAATTGTGGCTGTCATTACTTTCAGTATTTGATGACGGATCTCCCCACAAATTACTATCACTCAATTCTGCGAGTGATTCTAATTTATTATCGCTGTTTTCTAGCTGGTCTAAAACCACTTTTGATGAAAAGGGACGGTTTTGGTTGCTATGGACAATCTCCAGTTTCCAGGCAGAAAGAACAGTTTCTATAATTAAAACTGCATACAGGGCACTGGACAAACCACAAGGGACAAAAGGGAGGTGAAATAATGACATACAGTAATGTAATCTGTAAGATTACAGTGTACTGTATGTATATTGTGTGTTTCACTTTTTGAATTTGGCGCCGTTCTCCGTCCCCGTGCGTCGCAACGCTCACAGGGAACGGAGCTCGACTCCATGATGAATCGAGTGGAGGACTGTGGGGAGAGATCGCAGGATCCAGGGGACAAGGTAAGCAAGCTCTTCCTGGATCTTGTGATGCGATCCCGAGCGTTCACCGCATTTGGTTCTGAAAATCCACCCCGAGCCAGACTCGGGAATACTGCCAGGGAGGTTAATAACAAAGTCCTAGTAACTGCAATGTGTAGTTATCAACCCATCAGACATTTTTTGGTATAGATTAGCTAAACTGGACAATACTATAATCTAATTATTTGCACTTCATTGTTCTTTGTGCAAAAAATACAAAATCTTGGTTTTGCACATTAGGATTGATCTACTAAGACCAAACAGTGCAAAATCTGGTGAAACTCTGCATATAAACCAATCAGCTTCCAGGTTTTATTGTCAAAGATTAATTGAACAAGATGAAGTTAATGAAGCTGATAAGCTACCATGCACAGCTGTACCAAATTTTGCACCCCCTTAGTTGTAAATCAACCCCATTATGTTGCTCCATTAGAAATTGGGTTTACAGTTTTCTGCAGCTTGGAACTGCACGCACTCTTGTATTATTATTATTATACATGATTTATATAGCACCAACAGTTTACGCAGCGCTTTACAATTTAAAAGGGGGGACAACACAATTACAAGAGCGTCCTCAAGAGAATAGGTAGATCTTTTTGAATGACAGTTTATTAGTGCTGAATGCAGCCCTAAAGCATCTAAAGCTATTTTGGGTTGAAAGCAGAATCAATAAGTATTGACACTTGTCCCCACCAGAAATGTCTTTCAAGACTGCTCAGGTGGCTTTGAGAGCTAAAGAGATTTCCAATAAGTATGGACCTTCAGGATGCCTAATCTGTATTCAGCAGAGACCACTCTAAAAACAACCAGTTTAAGAAGCTGTTCATTGCATGGCCACTATTTTTGAGTGCTAATCAAGCATTTGCTTGTGAATGTAAAATAGAAGTAAATGTATTAAATCTGTATATATTTCTGGATCAATTCCTAGATAAATTTAGGTTTCTGGTCTACCCAAAATATATCAATAAAATATTAATCAACTGCAGAAGCTAAAGTATACCAATCAAGAGAATGAAATGGAAGTGACATTGCTGACCTCTCCTAATAAAAATGCCAATTGCCTCACTGTTATGCCGATCTTCTGGCTTCCATAATTTGAGTCATATCTCAGAATAAGTGTGCAACTAAGGACTTATTGTCTTTCATTGACTGTCCATATCTGCCTACTTGTCCAAGGTCAGTAATTTAGAAAGCTCTCAAATGATCAGCACAGGAGCCTGACAACTCATAGTTTCAGAAAGAGACCCACAGTGGCAGCCCTCGTAGTTCTTTTTACTTGGTAAAAAGTTCACATTCTGGAGAACTAAATATCTCATTAATGCACTAGAAAAATTATAAAAATACCATATGGTTGGTATGGACACATTTTGTTTTCACCCACCAAGGCCCATATGGACACCAGCCACCAATGTCTCATAAAGATCCTGAAACAGTATGAAGGATATACTGAAGGCGTTGAGAGTGTTCACATTGTGTGAATGTTTACTTCAATTATGCAACCATGTGAAAAGCAAATTACTGTTTACTTAGAATACCCAATCATGTGTAGAATAAATAAGTAAATGGAAATTTGCATGTTACATATTTGGATAACTGAATTGAAGTTTCTCAACTTCTATATAAATCTCAATGATCAGTCTCAGTCTTTCATCACTGGGACCCAGATATAGTCACTTGTCATAAGGTCCTGAGACAATCACTCATCATTGGGACCCTGAGTTTTATCCTAATGTACAGGGCTGGATTAACGTAGGGGCTATTGGAGCTGCAGCTCCAGGCCCCTACCTTAATATAGGCCCAGCCACCCAAAAAGGACATGGAAAGCAATGGGCCAATGGGAAGAGATCTCCCCTGACGGGCCCTGCATTCCACATGAACCGCCTGGGCAGGGTGGTGGGACTGATAATGGGCACTGCATGAGCAGTCCTAACAGAAGCCTGGGGCACGCCGATGCAGGGCTCTTACAGAAGTCTGGGGCTTCCATAGTGTTAGGCCTGCGCAGCTGCACTCTTTCAGCTCAGAGTGCACGCCAATGCATGGCCCTTACAGAAACTTGGCAAATCAAATGCCAGGCTTCCCTAGCGTTATGCCTGTGCGGCGGCGCACTTTTGAGTTTGGGTGCATGCCAGCACAGGCTCTTGGAAAGCAGAAGGGTGCCCAGTAAAAGGCCCACCAAAATCCTCAGCACCAAGCACAGGATGCTCTTAATCCGGCCCTGCTAATGTAGTAAGACTTTAAATAATCTCCATGGTTCTGTGAGTGTACATTGGGAATGAACTACAGATTATATCCTGAGTTGATTGTTAACCTGTGTGTAAGAGGGTGTTGCTGTGTGATAGCTGTCAATGTCACACTGAACAAGGATATTGCTTGACCGAGTGACAACATTAAGAGTGAATTGGTGATCCGCAGATCACCCACTAATTTCCTGATTAGTGCCAGAGGTATACACATCAATTGCTGCTTACTTTTGGTGCTATGGGAACCTTACAGAGGAATGACTTGTCCTCTATACTGGGCTCCCAGTGGCCATCTAGTGAAGGAGTTAGTGCCAGCCAAGGGGACCTGTTTAAAGCAGAGCTCCACCCAAAAGGGGAAGCTCCACTTGTTTACCTCCCCCCCCCCTCTGCTGCCACATTTGGCACCTTTCAGGGGGGACTGGGTATCTGGTTTTGACAGGTACCTGCTCCCACTTACAGATGAGCTCTCCACAGCGAACTCGGTTGGACATTTATCCCCCCCTCCTCCTTCCCCCACCGCTCGGCCATTCATAAAGTGTAGCCTACCTCACACATGTGCAGTAGGGAACAAGCTGTGAAGTCTCCCTTAGCCGAGATGGCAGCGACAGCACCCGAGAGCCGATTGAAAAATTGGCTCAGGCGAAGACACTGCTGGATTCGTGGACAGGTAAGTGTCCTAATATTAGTCAGCAGCTACAGTATTATTATTTTTCTGACGGAGCCTGGAGCTCTGCTTTAAGGAGCACTCCTTGAGCACACTACCCCCTGTAAGTTCATACTGACTGCTTTGTTACAGAAATGTAAGCTTCTTTATTGCATGTATGAACAACGGGATTATTACCACATTGCTGTACAATTCACAATGAATTACAAAAAACAGAACATGTCCAGAAGACAATGGGGTTGATTTACTAAAACCAGAGAGTGCAAAATCTGGTGCAGCTCTGGATAGAAATCAGCTTCCAGGTTTTTTTTTTTTTGTCAAAGCTTAATTGGGCAATCCTCAACTTTAGTAAATCAACCCCATTGTCTCATCTGACCCCTTTAAATCACTGCCACCCAGTTCCCCACCCACATGTGTTTGATGGTTGCTTATACATTGCACTGGCTTAAACCATCAGGAGATGGGCTTATGCCTGAGTGTACAAACACTCACCCATATAAGATGTTCACCGCTAATGGGCTTATCTAATTCTGACCTATATGGCCTATGTCTAAACATAATAAAAAAAAAATTCTTGTTACAGCAAACCTGGCATCAAAAGCAGCAGACGACTCCTCAATTGTTGTGGCAATTTCTTTTCTTGTTTGAAGCAATTCCTGAAAAAAAAAATACAAATCAGAAATATAAAATTGTAATATATAATACTATTTTAATATACTTTCTTTGTCTTTTCTAATACTGTCAATAAATCATAAGAGAGAATGACAGTTCTGCAAGGCCAGAAAATTGTTTTTTGTATAGAGTAAAGGTTCTAATTGTTATCCTATTTCTCACCTTTTCAAGCTTTTTATAGAGTTGATCAAAGCGAGAGCGCTCGATTCTCAAGATGTCAATCTCTTCCCTCATCTTGGCATTTTTTGCCAGCTGAAGATTGAATTTGGTCAGAGCCTAAAAATCACATCAGGAATGGAGAAAAATGTTAGCAGGTTTTGCATGAATGGCCAACACAATCACAACACAAAAATCCTGGCAGACTAGCTGGGCACCATAAAGAACATTGCAGTGTTAATAGAGAAAAAGTGCCACTGACCTTCAGATAACTTGTAGGATAGTTTTGTTTCCCTATCTAAAACGCTATTAGAGTTTTAGGGTCATAAACACTAGATGGTGGTCTTCCTCCAAATGATCACTCTCATGCACAACCATGCCTGTAACCTACTAACTGAACTGTTCAATGAGGATAGAATTAACATGACCAGTCTAATTTCCAAGTAAATACTAATTAGTAATCTTTGGAGGTTGGCCATGGCCTGTGACCATCTCCTGAGGTCTTCTGAGCCCTCTAAACAGCACAATAGTAATATTATACTGAGATCACTGGTATAGGACATCATAAACCAAGTTTACCACCATAGTCTGGCCATATACCCACAAATCAAGCCATTACCTTGACTCTTCTAGCTCTTAATAAAAATAATGTTCTTTAGCAAGGAACATATATTCCACATTAATAATTATGCTAAAAACAATGGCTGGTGTGTGCTGTAAATTGCCTCTAGCATTGTTCCTGTTTCTTCCTGCTGGAGGCTGCCATTTAGCCAAAGCCCAGAGCCCCTGAGCAATAGTAGATCGTTAGGCTGTCAGTATATCGGCCTTTAAATTTTTGGCAAAGTGCCTAAAATTAGAGAGCAACTGAGCATGTGCAGAGCAGGGTGAGACAGTGTATTACCGGATTTTAAACAGCATAGGCACTCATTTTTAATGCTTTACACAGCTATATCTGCAAAAGGGGCCAGCCTGAAGAGATTTAGCAGGACTATATTTTCTGATTAAAGTTCAATTTTAAGATAAACTGCACTACTCAATGCCAAAAAATGCAATAATATTTAATTCCAATGGTATTGTCTCTGTTTAAACCACTCCTAAGGACAAAACTAGAATATGGGGTCCCGTTGGCACCAGTATTGTAAAAAGTGCATTGGGGTTTTCAAAACCCTCTGAGACTTTGGGGAAGAGGGGATCCCCCTTGAAATGCGTCAGCCTTTTGAAAAATCTTCTCACATTTGGGACTTGTCCAGTTGACCAGTCTATTCAAAGTACTTTTTTGGACTTTAATGTGCCTATTTGATGTTGCCGTTTGTATACATCTGAACTTGTTTATATTAATAAAGTTATCTGAAAAGTAATGAGCTAGGCTGGTGCGCCCTCTGTCTCTTGTTTTTGTAGGATACACACACACAGGATACACAGGGTCCTTATCAGATTTCCTCAATGGGTGCGCAGTCCACAATCATACAGAAAGTAGTACTAATGTTGTGACTTCAGCAGTAGTCTCTGTATCTATGTTTAATGGCACTGTTGTGACATTCGGTCAGATAAGTGGATCCATGGCGCCCTGTTCTGATGGGATATCCTTAGTCTTTCTGGGTTGAATAATGTCTCAGTGAACACAGGGGGGAAAAAATCATTGAAGGGGTCAGCACAGGAGACTAGGTGCATAATGCAACCAGAACTGCTTTTTGTTTAAATCTCTACTGGGAAACTACTTTGTTTTAACCACTCCGGAAGGTTTATCCACTTCCTGACCAGGCAATTTTTTGCAAAACAGTACTGCGTTATTTTAACTGACAATTGCGCGTTTGCGTAATGCTGTACCCAAATAAAATTGATGTCCTTTTTTTCCCCACAAATAGAACTTTCTTTTGGTGGTATTTGATCACCTTTGCAGTTTTTATTTTCTGTGTAGGTGGCGTGCCTTGCAGGGAGATCTTTCTCCCTCTATCTCTTTGGAGATCTCGCCCGACTGTGAATGTATGCAGGGATCTGTTAGTCCTGGGAGCCACTGAGCAAAGCTGTTCTCGTAAAATAGAAGACTTCTATGTTTAAAAGTGACAGCGGGAAACAGGAACAGAGGGTGAGAGCCAGAGCTGGTGGAATGGAGTTCTGCCACATTTCGGCTACAAAACTCGGTACGAGGGCTACTTCACAATACATGGTGGGTCAGATTCGGCCCGCAGGCTTTGTGCTTGACATATGTGGTTTAGAAAGTATTGAAGCCACCAAATTAGAATGACAGCCCAGCAACTAACATTTTTATTGAGAAGTCAGGAATAGCAGTGTTTCAGCCCAGAAGTATAGGAGTACTGCTATCAAGTACAGTATGTTACAAACACATAAAATACCCAGCTAGCAGGCATCATTCCAGCCTATCTTCTACACATCACTAAAATATTATGTTGCAAGATACAAAACTGAGAATCATTTGGTTTCAAGAAACACGCACACGCATGGTGCTAATTATCTTATTTTTAGCTGTGATCAAATCTATGTTCAATAGAAAATAATTATCTTTTAAATAATTAAACATCAAGTGAAACACATGGCATTCTCCAGTCCTGAGGACATATTCATGTTGTCAGATTGCTCCTTCAGCACATCTGATGTGATATGTAAATGCCAGACTTGCATGCTTCTCTTCTTATACTGTATGTACCACAAATACATTTTAATTTCCTTTATATGATAAAGAAAGGAACTCCAATTTACATAGAAATCTGCAAGATAACTGACACCCCTAAAGTAATACTCGAACCGAATGACATTCAGTTGCATCTTGCAACTCCTCTATGGCAGCCACTTCCAATCTACATGTATTCTCTATAGCAATGTCTGCATGGCATTTTACCCTTGGTGACAACAGTGGACCATACCTGTGTAATGTCTTTAGAAAAGGCCACTCTTAGTCTCCACAGGCTTATGTGACAGGGTGCAAACGCGGGAGAACAATGGGCAGACATGGACAGACTGTTGTTGCCCTATACCAGTAAGCACTGAATAAGTGACTTGGGGCTTGTTTACATTAAAAATGTCCACTGATGAGTGATCCGCTGTGGATTGCTCTTCAGAAGACATAATGTTGCCACCACCAGGTTCACAGGGGGCCCCATGATAATTATGTGTTACATCATGATTGCCAACTGTCCCGGATTTGCTGGTAAAGTCACGCTTTTTTAAAGATGTGTCAGAGTGGCTGTGTCTAGGGAAGCATCCCAAAACCTGTACTGTGCTCTCCTGTTCCAGTATTGTGCCCCCCCCCCCCATACTGTGCCTTCCTGACCCACCCACCCCCTGCTACTTTGCCCTTTTGCCTTCTCCCTGTACTGCGCCCTTTGTGTTGATTAGTCTTTGACTTATGGTCTTTTTTTTGTGTCTAAAAACAACTTTATTTAAAGCACTAATACAAATATGTTTAATTCTATCAACTATTTATACTTTAATAAATACTTTTATAATTCTTTAGATTAGATGCATGAATTGAAGCAGGCTGGTAGGGGCCCCAGTGCATTACTTTGCCCAGGGGCCCATGATGCTTTTAAGACAGCCCTGGCCATCACACTACTTATTTTAACCTCTGAAACCTGCCCCACTGCGCCACAACCATATAGGGGCAGTTGCAGCATGGCTCTATTCAGGTGACATGGGGGACAGTTCTTACCATGACTCAAAGCATGTGTAAATCCTGTTGGCTACCTTTGCAGCTTAAAGCAGAATTCCATCCAAAAGTGGAACCTCTGCTTATGCTTCCTCCCACCCTCCTGTGCTACATGTGGCACCTTTCAGAGGGGTGGGAGGAACGGGTATCTGTTTTAGACAGGTACCTATCCCCAATTCTGGGAGACTGCATCGTGGCGCTGTCCCTCGGAAGATCACCCCCCCCCCCCCCTTCGCCGCCGAGCCAGTTAGAAAGTGCAGTGCACTTCGCGTATGCACAGTAGGGAACCTTACCATGAAGTGCGGCAGCAGCACCCGAGAGCCGATCCAAATATCAGTTGGGGGTACCGACATCGTGGGAACCCTGCACAGGTAAGGGTCCTAATATAAAAAGTCAACAGCTACAGTATTTGTAGCAGCTGACTTCACATTTTTTCGTGGGGGGGAGTGGGGACTCCTCTGTAAGGAGTTGCACCTGGGGGGGGGGGTAAAAACGTAGCTTAAGCAGGGTTAAAAGAACTGAGGAGGCTGTGACAGGCACTAATCAAAGTGCCCAAGTTCCCTACCTATGCCCACCTTCTCCACTCATATAAGTTGTTCTATAGCTTCTATGAATGAAACAGTATCTATGAAATGGGAGGATGGTCCTTTTAATTTTCATGCACCCATCCTCCATTCAAAGATCCAGATCTAGATCTGTTTTGCGGGCAATTTTTGGGAAATTCAGTTTCTCAGTTCAATAAAAAAAATTGAAATCATAAATCTGGCATATGGCATAGAGTACCTTATGTCATAGCGTTGATGATAGGTAAATTAGAAAACTGAAAATGCTGCTGAGCATTTAAGGAGAAAAAAGTCTACCACATAGATCTGTGTCATATGCATCATAAAATATCATCCAATGTTATTTGCATAGCCTTGCTACAAGGACATGTGAGTGCTCACCCGGTCCAGTCGGTTCTCCATAACCTTCACATTTTTCTGTGCCTGGGCATTTTGTGTGGCTGACCCTGAAGAGCCTCTCACTTGTTTTCTCTGATCTGAAAGTTTTCTCTCCCAAGATTTTATCTGCAAAAAAATATTTTGTATTTAAAGGGAATCTACAGCGATTTTGCTAGCGGTTTCCTTCTTTCTTTATTACAGTCGCAATTAAAAAAAACAAATGAAAGTAATTGTAAATGATCACCTTGTAAAACAACCCATTCAGTTTGAAATAATCATAAAAAAAAGAAAAACATTTGTATATAGATATAAAAAAATAAATATTACAAATACCTTTTTTCCCTTTTTCTAGAAGTGATCACATATCCTCTATTCTCAGCTGCATAAGTTCTGGGGGGAGGAGAAAAAGCAGTACACTGAGCTTCCCAGTTAACGGCTAGCCAGGGGGAAAAAGGGGAGGCGGGTGGCGGGGGTAGTGTCAGGATAAGTGTGATCATTGGAGGAGAGCACACTGAGTTCCCAACACAGCTAGAGGACTGACCATAGTGTGTTCTCCTGCTTAGTGTGGTCACTTTTAAAGAGGAAGTAAACCCTGATGGGTTTACTTCCTCTTTGTCTCCCTGCAAAGGTAAAGAATAATGGACTACTATGCATCGCATAGTAGTCCATTATGTGTCACTTACCTGACACAGGAGCCAGCAAAGTCACCACTGTCCCCTGTAGTTCCGAGCGTTCATCTTCTTGGTGGGTCTCGGGCGCACGAGAGCCGACACTCGTGGCATATCGCTGAGATCTGTGGCTTGCCCAGTGCGCCTGCGCGCTGCTGTCTACGGCGCATGCGCCGTAGACAGCGGTGGCTGTCTTCAGGTAAATATCTCCTAAACCGTATCACATCTGAAACTACAACATATTTTCAGATGCAGGAAATCAAATGGTGCAAAAGCAGCCATTTTTAAAAGATGCAGGGATCTTTTTCCTGTGTTTTCCTGAGCCCAATCACATAGGTGTGAACCTAGTCCTAAATATATATTTTTTTAAGGTTAATCAGGTACATATTCAATACTGTATATTACCATTTTCTATCTTTTAGTATACACCGCTTGTTAAAAGAAAAGCCAGCGGTAACACATACAGTACCTCCCAACTTTCTGAGAGTAGACATTTATGCAGCCATTTAGAAAGATAGATAGTGCATTTTATATACAACTATATAGATCACACCAAACACGGGGGGACAAATGAAGAAGGAGGTACAGAGGGACATTGCTCCAAATCAAGGACAGTCCCTCAAAATCGGGGCCAGTTGGGAGCTATGAACTATATACAGCGGGTAAAATAGAATATTGAACACGTCAACATTTTCATAGTTAAATATATTTATATAGGTGCTATTGATATGAAATGTTCACCACATGTCAGGAACAACCCATGCAATCTATACATACAAAGAAACCAAAACAAGTTCAGAAATTAAGCTATGTATAATAAAATGGAAGGACACAGGGAAAAAGTATTGAACACATGAAGAAAGGGAGGTGCAAAAGGGCATAGAACGCTAAGTTGAAATCTATCAATAATTAGACAGCAATCCAGCCCCTTTTCAGTGCAAATTAATGTCAGCTGATTCAGTCTCAACTGATGACTATAAAAATGTGTCTTGTTACCAAGGTGGCACACAAGGAACATCTCCTGATTAGTAAAAGCAAAGAGCTTTCTCTAGACTTTTGCAACCTTAGTGTTGCAGAACATATTGATGGCATTGGTTACAGAAGGATTTCTAAACTTCTGAATGTTCCGGTGAGCACTCTTGGGGCCATAATCCAGAAGTGGAAAGAACATAATTTCTCCATAAAGCGGCCACAGCCAGGTGCTCCTCACAAGATTTCTGACAGAGTGAAAAGAATTATCAGAAGAGTTTTTAAAGAGCCAAGGACCACTTGTGGAGACCTTCAGAAAGACCTGGAATTAGCAGGTACAATTGTTTCAAAGAAAACAATAAGTAATACAATCAACTGCCATGGGCTGTATGCACGCTCACCACACAATAGAGGTCGACCGATATATCGGCCGATATTTGCCGTTTTTTAAATAATCGGCATCGGCCGATTGTGCTGATAAAAAGCTGATTTAGAACTACAGCGGGACTTTTCTATTCCAGAAGTCATTTCAGTCAGTGTAAGTTGCCTGAGTCGTCATAGAAACCCTTTCCTCCTCTCTGGGCAGGCTGCCAAGAAAAGAACAAAATGATACAATGTTTACACTTCAATGAATGAAATCATCTCTGTGTGTAGAAGTTCTCAGTTTAACCATTTAAAGACTAAATCTTTTCTGACACTTGTTGCTTACAAGTAAAAATCCTGTATTTTCTGCCAGAAAATCACTTAGACCCCCCCAAAAATTATATATATTTTTTTAGCAGAGATCCTAGGGAATAAAATAGCGGTTGTTGCAATATTTTATGTCACACGGCATTTGCACAGAGGTCTTTCAAATGCATTTTTTTTAGGAAAAAAATACACTATTTAAAAAATAAAATAAAAACAGTAAAGTTAGCCCATAAATTTTTTTCGTCCAAAAGTTTTGACTACCTGTTTTTATTTAATATATAGTTTTTTTTTTTAATCTAAATCATACATACAAGTAAACTGATTGGAGGTTTGTTTTGTTTAATAAATGTTTAAATGCAAGAAATTTTCTGTACCACTTATGAAGACTGCTTTCACACTGGAGCAGGCAGGCGTTGATGGTAAAACGCAAATTTTAGCGGCTCTTTACCATCATTTTAGCGGTGCTATTTGGCTGCTAGTGGGGCACATATAACCCAGCTAGCGGCCAAGGAAGAGGTTAAATGCGCCCGTGAAGCACTGCTGCCAAATCGCATTGCATGCGCATTCATATCAATGGGCAGGAGTGGTGGAGGAGCGGTATACACCACTCCAAACGTGCTGCTTGCAGGACTTTTTTTTTTTTTAAGATCCTGCCAGCGCATCACCTCAGTGTGAAAGCACTCTGTCTTTCACACAGACTGCAGGGGAGCCATTTTGCAGGCACTTTACAGGCGCTATTTTTAGCCCAAAAGCGCCTGAAAAACGCCCCAGTGGGAAAGGTGTGTTAGATCAAGGGGGATAAAAAAATAAATAAATAAATAAAAAAGGAAAAAAATAAATAAATAAAATAAAATCGGCCTAACATATCGGCCCAAAAAAATCGGCATCATATATCGGCTATCGGCCGCCATGATTTCTAAATATCGGCATCGGCATCGGCCAGAGAAAAACCCATATCGGTCGACCTCTACCACACAAGACTCAATTTCTAAAGAAAAAGCATACTGGTGCTCGTTTAAAGTTTGCTGCACAACATTTAGACAAACCTGTGAAATAATGAGAGAAAATAGTCTGATCAGATGAGACCAAAATTGAACTCTTTGGATGCCATAATACACACCATTTTTGGAGGTCAAATGGGCACGGCACATCACCCCAAAAACAGTCCCATACCAACAGTGACATTTGGAGGTGGGAACGTCATGGTGTGGAGTTGTTTTTTTAGCATACTGTATTGGCAAACCTCATACCATTGAAGGTAGGATGAATGGAAAAACATACCAAGACATTCTTGATAAAAATCTGCTGCCATCTACCAGGATGATGAAGATGAAATGAGGGTGGACATTTCAGCAAGACAATGATCCCAAACACAAAGCCAAGGAAACTCTCAACTGGTTTCAAAGAAAGAAAATAAAGCTGCTAAAATGGCCCAGCCAATCATCTGACTTAAATCCAATAGAAAATCTATGGAAAGAGCTAAAGATCAGGTTCTTAGAAGAGGCCCATGGAACCTTCAATGCCGTGTACACACGACCGGACATTCCGGCAGACTAGGTCCGACGGAATCAGTCCGTCAGACAATCTGATCGTGTGTGGGCTAATCCGATCGTTTTTCATTAAAAAAATCAGATGGACCTAGAAATAGAACATGCTTCAAATCTGTCCGACGGACTCAATCTTTATGCTGGTCTGATGGACCAAATACGACGCAAGGGAAGCTATTGCCTACTGGCTATTGAACTTCCTTTTTTAGTACCGTCTTACGTCATCACATTCAAAAATAACAGACTTTCGAACGGCCAAGTCTGTTCGTTTGGCAGTCCATCGGAATAAGATTTGAAGACTGTGTGGAAGAATGGGCCAAAATCACACCTGTCACACTAGTCACAGCAATGCATGTGACTATTTTCTCCATACAGGAGGCGTATTGAAGTTGTCATTAGACATGTGCGATTAGTTTCGTATGAATCTCAAATTCGTACGAATTTCCCTAAATTCGTACATTCGGGAGGATCCAAAATACGAATTGCCATGCGTCCGAATTTTGGACGAAATACGAACTTCTGTTTACGAATTTTCGGATCAGTCGGCGTCGCGTCGACGACTCATTATGCTTATTATGAGGGGCTCCCACCATCCCTGTGATATGCTGACTTCCTCCTGGGGCTGTACCAAAATTCCTGTGCTGTGCTGACATACTGAGCACAGCAGGGGTACAGCCCCAGGAGGAAGTCAGCACAGCACAGGGATGGTGGGAGCCCCTCATCTAGCGAAACTTCGTATTTCGGATAGGAAATTCTTCAACGGAATTTCGTATTTTGGATAAAAAACAAATTTCCATAAGCATCGACTGTCATATTAAGGTATATTTGTACGTTCGTACAAGTTAACGAACCTAGCGACGATTAGTATTTTGTACGAATTGAAATTGAATTTCAGATACGAAATACGAAGTACGAATTAATTCTAATACTAACCGTAATGGAACAGAACAAACCGAATTTATTGATGGCGCCCATGTCTAGTTGTCATTACCAACAAAGGGTTTTGTACGAAGTACTAAATAAATTTCAGTTAGCGTGTTCAATACTTTTCCCAGTTTATTACACATAAATTAATTTCTGAACTTATTTGTTTTAGTTTCTTTTTATGTATAGATTGCATGGGTTGTCCCCAACATGTGGTGAACATTTCATGCCAATAGAATCTTTAGAAATATATTTAACTAGAAAAATGGTGATGTGCTTAATACTTATTTTACCCGCTGTGTATCAGGCCAAATGAGGAACAACTGAGGAGGAGAGGGACTTTGTTCTGAATTAGGGACATTCCCTTGAAATTAGGGACAGTTGGGAGCTATGGTTTACAGACTCTGCAGAGCCTTTTACAAACACACCAGTCTCTGCAAGAAAGGTACAGTATACATCCAAATCTCACCGATAGAGACCCCATGAGATAAAAGAAACTCTCGGCTGTGTGACTCTTTAGTATCTAATAAAAAACTGTAATATCAGTTCTGGGTGGACTAATCCTTTAATTATCCCTTTTAACAAGCGGTGTATACTAAAAGATAGAAAATGGTAATATACAGTATTGAATATGTACCTGATTAACCTTAAAAAAATATATCTTTAGGACTAGGTTCACACCTATGTGATTGGGCTCAGGAAAACACAGGAAAAAGATCCCTGCATCTTTTAAAAATGGCTGCTTTTGCACCATTTGATTTCCTGCATCTGAAAATATGTTGTAGTTTCAGATGTGATACGGTTTAGGAGATATTTACCTGAAGACAGCCACCGCTGTCTACGGCGCATGCGCCGTAGACAGCAGCACGCAGGCGCACTGGGCAAGCCACAGATCTCAGCGATATGCCACAAGTGTCGGCTCCCGTGCGCCCGAGATCCACCAAGAAGATGAACGCTCGGAACTACAGGGGACAGTGGTGACTTTGCTGGCTCCTGTGTCAGGTAAGTGACACATAATGGGCTACTATGCGATGCATAGTCGCTTCTCGGCCTTTTGGCTAAGATCAAGTGTAGTATCTGTTCTTATCAGTTACCAAAAGTGGCGCTTGTTTACCGTCCCTGTTCTACGGCGAGGTGGAGCAGGGGTGGCGGTTGCTATGCAAAGCCTGTTGGTGTAAAGGTGACCTGGAACGGTTCGTAGCCGGACCGGGAAGCCTTCTGATGGGGGCGGAGAACCACTGGTCGGCGCCAGGGGAGGGGACCCTGGCAGACCGGCTTGGATTGTGGCAGCTTTAGCCCCAGTCAGTTTTTCGGGAGGGAACGCTTAGCTCTCCTGTTCCAGCAGAGGGGCGGCCTGTACCTTTCGAATATAATTAGGTATGAGTGACGGGAGTGAGGGTTTGACCTGATGGCAAAGGGTCTCACTAAGCTCGCTGATCTCCATGCCTTTCTGGCTGTGGTGGGGGCTGTCGTGGTCTGGGCTGGGCTGTCGGGATGCTTTTGTTGGAAAGCCCATGGTGATGTGCCCCTGGAGTGGCAGTCCAGGGGTGCCTTATTCACTGTGCGTCTGCACTTTGATTTTGGCACCTAGGTCACGTCACCATTACACGCTTTTTTTACACCTGCCTCTAGGGCCCGGCCTTTTGGCTAGGACCAGAGGAATTTTTGATTCCTGGCCGGAGGGCCGGTCATTGTATTGCACAATGGCCACTTTTCACTCTCCTCTCCACTATCCCTTCCTCACTTTTTATTTGTGTGTGTTTTGTCACGGTCTGTCACTGCACGTTTTGATTAGTAGGGTGTCGGTCCTCGGACCAATCCTGAACGTCTTGAGGGAGAGCGGACATAGGCCTTCTGGCTTGGTCCAATCTCCATGAGGGGGGGCCTACCTTCGGGGAAGCCCCCACAGTACCAAGTACCTAGGAGGTTCTGTTTCGGCAGTCCTCCCGGGGAAAGGAGGTCTTCCGGTTTCGTCCGGGGACCACTTGTTGAGTCTGGTACCTCAGTCCCCGTCTGGAGCCTAACGCCCCGGGGGATCAGGGTATGGTCCTTCTTTTGGAGGACATCAGGCACCCGTCTGCACTTTTTAGTGTTTCACTCTTTATGTGTGTGCACTTTTTTTATGCACCGGGTGGAAGTTTTTTGGGTGTGTTTGCACGCCATGGGCTTTTTCAATAGAAAAAAATCCTTTAATTATCCCTAACTGTACAATATATAAGCATTATTGCTTCCACAAGCAACTTTTCATACAAATGCTTTGCTTTGTGACAGATGACATTTGGCCTTATTCTTTACTCATATAATTTACCTCTTTATCTAGCTCAGCAATGATTTGCTTCTCGGTTGCAATTTCATTATCTAGTTCTTCCTTTTGTTCCAGCAAGGCCTGGAGTTTTTCCTGGCTGTCCTGATCACGGTACTGATTGCTACGACTTTCCGATATTTTTAGGTCCTTCAGCAGCTCCTCCTGTTCTTTCTTCAGAGCACGCATCTCTGCCCTGATCAAAGACAACATGAGCATATACACACAATACAAAGCACCTGAAATCCCTATCGCTCTATACATAAAAGTTTGCTGGTACTAAAATGTTATACATCATTAACTAAACTATTTTAAATGCAAAGTGCAGTACTATAGTAAAATTATACCCTTAAACCCCTAAAATAATACACACATTTTTCCTTAAAGTCCTTAAAGCAAATTCCATATATATATATATATATATATATATATATACACTGTATATACTGTATATCTACTTACTTTTGTCAATAGTTTACAGTATTAGATACACTACAACGAATACTGGTCTCCAATACAAAATAGACAGAGGTGCAATATCTAAGGTACAAAACCAGAGTACAAAAACCAATACAAATAAAGTGCAACAGTGAAAAAATAATTTGTACATGAATAAATAAATTTAAGCCCATACACATCTGCTGGATATTAATAATTCATACACTTTGAAAGTTCACGTACAATAACAAAACTTCACATTTCCAACACATGGGGTTGATTTACCAAAACTGGAGAGTGCAAAATCTGGTGCAGCTCTGCATAGAAACCAATCAGCTTTTAGGTTCCATTGTCAAAGCTTAACTGAACAAGCTTAAAGAGGAAGTAAACCCCTTCAAACCACTTTGGCCTACAGGTAAGCCTAGATTAAGGCTTACCTGTAGGTCCAAGCAATATCTCCTAAACCTATATGGTTTAGGAGATATTTGCCCGAAAATGGGCACCGCTGTCTACGGCGCATGCGCCGTAGACAGCGGCGCGCAGGCGCACTAAATGCGGCAAATTCAAGAATGGATTTGCCTAATTTGTCGACTCCCGTGCGCATGCGCGGGAGTGACGTCATCGCGGCTTCGCCGAATGGCAGAGGCGGAGCTGCGAGACGTGACTCCCGTGCGCATGCGCGGGAGTGACGTCATCGCGGCTTCGCCGCTGTCATTGGTCGGAGCTGCGAGACGCCACCAGCAAGATGGATGCGGCGGACTACAGGGATCAGCGGTGACTTCGCTGGCTCCTGTGTCAGGTAAGTGACACATAATGAGCTACTATGCGATGCATAGTAGTCCATTATGCTTTACCTTTAGTAAACCCATCAGGGTTTACTTCCTCTTTAAGTTAGAAGCTAATTGGCTACTATGCACAGCTGCACCAGATTTTGCACTCTCCAGTTTTTGTAAATTAACCCCAGTGTGCTTTTTGTGTAAAAACCCAATTAAAGTGGTATTGAACCCAAAAACAAAAATGTATTATATTGCAGCGTATAAATTCTTTTGTTTTTTGCATTTGTTTTTTCTGTCTTTTTACCTTTATTTTCACCCGGTGATCCGGACAGTAAGTCTGTTCTTTATCAACTTTCCTTAACAGATCAAGCTGTTCAGACAAAGTGGCAGTTCGAGGATTGAGACAAACCATTTACCACTGACAGGGGTGCTTACAGTGATCATCGTTTATTTATTTAAATATATCCCTTATCCCATAAGGAAAAAAACTCTTGCTCTAACTGCTTAAAATTGTTAGCAGTTCAGCATTAGTGTATATAGCACTACCCTCTCCCTAGATTGACAATGCTGATGTCTAAAGGTGTCACCATTTCTCCTGCGTCCAGAGTGGAGACACCCAAAAACAGGAAGTGCTACTGTCCAAATCACCATGTAAGAATAAAGGAAAAAAGCCTAAAAAAAAAAAGAAAACTAATACAGACCTCACACTGATGCAAAGTTGAAATATACAAAATTTTAGTTTTTTAGTTTAATAGTGCTTAAACCCTCAGTGCTACCAGTTGCTCCACTCTAAAGGGCAAACTCTCATTTCTTTTCAAAGATTCTAATAGATATATGAGGCCATGAAGAGCTTTACTCTCTGAAGGGTTGATACTCAGGATGGATCCACAAAATTTTAGACAACTCATCAGATTGCATAGCTCAAAAAAAACAAAACATAAAAATGAACTACAGTGATTTCTGTATACAGAACGCTTGTATTATAAACTTGCAAAAATCACTTATGCCGTGTACACATGACGGGACTTTTTGGCAGACTAGGTCCAAAGGGATTAGTCCGTCGGACAATTCGATCGTGCGGGGGCTAGTCCGATCGTTTAAAAAACTCAATTCCGACAGACTAAAATCGGGAAAACTGTTCGTCTGTGTGCTGGTCCAACGGACCAAATACGACGCAAGGGAAGCTATTGGCTACTGGCTATTGAACTTCCTTGTTTAGTCCCATTTACGTCATCACATTCAAAACAAACAGGCTAACGAACAGACTTAGCCCGTTCATGTGTGGCCAAGTCCGTTCATTCGGAAAGTCTGTCAGAACTCCGCCGAAAGTCCTTCAGGAAGACCATCGTAACAAGTCTGCCAGAAAGTCCGGCCGTGTGTACGCGGCATTACACATACTGGTGCACTAAACCATTTTAAATGTAAAATTGCTCACAGAATAGATAATCCTGGACTTGCACAAGGCTGTTGATGCTGGAACTCCGAAGTGCATAACTATGTTCCAACCACCTCACTGATGTCACCCTCCGCCTTATGCATTATGTCCAATAGACTACATTAAGGGCAACAGTATACATACTTTACATACAACTGCATCTGTGCTGGCTTTCCATGAAAACCATATTTTTCCTTAATTCCATTGGGAAAGTCACATGACCAGTGACGCAACACATCAGGAGAAGACGGTGACGTCACTTCCGGTGTCTCGTATACTCTGAAGCAACGGTGAGGAGGCAAGGTTTTTTAATGTTACAAAAGTGATTTTACAAGATGATCTATATGTGAGTGGGCACTTTTTCTATGTCTAAAAATAAACAAACATACATTAACAATCTTGAGCTATGAAATTCTGTTATTTTGCTTTGAGAAACATCTAAAGGAGCGGTTCTCAGGGTTTTCAAAGAAGAGTACATAGGATCCAGGATACAGCTGATATTCCCATTTGGGATTATCCAAGGTGAGATCTGACCCATGGGAGTCCTTTGCTGAGGTGAGCAGACATTGAACTCAGAGGTGGCGGAGGCAATCTTTTGAATCACCTATTATTTAATCGATTTGTGGCACGGCTTTGGAGTGAAATCCTTTCACAGAAGTGAATGCAAATTCATCATATACATTTTTTCTTTGGAAATTATTTGGACTGTTATTATCATTAAGAAATGTAAAATGTTTTGTTTTTAGGATTCTTGGTTTTATTTGCATATTATGTAATTGTATGTGTTCACAACACTTTTTCTTAGTAATTGACCTCATTTCTGAGTGTTTTTTTGCTTGAGTAGTAGCACTATTAAGGTGTAGTATTCTACCTAAAAAAATGTTTTATGTTTTTTTGTCCATTGGATTAGAGCACTATTATTTGTTTATTTAATTTTACTATTAGTGTGAGATCACTATTGAATAGTTGCAGCTGTCCCTCTCATATACATTTATTTACTATTTTCTATCACTACACATAGCAGCTCTTGGGTATTCCACACATATTTCCTGACGATCAGGCAACTGATCCAGACAGTCTAGGTGAACTCACAAGACTAATTATTACTATTATACGGGATTTATATAGCGCCAAACATTTTCTGCAGTGCTTTAAGAAAAAAAGAGTCAGTGCAGTTACAATACAATTCTATAGAAGAGGATTAAGGCTGGGTTCACACCGCTGCGGGTGAGAGATCCGGATGTGATTCGCACCGCACTGCAGTGCAAATCACATCCGATCTGTCTGTGCGATGCGAGTTCAGCCATACAGATAGTATGGCTGAATTCGCATCGCACCCGCCGCAAACTCGCACAGGACCCTTTTTTTGGTCCGCAGCAGAATCGGATCGCATGGGTGTTCACACCATGCGATCCGATTCCTGTCCGAGTTTGCAGATCGCACTGCGATATGCGGACTGGTCTGGGGGTGTCATTAACATTTCATTGACACTCCCAGCAGTCCGCATAGGGCAGTGTGAACTGCCGGCGGGAGGCATGCGATGCGGGAAAACACTGCGGATTCGCGGCGTTCCCGCATCGCTATGGTGTGAACCTAGCCTAAAGCCCAACTCCACCAAATTTTTTGCCAACCGGTGCTTAAGCTCATACATAAATTCACAGATATCTCCTTACAAGATAACCCAGCAGCAATCCTACTTAACCTCATCCTTTATCAAGGAAACATTATCATAAATCCCTTCTCAAACACCTCCTTAATGCTGCACGTCCTGCATCCCACCTCTATGGAAGCAACAGTCCATGCCAACCTTGGCCCACTGGCTCGCAAGAGTGAAGGACATTGAGCAAATGGAAGATCTGACCTCTGCTTTGCGAGATAAATCAGAGGAACATAAGTCCAGATGGTTTCACTCGGACCTCTTCCACTTCTCTGATGAATTCCTCCAATACGCATGTTAGGATCCACCGTTTGGGATCTCTATTGCGTGTTCAGGGCTATTGATTCTGGCTCCCTGGGGGTGATACCCCCACTCCCCTCCACCCCCCCCCCTTTTTTTCCTCTCTCTCTCTCTTATCTTTTCCTTCTTCTCCATTTATCTTTCTAAACCAAAAAACAAAAAGTGATGGACACGGAAGCATATATGTACCCTGTATTAGACTTCAGTTGGTGGTGTGAACCTGATTGATGGGTCCCCTTTACTCATGTGCAATTGTTTTGTATGGTTGAGCTTTTTGCACTCATTATCATTTCTATGCAATGCAAAGTTGTCTCTATATTGATATCTGTGTCACATCTTTAAATAAAAAATATAAAAAGAAAAAAAGCCCAAGTCCAGGAAAATTTTAAATTAGCCCTTGCAGTGGGGCTGCATCTGCCCTGGTATATGGTATATGAGAGAGGAGAAACACTTTTACTCACCTGATCCTCCGCTTCCCCAACTGATGTGCTCCCTTATGCTCCAGACTGTCACTCAGCACGATCACCTCCAATGCAGGACTGTGGACCCCCTTTTGGTCTTCATGACATCAGGACCCTAGACTGCTGGAGCAAGAGATGGGGGAACTCGTCCCCTTTTATTGTTTCCTCCAAATCTAAGAAATTAACCTTTCCAGTGCAGGCGCATCAGCAAGGGATACGTTTTTAGTTGCCTGGAGTTGGAATTTTAGGCCCCTTTTGCATAAAGGGTCCGATTAGTTCCCCTTGTCAGTTTTTCAGGTGGATTGCCAACATGAACTACAATGATAATCCCTTGAGCATAAGTGTGATGACCCAAATGGGAAAAAGTAGAAAATTCTTTTGAAGCCTTGCTGCACCCTAGGACTGATGTTGTCCTCAGAACACTGTAGAAAATACATAAAAACAGAGGGTGTACTGACCTAGTGCATTATCCAACAACAAGTTTTATAGGGGTAAAATATAATAAATAGCTACTCACAAACATAGGCAGTCATTAAAAGCGTTCGTCATCGTGATCATTTGCTGTTTGGCTCTAATGAAGAAGGACATACCTTTGACACGTGTCAGCCAGCAGGGACTCCGGGAAAGTCCCCCCTAAGCTTTAACTATCGGCTGGCCTGGGAGAGTGTAACCACGTGAAGTGGCTTGATGAGCACTTGTTCCTACCTGTGTTTGTGAGTAGCTATTTATTATATTTCACCCCTCATAAAAATAGTTTTTGGATAATACACTAGGCCAGAGCGCCCCCTATTTTTATCTGTTTTTTCAGGTGGACCTGTTTGGATGTTTCAATAACCCCTATGGACAGACAGATGTAAACGGACTTGTGTCTGTTTACACTCGCCTACCAGTTTGCTAAAAAAAAAAAAACACGGAAGGGGATCTGTCCTCCTCAAATCTAGGCGAATCAGAGGGCAGTCCATTGTAAACAAACAGCGGAGTCCCATTACTCCCAGCCACCCATAGGGCAGAGAGTGCTCCTTGTCCTCCCTGCAAAAACTGAGCGAACATGTCTGGTTCATGCCCTGATCTGCAAGAGATCGGTGGACAGATCCACTGCTGGTCTCAACAGAGTCTGCCCCCTGTGAAAGGGGCATAAGAGGGACCTGCTTTTAAGAGCTTTCAATCAAATAGATACTTTCATTAGCCTTGATCTGTTAAAATAAATTCTCACTGTAGAACATGCATTTGCAGCAACAATATCTAACTTCTCCAAAATTTCTAATTTAGCACCCAAAAAAATGACTACAGGGTAATTCTCTTTCAGTTTTTCTAAAAGGTTGTATGAAAGTGGAGGTCCATCATTTTCTCCAACAAGGGCTTTTCCTGACATGGTTTTCCAAAACATTTCAGTAAATTAGCTAAGGCGCTCCAACAAATCTTCTCTTAGTACAAACATCAATTGCTTGCTTAGTACATAAAACTTAATAGCATCTCCCTGCAGCTCCTACTGTCACTCTTCAAAGAGCTGGCAGCAGGAGAGGAGTGAATTTGATGTGCTACTTAATTGGTGCTAGCGTTGTCTTTAATTTAAAAACGTTCGCATTTTCCGCTGTGCAGACAATGCTTGTGTGGAATGGTAATGCACACACTCTTTTAGATCACAGCTCTTTATATAGAGAAGGAGTAATGTATCTGTGAAATCTGTGAAAATGTATCTATGATATGAACCATTCATGTAAAATGAAGCACAAGGTTACTTATAATATAAACTCTATTTGCTTCTCTTTGTATGCAAAATATACACCAATCTCAGATGCAGCATGGACCCACTTCCCAATGCCCAGCCCTTTACCACCTCCGCTTTTTGGCAAAGCGATTGTGCTGCAGTGCAAGGGGTGACTACAGGCTCTATATAATAAATTGGAAAGCCAAAGAAAACAGTAGTGAGCTGCATCCACGTGTGGGAAAGTGCAGCGTGGTGCAGCAACAGTTAACACTCAGAGTCCAGTTGCAGTAACTGTATTGAAGTTAAAGTTCAATAAAACACAAATACCTGGCATGGAGAAAACCCAACCAGGAGCATTTACTGACTGTAGCAGCGAAAAGTATAACAGTAGGTCTCAGATGCACCGACAACATCTGGCTCGAGAGGTGGAATGCAGCCTGGCTGGTCCGTACCCGGTTGGGGAGGCTTCTAGGAAGGATGGTGTGTCCCTGCTCTTTCCCTCATCATCTGGAACCTCTCCCTGGCACTAATTACTGTCCCTGACGGATGGATTACCTGTCCCTACACTTACCCACATGCAAAATGTGAGCCAAGCCTGGGAGCCGGCATCCTAAATACACTCTACCTGACCCAAGATGGCCGCCAGAGTCACATGAGGCACCAGCAGCCAATTACATAGCTTCCCCAGTAACCCAGGAAACCATAAAGGAGCCATGTTCCTCTTGACTTCTTCTCCCTTTGCAATGCCGCTGCAGTTGAGCATCACCTGTGGTGGAGAAAGTAGATTGCACCTCCTACACAAAGTGTCTGAGGTTTTCTGTGAGAGCCAATTAGATAGGAGGGTTGGTAGAACCCATACTTACAAAAGTAAGCCTTTACTTTAACCTCTTCAGCCCCAGAAAATTTGGCTGCTGAATGACAGGGCCATTTTTTGTGATTCGGCACTGCGTTGCTTTAACTGACAATTGCGCGGTTGTGCGACACTGCACCCAAACAAAATTGTCGTCCTTTTTTTTAAACAAATAGAGCTTTCTTTTGGTGGTATTTGATCACCTCTGCGGTTTTTATTTTTTGCGCTATAAACAAAAATATAGCGACAATTTTGAAAAAAACGCATTATTTTTTACTTTTTGTTATAATAAATATCCCCCAAAAATATATAAAAAAACATTTTTTTTTCCCTCAGTTTAGGCCGATACGTATTCTTCTACACATTTTTGGTAAAAAAAAATCGCAATAAGCGATTATTGATTGGTTTGCGCAAAAGTTATAGCATTTACAAAATAGGGATAGTTTTATAGCATTTTTATTAATAATTTTTTATTATTATTTTTTTTACTAGTAATGGTGGCGATCAGCGATTTTTATTGTGACTGCGACATTGTGGGGGACCCATCGGACATTTTTGACACATTTTTGGGACCATTGTCATTTATACAGTAATCACTGCTATATAAATGCAGTGATTCCTGTGTAAATGACACTGGCAGTGAAGGGGTTAACCAGTGGGTGGCAGTGTAGAGGTTAAGTGTTCCTAGGGGTGTGTTACTAACTGTGGGGGGTTGGGCTTTCATTTAGTGAACACTGATCTCTGCTCCAATCACATGGAGCAGAGATCAGCGTCACTAGTTGCTAGGCAGAATGGAGAAATGCTGTTTACACGGCATTTCCTCCATTCAGCCGTCCCGTGAGACGATCGCAGGTATGCCCGCGGCGATCGAGTCCGCGGGTCCCGCGACCGGACTCACGGGGGTCCCGACCAGTGCAGCAGCACGCCGCCGGCGGCGCGCTCCCGATGGCAGGGTGGCATTAAAGATTGGACGTACCTGTACGCCAATATGCCTGCCCGTGCCATTCTGTCGACATACTTGGGCGTGCGCTGGTCGGGAACCGGTTAACCACCTTTTTATTTTTTGCGCTATAAACAAAAAAAGAGCGTAAATTTTGAAAAAAAAAACACAATATTTTGTACTTTTTGCCATAATAAAAATCCCCCTTTTTTTTAAGAAAAAGTGAATTTTAGGCCGATATGTATTCTTCTACATATTTTTGGTAAAAAAAATTGCAATAAGCGTATATTGATTGGTTTGCGCATAAGTTATAGTGTCTACAAAATAGGAGATAGATTTATAGCCTTTTTTTATTTTTGTTTTTTAACTAGTAATGGCAGCGATCTGCGATTTTTATCGGGACTGCAACATTATGATGGGCACATCGTACACTCTTGACATGTTTTTGGGACCATTGGCATTTATACAGCAATCAGTGCTATAAAAATGCACTGATTACTGTAAAAATGTCACTGGCAGGGAAGGGGTTGACAGGGAAGGGAATGGCAGGGAAGGGGCGATCAAGGGGTTAACTGTGTTCCCTACTTGTGTTTCTAACTGTAGGAGGAGGGGACTGACCTAGAGGAAGTGACGGATCATGGTTCCTAGCTAATAGGAAGTCACGATCTGTCACACCTCTCAGAATAGAATAGGGATTTGTATGTTTACACGCACTCCACCCTGTTCTGCCTCTCATGCCCGCGATTGCTCGTGGCCGACGTTGCAATGCAACGAGCATCTGCAACCCCCTGCTATGCCTATCGACGTATAGCTACGACGGCTCGCCAGATCGTGCCGACCTGCCGCTGTAAAATGATGGCGGCTGGTCGGCAAGCGGTTAAAGTGTATTTGCATTTTTGCAGCCAAATTGGGACAATTCCTACTTTATATTTGTCGCATGTTCCTATTTGCGTAACTTTAAAAAAAAAAAGTCAGGAGTGGCTGCTTTCCTTTTTTTTACTTGTATAAAAATCCTACCTGGCTTTCCCTTCTATGTATTGAAAAGGAGGGGGCCGTGGAGTCATGTTTAAAAGAAAAATTGTTATTAAACCCTAAGATTTTATTAGCATTTCTAGCAGCTGACCTGAGTACTTACCTTGTTTGCTGATTTGTCTTTTTAAAAACGTTGCTTTCTTTTCAGTTCAGCAGATCTGAAGATTACTGCCCCAGATTTCCTCTTTGCAGATGACTTCCTTTTATTGCGAGGTCTCATAGTTTCGTAGTTAGTAAGGTTGAATAAAGACACCAGTCCACCCAGTTCAACCTGAGTGGGTGTCTACGATTGTCCCTATCCCTGTACATTGCACACTCATGTCGGTCCCTACCCTCAAGGAGCCCACAACTCAAGGTCCCCATTCATATACTAGGGCCAATTTTGGACAGAAGCCAATTAACCTGCCAGCATGTCTTTGGAGTGTGGGAGGAAACCAGAGTACCTGGAGGAAACCCATGCAGGCACAGGGAGAACATGCAAACTCCAGACAGGTAGTGTCATGGTTGGGATTTGAACCAGCGACCCTTCTTACTGCTAGGTGAGAGTGCTAACCACTACACCACTGTGCTGTCAAAAGGACCTATGGATTCAACACTCATTGCACATTTCTGGAAGAGGAACCACAAGCCTAGGATTGTAGGCTGCCTGGGCCAACATGCAGAGACAGCTAGATAGGACTAGACAGGGTGCGCATGCATGGTGGCACTTGAAATGATGGGTCATGTAGTCCCTGGGAGAGGGATTATGGTACTTTCTGTGGAGCTGTGAGTGCTGCTCCCTAACCAGACGTTCGGAGAAGTGGCGCACAACAGGCTTGTGGTTGTGGTGTGAAACCATTTAAGTTGTTATTGTATATCGCCTTTTCTAGAAGAAAAGATTAGTATCATTTGATAAACTGTTATAGTGAGATTTAAATATAGCTTAAAAATATGCGGGGTCTTAGTAGGGCTTTAACCCTTTCTGTAATGTTTTGCCAGATCTTCATTATCAGTTATAAACTAGATGTGCACACTGTCTGTCCAAATAAGGGTTAACAATTTCAAGGCTTGGGTGATACACTGTAATGTGTTAGAAATTATGTATATAGCCCAACAGAACAGACAGACAATGTGGGCTTTGCTGCTGCTTAAAAATGAACTGTAGTCTGTTCACATAATTTGTAATAAAAATCTCTTTGCCATTCTGAAGCTTCCCTCCAACCACTTTGCATATTATTTTATATATACTTTGATTTTGTACTTTGCAAATATACTGCAGAAAACTCCCTCCACTAAGTCTGGCAGCAGCCATTTTAGCTGTGGGCAGCTGAAGCTACTGCCTGTTCACTTTCTTGGATTTACACAGAAGCACACCTCCAGCTCTGCAGCTTTCATTGGACCTCTTATGACTCATCCCCCCTCCCTTCCTGGCATCCTCTCACGAGAGTAAGAGAGAGAGTTATGCATGATGTCATAAGCCTAGGTGAATGCCCAGACAAGAAACGCGAAGTCGTCTGTATAACGTATTTACAGGCAGGAAAAAAAAAAAATGTTTTACTATCCAAAGTTAAAACAACAAGGACAGAAGATTTGATAGATGGAAAGTTGAAAAAATGACGGTCCGCTTTAACTGCAGGCAGGAAACAGGAAGCTTCATGATAGATAAAAGGCATAGGGTTTAACCACTTCAGCCATGGAAGGATTTACCCCCTTCCTGACCAAGCCATTGTTTGCGATACAGCACTGCGTCGCGTTAACTGAAAATTGCGTAGGTGTGCAATGCTGTACCCAAACACAATTGACGTCATTTTTTTAACCACAAATAGAGCTATCTTTTGGTGGCATTTGATCGCTATCGCAGATGCGCTATAAACAAAAGAAGAGCGACAATTTTGAAAAAAAAAAAATTTTTTTGCTATAATAAACATCCCAAAATGTAGAAAAAAAAAAGTATTCATCAATTTAGGCCGATATATATTCTTCTACATATTCTTGGTAAGAAAAAAAAAATTACAAAAGCGTATATTGATTGGTTTGCGCAAAAGTTATAGCGTCTACAAAATAGGGGGATAGATTTATGGCATTTTTATTATTATTTTTTTTTTTTACTAGTAATGGCAGTGATCTGCGATTTTTATCAAGACTGCAACATTGTGGCAGACAGATCGGACACTTTTGACACATTTTTGGTACCATTGAAATTTATACAGTGATCAGTGCTATAAACTTGCACTGAATACTGTATAAATGTCACTGACAGGGAAGGGGGCGATCAAGGGGTTAAATGTGTTCCCTCACTGTGTGTTCTAACTGTGGGGGGATGGGACTGACTGGGGGAGGAGACCGATCAGTGTTCCTATTATACTAGGAAAACACGATCTGCCCCCTATACTTCTTAAAACGCCCACCTCACAGCTACAGCGATTTGCGCAGAAGTGCCATTCTGCCGCCCTTAATCAATGGCGGGCACTCGGCAAGTTGCAGCCACAAACTTATAAACACTGCCATCTACTGGTTGAAGAATATATCTGTAGTTGTACAAAAATACATGAACAATGTATTCCAACACAATGTATAGTAAAGCACTTGGCACTCCCACTTCTTATTTTATATCTGCTCGAAACTAGAAAAGTTAAAGTGGTTGTTAAATCATTACAATAAAAACATCCCACCATCTCTGTAACATAATGCCCCTGTGTCTGTGTTATATAAAAAAAGCTGCTGATCTATACCTCATATCAGAGCATCTCCCGGCGCTCACGTGACTCCTCGTCTCTCTCCTCTGCCCGGCTGACAGTTATAGCGGGCGGGGCCGAGCACTCCAACTGACATCACCTGGGGAGGAGGGGAGGAGAGAGACCTGTGGAGTCACGTGAGTGCCGGGAGACGCTCTGATAGAAGGTACAAAGCAGCATCTTTTTTTATATAACACAGACACAGGGGCACATAACGTTATGTTACAGAAGGGATGGGAGGGGACGGGTACTGACATGAGCAGACAGGCAGGGAGGGGGAGGACAGAGAAGGACAGAGCAGGGCTGCGGATGATGGAGGCATGTAAACTGACCACGGTGTCAAGGCTCAGCAGCCATGATAAACTGTGGTCAGTTTACAGGGGGGAGGGTATAGCCAGGCAGGATCAGCCAGGTGTTTTAGGTGATACAAGGGGAAAAAAATTACACAGCACAAGCACTGTGCTGCTATTTATGCTCAACCACAAAGGGAAGTTAAATAGTTCCCTTAGGATTGCCTACAAGATCTGAGGTGACTGGGTGCAGCCTGGACTCTAGGAAAAGGCTATACTGAGGCACATCCAACTGCTCTGAGGAGATTCAGCTGTCACAAGAGTTGTTGGGTGAGTACCCCCCCTCTGTTCCCAAGATCCTCACTACAAGGTGCTCTGATCCACCATACTGACTGATCCCAAGCCCCTGCAGGGTCCTCAGTACTTCAGTCAGATATTGGATCAGTACTGGAGCCACTGGCAATGAATTTGCTGGTTCCACTGCTAAAATCCCCATTCTGCCCACAGCTCTACAGGATAATTTACATGACCCTGACCTCTCCTATAATTCATGGGCCCCTGTTGTTACCACATCAGAGTGGGTCTCAGCCATCACATCCCCTGAAAACTGCTGCTCTGACCAGAAGGTGTCTCTCCTCTACACCCAGCGGCCTTCCCCTATGCTCATTCCTTCATAGCATGGGGCCCTTCACCACAGCTACTGGCGCTGGCTCCTCTCCTACTTTCACCACTCACTCCTCTGCCCACAACCTGTGAAGACGTTTAACACAGCCTCTGCCTCTATTAATGAACACCACCTTCCCTATCCTTGGATTCCCAGAGCACTGCCATCACATGTGAATGGACCTCAGACCTTGGACATTTGCAGCACCTCACTCTCTGGATTCTATCAGAGTTCCCTGTGCCCTACAGGGCAGGAACTGAAGTATCCTGCCCTATCACTCAGAGCTCCTCTCACTGCCTGTGTGAGAGATCAGGTTTCCATACTACAGGAGGCACTGATCATTAACTCTTTGCATCCCTGCCTCAGCCTGCATGCCAGCCAGCTCTCCTCCTCAGTGAAGTGTGATTTCAGTATTACAGCCTCCCCAAGTGGCATGCCTCAGATCCTCTGACAGGGCTTCTGTGTCACTTAAGGCAGGAGGCTCCTTCTTATTAACCCCTTATGTCCCGGCACAACCTCTGACACACAGGGTCAAATGCTGGACTCCAGACTCTCTTTCCAGCTCTTTCTGCAAGCAGACATTAGTTCTCCTGCTCTACCTCCTTTGGGTAAGTATAATTATGAGGTGGTCAGAGATAAGTCAAGTGTAGCTGTTTTAGAGCCACTGATGCAATTTTGCAGCAGTCCAATCAAATCTTATGTTTACTTTATTGACTGTCACGCCAGCTGTGGCTCCCATCCCATCCCCAGGATCTGGTTTTCACCTGGGTGGCCCTCTATAATCGATTTTCCCTGTTGGTTGGCACTTAGTACATGGGGTTGAATAAATACATAAAAAAACCATGAGCTCACTGATGTGCTGATGCTGGTGCTTTTTGATACACAGACAGTTGACATATAGAAAGATATTGATGTTAAGGCCCCTTTCACACTGGGGCGGTGCGGCCGTCGGCGGTAAAGTGCCGCTATTTTTAGCGACGCTTTACCGTCGTTTTAGCGGCGGTCTGCGGGCGCTAGCGGGGTGGTTTTAACCCCCGCTAGCGGCCGAAAAAGGGTTAAAACTTTGCCAGCGGTATTGCCGCGCTGTCCCATTGATTTCAATGGGTAGGAGCGGTTTAGGAGCGGTGAATACACCGCTCCTTCACCGCTCCAAAGATGCGGCTAGCAGGACTTTTTTCACCGTCCTGCCAGCGCACCGCTCCAGTGTGAAAGCCCTCCGGCTTTCACACTGGAGTGAAAGGGGCCGGTTTTTTCAGGCGCTACACAGGCGCTATTTTTAGCGCTGTAACGCCTGAAAACCGCCCCAGTGTGAAAGGGGCCTTATACTGAGGGTGAAAATCTAAACAGCTTCCTTGTATTGTTGGGAACTTTTGCCCTCTGTCTGTTTTTGCATTTAGGGCTCTCTTGTTTCGAGTTGCCTTTTCTTGGGCACTCTTTGGCACCTTTAGGGTTAGTGAACTTACTGCCGAGGACAAACGCCCAGTTTATGGTAACTCAGAGGATGTGCTGATCACAGAATCCTTTGTTTTTATCTCTCACTTATTCTTCCAACCTCAACTAATTAGAATTTTTTCAGGTTTTGCGCCTTTTCCTAGCTTTTCTCATTGGCACAGCCATTGCTGCCCATTGGATGTTTTTTTTTGGATGACAGAGATGGCTTTTATGTAGATGGGAATCATTCGAATTTTTGCTATATGTTCGTCCTCACCCTTTGGTTTACGATTTCATGTCTCTCCCAGAATTACTTTGGATCATCATTGACTCCTTCATTTATTGGGCCTCTTGCCATGCTGAATTTTGATACTGTGGGGAGAATTTTCCTTTGCAATTGGCAGAATTAGTTGTTGCAGTTTTCATGACCTACTCTGGCTGCTGGTATTATCTGAGACAATTTGTTTTAGGCCCCTTCATTCTTATCATTCATGTAGGGGGTAACAATGTAGGGCATTACCGACCTGTAGATTCAACCTTCTCTATTAGGCATGGTATTGCTCCAGTTTTACCTATCTATAGTTTGGTCCAACGTTGTTCCCCTTTTCTGGTTTTGGCCTGTCACATACTTTGTTCTTGTTTCTAGTTCTTGTTTGGAGCTGTTTCGCTGCAAGGAGAATGACTAGGTTTTCAAATTTGTCCACCAGATTGGTGGCATTCTTCACCTCGGCCTACAATTTGGTGTCGAGCAGGTGCTGGCTGCGGTGGGGCTCTCATCAGTATACCTCTAACTTGCGTGTGGTGGTTTTGACCTTACCAACAATTGATGTTGCTTTATGGGCTATGCCCTCAAGTTAAATTCTGGGGTCAATCTAATGCATGTCTGGCACTGATGGTAAGGACAGGGCTCTTAGATTATATGAGTTTATGTTTATGGTTGCTCACATTATACTAAGACTAGCATGTTGTTTGGTAAATTCTGGGGTCAGTCTAATGCCTGTCTGGCACTACTGGACTATGTGAGTTTATATTTATGGGTGCTCATGGTATACTGTGACTGGCATTATTTGGTACATTTGGAATGCTGTACTTTTGAAAAGTTCAATAAAGCCGTGGCCTTGCCCTATTTCCAAATTAATCAGCTTCCATGTCTTTTTAGGGGGGGCAAGGTATTGGTTTATTAGTCGGTCATAAATGTGCCTATGTTTCTCAGCAGTTATGAAGGCCCCTTGAACTGCCATTAGTGAAAGGGAGCCTTGACTGCTGGTAGCATGGCATCACTGTGGGTGTGAACCTAAAAGGGAAGTTAAGTAGCTCCCTTAGGATTCATGGGCTATGCTATGCCCTTAAGTTAAATTCTGGGGTCAGTCTAATGCCTGTCTGGCACTGATGGTAAGGACAGGCCTCTTAGAATATGTGAGTTTATATTTATGGGTGCTCATGGTATAACGTGACTGGCATTGTTTGGTACATTTGGAAAGTTGTACTTTTGAAAAGTTCAATAAAGCTGTGGCCTTGCCCTATTTCCGACTTGATCAGCTTCTGTGTCTTTTTGGGGGGGGCAAGGTATTGGTTTATTAGTTGGTCATAAATGAGCCTAAGCTTCTCAGCAGTCAAGCTTTGACTTCATTAATAATCAGTAGCTGAGAAGTTACAGTTGTAGGGAGGATATATTGCCTGTGGACTATTTGCTTATAACAGATCAGAGATTATGTGTTGGATGAAGTATACAGAGTAGGGTGCCCACGTGTCCCGGATTGCCCGGGATTATCCCGTAATTTACATCTTTGTCCCTGGTCCCGGGCACCTTCATTCCGGGACAATACAGTGTCCCGGAATGAAACAGACAATCTGGGGACTGGGGCGGACCGAGCCGCCATAGCGCTGGCTCCGCCTCCGCCTCACCATACCCCTGATCACTGGTTGCTATAGCCGCCTTGTGTCTGGCAACCAGTGACGTCACTGCCCAGCATTTAAAGCGGAGGAGGATTTCACATCCTCCTCCTCCGCGCCAGTGCTGCTGGGAGTCACTTCCGGTTCTTTTCACCTCCGCAGTCTGCACTTGGCTCCAGTGACTGGCTTGCAGCTTGTGTGGGGTGTTTCTGTTCCCACACGCTGCAATTACAGTGTGTACTGCATGGCATCTCTCCCTTCCTCCCCCCTCCTGCCCACCTCACACTAACAAACGGACTGAAGTCCCCTCCCCCTTTTCCTCGGCTCGGATGTCACAGACAGGAGAAGGAGGGGGAGGAGAATGGACACAACAGGACGGGATGTGCTGATCTGAGGTTTGTACAGAATATTAATGCTTGGCACTTGAAGGAGACACAGAGAGACAGGGGGCAAGTTGTCAAAAAAGAATACTTGCAGTGATTTTGGGGGATAAGAACATGCTGTATGTGCTAGGAGGCACTTTAGGAGGGGAGAGAAATTGTGCTGGGGGGGTCAGATTTTTTATTCAACCCCCCCCCTTCCTGCACAATTTCTCTCCCCTCCCAAAGTGTGCCTCCTAGCACATACAGCATGCTCTAATACCCCCAAAATCACTGCAAGTATTCTTCTTTGACAACTTGCCCCCTTCCCCATCTTCAAAGAAAAACTGGCTGCTATTGAGGGGACAATTGTACCATCTGGAATCCTGTGAACTTTGCTAGAGATTCAGGGCAATTCTGGAGGAGGATGTAAGGGGGCAGCCTGGAGGATGTAAGGGGGCTCTGACTAAGTACCACCCGAGTGCCCCCTTATAACCTCCAGGGTGCCCCCTTATAACCTCCAGGGTGCCCCCTTATAACCTCCAGGGTGCCCCCTTATAGCCTCCAGGGTGCCCCCTTATAGCCTCCAGGGTGCCCCCTTATTGCCTCCAGAGTGCCCCCTTACATCCTTTCAGAGTGCCAAGCCACCAAGGTGGTATAGCAGTGGCTGACAGACTATCAGGAGGTGGTATTGCACTCCTCTTCCTCCTCTCTCCACTAACTACCCCCCACCATACACACCGCACTCCTCTCCTGTACATATTACCCCCCTGTCATACACTCCGCACTCCTCTCCTGTACATATTACCCCCCACCATACACTCTGCACTCCTCTCCTGTACATACTAATCCCCTGTCATACACTCTGCACTCCTCTCCTGTACATATTACCCCCCACCCCCGCCATACACTCCGCACTCCTCTCCTGTACATATTACCCCCCACCATACACTCCGCACTCCTCTCCTGTACATATTACCTCCCTGCCATACACTCTGCACTCCTCTCCTGTACATATTACCCCACACCATACACTCCACACTCCTCTCCTGTACATATTACCCTCCACCATACACTCCGAACTCCTCTCCTGTACATATTACCCTCCACCATACACTCCGAACTCCTCTCCTGTACATATTACTACCCCCCACTATACACTCCGCACTCCTCTCCTGTACATATTACTCCCCTACCATACACTCCGCACTCCTCTCCTGTGCATATTACCCCCCCACCACACACTCCACACTTCTCTCCTGTACATATATCCCCATGCCATACACTCAGCACTCCTCTCCTGTACATATTACTCCATGCTATACACTCCGCACTCCTCTTCAGTACATATTACCCCCCGCCATACACTCCACACTCCTCTCCTGTACATACTACTCACCACCATACATTCTGCATTCCCTATTTAACATTACCATATTCTGCACTATATAAGTAATCTCAGACTCTCTTTAACAACACCCCCTTTAAGCCAATATTTAGCACAATTTAAGAAATGTCCACTGTTCACCACGACACAATTTGCGCGCCATATTGTTGTTCTTCACGGGTCCGCTGATTTCATACACCCCTGCCCCAAAAATCGGCAAAAAAAAGTCAAAAATAATATTTTTTGGGGCGGGGGGGGGGGGGGGGGGGGGTTTGTGTCCCTGAATGGCAGTTTGGAAATGTGGTCACCCTAATACAGAGATATACTATATTGTGATTGAAAAACAAGATTATAATTTGATATGACATATCAGATACTATCCTATCCATATACTTCTGTTGCAATCAATCCTAGGGTTGCCAAAACTCAAAGGAGCATTTGAAGTGCCTCCAACCAGCCAAAAGCTGCACAAAAATCATTGTTTTTAACTTTCAACCAAAGCGGGGAGTTTAGACTGGCTGACAGCAATGCAAACTTCAAAAAGTAATGAGTTGGATCTGAGCATTTTTTTGTAGCAAAGGTGCTAAGACTAATCCCATTGTCAAAGTTCCCTGGAATTTCTTGCTGCTGATCTTCATTTGTTCCATAGATAAGGAGGCAGATATTCTGTACTGTGTACATACAAAATGAGCTATTGTAATATTTGGAGTATGGTGGATATCAGCACTCTGGGGTGAGAGAGTGATAGTAGATGTTAAAATGTGTCGAAAGTGACACCATAATGGCTTTAGTTAACGTCATTTTATCTTTTCAGGCTATAAGTCTTTTAAATTGATACTTTACATCTGTTTTTTAAATAGAATATTTGCTTTACAAATACATATTTAATCCATGACAAAGGATCCCCAGAACGCTATGTTTTTTTTTTTTACTCTTTTGTAACTAGAGGACCTTGATGCCCAAGCCAGATTTACCAGCATTAGTATGTATTGGTTAACTTAACCAACAATAACACTAAGGTGTTGATTTACTAAAACTGGGGAGTGCAAAATCTGGTGCAGCTCTGCATAGAAACTAATCAGCTTTCAGGTTTTTTTGTTGTCAAAGTTAATTGAACAAGCTGAAGATGGAATCTGATTGGCTACCATGCACAGCTGCACCAGATTTTGCACACTCCTGTTTTGGTAAATCAAGCCCTATGACTAATTTTATGAGTAAATGTTCACCCTGCTACAGAGTGGGAAGAAGGAATTCAATGTATCTACTGGCAGGATGGACAGGTAGTAAAACTGTTGCACAGAGGTGGATTGGCGCTCCACCACTGGCTAAAAGCACACAAAATAATATAATACAACATTTCAATATCAATATCTAACACCAAGAAAACATAAACAATCATACCCTCCTATGTAGCTGCAGCATCGATCCAATGCTGTTCCTCCGCTGGCTCTAACACCGAGAACAGAGCGGGCACACGATCATGCTGATCGCTCAGTTCTCAGTGAGCAGAGAGTGATGACTATCAGTCACCAACTCTCTGCTTTGCCTCTCCAGTGTTTAGGAGGCCAGAGCAACTGGCATGGGCTTTCTGTAGTCAGGTATCTGGGTGGATCCTGGCACTATTGTCGAGATCCCAGCAGAGCCTGGACCTGCTCTGTGACATCAGCCAACAGCAGGCTTTGTTAGACATATGCAACAAAGTACCAAAGATTTCACCCTGTCTTCAAATGGCTTCAAATATATCTCTAGCTAAAATTTTGTATTTTGTTTTTAGTGGAATGGTTGAAACCTTCATCAGTTTTTTTTTTGTTTTCTTTTTTACTTTCTCCTGCCCCATTGCAAAGATGTCTGTTTAATTATCATCTTGGGGACGAAAAATCAACGGAGAGGAAATTTATCCAAAGTGAGAGGAAATCCCTATTGTCACTGGAAAAGGTGTCCCCATTGGAAGATTTGCCCTTATTATCAGTTTTGGGGAAAAAATCTAATCATTTCACATTTCTCACCTCTTTTGGTCTGGAGAACTGTGGTCAGTGGTCACCAGGACAAATAATCTCTGCAGAGGAGACCCACACAGGAGCAAAAATCAGACAGGGCTTCAAATCCTTCCCAACTTTATCAAAATCCCCCCAAAAAAAACAAGTTTTGGGTATGATAACACTTTAACACTAATGCAGATGGTATAGCTGAAACATAGTGCAGATCAATCCGAAGGAAATGGATAATTGTGTATGTGAACAAGCCTATGTTTCATATTCATAAGTGCTTTGCAATGCAAACATCTGTTGTTTACATTGATAGAAAATGATCTTGTACACACGGCACATTTACGCAGCTTTGCATTACTGTTGATCTTGACTGCAGCATTTGGCAGGCATTACAACTTGCAAAGCTTGCCAAACGCCTCTATTCAAGCCAACTGAGGTGCGTCGCAAACGAAATGCTCCTAAGACATTTGGCACATGTTTGTCTAGCACTATGGCAAGTCTTTTTTTCTTGATTTCCTTTCCTCCCGCCAAAAAAACACCAGGCATTCAGAAAGCTTTAAAAATTGCCTTTGAAGCTTGTCTAAAATGCATCTGAAACACAAACTAACTCTATAGGCACTATAACACATTATAGGGGTTTTAGTCTTACATCCACATGAACTTAGACTGAAATAGGTTTATTGAAAATTGATTGAATTGTTAGCTCATATGTTTTGAAAAGTCATTCACCCACTTTCGTGGGGCTATACAAATTACACAAAACTACATAAATATTATAAAAATGACAAACATATAAATTAATATACAATGATCAGCCATAACATTGTGATGACCCACCCAATATTGAGTAGGTCCCCCTTTTGCCACCAAAACAGCCCTGACCCATCATGGCATGGATGCTGCATTACGCCTGAAGGTTTCAGTAGCAGATACATTGAATCCTGTAAGTTGCAAGGTGGAGTCTAAACTGATAGGACCTGTTTTTGTAGCACATCCCACAGATGGTCAATGGACTGAGATCTGGAGAATTTGGAGTTCCTCAAACCTTTCTTGAATAATTTTTCCAATGTGGCAATGCACATTACCCTGAAAGAGACCACTGCCATCAAGGAATACACTTCCAGAAAGGGGTGTACTTGGTCAATAACAATATTTGGGTAGGTGGTACTTGTCAAGGTAACATCCAAATGAATGATAGGACTCAAGGCTTCCCAGCAGAACATTGCCAAAAGCATCACGCTGCTTCTGTCAGCTTGTCTTCTTCCCATACTGCATCTTGGTTCTACCTCTTTCCAAGGTAAGAGAGACACAGGCACTCGTCCATCCAATGATCTAAAAGAAAACATGATTCAGCAGACCAGACCACCTTCTTCCATTGCTCCGTGGTCCACTTCTGATGCCCATGTGCTCATTGTAGGTGCTTTTGGCTGTGGGCATGGGTCAGCATGGGCACCCTAACCACTTCCCGACCAGCGCACGACGATGTACGTCGACAGAATGGCACGGGCAGGCATATTGGCGTACATGTACGTCCAATATTCGTTGCCGCCGTGCCATCGGGAGCGCGCCGCCGGCGGCGCACTCCCGCGCTGGTCGGGACCCCCGTGAGTCCGGTCGCGGGACCCGCAGACTCGATCGCCGCGGGCATCCCCGCGATCGTCTCACGGAGCGGCCGAATGGAGGAAATGCTGTATAAACAACATTTTCCCATTCTGCCTAGCAACTAGTGACGCTGATCTCTGCTCCATGTGATTGGAGCAGAGATCAGTGTACACTAAATGAAAGCCCAACCCCCCCACAGTTAGTAACACACCCCTAGGAACACTTAACCCCTACACTGCCACCCACAGGTTAACCCTTTCACTGCCAGTGTCATTTACACAGGAATCACTGCATTTATATAGCAGTGATTACTGTATAAATGACAATGGTCCCAAAAATTTGTCAAAAATGTCCGATGGGTCCCCGACAATGTTGCAGTCACAATAAAAATCGCAGATCGCCGCCATTACTACTAAAAAAAAAATAATAAAAAATTATTAATAAAAATGCTATAAAACTATCCCTATTTTGTAAATGCTATAACTTTTGCGCAAACCAATCAATAATCGCTTATTGCGATTTTTTTACCAAAAATATGTAGAAGAATACGTATCGGCCTAAATTGAGGGAAAAAAATGTTTTTTTATATATTTTTGGGGGGTATTTATTATAACAAAAAGTAAAAAATAATGCGTTTTTTTCAAAATTGTCGCTCTATTTTTGTTTATAGCGCAAAAAATAAAAACCGCAGGGGTGATCAAATACCACCAAAAGAAAGCTCTATTTGTGGGAAAAAAAGGACGTCAATTTTGTTTGGGAGCCACGTCGCACGACTGCGCAATTGTCAGTTAAAGCGACGCAGTGCCGAATCGCAAAAAGTGGTCTGGTCTTTGACCAGCAAATTGGTCCGGTCTGAAAGTGGTTAACTGGCCTGCAGCTACTCAACCCCATACACAACAAGCTGCAGTGCCTATTTTTTCTGATTTCATCACATCCTTTGCAGGGACAACATGTTTACTTGCTGTCTCATATATCCCACAGACTTTCAGATGCTAATGTATTAAGATAATCAATGTTATTCACTTTACCTGTCAGTAATCATAATGTAATGGCTGATCAGTGTGTATGTAAGTATATATATATATATATATATATATATATATATATATATATATATATATATACATATACATACACAGTATATATCATCTATAAAATTCAGAATGTAAACTGAATTAGAAAAAAAAACTTGGGAAATGTATAAAAGATACGTGGATTTTTACTTTGGCATTAATACCATCAATGTGAATATAAGTAGTTCTATAGAAATGACAACAATATGTGCCATTTAAGCATTGACACTAACAATAAGAATGTCTCATGAGAGATATGACAGTGTATTAGTCCTTTGTCTTGCCATTTTTATATAGGTCAAAGATTTTTTAAGGCTAAATTGCACCAAGGCATTCTTTATATTATACAGCAATAAATCACAGGGAAGTATCGTCAGAGAGAATGTACCACTTGATAAGCACCTAAGCAAAGTGTTAATCCGACAGCAGCTCCCACCCTGCACAAGTTGACCCGTTTTCAGTCATAAGCTCAGATGCAGAATACCTGGATGAAATCTCACCGGTTTTGGCAATCCATTTTGGAAGACTTAAAAATTTGTGATTTATTTCTTTTTCAGATAGCTCCTCATTGTGTTTGGCTCTGCCCAGTGCCAAGTTCTGTAACTAAACGGCAGGACAGCTGTACCACCTGAGCGTTGTACAGGAGATGAAAAATACACTGTGAAAAATGATTCAAACATGAACTCGGGACTTCATGTACTGTTCTAAAAGGAAATTGCTGAAATTGCTAAATACAGACAATTAACACTTTCACCTTACCAACAGTTTAAGAGCAGCTAATGAGCAGTCCACTACAATGTACCCCAACACTAATTGACAGCACTATTAATGGTCAAGGGAAGAGCTCTTTGTATTATATATATACACTCACCGGCTCTTTATTATTAGGTCCACCTTGCTAGTACCGGGTTGGACACCATTTTGCTTTCAGAACTACCTTAATTCTTCATGGCATAGATTCAACAAGGTGTTGGAAACATTCTTCAGAGATTTTGGTCAATATTGACATGATAGCATCACGCAGTCGCTGCAGATTTGTCGGGTGCACATGCATAATGCAAATCTCCCCACCACATCCCAAAGGTGCTCTATTGGAATGAGATCTGGCGACTGAGGAGGCCATTGGAGCACAGTGAACTCATTGTCATGTTCAAGAAACCAGTTTAAGACAATCTGAGCTTAGTGACATGGTTGATTATCCTGCTGGAAGGAGCCATCAGAAGACGGGTACACTGTAGTCATAAAGGGGAGGACATGGTCAGCAACAATACTCAGGTAGGCCGTGTCCTTTTAAATGATGCTCAATTGGTACTAAGGGGCCTAAAGTATCTACACAACTTCTGGTCACTGGATATTTTCTCTTTTTCAGACCATTCTCTGTAAACCAAAACCAAAAAAGTGATGGTTGTGCATATAAATCCCAGTATATCAGCAGTTTTTAAAATACTCAGACCAGCCCGTCTGGCACCAAAAACCATGCCACATTCAAAGTCACTTAAATCCCCTTTCTTCCCCATTCTGATGCCCGGTTTGAACTTCTGCAAGTAATCTTCACCACATCTAGATGCCTAAATGCATTGAGTTGCTGCCACATGATTGGCTGATTATCAATTTGTGTTAGCAAGCAATTGAACAGGTGTACCTAATAAAGTGGCTGGTGAGTGTATATATCTAAAGAGAACAGACTTTTTGTCCATCCTGGAGCCTGGAGGCCTTGTAGAGCTTTTGGTAGGAATAACCCTCCATTCTTAAAAGACTGTAAACAGCAACACTAAAATGGAGGCTAGGGAATTTAGTAGTCCACCAACTCACTGATTAGCAGGGTGGATAAAGTACCCAAACCAAATGCAAGAAAAAATGCATGGGAAAGGAATCTAGAAAAAGAAAGTACTATAATGGACTGTTAAATTGGGCAACTATGTGGCAAATGTAAAGTTATGTATTTGGGGGCTAGAAACATGCACACATCATACATACTAAGTACAACTGAGGGAATCAATGGTGAAGAATGATCTGGGTGCTCTGGTAGATAATATTAATAATAGCATGCAATGCCAAGCTGTGGTTTCCAAAGCGAGTAAAGTATTTTCTTGTATTAAGAGAGGTATGGACTCCAGAGAGAGAGATATCATTTTGCCGCTGTATAGATTATTAGTACCTCACCTGGAATATTCCGTTCAGTTTTGGGCACCAGTTCACAAAAAGGATATCGGGGTACTGGAAAAAGTGCAGAGAAGGGCAACCAAACTGATAAGAGGCATGGAGGAGCTCAGCTATGAGGAAAGATTGGAGGAACTAAATGTATTCTCACTTGAGAAGAAGAGATTAAGGGGGGGATATGATCAACATGTACAAATATATAAGTGGTCCAAATAGTGAACTTGGTGTTGCGTTATTCACTTTAAGGTCATCACAGAGGACAAGGGGGCACTCTTTACGTCTGGAGGAAGAGATTTAATCTCCAAATATGGAAAGGTTTCTTCACAGTAAGAGCTGTGAAAATGTGGATTAGACTCCCTAAAGTGCTGGTTCTGGCCAGCTCAGTAGATTACGTTAAAAAAAGGCCTGGATTCTTTCCTAAATGTACAATAAATAACTAGATCTAATATGTATAGGTAAAGTTGATCAAGGGAATATCCGATTGTCTCTTGGGAGATCAGGAAGGATTTTTTCCCCTGCTGGAGTAAATTGGATCATGCTTTGTTGTTTTTTATTGTCTTCCTCTGGATCAACGTTAGGTATAATTGTATTGCCTGTGTCACGTTAAGGAAATTCCTTCTCTCTGTTTGCCCTATTGTCACAGCTCAGAAAGTGATAGTAAATCCAAAAATAGCCATCCCTGGAATAGAGGGGAAGGGAAAATCTTCCAATGTGGACGCTAATACCAGTGATGACTTTCTAAAAGAGGGTTTCATATGGAGATTTTTTTTCACATTTCTTTTTGTGTATCTGGCACAGGAAGCAAAATTAAATCTCCCCAACACAAAAAAAAAAAAACATGACAGTGGTTTCACCCTTTAATTACCTTATCCAAAGCTAAAATTAAGGAGGTTGAGCTACTAGTTGCTAGTAAAAGCGACCCTGTCATTAATTTAAAAAAAAACTGTAAACAGGCATATCTGTAAAAGAAAACTGTGAACACTTTTTCTGTTTTGTATACTAAAAAATCTTTATGTAAAATGACTATCTCCTGTGTCCCCTACAGGGCGCAATGGTTTATCCTGTTGATTTCTATGCATTACACGACGCAATTGGGTTTATTTACTAAAGGCAAATAGACTATACACTTTGCAAGTGCAGTTGGTCCAGAGCTTAGTAAATGAGAAGGCGCTCTGCTGACTTCCATCATCCAATCATGTGCAAGTAAAAAATGTTTTTTTTTTTTTTTTCCTTGCATGTGATTGGGTATTCTTTGCATGAAGCTCGCCTCATTCTAGTTGCTCTTAGTAAATCCCTTAGTAAATCAACCCCACTAGTGTGTTAATGTGGGAACCAGCGGGATGAAACACTGCAGGCTGCAGGAGAAACCTGGAAGAGATGCTTTCCCTGTGAACTTCACACAAAGATTTCTCATCAATGGAGCGACATTAAATCAGCATGGTCAACGAGAAAGGTTAGTATTCACAATCTTCTTTTACATTCATGTCTGTTTGGAGATTTTGGTCCCTTAACCACTTCAATACCGGGCACTTTTTCCCCTTCCTGACCAGGCCAATTTTCAGCTTTCAGCACTGTCGCTTTTTAAATGAAAATTGCGCGGTCATGCTACACTGTACCCAAACAACATTTTTATAATTTTGTTCCCACAAATAAAGCTTTCTTTTTAATTTTGTAAATAAGTAAGTTTTCTCCTTCACTGATGGGCATTGATAAGACAACACTGGTGGGCACTGATGAGGTGACACCGATGAGCACTGATATGTAACACTGATGGGCACTAGGGATGAGCCGAACACCCCCCGGTTCGGTTCGCACCAGAACTTTCAAACGGACCCCAAATTCGAACGAACTTTAGAACCCCATTGAAGTCTATGGGACTCGAACGTTCGAAATGAAAAGTGCTAATTTTAATGGCTAATATGCAAGATACTGTCCTAAAAAGGGTTTGGGGACCTGGCTCCTGCCCCAGGGGACATGGGTCAATGCCTAAAATGTTTTTAAAAATAGCCATTTTGGCGGGAGCACTGATTTTAATGACGATTAAAGTGAAAAAAAAAGTGAAATATTCCTTTAAATATGGTGCCTGGGGGGTGTCTGTAGTATGCCTGTGAAGTGCCACATGTTTCCCGTGTTTAGAACAGTCCCTGCACAAAATGACATTAAACGGAAATAACACCATTTAAAACTGCTTGCGGTTTTAATGTTATATCTGGTTCCTGCAATATGGTTGAAAATCATTGAGAAAAATGGCATGGGTAGCCCTCCCTGCCCATTACCAGCCTATTTGGGTCTTGTATGCATATTAAGGGGAACCCTGTACCCATATTAAAAAAAGGAAATGCGTGTGGCCCCCAGGCCCTATATACTCAGAACAGCAGTATACAGGCGGTGCAAACAAGACGGGGACTGTGTAGGTTTGTTGTGTTAAGTTGAATCTGTTTGTAATTTTCAACTGGTACATTTTTAAAGTGTAGCTCCAGTCAAAAAAACTATTTTTAAGCTTTTTGGAAAACATAGGGAAGGGTTATCACCCCTGTATAATGTGTTTTGTCGTCCATCTTTTTTCATCTCACTTGCTGTTGTCTCCTTCCGTTTGCAAGTAGGAGATGTTTGTAAGTTGGATGTTTGAAAGTAGGGGCCTGCCCTATATGCTCTGCAGAAATGGCGGAACAAGGTGTTGGTTTTGCCACAACATTGTAAGCCCTCAAAGTGACTCTTGGTGGGCGCTGGAGCGCCCTGCTGTGAACGATTATATCAAGAATTGTAATTACATGCCATTGTTGAACAGTGGTAGAAAAATTGACCTTTGGTGGTTGTGGTGCTGGTGCCACAACACTATAAGTCCTCACCGTTACTCTGGGTGGGCACAGGAAGGGGCCCTCCTGTGAAATATTATATCAAGAATTGTAATTACATGTCCCTGTTAAACAGGGGCAGAAAAATTTGGCCTTAGGCACTGCTGCTGGTGCCACCACACTGCAACCTCTTCCATATACTCTAGTTTTACTGCAGGAATTAGCCCTGCTGCAAAGCATTGCATCAAAAATTGTACTTAAACGCCCCTGTTAAACAGGGGCAGAAAAATTGGGCCTTAGGCACTGGTGCTGGTGCCACCACACTGCAACCTCTGCCATATACTCTAGTTTTATTGCAGGAATTAGCCCTGCTGCAAAGCATTGCATCAAAAATTGTACTTAAACGCCCCTGTTAAACAGGGGCAGAAAAATTGGGCCTTAGGCACTGGTGCTGGTGCCACCACACTGCAACCTCTGCCATATACTCTAGTTTTATTGCAGGAATTAGCCCTGCTGCAAAGCATTGCATCAAAAATTGTACTTAAACGCCCCTGTTAAACAGGGGCAGAAAAATTGGGCCTTAGGCACTGGTGCTGGTGCCACCACACTGCAACCTCTCCCATATACTCTTGTTTGATTGCAGGAATTAGCCCTGCTGCAAAGCATTGCATCAAAAATTGTACTTAAACGCCCCTGTTAAACAGGGGCAGAAAAATTGGGCTGATGGCATCAACCAGAACCAGAAATGTTCTTCCAACATATCAGCGGAGGAGGAAGAGGATAGACAATCAACACAACAGGACAGTCACTCAGCATCAGCATAGGCAGTCTTGAAGGGATGTGATATTTCAAAAAAAATTATTCTGTTACATCAGCTTCAGGTGCTTGGTAGCTGTGGGTGATCCAAGACTGATTCATCTTGATGAAGGTCAGTCGATCAACTGATTCGGTGGACAGGCGCACCCTGTGATCGGTAACAAAGCCACCAGCAGCACTGAAGGTGCGTTCCGAAAGAACGCTGCATGCAGGACAGGCCAGTAGCTCAATTGCATACTGTGCAAGCTCTGGCCAGTGATCCATCCTCAAGACCCAGTAAGCCAGAGGATTTTCGGTGGGAAAGGTGTCCAAGTCTGACCTTGCCCCTAGGTATTCCTGCACCATGTAAATCAGACGCTGGCGATGGGTGCTGGAACCGATCATACCTTGGGGCTGCGGACTAAAAAATTGTCTGAAAGCATCAGTCAGACGGCCACCTTCTCCACCGCTCCTTCTGACCGATGCCTCAGCAACACGTTGTCCAGGACCAGGAGTTTGTAACCTCCCAGTCTCTGGGAACGCGTTGCACAGACCTTTCTGCAAGGCCTCCCGGAGATGTCTCATCCTCTGCTCCCTCTGCGATGGCAAGATAAGGTCGGCAACCTTACCCCTGTACCGTGGATCAAGGAGAGTGGCCAGCCAGTAATGGTCCCTCTCCTTGATCCGAAGAATACGAGGATCCTTCCGCAGGCTTTGCAGGATCAGGGAGGCCATGCAGCGTAGGTTAGCTGAGGCATTCGGTCCGGAGTCCTCTGGGTCACTAAGGACAACATGATCCGCAGCTACCTCCTCCCAGCCACGTACAAGTCCACGTGTTTCTTGGGACTGTAAATCATCCCTACAAGACTGCTGCTGTTGCTGCTGATGCTGATGCTGAGTGCCAGCCTCCACCTCCATGCTGACACAATCATCCTCCTCCTCCTCTTCCTCCTCCTCATCCTCTTCCTGTGTGATGGGTGGCACAGCAGGAACACTGTCTGGATAAAGGGGGCCTTGAGAGGCAAGGAAGTCCTCCTCTTCCTGCCTCTGTTCTGCCTCAAGTGCCCTGTCCATTATTCCACGCAGCGTATGCTCCAAGAGGTGGACAAGAGGTACAGTGTCACTGATGCATGCACTGTCACTGCTCACCATCCTTGTGGCCTCCTCAAACGGTGACAGGACAGTGCATGCATCCCTGATCATGCCCCACTGGCGTGGTGAGAAAAAACCGAGCTCCCCTGACCCTGTCCTGGTGCCGTAGTCGCACAGGTACTCATTGATGGCCCTCTGCTGCGTGTGCAGCCGCTGCAGCATGGCCAATGTTGAGTTCCATCTGGTGGGCATGTCACATATAAGGCGGTTCTTGGGCAGGTTCAACTCCTTTTGGAGCTCAGCCAGCCGAGCACAGGCATTAAATGATCGGCGGAAATGCACACAGACTTTCCTGGCCTGCTTCAGGACATCCTGTAAGCCGGGGTACCTGCCCAAGAACCGCTGCACCACCAGGTTAAGGACGTGAGCTACACAGGGCACATGGGTCAGTTGTCCCTGTCGGAGGGTGGAGAGGAGGTTGGTGCCATTGTCGCAAACCACCATTCCTGGCTTAAGCTGGCGTGGCGTCAACCACCTCTCGGCCTGCCCCTGCAGAGCTGACAAAACATCCGCCCCAGTGTGGCTCCTGTCCCCCAAACAAACCAGCGCAAGCACGGCATGGCATCGTTTTGCCTGCGTACTTGCGTAGCCCCTGGAACGCCTACGGAGCACCGCTGGTTCTGAGGACAGAGCACTGGAAGAGGCCATGGAGGAAGAAGAAGAGGAGGGGGTGGAGGAGAGAGGTGTGTCACAACCAATAGTAGCATTTTGGAGGCGTGGTGGCGGAACAACCTCTAACACTACTGCACCTTGTCCTGCATCCTTCCCAGCTGCCAGAAGAGTGACCCAATGGGCTGTGAAAGACAAGTAACGTCCCTGTCCATGCCTGCTGGACCATGAGTCAGCGGTAAAATATGCACCTTACCGCTGACCGCCCTGTCCAGCGAGGCAAGGACATTGCCTTCCACATGCCGGTAGAGAGCCGGAATCGCCTTCCGTGAGAAAAAGTGGCGTTTGGGGACCTGCCACTGAGAAACCGCACATTGTACAAGCTCACGGAAGGGGGCCGAGTCTACCAACTGAAAAGGCAGCAGTTGAAGTGCTAGCAATTTAGCCAAGCTAGCATTCAACCGCTGGGCATGTGGATGGCTGGGAGTGAACTTCTTTCGCCGGTCCAGCAGCTGGGGCAGGGACATTTGCCTGCTATAATCGGACGTGGGTGTACCGCTAGCAGAGTTCCCGGAAGCACTTGGCTGTGACACACCTAATTCTACACCTTCATTCCTCTCAGAGCAGGTTTCAGAGAGGACTGAAGGTCTAGTGGGGTTGGAGATGCCAGCTGATGAGGAGCAAGGAGAGGTCCGCTTTGTTCTTTGGTGTGGGTCTTTGAGGTACGCTTGCCAACGAGCTGCATGGCAGGTCAACATATGTCTGGTCAAGCATGTGGTGCCCAAGCGGCTGATGTTTTGGCCACGTGAGATACGCTTGAGACATATGTTGCAAATAGCAGCGGTGCGATCTGATGCACTCGTCTCAAAAAAGGCCCACACCAAAGAACTTTTAGAATAACGCGCAGAGGCAGCGCCCTGCACAGGCAGAGCTCTGCGGTGTGATTCAGTCGGTGTGCTGCCCCTAAGCTGGCCCCCGGAGGGCATCCTGCCTCGTTGGACATGTGCCTCCTCCTCCTCCTCCTCTCTCCTTCCAGGCACCCACGTGGAGTCAGTGCCCTCATCATCCCCTCACTCTTCATCGCTGTAGCAAACCTGGCAGTATGCTGCAGCTTGTGGAACATGACTGCCAGATTGCTGTCCTTCTTGAGCATCCCCTCTCTCTGCGCTCACGCTACTGCCTTCCTCTAGCTGAGTGTCATCATCAGAGCCCACAAAACACTGGGCATCCTCCTGGAGCATGTACCCAACACTGTGCTCAAAGAGTTCAGGAGACTCCTCAGGAGGACGTGGTGGGTCTAGGGAAGGAGTCACTGATGATGACATTGAGAGGAGGGAAGACGATGCGTTGGCAGCTGCTTTGCTAGTACCCTGAGACTGGGTGAGAGAGGATGAGGAGGATGAAGAGGGCTTGGTCATCCACTCTACCAAGTCGTTGGCATGTTGCGGTTCAACATGTCCAGCTGCCGAAAAGAAGGACAAGCGTGTCCCATGGCCACGTGTTGATAACAATGCACCGCGTCCACGACCAGCACTGTTGTCTCTAGACACAGAGCCTGCTTGCCCTCTTTTATCGGCTCGCGCCTGTCTGCCTCTCCTTGCTGGCCTTCCAGACATGGTAATGGCCTGAAGGGAGTTGGGTAAAAAAGCAGTTGGGTAGTGTATATTGTGCTAGAGGCACACAACACCCACTAACTCCTGCAGATGCCTTTATTATAGAACACCAGAGATAAAGGGGTATATACAGATGTATACTGTGCTGTGCTGGAGGCACACACAACTTCCAATAACTCCTGCAGATGGCAAGTGGTCTCAAATAGAGAAGAGCTATGTAGGTGGATATAGCGGTATGTACTGGGTACAGAGCACGCAGACAGCACGCACTATCTCCTAACACTACTGACTGCAAGCTCTATTATAAAAGATAGATCACTAGCTATATAGGTGAGGTGAATATAGCGGTGTATACTGCGGTCAGGGCACGCAGACAACAACCACTACACAACAGCAAGATCAAAAATCGTCCGAAAACGATCGGTGTGTACTGTGTTGAAGGTACACAGAACACCCACTAACTCCTGCAGATGCCTTTATTATAGAACACCAGAGATAAAGGGGTATATACAGATGTATACTGTGCTGTGCTGGAGGCACACACAACTTCCAATAACTCCTGCAGATGGCAAGTGGGCTCAAATAGAGAACAGCTATGTAGGTGGATATAGCGGTATGTACTGGGTACAGAGCACGCAGACAGCACGCACTATCTCCTAACACTACTGACTGCAAGCTCTATTATAAAAGATAGATCACTAGCTATATAGGTGAGGTGAATATAGCGGTGTATACTGCGGTCAGGGCACGCAGACAATAACCACTACACAACAGCAAGATCGAAAATCGGCCGAAAACGATCGATGTGTACTGTGTTGAAGGTACACAGAACACCCACTGCTTCAGACACCAACACACTACACGAGGCCGCCGCGCTGGCAGCCTTATATAGTGTGGGGCGTGCACTACACAGCCTGAGCTATGATTGGCCACAGGCATCCTGCCTGTGGCCAATCATGGCTCTCCTCGCTGCTGGCGCTGCGATTGGCCAAGCATGCGGGGTCACAGTGCATGCTTGGCCAATCATGAGCCAGCAATGCACTGTGCCATCGCAGTGCATTGTGGGCCGTGAGCGCCACACGAATTTGACGCGAACGGACCAAAATGTTCGGACTTCGCCGAACGGACGAACAGCCAATGTTCGAGTCGAACGTATGTTCGACTCGAACACGAAGCTCATCCCTAATGGGCACTGATAGGCGGCACTAATGGGCACTGATATGTAGCACTGATGGGCACACATAGGCGTCACTAATGGGCAACACTGAAAGGCTGCACTGATGGGTACTTATGGGTTGCACTGATGGACACTGATAGACAGCACTGATGGGCACTGATAGGTGGCACTGATAGTTTGCACTAATGGATACTGATAAATGGTACTGATTGGCATCAATGCTATGGAGGCACTGGCAGGCATTGCTGATGGGCACTGATTGGCATCATATGTAGGCACAATTTGGCATCATATGTGGGCACACATTGGCATCCCTGGTGGCCATGGGTGACATAACTGGTGGTAAACAGTGTCAGCCATCCCTGGTGGTCCTAGGTGGGCATCCTCGGGTGGGCAGCATTGATAATCAATCAGTGCAGACTCCCCCTGTCAGACGCGTGGGAGGAAAAGCCGATACATGGCTTTTCCTGTTTACATCATGATCAGCTGCGATTGGACACAGCTGATCACGTGGTAAACAGCCTTCTTCAGAGGCTCTTTAGCCCGATCAGAGATGTGGTGCTTCAGACTGACACGCCGCACCACTGATCGCTAACGCTGTGCACCCGCCCCCCCAGGTGTACGGCAGCTTGTTATCATGATCACGTCATATGACATCAGGTCAGGATAACAGAACCACTTTCCCAAGGTCATATTGCTATATGATAAGCAAGAAGTGGTTAAAGTGTTACTAAACCCACAACAATAAAATAAGTCTGTATATGCAGTAAAGCATGCTTGTTATATTCACTGTGGAACCTAAGGGGTTAATCCTGTGTACTGTGTAAAAAGGTTGGTTGATCCTGCCTCCTCTGATCCTCCCCTTCTTCTACTGTCCCCAATTCATCTCCTGATAGTACAGAGCCTTGGGGGCTTTCTGCACATGATCAGTTTTGGTGTGTATTGCTAAAGAGTTTTTTTATTTTTTGGGGGAGGGTGTATGTGATAATCACAGGGCCAATCAGCACTGCACAGACAGAGGGTCAGGGGACCTGCAGCCTCATAGGACAGTCAGAGGAGAATGAAAACTCATCCTACAAGCTTTAACCAGTGCCCGGCTGGACACTGATAGAAGTCACAACTGCCATATACTGCTGATGAGAAAAGGTATTCAGCAGTTTATATTTACTAAAATAATTCCATGTTCTGTGTACTGTGGGAGACCAGATATAGTGAATGCAGGGTCCTGGGTTTAGTAACACTTTAACCACTTGCCGAACGCTGACCGCATATTTACTGCGCCAGGTAGGGTCTATTGAGCAAGATAATGTACCTGTTTTTATTTCGTGCATTAGACATAAGGAGGGGGGGGGGCGTGCTCCACCAGAGGCGTGATTACGCACTGATTGGACACGCGATTACGCACCTGATGTCTGCCGGCCACCAGCGATTGTTCCCGGGAGAGGCAGCAATCTGTCTATATAAACAAGGCAGATTGCCATTCTGACAGGGGAGAAGACTGAGATCTTGTGTTCCTGCTAAGCAGGCACACCAATCTCTGTCTTCACTTAGTCATAGCAACCCCCACACAGTTAGAAAGAACCCCCCTAGGGACACACTTAACCCTTTGGCATATTTTTAGCACTGATCATTGTATTAGTTGCACTGGTCCCCAAAAAAGTGTCAAAAGTGTCAGTTAGGTGTTCGATTTGTCCGCCGCAATGTCTCAGTCCAGCTAAAAAAACGCTGATCACCGCCATTACTAGTAAAAAAAATTAGTAAATAAAAATTCCAAATATGTTGCTGAATACAAATTGGGTTAAATTGATGAAGAAATTTGATTTTTTTTATTGAATATATTTTATAGCAAAAAAGTAAAAAATATTGTTTTGTTTTTTTTCAAAATAGTTTTTGTTTTTTTTGTTTATAGCCTAAAAAACAAAACAAACGCAGAGGTGATCAAATACCACCAAAAGAAAGCTCTATTTGTGGGGAAAAAAAAGGACATCAATTTTTTTCTTAGGTACAGCGTCGCACAACCAATTGTCAGTTAAGGTAAAGCAGTGCCGTATCGCAAAAAATGGCTTGGTCGTGAAGGGGGTAAAACCTTCTGGGGCTGAAGTGGTTAAATGTTAAGCTTTTGCTTTGATAAAAGAATGAGAACATAACGTACATCAACTTTAGAAAATGCGTCTAAAGGCTTAAATACAAAATAAATAAATAAATGAACTAGAAATTTAGCAATAATGTAACAACAATGCCTCAAGTATCCAACCCTTAGTATCAGTCAGCATACAGAAAACAAGTACATTTATTTTTTGACCACTAGAGGGGGGAAGTGACAAAACAAGAATCTGCCGGCATCTTTCTCCTACGGCCTCTCTATGAGCTTGGCTTTATCAATTCCCCCTTGTGTGTTTTTGCTTTAATAATAAAGCAGTACATGCGTCACATAAGCTTGTCAAATTCCACTATGTGCTGTATTACATTTGCACATACTTAGAGTTATTTGCACAGCTTCTGTTCAAACAAGACATACAGTATGACAGGAATGGCAGGTGTCTTGCTTTGCCACATGTTTTCAATCGGCATATCCGCGAATCCCATGCTGCACTAATGACATGACATTAAGGGAAAATTCCCTGAGGCTGCATTCTGCCTGTTAAAGAGAGATGTCAGTCTGCGGCAGATTAGCTGAACAAATCTTGGTTAAGGAATACATACTGCTGTCTCCTTATTTGTTCCTTTTTCGCAATAGCGGTTGCTTGACGCTGTCCCTCCTTCAGGCGAAAAATGCGCTGTAGCTTGGCCAACTCACTTTCCGCTAGAAAAAAGAATATGAAGAAAAAGGAGAATCTTGTTATATCCATCTGTTCAATATGTGTCGTTCAAAACATAATACATCTCTTTTTTATATACACCTCTCAGGGACCGCAGTGGCAGGATATTACTAGTGACGTCCCTTATGTCATCCCTTAAACAACCATTAGGAAGCCAAGGGAGTCTCATTCTTCCTGCTGTACCTTATTCACGTCAAATATTTGGAGAACAACAAAGCGTAAGCTCTCTTGCAATAGATGTCTATTGACATTATAACAGAAGTAAACAACTGTGGTCTTAAGCCCCTTTCACACAATCGGCCCGCAAAGATCCGTCTGAGCGGGCCACCCATTGACTTGTATAGGCAGGCAGATGTCAGTGGAGATGTGTCCGCTGACACCCGCCTGCCATCTGATCCGACAAGATCCGCTCAAAACAGACAGATGGCGATACGTTCGCTATCCGTTCAGCGGATTGGATCGGATGAAAATGGACATTCTGTCTGTTTTCATCTGAACTTCCCATAGAGAACAGCGGGGCTCTGACAGGTCCTTCCCTGCACAGTGAGCGGAGATGGACCTGTCATCCGCCTGCTCAGCAGGGATCAATGGACCGTTCCCCCGCTGAGCGGATTCGCCTCATGTGAAAGGGGCCAACACCTCACACATAAAATTATACATTGAAAAAAATACCATATAGTACAGTGCCTTGCGAAAGTATTCGGCCCCCTTGAACTTTTCAACCTTTTGCCACATTTCAGGCTTCAAACATAAAGATATAAAAAATTTTTTTTTTGTGAAGAATCACCAACAAGTGGGACACAATTGTGAAGTAGAACGAAATCTATTGGATATTTTAAACTTTTTTAGCAAATAAAAAACTGAAAAGTGGTGCGTGCATAATTATTCGGCCCCTTTACTTTCAGTGCAGCAAACTCACTCCAGAAGTTCAGCGAGGATCTCTGAATGATTTAATGTTGTCCTAAATGACTGATGGTGATAAATAGAATCCACCTGTGTGTAATCAAGTCTCTGTATAAATGTACCTGCTCTGTGATAGTCTCAGGGTTCTATTGAAAGCGCAGAGAGCATCATGAAGACCAAGGAACACACCAGGCAGGTCCGTAATACTGTTGTGGAGAAGTTTAAAGCCGGATTTGGATACAAAAAGATTTCCCAAGCTTTAAACATCCTAAGGAGCACTGTGCAAGTGATCATTTTGAAATGGAAGTATCAGACCACTGCAAATCTACCAAGACCTGGCCGTCCCTCTAAACTTTCAGCTCAGACAAGGAGAAGACTGATCAGAGATGCAGCCAAGAGGCCCATGATCACTCTGGATGAACTGCAGAGAACTACAGCTGAGGTGGGAGAGTCTGTCCATAAGACAACAATCAGTCGTACACTGCACAAATCTGGCCTTTATGGAAGAGTGGCAAGAAGAAAGCCATTTCTCAAAGATAGTCATAAAAAGTCTCATCTAAAGTTTGCCACAAGCCACCTGGGAGACACACCAAACATGTGGAAGAAGGTGCTCTGGTCAGATGAAACCAAATCAAACTTTTTGCCCACAATGCAAAACTATATGTTTGGCGTAAAAGCAACACAGCTCATCACCCTCAACACACCATCCCCACTGTCAAAGATGGTGGTAGCAGCATCATAGTTTGGGCCTGCTTTTCTTCAGCAGGGACAGGGAAGATACAGGACCATTCTGGATGAAAACCTGTTGGAGTCTGCAAAAGACCTGAAACTGGGACGGAGATTTATCTTCCAACAAGACAATGATCCCAAACATACAGCAAAATCTACAAAGGAATGGTTCACAAATAAATGTATCCAGGTGTTAGAATGGCCAAGTCAAAGTTCAGACCTGAATCCAATCGAGAATCTGTGGAAAGAGCTGAAAACTGCTGTTCACAAACGCTCTCCATCCAACCTCACTGAGCTCGAGCTGTTTTGCAAGGAAGAATGGGCAAGAATTTCAGTCTCTCGATGTGCAAAACTGATAGAGACATACCCCAAGCGACTTGCAGCTGTAATCGCAGCAAAAGGTGGCTCTACAGTAATAAGTATTAACGCAAGGGGGTCGAATAATTTTGCACGCCCCACTCATTTTTTTATTAGTTAAAAAAGTTTCAAAAATCCAATAGATTTCGTTCCACTTCACAATTGTGTCCCACTTGTTGGTGATTCTTCACAAAAAATAAAAATGTTATATCTTTATGTTTGAAGCCTGAAATGTGGCAAAAGGTTGAAAAGTTCAAGGGGGCCGAATACTTTCGCAAGGCACTGTATGTTACATATGTGTAAATTACCAATGTTATTTAACCACTTGCCCACTGGGAACTTATAAACCCTTCCTAACCAGGCCAATGTTCAGCTTTCAGCTACACTGTACCCATATGAAATTGTTGTCCTTTAGAGTTTTCTTTCGGTAGTATTTAATCACCGCTGGCTTTTTTATTTTTTTGCGCTATAAACTAAAAAAGACTGAAAATTTTGTAAATAAATGCATTCTGTTATAAAATTTAGCAAATTAGTAATTTTTCTTCATACATTTTGGGATGTGGCATGGATATGGCACAGATGAGTACTGATGTGGCATGGATGTGGCACAAGTGAGCACTGATGTGGCATGGATATGGCATGCATAAGCACTGATGTGGCATGGATGTGGCACAGATAAGTACTGATGTGGCATGGATGTGGCACTGATGAGTACTGATGTGACATGGATGTGGCATGAGAGAAGCATTGATGTGGCACGGATGAGCACTGATGTGGCACGGATGAGCACTGATGTGGTATGGATGAGGCACGGATGAGAACTGATGTGGCATGGATGTGCCACAGATGAGTACTGATGTGGCATGGATGTGGCACAGGTGAGCACTGAAGTGGCATGGATGTGGCACGCATAAGCATTGATGTTGCAAGGATGTGGAACGAATGGGTACGGATGTGGCATGGATGTCGCACAGATGAGTACTGATGCGGCATGGATGTGGCACAGGTCAGCACTGATGTGGCATGGAGGTGGAACGGATGAGCAGTGATCTGGCATGGATGTGGTATGGATGAGTACGGATGTGGCATGGATGTGGCACAGATGGGTACTGATGTGGCACGGATGGGTACTGATGTGGCATGGATAAGGCACAGATGGGGCATGAATGGGCACAGATCAGCACTGTGGGCACTTCAGATCCAGCCCACTCGTACTGCTGTCTGGGTTCCCTCCTCTCCTCACATGCTGTACCGACCACTTTGAGTTGAGAACTGAACCGGACATGCACCTGTTTGCTGAGTGATCGCTCTATCATTGGAAGGAGCAATCATGTGGTAAAGGGCAGCTGTCATTGGCCCTTTAACCCCAATCCGTGATCACTGACTCTCCTGGGTGCGCGCCCCAGGGGGCTTAGTCATAGTACGCCCTCCCAAAACTAGCCGACCGCGCTGTAGCTATCATTCAGCTATGGTCCAGACGACAAGTGGTTAAAGTGTTACTAAACCCACAACAGTAAAATCAGTCTGTATATGCAGTAAAGCATGCTTGTTATACTCACTGTGAAACCTAAAGGGTTAATTCTCTGCATTGTGTAAAAAAGCTGTTTGATCCTATCTTCTCTGATCCTCCCCTTCTTCCACTGTCCCCAATCCATCTCCTCTTAGTACAGGCCTTTGGAGTCACTCTGCACATGCTCAGTTTGGTGTGTATTACTAGATAGTTTTTTTTTTTCTTGGGAAAGTACATGTGATCGGCAGGACCAATCAACACTGTCCAGACAGAGGGTCAGGGGTCCTGCAGCCTCATAGGACAGACAGAGGAGAGTGAAAATTCCTCCTACGAGCTCTAAGCAGTGCTTGGCCAGACTCTGATAGAAGTCACAAGACTGCAATATACTGCTGATGAGAAAAGGTATTTAGCTGTTAATATTTACTAAAATAATTGCATTTCCATGTTGTGTGTACTGTGGGAGACCAAATATAGTGACTGCATGGTCCTGGTGAGACCAGATATAGTGACTGCAGGGAGACCAGATATAGTGACTGCATGGTCCTGGTTAGACCAGATATAGTGACTGCAGGGTCCTGAGGAGACCAGATATAGTGACTGCAGGGTCCTGGTGAGACCAGATATAGTTACTGCAGGGTCCTGGTGAGACCAGATATAGTGACTGCAGGGTCCTGGGGAGACCAGATATAGTGACTGCAGGGTCCTGGTGAGACTAGATATAGTGACTGCAGGGTCCTGGTGAGACCAGATATAGTGACTGCAGGGTCCTGGGGAGACCAGATATAGTGACTGCAGGGTCCTGGGGAGACCAGATATAGTGACTGCAGGGTCCTGGGGAGACCAGATATAGTGAATACAGGGTCCTGGTGAGACCAGATATAGTGACTGCAGGGTCCTGGGGGGACCAGATATAGTGACTGCAGGGTCCTGGGGAGACCAGATATAGTGACTGCAGGGTCCTGGGGAGACCATATATAGTGACTGCAGGGTCCTGGGGAGACCAGATATAGTGACTGCATGGTCCTAGAGAGACCAGATATAGTGACTGCAGGGTCCTGGGGAGACCAGATATAGTGACTGCAGGGTCCTGGAGAGACCAGATATAGTGACTGTAGGGTCCTGGGGAGACCAGATATAGTGACTGCAGGGTCCTGGGGAGACCAGATATACTGACTGCATGGTCCTGCGGAGACCAGATATAGTGACTGCAGGGTCCTGGGGAGACCAGATATAGTGACTGCATGGTCCTGGGGAGACCAGATATAGTGACTGCATGGTCCTGGGGAGACCAGATATAGTGACTGCAGGGTCCTGGGGAGACCAGATATAGTGACTGCAGGGTCCTGGGGAGACCAGATATAGTGACTGCAGGGTCCTGGGGAGACCAGATATAGTGACTGCATGGTCCTGGGGAGACCAGATATAGTGACTGCATGGTCCTGGGGAGACCAGATATAGTGACTGCAGGGTCCTGGGGAGACCAGATATAGTGACTGCAGGGTCCTGGGGAGACAATATATAGTGACTGCATGGTCCTGGGGAGACCAGATATAGTGACTGCAGGGTCCTGGGGAGACAATATATAGTGACTGCATGGTCCTGGGGAGACCAGATATAGTGACTGCAGGGTGCTGGTTTTAGTAACACTTTAAGAGAAAGCCATCACTAAAAACATTGCACCCTCCAGATTTCAGGTCACAGGGACACTACGTGGTGGTCCTCTGGAGATTAGCATATATTTGCGATTTATCTCCTAATGCTGGAACACCTTTTGGAAGATGAATTTACTACAGAGACATCATTGTTCTTTTGCTTGAAAAACATCATCATTGAAACTAATTATGCTGAATATTCTTCTCAGAATGTCCCATGTGATATTGTCTATAGGCAGTGGTTGCGTTATCTGTGCACAGCACAACCAATTAGGAGCATTATGCTTGAAACTAATGTATGCTTCACGTGGGATTCACCTCGCTGTGGTGGAGCATTTCCATTTTTCTTGGATTACATATGATACAGGTGTTTGTTGAACTTTGGCATATAAATATATTGCAGTCCATGGATTATAAAAATATTCTCTACAATGGAGTACTGGAGATGGCCGGAATTTACTAAAAAACTATGGGGTTGATTTACTAAAACCGGAGAGTGCAAAATATGGGGCAGGTGTGCATAGAAACCAATCAGATTCTAACTTCAGTTTGTTCCATTAACCTTTGACAAAAAAAAAACCTGGAAGCTGATTGGTCTCTATGCAGAGCTGCACCAGATTTTGCACTCTCCCATTTTAGTAAATCAACTCCTTTATGTCTATTTGTGTACAGTAAAACCTTGGATTGCGAGCATAATTCATTCCCAGAAGCATGCTTGTATGCTTGTAATCCAAAGCACTTGTATAGCAAAGCGTATTTCCCCATAAGAAATAATGAAGA